>NC_053453.1:57221131-57885893 GCF_015227805.2 Hirundo rustica | reverse complement strand
AGACTTGTTACATCAGAATGTCACACATCCCATGCCAAGCTTGTTTCTGTCACTCATTTTTTGTACATCATGAGGAATATTATTTTAATTTTCTGCTTCGTTACCCTCATAATAAACAAGCCCATGGAACTCCCTTAAAACAATATTGTATTAGCAAAGTTACAGTCAAACACTAAGCAGGAATATCCTTAGCTTCCCAAATTAATGAATTTAATTTTGGAAGCACCAACAAACTTGTAATTTAGTACTGAACATCAATCTCTGCTCGTGGCTAGAGTGAAGTTTTGGTGGCAGGAAAAGGAACTGCAGGAACACTGCAGTGCTCCTCACATCTTCCCTTAAGGCACTCAGCACTGACTTTTAGCAGAGACAACTGCACAGTTAACCAAGTCACACGGCCCCAGTTAATGTGGCAGTTCCTGTTTTGCTTGCAAAGTGCCCTCAATGGAGACACCATCACATGAAGCATCAGGAGAGTAACGCTTTGGACACCAGTGAAGGCATTTCAGACAGCAGGATGCCAAATTTTCAGAAGAATAAGAAAATACATGTCCTGTTCTGCAGACCAATTCATTGTAAGTGTTGTTACCTCGGATTGGTTTTTCAGAGAGAAAACCGGATCTCCAGACAAATTGAGTCCATGATGAACTTAAGTTTCTTGCTATGTAACAACACTATGGAAACCTGATCACACACAGCTCAAAGTGCTGATCTTAGTGATATTTTCTTTTTTCCAAGTACAGGCTATAGTTTGTTATTTTTTTATTTTTTTCACAGAATGTCAAACTTACTCTCCGGTGTAAATAACACACACTGGAAAGAAAAACAAGAGAGAGGAAGAGACTCAGCTTGGAAAAAGAACCATCAATTTTCGTTTCAAATGTAGCTGAACAGGATACTTGAGAGGGAACAGACTAATGATTACAACTGCTAAACCAGGACTTTACTATAAAGTTATCATCACGTCCAGATGTTGTTTTTGCCTTTGATAGTTTTTTGAGGTTTTACTTAGAAAAATACAGACATGCATCTAGTCTAAGGGTATCTACATGCATTTAAAATGCTTGTAATACCATTAAGAAACTGACCTTTGTGCATTCTGCACTCCCATTCACCTGCAAAATGAGGAATATGGTGATGGGGTTAAAAAATTTGTTTGAACAAAGAATATATAGTTTACTAGTAATACATAATTAGTATTAACATATGCATTCAGTGGTTATTCCAGCAATGCTCTACAGTAGTTTTCATGCCTACAAGTTGTAATTCTGCCCCAGATAATGAGTTTAAATCCATTCAAAATTTGGGTGTATTTGATGTGTATTACTGACACTTCTTAATGTATACTGTATCTTCTAAAAGTTCATTGCTGTTGGAAGCTTTTAAAAATAAAAGTCTCTTAAAAATGGACTTTTTCCTTTGAAAGTATTACATATATCTGATTACTGTGCTGCCAAGCTGAAATACTCCCTCCATCTCCTATTCCAAAACAGATGGCAAATAACAAGCACCTTGGAATATTCTCTGCTCACAGTATTTTAGATTGTGGTTAAAGAGTTTCCAGCTTTCCTGGTTAGCACCACTAGGAAACTGCTGCAGATCAAGGAGCACCAGCACAGCTGACATAACTCACTCTCAAACCAGCCTTCCCACACTTAATAGCTCCTTGTGTCAGCATCGTGTCCTAAGCTGAAACATCTCAGATTGAATTTGGCTACAGTTTAAGAGCAAAGGGATGTGTTTAGGAACAGCAGAGCCTAAAGTGGTCAGACACTCCAAAGGCAGTGGAAGCACTATGGCTCCTGAGACACTGAATGTAAAAAGGCATGGTTTTATCTTTTTTTTTCCCCCAGTTCCTCACAATTTAGACATTTAGGTTTTTTCCGTGCAGCATGTCACTACTCAGCTGGGAGAGGTGGCAAAGCGGCAAGATTTTTCTTAGTGTTTCTGCAAGTTTACCAACTTGACTGGTACCCTACTCCCTAGTAAACAGTTACCCTACTCCAAAGTAAACTTCTACCAAGAAAAAAATAATCTATTTCTTAAGCAGTTAAATTCACAATATCTGTTATATCCCTTATTTCAACAAGTGTCTGTAGGCCAGAGGCTTTCTTTTTCATTCCACATAAAAGTGTATTTGCAGTGGCGTAAAAGACAATTTAGTTTTTTTTTCAAACTACAATTATTTGACACAAAAAGTTTCTTTCAGAAATGTTAAACAACTGAAGCTATACCTTCCTCAATGTCTTTTGGCAACCTTGCTTATTTCTTTAGAAAAATAATTAACTACTATGTCTCAATTCAACTCTTTAAGTCATGCTATTTCCCTACATAGGTTCATATCAGTTCAAAAGTATCAAATATATAATACTTATTAATTTCAGCTTTCCTTAAATTTGCTTCTTAGAACAGTGGCTACAGGATATTCAGTTCTCCTGTAGTCAGAGTGCTACCTGGGTTAACTTCAACTCCAAACCCCAATTTCCAAAACTCTCCCCTTAGGCTAGCAGGTTTGGAGAAACATGAATTGCAGAGACTTGGGAAAAATTTTCATTGTCTTGTTTAGAAGAAGATATAGGAATAAAATCAAACCACAACTTTGGTTTACAAAGTATACCTTTTATTATACAGATTGCTTAAATGAGTTTTCAAATATAGATTTTAAAAATGAGTGTTTCAATATATACATTCTGAAATACCATTATCACATTTACATTAGAAATACTTATTGCTAATATGTTAATAATTTTCATGTTTTACCAAGTGTTAACTATTAAGTACATTTTAAGTGTTCAACAGTAATTAACGCATCACTGAAATGCCATCTCTAGACATTCTCTAGTGCATATATGCTTTTGTAGGGATTCAGGCATTACTCTGATTTACAGGTTATGGAGAGCATAAATATATCTGCTAGGCTTAAATGTGAACCATGCTTAAGTTACAAAAAAAAAAAAAAAAAAAAAAAAGCAGGTAACCTACTGAAGTGGCACAAATAACTAAGACAGAAGGTATTGACTCAGTTATAAAGGCTAACAAACTTTACTTGGAGCTTCAGTTTTAGTCTTCTCTTAGTCACAGCAAGAATGTGAAATACCAGGAAGTTAATGACAGCTTGGCACACAGCATTCCAGTATCATCACAACAATCTGGGGAATTCAAACAGATTGTGAAGGATTTCATGTGGAACAAATTGTATTAAAGAAGATTCTTAATGAAACATCATTTTTGAGTCATGGAGTACATCAAGTAATTTTGAGGGGAATCTTCAGGGTACATAAGGCATTTCTTTATATTGTTCCTTACTGCATGCCTCAAGAGGTGCTAAGGTAGATTTATCCTTATAAAAACTGAATTTTAGCTTTTTTGCTGAAATTATCAGCAAAGGCACCAAGTTGGAGGTGATTTCTCATCCTAAGCAAACTGCTCAGCCACAGCCTCTTTCTAGTATGGCAAATGAAGTCAGAAATTTATTTCAACTGCCCCACATAACAGTGAACAAGTAGTGAGATTCCATTAATAATCTCCCAGTCCCTTCCTTTTTTCCCAATGTCATTTTCAAACCAACCTTGCCATGTTTGTACCTTTCTACAACACCACAACCTGAATTGGATAAATCAAGGAGTTCCTTTATCAGCTTCATACAGACTCGAATGTGGCAGTGAATAGCAGTATATGCTTTGAAAATAGATTCAAAATGGGTTTTAATATATTTTTAAATTTTAAGATATTTTTAATTTTAAATTAATATATTTTTAATATATATTTATATTTTGTGTGCTTTAGTTTTTCTCAAATCTGAGTATCATTAATTTGCAATCACCATAAGAGAGCTGATGTATGTAATTTTCGTTGCATCACTGCAGATACAGGATATTGATAAAAAAGTACAGTTCATGAATGAAATACTTTCATTTTCCAAAATTAATTTACCTTTAAATTATGGGGCAGAAAGAAGGCAACGCAGGTTAAATGTGTTACACAGAAAATCTAACAATGACCAGAATGGAGTTTTAGAGACATGGAGGTTCAGAGGTGTGGAATTCTTAGATCTCTACAAAGTAATTTCAGCGGAATCAGAAACAAATCTGACATGATGCAGCATAAAAACTGCAAGGATCTCATGATTCATTTTCATGGGAAAAGGGTTCAGGTTGAAACAGGCTGCCTGTTCAAACTTTCCAGAAGAGAACATGGAGGATCTTAGTTCTTTGAAATGCCATCAGATAAACCAAGTCACCCTGTGATGCACACAAAACTACTGTCTGCCAAACTCCAAACACATGAGCACTTAGCAAAGGTTTCCAAAGGCTGGAATCAATCTCTTCAGTCACTGAATGAAGATTCACTATCAGAACTGTCTTCTGCTTTGCCATCATCTCCCCAGGCAGGAACAGGGGCATCTGGGGTCCTGCAGGCAACAAAAACATTCTGTGTTGCATATCCAGCTGAGAACACAAGCAGCTCAGCACGTAACACCACTGTCCTTGCACGACAACTGCAGGCACTTTATTGCCACAACATTTAACACATTAACTGTTTATTGTTCACAAACTCACACCTTAGTGGTATTGCTTCACCTACAACTGAAAGGCAAACACTAGAAACTGTAACTCACTGGACATCAAAACCCTGTAGACACCAGTGTGAATGCACGCCTTTGATGCCATCAGAAATGATGACAGATCATTAAGAAGTGGCAAACACTTGTAGAAAGAGTTGAAAGCAGGCAATAATGATTAATTCAATTTTTTTTTCAATCTTCAGAGGTTCTAGGGCTGAAAGGAACATTCTGTACACCATTGAGCAGTGTAAATAGTACATGAAAAAAATAAGACAGGAAATGAACAATATTGTATCCAACTAAAACTGCAGGGATAATTTAGTGAAGCAAAAAAGAATTACTCAGAGTGGAATTTGGCTAGAACATTGGGTTAAATTTGACATGCAAGAGCAGCCATGGGATTTTTATTGACTACAAATGATCAGTCCTCTTGTATTTAGTTTCAAAGAGAATATTTAGGATGGACCTTAACAATGTGGCAAAGACGTTTGCTTGGGGAATCTATTGGAAATGAAGGTGAGAATCTAAAAGCTAACTAATGACTGCCTGAAGATGCTGGCTCTCCACAGACTCTCCCTCATAAATATGTGATGAATTTTACATACAAGCAATACAGAGCCTGATAAAGGCTGAAAGCAGGGTAGAAAATACACACATAATTACACCTGGGGGAAAACGATATTCAGAGAAACTCACTTCCTGTATGACAGTTAGCATCTCTTGGATAAAATATTGCATTTTAAACTAAGCAGACATTGTATTAATCATCCTGTTCTTATTTATCTTGGGGGGTATAGGATTTCTTTTCCAACATTAGTTCTGTTTAGTATAATTTCTCTGCTGGGAATCCCTAAGGTAACTTTAAAGTGTTCCTAAACATTTTCAGTGCAAAGATGAGAAGTATGTTAAAGAACTGCAGAAGAGCCTTCTCCCTCACCGCTGCACACCTCTAAAACAAATCAAGAAAGCATTTGCTTTCTCATGCAAATACCACTTCACAATATTATTCATTGTTTCCATGGTAATGACAAAACAGAAGAGCTGTGCAAAGACATGTGACCTGGAGAGACCAGTGCAAAACCTCTCATTTATTAAGAGGAAGATGGTGCTGAATTCCTTTAGCTCATGAGAGCAGGACAAATTCTTCTGGAACTGAAGACAGGCAAGAGAGGAAGGACAAGAAACAAAAGTTAAAGATAGGTAAATTGGGAGCTTGATAGAACAGGTAGTTACCAAATGCTGCAAAAAGTTGAGAAAGGAGCAATAACGGAGGTGGAAAAGCCAAGAGGAGAGTGTAGAAACAATATTGTATCACTAGAATTAGCACATCTACAGCCACAAATAACCCATGCTCAGCCAATGGCAAGGAGCTGGGGGAGTCTGCAGTAAGTGACTGAGCACACAGACAGCCATGTGTACATTTTTCTAATTTTCTCTGGGACTGAGTGAGCAGACCTAAGGAAGCTGAAGACCCAAGAGATGTGGTGTGAATGGCAAGATACATAAAAAGGAAGAAGCCTATAATATCAAGACAAGAAAACAAGAATATTGAAAAGTCATCCTTGGTACCTTAACATGTTCCACATTATGCACCTTGCCAAATAATTAGCTTTGTTTAACCAGTTTTCAAACCAATAACATTTTAAAGAAAACCTGACTAAGCATTACTGTTGCACAGATCTTGGAAGACGGATTTTGAGATCTAACCCCAAACATATTCTGCGAGCCTCAATCCACAGTAATAATGTTTCTGTCTTAACGCAAAACAGACCATCCAAAAGCAGACACATTTTAAAAAATAGCTTTTGAAATTTTAACCTGTTATCTTTTTGATTTATTTACTATAAAAATTGACCCAAGCATGAAGAAATAGCATCATTTTTAGTAAGGTATGGACTTGAAAGCACAGCAAAAAATACAATACATTTAATATACATATAGAAAACCCACATTTGCTAAACCTATCTCCAACTTGCATAGGGTCTTTTTTTTATTTCCCATTCAATCAGTAAAAAAAGAAACCCCAAAACTGAGGAATAACTACTTTAGGCTTATCTAGACCAGGAAGTAGCTGGGAGCTAAAGTGCTAAAGTGACTAATCATATGATGATACTTCAGGTTTATTTTATTTAACAAGTAGCTAGTTTCAGAATTAGCCTTTACAAAATGTAAAAAGACTTCACTGGAAAGGAAAAGAGACTTTTTAATACCCTGACAGTTTCTGAAAAGAATGCAAAAATCTTCAAACATTTTGGTGTCTATAATGTAAGAATGAGAGTTAATACTTTCATCAGTTTAACAAATTCTGTGAAATAATACAGCAGAACTAAATTAAATGTCAGCTGTAAAATAAGACTAAAATTAATGTTTATGGCCAGATAAGAAGCTTTGAAAATTACTATCTATTCTTAGTAGTCTTCACATCAGGTTAACTCAATCAACAGCCATTTAAACTGCTGCCTTCAATTTACATTGTCAATTTTGAAGTCAAGTTGCACACTCCATCTACTGAGGGAACCTGGAAACAACTGAGTTCTCCCTCATGCATCCAGCAAAATAAGATTGAGTTTGTTCTTACTATTCTACAATAATGACACTTTCTTATTGGAGTGTTGAAAGCAAGTAACTGGGAAAAACTTCATAGTCTAAACAGGGCAGTGAAAATGGCTACTGACCTTTTACGTGAGTCCTCATCACCAAATGCACATTGTCAAATGCTAGCTTGTCACTGCTACAGCTCACACCACTCTGAACAACCTTTTCTAAGCACGCTTTCCCAAGTTTTTTAAACACACAGTCGCACTGCAGTCCTACTGGGAGTCACAAATTACTTACTCAAGAAGATCTGGATTTAGCCCCTCAGAAATCATTTTGTTTCGTATTGCCATTACAGGAACACCCTGTGCAACAGGAGGAAGAATAATATAAAACTATTGGACACAAACAGGTGTGTTAAATAACACAGGTACTTTTAAACCACACTTTCATATAAATGTATGCATGTCACTTCTCAAACAACAGCATGGAACATCAATCTCAGTTGACATCGATATGAACCTAGAAGCAAGAAATGACTGAGATTAAAGGCCCTTTTAATCCATCTTATATTTATGGCAAAACGTAGAGAAAGTTGCAGGGAGAGAATCGAGACTGGATAGATATATTTGCAATTCATGCAGACAAAATCATGAAGTTGAAGTTATCTGTATGGGTAAGAAAGTGGAGAAAGCACAAAGTAGCACAAAGACAGCAGAGAAGTTGTGCTAGGAAAGACTTGGGCATGCTGAAGGTATACCCAAGAGAGAGAGGAAAACCAGGGAAGTGCATCTGCTACCACTCCAGAAGGATCTCTTAAGGCAGTGCTAAAAACTGGAGAAGTCTAAAAAGCATGGAGAAAAAGGCACACAGGACCTGAGAACAGAAGCATGATTTAAAAGTGAATTCTCTGAATACAGCTGCTTGTGCAGTCAGGCTTGAATCTTTTGTGACTTCTGGACAGATTTCCAACAACTATACTTGTGTTAAAAAAATTCCTTCCTTTCACTGCAAGTCCTTCCATAGCTTCTGCACTTTATTTTATTCATCACCACCTAAACATCCTCTTATCTTGGATTACATACCCAAGACCATCCTCTTATCTTGGATTACATACCCACGTCCTGTCATGAGATACATTCCAACAAACTGCTCCTATGTTTCCACTAGAGCTGCTCAAAAGCAACTTGTTGCTTTGCCATCTCCTGCTGAAAACCATCAGAAATACCATCTGGACCACTTCATGCCAATATGATATGGGAAAAAAGCACCAAACCAAACAAGGATACAATTTCTGATTCGAAAGGGACAAAGTTACTGGTGGTCTAAGAAATTCCAAATGAAAAGTGGTGTAGGACTATTATCTTTTGTCCAAAAGCAAGTAAAATAGTGCTAAAATAAAGGGCAGCCATGACTAATGTTCCAGAGAAAGATGTGATTCTAGTGAGTTCCACAGTAAGAATCACAATCAAGGCTTGTGCATGAGCACTGTGGAACAGCAAACACACAGGTACCTAGTTCTAGCAATCTATCAGGCATAGCATCAAAAAAGGTCACTCAAATCGTTGCAATGTAATAGCTTGAAATAAAATAACATCTCAGTACTTCACAACGAATGTGCATTACAAAGGTGAGCATTTTGAATATTTATTTGAGTATTTCATGATGGTTTAAAAATTCAATTATTCTAGTACAGATTTGGACACCAGGGATTGTGTCTACACACCATCTTGTACTAATGCTTTTCCCCTGCTTGCCTGCTCTTGGGTACTTTTCCCTACTTCAGAAGTCACTGATGATCTTTTTCTGTGTCAAATCAAACCAGGTGAAAACAGAATTGAGTCAGATCAGGCAAAGCAGAATTCATATTTGTCTTTAATCACAGGGAACTTGGTATAGGACTTCTAAGAATGGGTTGTTTTTATGTTCACACCTGGAGGATGTTTTATTCCAACATAGTGTGCATTAAAATCCACGAGAAAAAACCCTCTCAGTACCCTCCTGTATCATATGTTCACAAAACTAATCTGAAGTTTAATCAAAATGCCCTTTTAGGCTTCTTATCTAAAGGAAAACAATTAAGATTGTACCTATATCTGTTTATAATACAATCAGGGCATTACAATTCCTTTACCTTTCATGATTTCCTAAATTTTAACCTGCAAATATGGTCCTGCTTTTGTATGATTTCTTGGAATATCGTTGTAAATTTTAAAAAGGAAGAATTTAGTATCCTCAACTGCACTCCACCAAAATGAGTCTGTCACAATTTCACGGAAGAGCTCCTTTTAGTGTAGAATGGTGCTCTTTTATACTACAAACATTGTGAGTAATAAATAAATTACCAGATCAAACAAATCTTCAGCTAGAAACTTAATTTAGGCAAATAAATGACACTTACTGAAATACTTGACCGGACAAGGAGACAAGTTTGGCAAATACAAAAATACACATTAATTTGTAGCATGTTAGTTTGACTTTCCTACCACACTGTTTACAACTGGCAGAGGAGTCACCAGGAACTGCCAGTACACATGAAAAATGTGGAAAGTGAGATCTCACTCTTCTAGCAATCACAAGGAAAAAAAAAAAAAAAAAAAGAAATTCAGAGTAATTAGACCATCCAGCACTTTCAAATCCACTTTGAAGTCTGGCATTAAATCAGTACAGTAACATAGTGTTCTACTCTCTACTATCCCACTGCTAGTTTTCCAAATGGATTGTAATAAGCTACCCATAAAGTGCCAACTTGTGATTCAAGTGAAAAATAAGGTTTGGAACATCATTCAAGGGATGAAGCAGACCAATTGTAATAATTTCTCTGAAGACTGTGTGAAACCATGAAGTTAGTTTTGACATAAGCAACATTTTATTAATACCATGACATAGTCATACTTTCCAGAATTATAATATATATTTTAGAGGAAAATTTCCACTGACAAATTGAAAATAAATTGAAATTAACTCTTTGTTTCCAATCTCATTTTTAGGTTTGTGGATGTGAAGCGGCCTCTTAAAAATATCACAAATAGTGTCCCATCGACCTTCTCATTCCTTCATTCAATTTCACACTTGTACATGTTGAGATTACAATAATTTATTTCCTATTTATCTGTAGCACAGACCACAGATAAAGATGTAAACAGAACGTGCATCATCAATAACAGGAAACTGGAGTGGAACCAGAGAGTGAAGCAATCCTTGTATCTCTACAAGGATTACAGAAATAGCAAATACTCCTGTTCTGGACTATACTTGCAAAGCTTTATCTTCTACCCTGCGGTAGAATCAGACTGTAATCAGTGTGTATGCAGGGAATGATTCCAGATTGCCAGGACAGCTCCACTTTCAGTGGCATCTTCTGTGCCTCTGGCTAGTATCACTTTGCATTTACACATTTCACACCTTCAGTTCACAAGTCTACCAGCAGAATTTTGTAGAAAGATCTTGCCAGAAGCTCTCTGAGGGAATATATTACATTAATTCATTTATTAGAGAAGATGCCTATAATATTGTGATGCTATCCTACCTTAAAGATTATTGTTGCAATATATGTTTTCAGACATTTAAGGGTCACTTACAGCTGTGTGGTACTCTTCACCGAAAAATAACATCCTAGCCAACGAATGACATGAGAGCTGACTTACCACTTGTACCATTTTGAGATATCTGGCATATCTTGGGTCCTTGGCCACAGTTGTGACATTTTCTGTTACTACCTCCGTTTTCTGTAACCCTTCTTCTTGTGTATTGTTCTGCTGTATGTGAAGAACAAACCCTTTAATGGTTAGGTGTACACACCACACACATGGAGAGATCCCAACCCATATACCAGCTGGGTATTTTAGGGAAAAGCGCAACTCTTCTTCATGAAGATTATTCTGATCTACACTCACAAAATTAGAGGTTTCCTAGATGTATGAAATCACAAAATCCAGTGCTTTTATTGTTCACTTTCTACTTTTAGATACAATTTTAAGTTACTGAACAACATAAAAAAATCAAAAAGCCCCCAATAACCTTCTTAAGTTGTATTTAATGAATAACACAGTACTAAATGTAAATTATCTTTTTATAAAAAATATTTATGAGGAGCATATCTATAAATCTCCTCCAGTAGTCCAATGCCTTTTTTCCTCAAAATATTTGATTCTCTGAAAAAGGTTTCATGCAGATCATGTAACTTCTAAACTATACTGTTGTGTATAAATCATTACTTTAAGGATAATGTAATGAAATCAAAGATTCCTTGAAAGTATTTAATTTAAATGAAACGAAAAATGACAAGAAGTTCTAGTACTATTAAAAGAACACCGAAAACTGTATTTTTTCTATAAAACTAACCACTTAAGTTTTGGAGCAGCATTGGGAACATCCTTTCAGAAATATATGAATTTTATATACTTAAATATACTCTACATACTTTAGTATCTGAGAGGGGCAACATTTTAAAGAAAATGAACTCATAATGAGTCATTCTGTAATGTGCTGGAACACGCAATGCTGCCCAGCGTCTCCCTGGCTGCTGCCTGCAAATCAGAATTACAGTCTTTGACAGGCAGGCAAAAGCAACAGAGTGCTCCAGCTACTGCTTCTCCACAGCAACTTCCATCAAATAAGAGAATAAGCAGAGAACAGAACTGAGGATTCCATGAGAAGAAACTGTAAGAGGAAACCGGGAAAAGAATTCAATCTACAAATGGGCCAGAAAGCCTCACTTAGTTAAATGGTGATCATGGGATTTAAATGTCTGGGTTAAAAAATTAACCAACCACACACATTAAACTCCCCTAAATGACAAAAAGTTATTTGTAGGGGTAGTATCTTAATGCTGGTTGCTTGAAATAAGCTGGCATTTTCTGCACATGGAGGATAATATACAAAAAACCTTCAAAGTAATAAACTCTTTAGAATTAAGCATGCTAGAAATTCCAGTTTGCGCTAAAAGCTCACATTCTGAAGAAAGGAGAAAAGAGCTGCAATATGGGATTTGAACTGTTATTTTTATTCATGACCTTCCCAGCCCCCTTAGGTAATTCATGTTCATATTTTTAGTGTGATTGAAGAAGAGGAAGGAGAAATTTAGCATTAGATTTGAGATAGTTCTAATTATTTATGTCACACAGTTAAGAAAGGGTATAGCCTTTTTTGTTTTGTCACTTGTTAGAACAGTGCCAGGGGAGAAAAGCCTAGTCTTAGACTTTTACATTTGATTGCTCACTTCCAATAGACTTGCTTCTGGTATCTACTTCAAATTACATTAAAAACTTGACCTGGAGAGCTCTGTTCCTTCAAAGTATGTGTTATGCTGCATTACTTACTCCAGAATGAGGTGATCCAGCTGTCTGTTGATCTGCAGCAGCCTGTGCCACGGGACCATTTGTAACACCGTTCACATTTGCACTGGACACTTCAAATTTGACATCTTCTAGGCCAGGAATTGAGGATAACTGAATGCAAAAAACATCACCAAATAAGCAATGAGCACTTCATAAGACTACATAAAAATCTGCAGCACTCTGCTTACCACTTATTGTCCAGGTAGGTTTTACATTAGCAAAATTGTAACTTTTTGCCCCTAGTTTTGGTATTTTGATTGGGAAAAACAAAAAATCTTTCTATTCAGCTGCCTGCTACAATAAAAACTTTCACTGTTAACACAGGGTTGCAGAGCAGGAAAGGCTTCCACACCTTCCCAGCATTTTGCTATTTGCTACTGCACTTATCAACCACATGAGAGCCATGCAATCTCTGCTACTTCCCCTACAGTGAAAGAAACCATGGCAAGAACAACTCTATCACCTAACAGATGGGAGATCGGTTACAAATTTTTCAATTTTCTACACCTTTCACTTTTTTTAAGGAAATGCTGTGAGTGGATATTAAAAACACCACAAATCTATTTGAATGAAATTCTATTTAACCTGATTATGGATAATTCTGCAAAAATCATCAATTTAGATCACTCCTAAATGTTTTGAAATAAATAAGAGTGAGTAAGCTCTGTTTGTATTATTACACTACTTTTTCTCCACAAGAAATTCCTCAGTATTGCCTCCATCATTACCGAAAGAGGAAGTTCTTAAAATTTTATAGTGGGTGTTTTATTGACTTTGGGATTTTGTTGGGTTTTTTTTCTTCTAGTAAATGATTTTTACTGTATTTACTGTATTTACTATATAAGACCATAGATTATATACTTTTGTCATTCCAGCTAAAGAAGATAAACACATTTACATCAGCTTTGATCCAGTTCAGGTTACTTTTCAATATCAAAATTTACAAGGCTTCTATCTAATTACTTATTTCAGAAGTCAAAGTCCAGTAACATTCAAAGATACTTTTGGTTTACAAAGGGGGTAATAATTTCCCCATTAGAGCTTGTATGGCAAAAAGTGCTCCTTTCCTGTTCCACATGTTTAACAAACTCAAATTTTCCACTAGGTACTGTTGGCTACTTTCTGCTGTATAAACTACGTATTGAAATGTTACACAGTATATGTAGCAAGGCATGCAAAGAGAGAATTTTTGATATCAGGATTTTTAGTTTATTTTAGCTCCTTCAAATCATGATGAGAACTTATTTGCTCAATTAAGAGTGTGAAAAGGAAAGTACTTCACATAATCTAGGAGGCTGTCACTGTCAGAAGATGACGTCTATATCCATACAAACCTTTGCATCCAGAATATTGAGCGTGGTTTCAATTTGTTGGATACGGAGAGAGAGCGCTGACAATTTCTACAACAGAAAACAATTAGGATGTGAAAACATTCCCCTATGCACTTGGACATATAAAACAGTTTGCATCTTGTTAAAAAAAAATCACTTTTGTCTTCTCCCTGCTGAAGTCAGAGTACAGTGTAAATGAGATTATCACATTATGAAATAAATTAAGCAATGACAACCCTTTTTAGTACAGTAGCTACAGCGATACAAATTTTAAATAATTTTACTCTGCAGTTAATTTTCCCATATAATGACAGAACTGAAGACAGACTATGTACAAAAGACATCCAAAGTAAATATGGTATTACTTTGGGCAACTGGAGAATAATGGTAGACATATAGTACTCTCCCAGTAACAAAAGATCTTTCTTCAAAGCTTTTTCCAAATGTAAAAGATGAAAAGCGATGATACGTGTGTATGTAACTGAGCAAATACAAACACAGAAATCTGATAATTACAGCAGGTGATTCAAAGTCCTATACAGTCAAAATCCACAATGAATCAGAACTAACCAGATACTTTATATGCTCCAGGTGCACCTCAATCAAATTTTGACTTTTTTTTTTTAAATACAACTTAAGTTTTTCTAAATTACTCCATGAGAGCTGCCAGTCTTTTAACTAATCACTACCATACTCCACCAGACCTGTCCAAGTGAAGTTGGCTAGAGTGCTGGCTGGCAGATATGTACCATTCTGACAGCTTTCTGGCACCTTGGCAAGATTCTGCCTGGCTCTGAAGCAGAACTTTAACACCCTAAGAAAATGGCAGTTCTGCCAATATGCTAGAAAATGTAGAAGACTGACAGGAGTTAGTCTTTTTGGATAGTGCACTGACTTGTTTACAGAAGGTCCTTTGTTCATGAAGAGGAGTCAGTTCCTACTGGAAGGAACTGTGTGTCCTACATTTAACTGGATACGGGGGAGTAAAGATGTACAAAAGACAATTATGCAATTTTATGGGTCTATTTGACTAGACAAGAGCCAACAAATTTAGAGTTAAGGATGGTGTCAGCCCTGATTTTGAGTTTCTTGGCTTCTGTTGACTTACACCACGAGCTCTCACATTAAAAACACTTCTGTACTTCACGAATAAGAAAAGCTTCCCAAGGAGTATATGAAGCAACTATTTAGTCTCTTGGGTAATAACACGTTTTGGTTAACTAATAACTGTTTTTCTAGGCAGATTTCACAGCACTGCTGCGTGCTCAAGGTGGCTTTAAATATACGTGTTCTGATTCCCACAGGGCCCGTGGGAGAGGGCATACTGAGATCAGGTGCCAACTGCATTTTTGGACAACTGACAACAGCATCATCAGGCGGTTACACTCTCCCACCTATCAAGTTACAGGAAATTTAAAAACCTAGGAAAAATTACTTTTTTTCCTCTGACGTTCCATATATTCATGTAGTAGCCAAATTTTATACTTGTCACGGGTCTGGCTCTAAACTTCACCAACAAATAACAGAATTTCTCAGATTACATGGCTTAGTCTAATTGGATTTGACTGCTGCCCTAGCTCAGCTGGCTATAGCTGTATAGCATTCTTTGTTGAATAAATGAATGATAAAGTACAAAAAGCCACTAAAGACAAAAGTGTTACACTCCAAGCCACATTAGAAAACACCCTTTTTACAAGGAGGGTTCTTGTCCTGTTCAGTGGACAGCTCTAATCTTGTTGGTCTGGTGTATTTCCATTTACTCCAAAGTCATCATATAAACTTACTAATCCTAAATATTTTTATTTTTCTCTCTTTTTACAGGGAATTGAAGTTAAGGGCTTCATGTTCCATACTAATCACTTGACAAAAATGTCCTTTTTTCAACAGAAAAACTATCTACATTCTGCGCTTAGTGTATCGCTCTTTTAAATTAAAGGTGATAGAATCTGAAAGTAAGTTTTGATGCATCACAAGAACATGGCATCCTTCTTTCATAACAAGGTAAGAGCCAGAGATGAAGCTGCTCAGAATAAACTCCCTGCATCAAAAAATTCAAAGACTGTTCCAAATGCAAAAGTTTAAGGAAACAGGACTGAGTGAGGCACAATGTGGAGTTCATGTGGATCCCTTGGGAAAAAATCTGTCTTAAGCACTTACTCAAGATAAACCTTGAACAGAAAGCAGACTACATTTTTGGTTTAAGCTACCAGTATTACTGCATAAAAAATATTTAAATCAATGGTTCTCATTTATTGAATTTTTAAAATTGTATAGACAGCTGGGAAAATAATAAACATACCTCTTCACAAACAGTAGAAAAGCGGTTGAGAAACTGCACTGTGTGTACCACAAACTGGTTTAGAAATGCTACAGTTCTTTTCTGCTGAATAGCAGGAACCTGCATTAAAAATATAAGAAAAGTAGATTACACATCAATATCTATATCAATTTTTACATTTGGATTGAAATATATTTTTTAAAAAGCACCTTTTTTTAGAAGAAATTATTTGGAAATCTGTCTTTAAGTGTGCCTGCTATGAATCCATACATACATAAACCATTTTCTCATACACATATGCATTCATACAAATCCTGTGCCACTAAAAATCTACTAACATGACAGCTGAGAATTTACAGGACACATAGAAAAGGGAACAAGACTCAAGAAATGAAGTACTGTTATCTTAAAGAAAACACCTTTAGATGAAATTGTGAATATTCCTGAAAATCAGTGTTAATGTTTTTTAAAAATGGAGGAAATTAGAATCTTTCCTTCTGGAGTTTAAGAAGAAAAAGCAAACTTGGCCAGCCATACTAATACTCAGTTACAACTAACACCATGGCAAAAACTAAAGTGTAGTGATGTTGGTGTCTAAGTATTTAGTGGCTACCCTACTGGTTCTCATTGGCAAGTCCAGACTACCTACCAAAAATTACCCTCCAAATCAGTTTCGATGCTCACATGCTTTTCAGACTAAAATGTAGAACCTTATGTTAGCCAAAAAGAATGGTGGTCATACTGTAACACAGAGCTGGCATTTTTATTTAAACCATTACAGAAGACTGAAATCAGGAACTTTCACACAAAAGTTTATGTGTAAGATTTTAGTGCCTCAGGGTTAATAACCTTGGGCAATTGCTTTAAGTGTTAACCTTCACAGAGGAAATTAGCCTATGAAACTGCCATTGATTTAAGTGGAAGATTTACAAGGAATATTATCAGCAGCCAAGATTCTGCTGCACTTTTTTTTTTGTGTGAATACAGTGACTCTCTGGTCTTCACCTCATCTTTAGGTGCTGATTTACCAGTGCATTCAATAAACAATTCACTATGGCAATCTTAAAACATCCTGACTTTTTGTGATACTTCTTGGAAGCAGTGCTTATGACCTCAGCAGAAATGCGCGGGGTGGTACACAGCATGAAGTACCACTGGGTCAATTGGAACTGTCCTGTCTTTATGCTCTGTATGGAGAAAACCAAATTTAAAAAGAAAGTTTCTGCAACATTAAAAGAAATTAATACACAGCTTTGCACCGGATTTGCCTCCCATATCTTTGAAACGGCTTAGTCTTTAAATACAACGTTATCACTGAACTGGAAGCAAAAAGCCTCCGGAGAACAGCTGGAGACACAAGTAAGGGCCAGAGTCCGCTCGTTCCCGGGTGCGAGGGAGGCACCGGCCCCGCACGGGGAGCTCCCCTCGCCCGCCGCCGCCGGGCCGGGCCGGGAGCCGGGGGGACGCGGGGCTCGCCCAGCACCAGGGCCAGCGCAGCCGCCGCCGGGGAGGAGGAGCGGCGGCCCCGGAGCGCCGGGCGAGCGCAGCCCGTACCTTGGTGAGGTCAATGCCGGAGCCCACGATGGGCAGCCCGTCCTCGTCCATGCCCGCGGGCCGGGGCGGCCCCGCTCGGCAGCCTCGGCCCCGCTCGGCAGCCTCGGCCCCGCTCGGCAGCCTCGGCCCCGCTCGGCAGCCTCGGCCCCGCTCGGCAGCCTCGGCCCCGCTCGGCAGCCCCGGCCCGGAAACAAACCCCGAGCTCCGCGGGGCGGGGCGCGGCCGCTGCCCCGCGCTTCCTCCTGGGAAACGCAGTGCCGGGCCGGAGCCCTCATGGCCGGCTGTGCCCCGGAGATTAACCCCGAGGATAAACCCCGAGCTTCTGGGGGGCCTTCTTCGGCACCCATTTTGCGATGGAAGTGATGACAGCCGCTGAGGGGCTCGACCGTGCCAGTGGGGGTCACGCTGACAGCCAGCGCTCCACAGGCCTCAGGACGTGGCCTTGCATAGTGGTGTTTGGGAAGCGCCGTCCGGTCCGCTGCGGTCAAACGTCAGGGAAATAATGAGTAAAGCCAGTGAAGGAACTGTTCCTGTGCTCATACGCATAATTTGAGTGCTACACTTTGGTTGTGGGGAGTAAAAATAAGGAACACTGAATAAGCCCCGGGTTCTTCCAAACCCCACAAATTTGGGGTGATCTAGAGTCCCTGTTTACAGCAGTAAATCCATATAGATTGTGGTGGATTTCCATGTTTAGTGGAAATTCTCCATGGTTACATCTAAATACTGCTGCATTTAATAAACCCTAAATTCAGGGCAGTTAAAGAGACCACCATAGTCTGAAGCTGTCAGGTGGAAACTTCTCTTGTTATGAGATTAATAAAGATACACTAATTACTATAATACTTCGAAGATTAGACCCCAAATGTACTGTGCTAATTTTGGTTTAAAATTTACCAAAACTCTCAGTTTACTTCCAAATCATTACAGTTTGCCAGAGCATTCTACAAATCCATATACAGAATCAATGGTGGCTGTACACAGAGTGCTTAGCTCTATTCTTTGAGTTGCCATTAAATTCTCATTTATTAACTGAAACAGCTTTTTTTGACTTTATTACTTTGATGTGTTTATTACTAACCTGCTGTCACATGCACATCACTGTTACTCTCTTGCTAAGATAGTATAGCAAAGTTTTTGTCCATACTAATTGAATTATTGAACAACTCATGATTCATACTCTGCTATGGAGCACTGACACGTTGTTGGTTGTCTTGGTTTTGGATGACAGTTGTCTGCCAAGGAAAGTTAGAGCCTCCCTTGGAATAGAGAATATAAACCCCCTTCCCTCAAAATTATAATAATTTTGCAATTAGGGGCTTTCAGGCAAAGATATGGGAATAGGAGTAACAGTTCTTTACTTGGGATATTAAAACAAAAAAAACAAACAAGGAAGCAAACAAAGATCCTGGAAAAAACCCTGACAGGGTCAGGGATACAACCTGGCACCTTGGTGGTCAGGGTGTTGAAAGCAGTCTAAGTCAGTCCTCCTGGAGTAACAGATGTGGTTCTGTGGAGTGGAGGTGGTCCTGTAGAAAGTGCAGCGGTGGCGAGATGGGTCCGGTCTTCCTCCGGGAATCCAGTGGAAAAACTGGATACCTTGTGTCCTTAAGTGCCAGTTTTTATCTAGCTGGAAACAGATGGCTCCCCTGAACTGAGTGCAGCATCTCCCAATGGGATGATGGAACGTGTCATGTCATTGGTGGGCCCTAATGGCCCATTATCAGAAGATGTCCCCCTGGAGGATGGAGGGGTGGTGAAAGAGATAAGAAACACTGCCCCACCTGGATTTAATGGCTGGGCCATTATCAGAAGGCATCCTCCTTCCTCCCCCCTGGAAGGGTGAAAGAAGGATAAAACATCTCCCAAAAAACAGCTTTCAACAGATGAAATAGAATACACATTTTTAGGTTACGTAATCCAAGACACTGGCTCAATTTCTCACCTCTCCCAAATTAAGAGGTGCAGGCCAACCTACAAAATTCAGTGGGTTTATCTTTCAATTCCTAGCTTACAGGAGTTGTGCAAATTTGTGTTGGGCAACAGAGCTGCTTGTTTAACTTAAATAAGTTATTTTGCCACCTAGATTACCTTAAAATTCCAACTAAATTATATTCAAGAAGAATTAATCTAGTTTATCATAAAATGTCTATAGCACAATTTTTTCAGGCACTGGCACTGAAAGTTAATGTAAATGCATAGTCAGATCTTCTCTGAATGTCTTGGTCTGTAAAACTGCATAAGAAATCTCCCAAAAATATGCTCTTCTGTGAACTTTCTGGTACTTCCTGCTTTTAATTTGCCCAAAAATACCACATAGAAAAGTGCAACACAGCACTTTTTCAGCCGGAGTTAGGAAATGCAAGGTATGAAAAGTGAAAGAGAATGGAGGAAAATGATCCAAATTTTCCAAAACCTCTTAAAAAAGCTTTAATTGAACTAGCTTGTTCAGCTGTAAATATAAATCACTGAACTGCCAAGAAGATTTATAAAAAATAATTGAGTGTTAACATCCACATTTATAGTGTGCACAATTTGAAAATGTATTTTTTACCAGCACCCATGCTAGATGATAAATCTCAGACTGAGGAGTAAGTACTGTACAGTATGTAACTGCTGGCAGTTTATACCCTATGCATGTGTACATATATATATGCTGGCATTTAAAGGCCCTGTGGTGGGGCCCCATTTAAAGCACCACCTTCCAATGAAGGAAAAGAGTTGAAAGAGTGATTAAGAGTTACCAAAATGAAGTTTGGTTGAACATTAGTATTTTCAAGATGTCAACTTTCCAGATGCTGAGGCTAACTTGGAGTGGAAGAGCCATTGTCTACAGAAAACTGAACAGAGCTCTATCTTCATCATTAGTAAAAAGTACCTGACTTGTGATTAGGGTACACAGAAGGCAAGAACCCTTCAAAGCATTGAAACTGATCTGCTCCATATATTCCACAGAATCAGAGCCTCAGGTCAACTGCAAAACAAAACTGCACAAGCTGAGGAAAACTGGCAAGTGCTACTGTAGCTTACAATGTATATATGCATCTTGTGTGCTTATATACAGTTACAGGTCCCAGGACACCACATTCAGGTTAGAATCAGCCCAGAACTCAAATAACTATACAACTGAGAGACAAGTTAAACAGAAACAAAAAGCTGGGCTAAAAAAAATTTCCAGACATGGTGTCATCTGATCCTCCACAAGGGGCAATAGTTGTTTTTAATAAGGTGGTCCAATGAACAGCTGAAAAGATCAGTGTGGGTTAACATTTGCTTGATTTCCCATGGAGTCTTCTAAATCCATGCTTGCAAAGGGTATTTGAGTAAAGTTTTCTCTATGAAACTGATATTGCCCCAATGATTTTTCTCCATGCTGAATTTAAGCAATGTCCCCCCAATCTCAATGATCTCGGTGTGCCAGAATGCGCCAATCTCAATAATCTCAAGTGTACAAATCTTGCAAAGAGTTCAGAGAGTTATGAAGCCTTCACAGTTAAACAGACTGAGAAATACAAATGTTAGATATTATGTAGGTTTCTTAAAAAAAAAAAAAAAGGAAACTAAATGATAAATGGATTGCAGTTCTCGAAAATTATTTGTCAAGTTTCATTTTTCCAAGTACTGTGCTAAGGCAACATGAGAGGATTAACTAATTATTTTGTTCTGTACAAAAGAACATAGAGAACATGCTAAAAACATTAGCTGCTCTTTCATTTATTTATTTATTTAAAATAACCATATTACTTCTTTCCAGTATAAAATTAAGAGCTTTGAACTTGGCAAGATCATTCTTGGGTAAACAGTTTTAAGCAGTCCTTAAAAACAGAGTATGAAAAGCAAACATCCTGGTTTCTGAATTAACTACAGAACAAAAGAATTTCTGCCCTCTTTGGTCTTAAGCAATTCTAAACCAAAAAAGTCTCACTCAAGAGTGCACCTGCACTTAGCTAGTACAAACTGCCCTTGTCTGCATGGGTCCTGAATACAGTGGATATATTCTGCATAGGCAGGAGCTACGTGAAGTTTGCTCTGAGGACAGAAAAACCCACGTCTGTTTCAGTTTCACTACACACCAAAAGGCTTACAGTGCCTCAGGCCAATCCTTCCTCCCAGACCCACAAAGATTTTTAGCTGCAAGTGAATTAAACCTCCCCTTAAGGCTGCTATTTCTGGTCAGACAATGGATACAAGTTAAACAGAGCACTGTTATCTTGAAACATCTGATTATTTTACAGTTTAGGCACACACCAGTCCACTGGAACTTAAAAAGAACTGTATATTCATTTTAGTTAAATTTTGGTGGCAGCTGGAAAGCAAAAATTCTCAAGGACAAAGAATTATGAGAAATATAATATGGTCTTAGGTTTCAAAAGGTGGCTGTAATCTCACTTATTGATATCCTACTTCTGAACTGGTTTTATGTGTCCCACATAAATAGCAACAAACAAACAAATATTTTAAAATCTAACTACAGCTAATAAAGATGGCTACAATGCTGTAAGGAGCTGTTACACTAGCTGAAACATCCTGACATCCCTTCATTTGCAAAAGCATCCAAAAAAGACACTTAAGACAGGAGTCACCTCTGTCATCTTTTACTTCAGTTCTGGGTCTTGTATGGGAAAGAACAGGAAAAAATATGCTCCTAGAAAGCAAAATACCTTTGATTTTCCTGTAATCAAGGAAGTAAAAGGCTGTAAGCAGAAAAAACCCTCACTATGCTGTTTGACGGGCGTGAAGTAAATCCCTCCGCCATCTTTAGAGAAATAAAATTGCTTCAAATTATCATTCTGATTTTACCATTAGCTTCTTCTCTGGCAGTGGTAACTAGTTTATTCAAAAACTTCCAGGAACAACATTTTATGACAGTACACTACTGCTTTTTTTTTTTTTTTTTTTTTTTTCCCTTATAAGATAGTCATGATTGGGAAAGTTAATATTGAGAGATATTCTTTCTGTAGGTACTCTGCACAATTTCAGATATTTGAGCTTTGTTAACTGAGTGTGATTGTCAGACTGAGATGCGGGGACAGAAAACTCGTTAAAAATCCCTTGAAAATTCACTTCACACAAAATACCATGTTTAAAAAGTACATTTTTATTTTAATAGAAATAACCAATTTTACAAAAACTCTTGTATTTGCAAGCTAAAAATCAAACACAAATGATTTATATCTTGCTTGGTTCTTCCTTTTGTTGTCCAAATGAAAACCATTACAAAGAGTATATTTCTTCATTTTACTAGAAAAAAAGGCATTATGATGTCAAGTTTCATATTGAAGGCAAAAGTTTATTTTACATTTCAGTAACCCAAAAGAAAATTTTATGGTCTCCTCCGACTGCACATAATGGAAGAGTTCTGTGCCATGTCAAACCAGATCCTACAGCTGCAGTTCCAGTAAGAATGGGCTTTAAAAAACAAAGAGAGAGAGAGAAAAATATCAATACAACTTCCCTTATAAATTACTTCTATACTGCTAATACCAAGTTGCATAGACAAATAAACACCACAAAGATTAAATACTGTTTAATAAATATTTAAAATACAACAGAAATTCTACTGAAAAATGTGATTCTCTGCTACATAGTTCCAGTAGCTACTTACTACATTTAAGTAACATACAGCAAAATATTCTACAATAACAAATACTTTCAACTCTTTACATTAGTATTAACACTGTTAATATAAAGTCATGATCTCGAGCTTAAAACCTTTTAAAATGAAATTACTTCTGTTACTTCAATGTACTCATAACCAGTATGTTTGGAGGTAATATTTTTACTTTAAGCATTATAAATATATACTGACTCCAGCAAAACCAAAGTATTTCCTATGCTTTGCATTTTCATTAATGATTTATAATATAATTAAAAACTGAAAAATATGCCACTAGATGTTTTTAGCCTCCTTAGAACTAGAAATACTACCAGATTTATTAAATATCAGGTTAAAGGTGTTTCTCTTCCTCTTAGAACTCATATGGCAAAGCAAACTAAAACATATAGATCAAGCAGCTTTTAAAATAGCAGTTTAAGTGTGCAGCAATTTTTTTTTTTCCTTAGCATGAATGCCACAAACCAAAATAAAGTAAAATAGGTACACCAAGCAGCAGTTCTGGATGGTTTGGGCTAGTTTTTAATTGCAGCTTTTAAGTTACATGAGTCTGATCTGAGGAGAACAGATGCAACTCCAGTCAAAAATTTACCTGGGGATGTCCCAAATGATGAACCAGCAACTGAGTAGTTGTCTTTCCTGGATATCCAGTGGTTGCAAACAGATTTTCATTAACTCGGGACCACCTACGAATAAAATCAATCCACCTATGAATAAAATGAATGTACTTTCCAAATACCAGCAGAAGTGCCCACAAAGTTGAGTTCTCTCCCTGGGGACTAACTGTGTGAAGATGTCACATACTCTACTAACAGCAGAGAAACAGATTTAGTGATTTAGCTTGGAAATGATTCCCCAGCCACAGCCCAATATGCGGTGTTGTAAAACAAAAAAAAGTATCACATGAATGCTACACATATATACTAAATGTGAGTCATTCACAAATTTCACAAAATTTATAGACCCAGTCCCCCTAAAATTGACTTAAGTGAGACACAACCAGGTTACTAAACTCACAACTGTTTGCATAGACACAGATTTAAATAGATAAACCCCACAAATTTAGACAACATTTATACCTGAATAATCTGGCTCGATCAACATGGACAGGTCTCTTATCCTGTGGATAACTAAAACAGACATTCAGGGTAAAAAACTGTTCTACAAACAGCTACAGCTCATACTTTAAGTACCAAAAGTACAGTGAAGGGGACACATTGTCTGCTCTCTGTGAAGCAGCTGGGGGAAAAACAGTTGCAGTTTTAATATCAATTTGGAGTAGGAAAACTGAAGTAGTTGTACAGTTTATTATGGATCAATATTTATCTATTTATGACTTGGAATGAAATTTTAACAAACACATACAGTGAGAGGTAAACAGTAGCGAGATGCTATCTCAAATGACACAAAGACAGACAATGTTATATTTTTAACAGAAAATATTGGTAAAGATGAAACAAAGAATGGTCTGTATCAATATTGTAATGCCTGATAACTGTTCATTTATTTATCTTATGCATTGGGCCTACAAAGATGAGTAAGGGGCTGGAGCATCTGTTACAAGGAAAGCCTGGGGAAGATGGGCCTGCCCAGCCTCAAGAAGAGATGACTGAGAGGGGACCTCATCAGCGTCCATCAGTATCTGAAGGGGAGTCTCAAGGGGACAGAGCGAGGCTCTGCTCCGTGCTGCAAGCAATAGGATGAAAGGCAATGGGCACAAACTGATGCACAGGAAGTTCCACCTGAATATGAGGAAGAACTTCTTTACTCTGCAAGTGACCAGGAGCTGGAACAGGTTGTCCAGAAACGGTGTGGAGTCTCCCTCACTGAAGATATTCACAATCCTGTGCCTTGTGCTCTAGGATGAACCTGCTTGAGCAGGGGGGTTGGATCAGCTGACACACTATGGTCCCTTCCAACCTGACCCATTTGTGATTCTTTGACTGCCATACTCTATTAGCCAAGTACCTGCATTTCCTCATGTACTGATTAAGAAGAGAATAAAGAAACCTATGCCATGGGTATAAAAATACCTGGAGCGAGTGATATCCCAGATCAGCCAATCACTTCCAGCAACTGCTCCAATTTTGAGAGTATTTTTTAAACACCAGTCTGCTGACATCAGTGGTGTTTGTTCACACTCCAGGGAGAGAATGGCCTGCTGTGTAATCAGGTCATAGAATCGTATTCTCCCATTTTTCTCTGCCACCATCAGCTGTTAAAAGAAATTCATAGAATATGGTAAACTTAGCATGTAATGGAAATTAAACTTTTTCTACTCTATACATTCAAGCAAATATTAATAGTACTAAATGAAGTACAGTTTTTCACTTCATGCCAGAAAACTTCCTCCTGGACAATCTTTAACCAATAAGTAAAAACCACTTTAATCTATAATAGTGTTACACTGTTATACATAATGATTACATTATTTTATTTCTATATATCCATAGATCTATGTGTATAATTTTGGTGGTTAGAAACACCAGTTCACAACCACCAACGCACTGCGCTTTTAAACAGCAAAAAGTTATTATTTTAACATTGAACAGCTTCTGTTCTGAGTACAAAGAACTGACTGACACACAATGCTGTAAAAAAGAGTTGTCAAGCACTGGAATGGGCTGCCCAGGGAAGTGGTGCAGTCACCATCCCTCGAGGTGTTCAAGAAATGACACTTAGTGCTATGGTTTAGTTGATATGATGGCGTTCAGTCAAAGGTTGGACTTGAGGATCTTAAAGGTTTTTTCTAACCTAAATGATTCTATCATTCTAAGCAAAGTGGTAATTAGTGTGGCTGTAGAATCTGTACAATCACTCTCACTGATTTTATATAACATCTCTTACTTTATCCTGTAACAGTTTGCAACAAAAGATTTTATCTAAACTTTTTCCACTACAGTAATACACTCAAGCAGTTGTTTCTTAAGTATTGTAGAAAGAGCTTCCTGATTAAATTATAGAATCACAGAAGGATTGGGTTGGAAGGGAACTTAAAAATCCTCTAGTTCCAATCTTCTGCCATGGACAGGGACACCCTCCACTGGGTCAGATTGCTCAGGGCTCCATCCAACCTGGTCTTGAACACTTCAAGGAGTGTTGAACTTCACAACTTCTTTAGGCAACCCATTCCAATGCCCAGGTGATGAAATGAGATTTTTCTTCATGAGGAGAAATGGTTTTCAGATAGTCATGAACAATAATTAAAAAAGGCAAAGAAGCATTAAGAAAAATACTCCAGTAATAACAGTTTGTTTGGAAAAACAGAACTGTCACCAAAGCATGCTTTCCTGCAAACTAAAGGTCATGGTGCAGTAAGCGTTTTGACCTGCAAAAAGCTTTTCAGCAAGAACTAAGTCCATCAAATTTTATAGCTTTTGGAATGGGCTTTTCTTAAAAAAAAAAAAAAAAAAAAATCTGTGCCTGTCTTTGATAATGGTCAAAGAAGACATGCTAACCATATCTAAGACTGGTGTACTACTGCAATATTTTTGGGAAAATCTATTAATTTTGTTGTACTTACAAAGTTGCCCAGTAGCAGTCAGCAGCTAACGCATTAAATTCTGATGCCACCTGAATCAACAATTCTCCTAGTTAACGGTTTCCTTTATTAGAAAGGATGGATATTGATATTGGTGAAAAGTGTGATGAGATTAGAGATACTCCTTCCCTATTGCTGTGTAAATATTTTGATATCTTATTTGACTGTTTTTCTCTGTTTTAAGTATGTGTTTTTGTGGTAACCCAAACAACCATTTGTAGCTGCTTAAGGCAGTTATTGATAGGCACAATAGGAATAATAAATCCAAGACTGCAGGGACTAGACCCTTAATGAAGCTGGATATTTGGGTACATACCAGCTGATTAATCCTCCCCAGTACAATAACAAGATAAGTATAAAATCACAGTCTATTTGATTTGATTTTTCAGAACATATTTCATACACTTCAAGCAAGAACAACAACAAAAAAGTCCCTTGTTAACTTCAAACAGATATTTTTCAAAGCTTGGCATGGTCTATAAAGGGTCTGTGTTGGTGAACCGTGTTACCACGACTGAGAAAAACTCAAGCTCTTCTCTGGTAACTGTAAGTTAATATGCAATCAGCAGAATAGTTATCAACAACTGATGTACATAATCAAGAAGGAATATTTCTGATGGGAGGAGTAAGGGACTGAGGGTAAAATGACAAGAATGAAATGAGAATTCATTTACAGTCACTTCACATTAGCAGATCCAAATAATATCCAGTTACACTGTAAACTATGTCTTTAAACTTTAATGTTACTGCAGCATCAAAGATTCACACTTTAGGTGTGTCCCCCCTTCTGTTATTTTAAACGTGGTGAGGGAGAAAAGCTGAAAACCACAACCTTAAAAGCCTCCTCAGGATGCCAGCAAACACTCATTCCAGGAGAACGTAAAACAAAATGGGCCTTCTCATTCCCTTCCAAATCCCACACCCTAGAGAGAAAAGAAAAGAAAAAGAAGTGAAGTACTAAACTATTGCCATTTGACTGTAAATACATTAACTTTCAGTGCCTCAATACATTCACAGAGGAAGTGACCAAATGAAATAGCGTTCATGCTGTATCATTTGAAGAAGTTGGTGAAAGTGGCCAGTGCTGCAGATGATGTATTTTAACACTGGTGAGCTAGGCAAAGCCTCTATTTAACTATATAAATAATTTGACAGTTATCTAGACATGAAATCTCAATGAGATGATCCCATTTTTTCATAAGTCAATACTACAGCCTTTGTACTATACTATAAAAAGCAAGTGAGGTAGTAAAAAGCAGGAAAGTCAGTGTTGGTCCAGTTGATACAAGGAACTTAAGTGAGGTACCAAACAACTTAAATCATCCATGTTGCCATGTAAAGGGCAAGACCTTTTATTAAAGTATTTTGGCTGCCTAATATAAGAGTTTCCAGTATTTCCTGGTAAGACAAGATTGAGAAATGGAAATATAAGAAACCAGAAATGAAGCTAAGGCAAACAGAAGGACCTACGGAAGCCAACAAAGGGTCTTTGGAGAGCTTTCAACAGATAAATTATATGTGCCAGTTTAACCTCTTCCTTTAGAAACACCTACAGTACTGATCTGGCAGCTATAAAAAAATTTGAAAATCAACAGTATTTGTTCAATATGGATTGACAGGAAAGCGTATGCTGAAACACCAAAACTAGGTTAGGTGATGGGTGAAATTTTCTTTGGATGTGTTCAGTATGAGTGGCAATGAGACCTGGAGCTACTTTATTTCTAAAATGCAACAAAACCAAAACTGAGTCTATTTCACCTCACAGCCACTGCTCAACTCCCTCTTTTCCTACAAAATCAATAGCGCAGTTGTAGGACAAAGACATCATAGCTGTGAACATCAGTCTGAACCACATACTATTTATATGCAGTTGGACACCAAAACATACACATATATCCTTCCCCTCTGACATGCAAAACTTGACAAACAGCCAACTTTTAAAGTAGTATTCTGCCCAGTCTTTTGAGCTAGATGAGTGGCTACATACTATTATTGTTTATTCTAGAGGATTTTTGCTGACTTCCTCCAGACTTTTTCAGTTTATATCTCACCAGGGTGCTTAAAGCTTTATATTTAAGAGATTTAAAAAAACTCTTAACTAATACATCATAAGTCTAGACAAAATATATGGGAATAAAGTAAATATATTTAATGAACAATGTTGTTTTCTTATGCTAAACCACAACAGATCAAATATTTGTTCTCCCTGTAGAAAACACAGGGTCTCTAATCTTGAAGAATCAGTGTCCTTACTAAAAAAAGTCAAAACAAAAATCTGACAAGTGTTTAAAAAATGAAATATCTACTTGATTAGGTAATTTAGAAACATACAATACTTTCTTCTACTGCCAAAAATTTTGCCTTGTAGATTTGTCCAAGTCAAATCAACACTTCCCATGTGTATTTACTGTGCAGGGAGAAAATTATGATACAACAGAAGATGGTGAATCATTTTGGCAAAGGGAATATGCCATTATGTTTCCTTCCCTGAAATGAGTGATATTATTAGGTGTTGAGACAGAAATTTATGCTTTTTACCTCCATAACTTTGTTATTTATAAAGTTACTAAATTTGTATTTTTTACTTTGTAAGAATAGCAGGACTGTTAGTAACAAACAGTATGGGGAGAAAAAGGGATAAAGCCCTCTTTTATATTTTCTTTATTGATACCAAAGATGACATAATTTAGTTTTGGGGAAAAACAAAACAACCAAAACCCCAAAAATACAAACCAGGCAATACATACCAAGATAAATCCTTGTCTGAATGCTTTGTATCTATACAATTACATATGTTCAATTAACTCTTTTCAATATTTTTTTGTGAAAAACCCAAGTAAAAATGTGCAAACCCACAAAATTTAGGCACACTAATTTTTAATAAGTAAACTAGTCAGTAATTCACATTTCTATCATGTAAATAAATCCAAAAAGACTGAGGATTTTTTCTCCCATTCAAAGCTCTTGAAACTTTACTAATATTCCCATGATTTTATACCAAAGTAAAATACTGTTTTTCTTCATACATCCTGATCTTTTGTAACCCTGCAACGTGCCACTCTCTTACTTCTCTTCCCACCAACCATGGTGGCATAGACTTGTCACTGAGCTTGTGGTATTTTTTTCTCATATTAAAAAAACCAAAGCAAAACAAAAACAAAAACAAACAAAACAAAAAACATCGACAACAAAACAAAACAAATAACCACAAAACAAAACAAAACAACCTCCACAAAAAAACTTATTGGAGAAAAGTTTTAATAAACACAGTTGAAGTAAGTGCCAAAGTTAGATTAATGTATAGTCTCAAAAATAACATGTAATCCTCTCAGTAAAATAATTACTTTTTAAGTAAGGGCTGAGAAATTATTTACTGCAGCACTCAGAAAACTTAAACCAACTTAAGTACAAATAATTGCAAATGCTGTTAAAGAAAATACTTGATATACTAGTACATTTCTCCTGTCACTCAAATCCTGTAACTAACAAACAAATGAAATCTGCAGTTATCTCATAGCTTGAAGATATTCAAATTCCATTGTACCAACTATATCTTGTTTGCATGAATGTGGATGCATATGTGCAGTAATTTCATCATACAGTGGACTTTAATTACACCCTGGCAAAGTACCACATTAGAACTCTAAAAACTTGTGGCAATGGAGATGATCCTTATCTTCTAATTTTCTGAATTATGAATAATTCTAACTAGCAGAACCAACTGTTAACTGGATTAAAATCATAATTTTTAATATCAGAAGAACTAAACCAGATTGCAATCTTCAGACATTTCTTGAATCCCCAGAAGATGGATGTAAAAATGGGAATTCTTCCAACACAAGACTTCAAACAATTTTAGTGAGTGGGTTGGGGATAGAACAAACCTTGACATCTGATTCCCAACCACAAAGCATGATCAACTATACTTGATCCATTACTCAAAGATTACTTATGTCCAACATGGTTTTGTTGGGGTTTTTCTAATATCTAACTTTAATACATTTCTTTCTATCTCCATCAGACATATTCCATGTGTGAGGAAAATACTATCACTCTTGAAAAGCTTAGAGGACTAAGGAGAAGGGCAAGATTCTTGTTCCTGAGATCACACAAAGGTAGAGTAAACTTGTTCCTCACTGAACACAAGGACTGAGGAAAAGATCTCAGAAAACAAACATGAAACTGCAGAGATTAATAAATACTGCAGAGAATACAACCAACACTTTCTCTAAGGTCTTCTGCCAATTCCATATGGATTTGGCTATTGCAGATCTGGAGGGTACTAGGCAGGACATGAACGGCTGAAGTGGAACTGTAGAAATTTCTGTCTGGTCAGAGGAAGAGAAAGGTATAATATTCAAGATAATTTCTAGTACTTAATTTTATTTTACTGACAAAGAATGTAAGTTTTTATGAAGTCTTTTCACAGAGGAAATGTATAAATATTCCTTCAGAAAGCTGACCATGGCTATTTTCTTTTGGTGATCAAAGGAAATATCACTGTTCCTAAAGAACTAGCAATTAGAGTATTTCAGATCTTAGCATTAAAAAACATATCTCTAGCTTCTTGTAATATCTACTTGGATATGCCAGCATTGATCTATTTCTCACTGCTAAGTGTGGGCTGCAATTATACCCTGCAGTGTTGGTAGAGGCAGGAGATGCAGTGCAATATCTCCACTTCACTAATACACATTTCAGGCCATGTACGCTCAGAACTAAGACCAAGAAGTTCACATTTCTACTGTTACTTTGAAGTTACTTAATGCAAAACCAGAGACCACACAGCATTTCTGAAAAAAAAAATGTGAAGCTTCAGTTCGGTCCTTTCAACCAGAGCAAAAAAATGTCTGTTAAGAGCTATCAGCTTATTGTTCCCAACGTAGATATAAAACTAAATCCTTCTGTGGTATAACTGCTACTAAAAAACTCAACTACCAATTCTGCTGATGGCTTTCTAAAAAAGCAAACCTCTAAACAAATCTAATGCAACGATTTCTATTTAAAAACAATTTATAGGCTAGACTACATTCTAGGGCTGTGTGACTTAACATAAGCCACAATGTGTCACAAAGGAAATTGTTACATCATTCTCATATTTTGAAGAATTCCTAACTAAAAATTTATTAAGACCAGACTGAAATAATGTTCCAAACATTTGATTCCAGAAAGCTTTTTTTTCTTTTTAAACTGACAGGAGAGCAGTTAATTCTTGCACTGTCCAACACCAGTTGGTTAAATACTTGCATCGTGGCTGTACAATGTAACAGAATTGTGTTAAGACTACATTTGGGGGGCATACAGGGATGCATACAAGTGTGCAAATTCGAAGACTGGACTCTGAAAAAAATTCAAGGCTTCTTTATTTTCATAAATTATAATGCACAACTAGTTTGATAAAATGTAACCAGCATACCTCAGAAAGAAGAAATATTTTGGTATGACATTTCTTATATGAAGGGACACTGGAAAATCCATTCATACAAACAGATGAAGAAAGAACAACATGAAATAAGATAACTTTTATAAAAATTTTAACAGAAATCCATACCTGACTGCACTAGGAATGGGAAGATCCAAATAGAATATGGTTTTGGCAGCAGAAATAAGTGATAATGACCACTTTTCAATATAGCCAAAACCTGAAATATTTATGAATAATCATGGTAAGATTCAAGTGCAATGTGTGCTGGCAATACATTAAAGAATACAAGAACAAAAAAAAACCCCATGAGTTACCATTAGCTTTCCTTCATATTGTCTAGAGAAAAATCTACAAAAAATACCTAGGGCATGACAGTACCATGTAAAAAAATACACTACAGATGAACCCCCCTAAAACCAGATGAAACACTACAAAACATTCTAAAACTATAGTTAATTTAGCTTTCAGTGACATCAAACCTTTCCCCCTAACCGCTGCTTACGGAGCAAAACTAACCCTCTCTTGGACTGGCATTTATTCTACGTGCAAAAGAAAAGGCTGAACTTCATTCGGAGTGACTGATAAATTCACAAAGTCCTCTAGGAAGTGATGTGAGCCATGTCCTAAGGAAATGAACAGAACTCAAACAGGAATCAAAGGGCAACTATATTGACAATGTGGAAGATAATTCAATTATACATTCTTCTTCACTCAAAAAGAGAAGAAGAGAATGTAGTTTAAGAAATATTTAAAAGAAAAAGAAGGTGAGGCAGAGAAAGGGATGGATGAATCTTTTTCAGCTTTTAAAATACAAGCTGTTCCAGTACCCGATGACCAGAAGAAATTGCCATGCTGGTATTTTTAAGGATCTGACACAGCCAGTAACCTTTCAGTTTCACATAGGGAGGGAGTCTGAGGTGATTATCAATCAGATTGAATTAACCTTTTGACAGTCAAGAGGTTCATTTTCAGCACGGATATGAGATTACTGAGTTTTGACAGGATGGTATTTTGCATTAAGTAATTCCAGAAACAGTCTAGGTAGTGTCTATAACCACCAACAGTAGAAGGTGTCAGTTGAACTCATGGTGTTTTCCAAGTATTTCCCACAATTTTTTGGCTTTTTTAAGTATCAGAATAAAATTAATTGTACATCTGAATCTGTGTAGACTCCTAGACTGCGTTTCCAAATCATTATGAAAAAGCCAATAGTAATTTTTTTTTGAAGAGAGGCGCACAAGGAGTTGTACACACAGAGATCCCATTAACAAAATGGGATGCACACATTCCTACACTTAATGAAAATGTTCAAAGAAGTGTATAATACCGTATTATTTCAAGGGACTAAATTAAATATTCCTTAAAGCTATTGTAACACAGATGATCACTGCAATTATTTTTATGCGAGAGCATTTTTAGTGCAGTTCCGCTTCACAGTTACAAAAAAGTTTTGAGCTGTGAGATCAAGGCCAATAAAGACCACATGCAAGAAATAAAAAGATTTCCTGACTGACACAGCAGCAATTTAAAGGTAAGAACATTGGATATTACCAATATCTAACTTACACTGTCTGTCCTCCAACAAAAATGACTGAACCCCACTCTGAGGTATCACAGGTGCAGCAGCTTGTGGCAAGACTATTTAGTGGATGAAAACTGAAAATCTTACTTCCTTAGAGGTCTCTGATGAACTTAAACGTAAACTTTCTCTTGAGTGAAAACCAGGGAGGACCTAACCATGCTTGTATATAGTCAGTACATACTGAAAAGTTGCTTTAAAACCTTATTAAGACTTAAAAGTGGAACTCAAGACTTGTACTAATTGTTCTAGAACTTTATTCCACAGGCATTAGCAGATTTTGTATCCTAAGAACAATTTCAGGATGGAAATTCAGTACAGACAGAAGAATTATTCCTCTTCTTACATTACTACTGAAGCAAATTACAGAGTAAGTAAAGAATGATTTTGGTAAGTCCCAAGGAATGCATTTTCCATTAGTTTTGAAAGTGTAACCTTTAAATTCAATAGAAAAAGTCTTCATGCCCCACATGCATGGAAAAAATAAGAATTCAAGTAGCCAAAAAAAATCCTACTTATTTCCCATGGCTTTTAACCAACAACTTTATGGCATAAAATGTCTTTCATAGTTACTAAATTGAAATCTTGTTAGTATATATTAATTACATAAATTTTATTTTCTTTTAAATTAGTATCAATTAGACAACTGGTTTTAAAACAGTTTTCTTTCATCTGGGATAGCTGAGCATTTCATAAAATAAAGAGGGAAAGGCCACAGAGTACAACAGATTTTTGCTGAATAAGCCAAATTTGAATTTAGATTTAACAAAGAAATCAAGGGCAGAAAATAAATCAGAACAAGATACAGCTAAGTCATACATTTCTAGTATTCATTCCTAATGATTTTGTTGGAAATACTGACTAGACATCTATGGAAAAACTGCCTACTCATCTGAGTAAAGAAAGTCAAAGATGATGCTTTCCCAACTGTCTTGCTGCTCTACTGCAATGGCCTGAAAAGCCTGCATAGCTGCCCTCCTGATCTCTCCAACTGCACTGGATGGGTAAGAAGAACAGCCTAATAGATTCAGGCACACTACCAGAAGTGGAAGATGGGTGACCTTTTGACAAGGACAAACTCCTGCATCAAAAAATCTTTACCCAACATGCTTCAAAGCACTCAGCCATGTTTCCCTCCTACTTCGAGTTACAAATATCCAGACACCTGGGTTTCAAGCAGCTGTAATCATGGTATTTTGAGCTGCCAGTACCACTGTATTAGGATGGTGCTGTCTTCAGGCTATGTCATCCCAGCCCATGGTAAGGCTAATACATTTCGGTAAAGGGACAATTCACATACATATACTAATTTTAAACCTGAACCACCTGATGACAGAATATATAGAGAGGGTCTGTATAATTCAGTGCTGAGCTATGCATGTCTGCTTTCTCCTATACTCATTTTATTCCTATCCCAGAAGGGGGGGAAAATAGTGTATGCAAATTCAAGACAACAGTTTTCTTCATTTTGGATCTAGATGGTTCACAATATTGTTTTGAAAAAAGACCCACAAGTCACAACAAAAAGCCAGTCCACAACCTAAGTTAACAAGAATAGTGAATTTCTTGTCTTGTTAGTGGACTAGTCTCGTTAGAGAGCCATAATGGCACACTAAAAATAAAAATATAAATGCTTATTTATTTAAGTGGACATAAATAATATTCACAGATAGAAAAAGAACAATACTAGTTTTTCAACAGTTTTTTGAACAAAATGCATACCTGCAGGTGTGATCATCACTTACGCTTGCAATTTCTTGACCTTCGTTGGGAGCAAAGACCAGATCATTAATGTAATCTGAGTGGCCATCAAATGTCTGCCAAAGAGAAAAGAGAAACACTTTTACCTTAGAGCTGACTGTTCCACCAATATATTTAACAGACCTGCTAATGGAAAGATGTTTGTTAAGATAAAACTATCATTTTAATAGAAGGTAAAAAACGTTTTTATGGATAACTGGATTTCTTTAAAATACCTAATTCATGTGTAGACTCATACTGCAGGTGAAAAGACCTCCCTACTACTCCTTGTTGTTAGCACAGAGGTCAGTTCGATGCTTTTGCTTGACAGAGATTAGTGAATCACACCAGAGCTTTTTATCATTTTTTCAACCACTGAATTCTGAAGGTAGAAGACAGCAAATCTCAGAAAAAGGAGAATTACCAGGAAATGAATGTATGCATCATCTACCTAGATTAAAGAATTCTGATTACTGGTATGTAACTCTGATCTCTGAATCTCTCATTAAATACATCTGTGGTGTTTTTGGCAGAAATCTCACAGAATTTTTAGACAGGCAAATGTGAATGTGTAGATGTATGTGTTACTGTTCCATCCTCTTCTATTCAGTCACACTGATTAAGTCTCAAGGCACAGCTGCTTTTGTTTTGCCCAGCAAGGTATCATAAAAATGAGACTAAAATATCCTCTCGATAACTGCATGAGACAGGAGATTGCAGAGGAAAACAAGGTTAAATGAAAACAAGTTCCACAGTTTTCTCAAAGAAAAACACATCACCTTTAAGTGTTGCTATTCTGAGGAACAAATGAAGAACTGATTAAAAAAAAAATATCCAGCATGCACAAGAACTAAATCCCCCTCTAAAAGTTTTAAAAATGCCTCATCAATTCAATACAGCCAACTTCACTTATTGCAGTAAGTCATTATTTTATTAAAACCTAATGGATTATACTAGAACTAATAAGCCTTAAGATGATGCTAAACTATTTAGACAGAATGCCAAGTCTTTTGACAATTTTCAGCATTCCAAATTCAAATATCCTGCCTTATTTTACTTCTACAGTTCTGATGAAATATGCTTTTTATTAAGCAAAATGTGAAGCAGGAAAGGAAGCCATAATTCATTTCCAAATGAAAACCTCAAAAGAAGAAAAAAGTTTCACTAAGATCCATCAGTCATATTTTACCTTTTGTTTTTTTGCTCTGGGCTTGATCCAACCCATAAATTTTGGATTAGTCGTGTCGACAAAGTAATGGAAAACTCAAGTGTGCTTCAAGTTCCTTGTTGATAATTACATCGAGACAGTTTTTCCATGGGGAAAACAGAGTAAGAGTACTCTGTCTATCCCTCCAGAAGCAACACGTACTAATTGTTTACTATAAAAGACAAAATGTTCGGAGATTACATTCTGAATGTAGTCACATACTTCCTTCAGCTTTGTTTCCATGTTCTGGACCTCTCCTGAAGATCCCATGTGTCAAGTGTGCACTGTATAACGGCTTCAACATTTTCCATGTGTTCAATGTGAGTTCTACCTCAGGTTTATGAAATGGGTTTTCTGAGGCATCAGTTAACTCTTAATAAGAAGCCACCGTATCAAACCTTATTGAAAGCCAGATCAGCATAGCTCACCCAGAATTTGTGAACAACTGTGATTTTGCACGTGCTTTAAATCAGAGTTAGGTGTTACTTTTCTTGACAAAAGATCTAGAGTACGATTGTCCAGATATAAGAAATTAAGATGATTGCCAGAAAGGGTTTCCCAGGCTTTCTGTCGAAAATCCCCAGTCTCAAAGACAATTTTTATTGACATAAACACTAGTCCACATTATTTCTTTTTGTTAATGAGTTCCTCACTAATGTATTTTTAGCAGTTTTCTGATTATTTTTAACATTAGACCAAGCCTGACCCAGTAACAATATGTATTTTTACTTTTTCCTCAGCCAGAGTACATCCTTAATAAAGTTCTTGGACAGCGAATTTCAGTGGTGGAGCTGGCATAAACATAGCTAATAGCTTAACTGTTAAATTCAGGCCAACACTTCTCATTTGTATTGCATATGCACCAAATAATCATAGAATCATTAAGGCTGGAAAAGACCTCTGAGATCATTGAGTCCAAACGCTAATTTAACACTGCCACGTCCATCCCTACGAACCACATCTATAAGGTTTTTGAACACAGTGATCACACTGCTTCCCTGGGCAGCCTGTTCCAATACTAGACCACCCTCTCACAAAATAATTTTTTCCTGATATCCAATCTGAACCTTCTCTGGCACAACTTGAGGGCATTTTCTCTTGTCCTATCACTTGTTGGCCGGGAGACTGACCCCCACATGGCTACAACCTCTTTTCAGGTGATTGTAGAGAGCAACAAGGTCCCTCCTGAGCCTCTTTTTTCCCAGGCTGAACAACCCCAGTTCCCTCAGCTGGTCCTCATAGGACTTTTGCTCCAGACCCCTCACCAGCTCCAATGCCTTCTCTGGACATGCTCCAGCACCTCAGTGTCTTCCTTCTCTTGAGTGACACAAAACTGAACAGATGATTTAAGGTGCCAAGTACAGAGGGACAAACACTTCCTTACTCTGCTGACCACACTTCTTCTTGTGGCCTTATTAATCCGACATAAATTAAAAAATTAGAACCTGGATGCTGAATTTAGCTCACTAGAGTCTGTAGCACCAAATGTATCCCATTATTTCATTATTTCAACTTATTATCAATCCATTAGCAAATGTAAAAGAAACTTTACATTCTGCTAAGTTAAAAGATTTAATTCACAGCTTAACATTAAAGCCTGTTGTCTGAAATCCACAAAACTGGTAGATATTACATAAATAGATAACTTTAACATGGAATGACAGACATCAACTCACAAGCAAAGAGCATAAAGAACTTTCAGAAATATTTTGTCAGAAATCCCACCAAGTTGAGTAACTATGTCTGCTATCCCACTATTCAGTGGCAAAATCACATAAGATGACCAACACTGAAAGGAGGAAATTAAAAGTATGTGCATGTATGAAGCAACACAAAAAGCATTTTCTTTCAAGACATTTAGTGGAATCCATCTTTACTTCTTATGCCCTGCGCCCTTATTCATTCTATTATCAGTATGGCCACATAGGTGACATCCACAATTCACCTAATTTCTGTATGACAAATCTCATTGTCTTATTAATATAAATTAACATAACAATAATAAAAGTCTTTTTTTCTCCTTTATCCCCAATAAGCCACTCTCATCAAAACAGGCATTACCATATTCCAAAGCGGTAAAAGCCAAGGAAGACCCTCCCCCAATTTTTTTTTATTAATTATCTTTTCTTACTGTTAACTAAGACCTCACCAAAAAACTTCAAACTGGATATCAAAAGTATCTCATTAACAGTTGTCCTTGGACTGGGACATTGTTTCAAAGGAAGAACTTTGAAGAAAATCAGATCGTATTAGGTGATAATTACAGTTATTCCCACTTGAAAGACAGAAAGGTATTTAGAAGACAATGATTATCCCTAGAGATGATGGATTTAGGCTCTGACACAAATGGAGCAGAAGGATAGTTAAAGAATAGACTTCACTAAAAAATAAATAATCTTTAAAAAAATCACATTAGCTGCCCTTACCTTAAATTCATTCTTGTCCTGCAGGTCAGAAGTAAAGAGCCTTAACTTCCTATCAGAAGCTGCAGTACAAAACCTACACTCAACAGACAAAAAAAAGGCAATCAACATTTCAATAGTTGACTTTTTACCAATTTTCCTTCATTTTAAAAATGCAAAGTGAGATGCAAAGAAAAAATCAGATTTTGATAAAAAACCAAAAGCATCTATCTATTTTGCTTTGGCAACACACAGAGTTATAACTGGTGCTTATCTGTAAAACAGTGTGCCTCAAGTGCCAAGAATACTTATTCATAGAAAGAAATGCAAGACATTTTACAAAGCTAAGTCTGGATCAATTACCAATTATCTGAAATATCTCATAAATGCTGCTGAAATTCTCCTTGGAAGAAGTGGTAAGGCACAAAAAACAACCCTCATTATCAGTGTTTTTAAATACTGAAATATTTTAAATACTGACGTATTTTAAAATACTGAAAAATTCATGAACCAATTTTTCTATTCAACAAATTTTAACCCAAGAGACTGTACAAAAATGGAGCAGTAAGAAACTATGGTAATTTTGAAGAATCATACAAACTACTGAGTATATTTTAATTCAGAAGTTCACATTTGATAACTATCTTTCTAGATTTTCTAGATTTCCATCTTAAAACAATCTCACAAATAGTATCTATCCTACTTTGAAACACAGTACATATTATGCAAATCAGTACAAATAGTTTTATAAAGGAGGCCATACAAGTGATTGCACATTTACTAAAGCTCTTAAAAGAAGTGCTTCTTCACAGATGTACAAAGAAAGAAACTATGTCAGAGATCCGTAAAAATACTGAAAACAATTATTTACTTCTTGTTCACTGGGGAGAGAGTCAAGGGGCACAAGAAGTAGGACAAAAACCAAGCAGATGAACAACAAAAAAACACTATAAGAAGAAAAACGTCCTACTGAAGAATTCAGAGACTTCATCAGTGATTTTGAAGGAGTTAGATTTCACTCATAAGCTTTGAACAGTCCAGTATTAAGGACTTAGGGAAAACAGGTAAGAGACAAGGATTCACTGTAGTTGTTTATTGTTAAGTACCTTATCTGGGGAGGTATGGCATCAAGTCTAGTTTCAGGACTCCACGCTATGGCATCAACTCTGATTCCATGGTGAAATGTTCTTAGTGTCTTATATTGCATGCCTTCCACTTCTGCATCCTCCTCCTACAGAAATATTGCAGCTAGCTGATTCAAAACAAGGCCTTGGTGACTTCTAACAAATCAAATTGCTACAAAATGAATAGGCTTTCAAAATTATACATATTGGGATATTTTCAGATCATAACACCTTCAAAGTGAAAATCTGAAACTTATAGAAAGCATTAACTTGATATATTTAAGTGCTTAAAAATACATTAAATGATTACAGTCTCAAGCCAGAGGCCAATGAAGAGCAGAAAAATCACAGGTGATCTATGAACATGCTGAGCTCATGGTCAGTACAAGTAATCTCTTCACAGATACAACTAAAGCCACTTAAAACAGCATGGCAATTTAGCATACACTGCAGTGAGAAGAAGCAATGGGAACAAAAGCAAGCGTGTAATTTAAGCTGCCTACTCTCTGAGTTGTTTTTACACCATGGAAAAATGCTGCCATTTCCAGAGCATTGCTCCTCAAACAGCAGGAGATTAAAAGGTGTTCTCTGTCCTCTAATCCTAATTACAAGCTTGCTTATTCTTACTGGTAGGAATATCAGATGACAGGAAAAATAAAACAAGAGTTGGGATTATGGACTCTATCAATAAGCCGACCTCTAAAAAGCTTTTAAAAGTTTTCAGAACATCCAATGGAGGAGCTCAAAGGACATTCCTACACAATTTTCTCTATGTCACAATTCTGCTTTAAGGTGAAGAACCTCTCTGTACACCCTCTACATAACGTAGAGGCCATGCAGAACCCAGCTGAGGTCACATGAAATTACCCACAGTTTTTCAATGCTTCTCAACAAGAAGAAGGAATAACATTTTCCTCTCCTACTCTGAAATACTCATTGACTCCACATGTAGAAGTCAAGGGAGGGTATGAAAATTATAGAAAAAAACCCCTTGTGCCAGTGTTTGCCAAAATTTTAATTACTTCCTCTTCAAGGCATACCCCAGAAACAAGGTAGAGAGCAACACAAATGTCAGCGTGTTTTTATGGTTAGCACTAGGTACTCTTCAGAAAATTTCCAACAGTAAGACCATGGGGAATAGCAATAATAATAATAATAAAAATATCAGCTACACTATTATTCATAACAGTCAAGTTACAAAAATAATATTGTACAATGAAGAAGCAAGATGAAGGAAAAAAGCTTAGAAATTCCAAGTAATTGTCTCCAATTGATTGTCAAACGTCTAGGCAAAAAATCCCATCTAATGAAAAACACTTTTACAATACCCAGTGGTTTACATTTTAAAATTTTTCACAAAAGGAACTCTCAAGTATTTCTACACTACATCCCTAAAAAGAAATACCTATAAAATTAGCACAGATATATTAGTGTGTATTTTACATATTTATTTATTTATTTTCCTGTAGAACAAGTATCCTAGACTTGTTAGTGTAATAAACAAGTAAAATTCTCCCTTGTTTACCACAAGGAGAGGAGGAAACAGGAAAGTGACCAGAGTCTTCCTGGAGTAGAGGTGCTGTCAAAGACAGTTTCAGGGGCATCTAACAAAAACAATAACACAGACTAACCTGAAATCTGCAAGTCCCAACAACCACATAATTGTTGCCACCATAAGCAATAAGGGAACATGAATCTCCACTGTCAAATGGATTGAATTTTACCACGTGCACATAATCCTCACAATCCACAGTGTAAGAAGTGTTTCTAGTTGAATCTTGCTTCATTTTCAGCGAACTAAGTCAAGGTATCACAGAAGTGATGTCTTCTCCAGGACGAAAATCTACATTCCTACACAAAAATTTTAAAAAGTATACATGACTCATTTGCATAAATAAAAAATGCAAAGTATTTGTGGCAGAGCAAATCAAAATTTCCTACAACACCTTCAAGAACACAAAAGCTGCACTCAAGCTTATTAGATATAGCCTGTTTGTTTCACAATCAAAGTATTTACTAAACCAGCATACATTCAAAACTCTTACAGACTTCACCAGTAACTGCAGATTTTGTGCTACCCTTGGCAACCCAACACCAACACAAAAAACCAAGTAACTGAACACACCAGAAGAGTCACAGACAGCAGTTTAACATTTTACACCAAACGACAAGAAACAATACATTGCTACCTTCAAATTCTCTTTACTTGTTTACCTCTTTACAGATTGTGTGTCTAACTAAAAACCGAGTTAACCAAGGTTGCAAAACTGTAGGTGAAAATACTGTCATGCATTTAACCAGTTTTCATGAAAATAAAGTTTCTGTGCTAGAATACAAGAGGCCAAGATACACCATTGATTTCACAATCAATTCCTTTTAGTTCTAGTACAGATTGGACATTAGTTTATGTCTTTTTGGGAAATCGGACCTTTAACTACACACCACATGGAAAATCAGCTTGAAATCTCAGAACTTTGACAGACTTTGGTGTGTAAACGATCTGAAGGTCTCAGCATCCAAGACTGAATGTTTTGATTGGGAGCCAGCCAGGTCTGACAGGGGCATCACTCAAACACAGAGAGGCTCTCCATAGCTGTGTGTTTATTTTTTAATCCATACAACAGACCACTATATTACCATAAATATTTTAGCCACATAACTTGCGTAGCTTTGCTCCTGAAACCAAATTAAAGTTTTAATCCTATCCATAGTTTTATTCCTCTAAGGTCTCCCATGAACACAAGCCACTACAGAATCACAGAATGTTAAGGGCTTGGAATGGACCTCGAAGATCCTCCAGTCCCACACCCCGCTGCCATGGTCAGGGACACCTGCCACTAGACCAGGCTGTCAATGCCTCACCCAACCCGGCCTGGAACACTGCCGGGGTTGGGGCAGCCACATCCTCCCCGGGCAACCTGTTACAGTGGCTAACCATCCTCACCGTAAAGATTTTCTTCCTCACACGTGAATAAAGCTTCCCCTCTTTCAGGCTCCCCATAGCTCCTCATCCTCTCACTACAATTCCGGACAAAGCCCCTCTCCGGCTCCCCTGGAGCGCCACTACAGATGCTGGAAGGTGCTGGGAGGCACGCGGGCTTCTCTTCTCCAGGCCGAACAACGTCAACTTTCTCAGCCTGAATTATCGGTCACCAGACCAGCTTGAAAACACCAAGCGTATGAATACCTTCATTTCTTTACGAAACGCGATTAAGGCAACCGAGCCGCGTGCGTGCGCGTTACCTTCCCCCCCCCCCCCCCCCCCCCCCCCCCCCATCCACGCGCAGCCTTTGCCCTCCTACTCCCTCTTTTTCCCTTCAGGAGCCAGCTGCTGCTCCCCAGCCAGGCTGCCCCAGTTTCCCCGGGCCGGGGGCGGCCCAGCCCCGCTTCACACGCACCTCCGCGGCGCCGGCTCCCGCAGCGGCCCCTCGGTTCCCCGGCAGCGCCCGCCCCCGGGCGGCGGGAGCGGCGCGGCTGCTTCCGGGGCAGCGGCGCCGCGCCCATTGGGCCGCGCGGCGGATTTGAACGCGGCCGCCGCGCCCCAGCCCCGCCGCGCCCCCAGCGCTCCGGGCCCGCGCCGAGGGCTCCGCAGCCGGGAGCGCACGGCGGCAGCGGTAATGCCAGTTCCAGCGTCTGGGAGTTACGGTGGCTTCGCAGGGGGTTTGGGTTGTTTGGGCTCTTTGGCTGGGAGAGGCGGGTACCGTCCCTCGGAAAGCTCGGAGGGTGAGGAGAAAGAGAAACCTCCGGAGAGGTTTTACTCTGCCCCACGCTGACTTGCAGCCCACCTGTTTCGTCCTCTGTGGGCCCCGTGTGACGTTCACGTTGTAAAGTGGGTTCAATCGGTTCGGAGAGTGAGAAGTTGCTGTTGCAGGCGTGCGTGTTTCCTGGTGTCTCCTGCCCTCCTTGCCCACGCTTCCTCGCTTTTTACAGTCATGCCAATAACCGAAAAACAAACGCGTTGCTTCAGCTGTATGGAAAGAGGTCAAAGGTTGAGTTTTATTTTCTGGAAGTAAATTGAATGGGTGTTGATCCTTTTCTGTCGCTGCAGTGTTAGGGAACTTTGTTTCAGAAAATAACAAGTTTAAAGGCAAATTTGTACTACGTTGTCACGTACCTTGTCTTGACAAATGCAAAGAGGTGAGACGGACCAAAGCATGAAGTAGTCCAATTATTGCCAGAGAAGAGAGTGGCTTTTAGAATTAAGAAACTCCCATTAAAAAAAAAATCATATTAGTAACAAAAGTGTTTAGAGTTGTCTGTGTTAGTCTTAGAAATATTAAATCTCCTTTTTTTCCAGGTTTAAAACATCCTCATAGACACTCGTCTGAATGTATAGAGAATGCAGAAACTACTGAAGACATTCTGATGCTGCTTTTGGAGACAAAGACTGTCCTATTTGTAATAACATTCCTTTATATTGGCATAATGTACAAGGAGAGTAAAGGCTTCATGAAGGCGTGACATACATATGCACTTTTAACCCTGTATCTTCACAGTTATTCTGTCACAGTAAGGCAAGTTTGGTTTAGTTGGAAGAATTTATTCTAGGAACTTGGCCTTTAAGAAGATACAACACGGTTTGCACAGCTTGTTGGGAGGTGAAGACCTGCATATGCCTCTGGCATAGTTATATTCATTTTTCTCTTGATTATCTATACCTTCTACTCTGGACAATGGTTACTTTCCAGCAAAAAGTTTTACACTTGGTCAAATGTTTCAGAAAGCAGTGGCCTTTATTTTCCAACTCTGAAAGGACTACTGTATGTGGAGCAGACTGCATGTTGATGGCCTTACAACTGTCCATGGCTGAAGTCAATAAACAGGTTAGCATTCTTTTCACTATGTTCTTGGTACTTGGTTCCCTTGCTGCACTTAGTGCTGAGGCACCAACTTGAAATGACTTTTTTGGTCACTTTGTTGCTGTTTGTTAAAACAAGGTATGTCTAAGGGCCACATGCTGCAAGGCAAGAAAGTTAATACGATTAAGTGCGCTATTGAAACAGGGTTTAGAAAAGGGAACTGCAAGACAGGTGGGAGGATAGAAGTGCTTTGTGTATATATTTGAGCTCCAAGCTTTAAACACTAGTGTATTTCTGCTGACCATGTAACTTTTGTTTATTTCCATCCAATGTTTCTTTTGTGCCATAGATCAGGGTGAGAGAACTATGGCATTTGGGGTGCATTTTTTTCCTGAATGCTCCAGAAATATTTGATTTGGTATAGTTTGCATGAGTTGTACTTGCCGCAGTCTATTCTTGGCTGCTGCTTTTCCTGACACTCATCAGGTGAAGACCAATATATACATGGAAGTTGTGAGTGTGTACCCAGTACAATAGGAATTATATGGCTTTCTTTGTATGCGTATATGGAGTGTCTGTCAAATGGTGAAGAGGAAGCATACCCTAAATTGTCTCTGAGAGAAGCACTAAGGCTTGTCAGAGCTGGAGGATGCCTGAAACATACCAGAAACAGTTGCAATATACAATCAGGCCTTTGCCTGTGTCTCATCCAAGGAGAACTATTGCAGTACTTGTTTTAATAACCTAAATATACCTTTTTAGGTCAATTAACCTAATTATTGATGAAAACAATACTGACTGTTATTGGAAGACTTACTCAATTGTTGCAAACGTGTAGTACAAAGCTTTAGTTTAAAAAACCCGAGACACATACCAAATCAACAAACATACCAGAAACAACAGAACCACATCCAAGTGAAATCTCTAAGCCAATAAAAAACCCAAGCAAACAGAAAACCTGCTTCCAGATGTGCATCAGAAAAAAAAAATAGTAGTCTAAAATGTGCAGACTGGGGGTGTCTCTTGTACATCAAGTATAAAACTGGTTAAGTCATCCCCCATCGTTAGAAACATTACAGTAAGAATACTAGAATACCAAGATACTACACTTGTACTTCTTGGAATGTAATATATTCCAGCCAGGAGCCTGGTGTCCTCATAATACATGTGTAGGTTAAAATGAAAAAAATTAGTGTGCATCAAATTAACTCTTAAAATTAATGCAAAACTATATATGGAGGCAATAACTGTTTGTTGTGATTCTCAAGGGAAAACTGAAAACAGTTTTCCAAAGCCAGCTCTGGGAATCAAAATGTGTTGTTCTGTTGTATGCCAAAACTTACGGACATGAAAAGTTATGACTCCTTGCTCCCCGTTTTCCTTAATATAAGTTTTTTCCTTCCACTAGAAGTAATTAGTTTATTCTACTTTCTCCTTTCTTTTTCTCTTCCAGATAATATTCCCCTATTCCATAAATAACTTTACTTTCAGAAATGATAGCAGTTCAAAAATTATAGCAGTTATTTTCAACTAATTTAATTTTGAAGGAAAGGCTAAACATTTCAGATCTGAAGAAAGAACCAATTTTCAAAAACCTGATTTTTTTTTTTTTTTTATTATACTGGTTGGTCTAATAGGACAAGTCTTGGCTTGCATATGTGGGCTAAAACTATTTCAGCATTTGCATGAGCTGCCTCTGAAGCATAATTTCTTTAGATGGTATTCATTTTGAAGTTCACAGTCTTAAAGAAAAAATGTCTGGTTTATTTTGTTCATAACTGAAACTTCAAATTAAGATGCAAAGTATTACAGTTGTAGGTATGTCTCTTGTTAGGTTTCTGATTTAAATACAATAATTTTGAATTGTTAGCACCCGTAGAATGGAAATCTATTTTGATAAAGTCAATTACTGCAATAAAAATAATTTCATTAATATGCTACTGACTGGCTGTATTGAGAGAAACCCAACACATCCAACCTATCACAAACAACCAAAACACACTTCCCTTCCTTTAGGAGCCTGAACAATTTTAATGGATTTTGTGTTTTAACTGGTACCTGTATCCACAGTGGAAACGAAAAGTAACAAAGCTTTTTGGAGAAGTCTGGAAAAATTTAAAAGCTTCATAATCTAGTAATCTCAAAATTCACCAGAATAGGGGTAGCAAAAAGTGTGATAAACCCTGATCAAACAGCAGGGACGAAAGAAAAAACCCCAAAAAACCATGCTCTGTGTCCCTCTGAAAATATTTTGGTTTGTAACACAGTTGCAGCCATGTGGCATAAGGTCTGTGGTGGAAGCAAATACCTTTCCCCTAGATTGATTAGTGTAGATCTAAAATCTAGGAACATTTTCAAGAAGAACCTTCCTCAGTGTTTGAAATAGTAATAAGTTTTCAAGATGAAGATCAGCTGAGAGGAATCGCTTTAAGTTAACTGCTTGTACCTGTGGATCAGAAGGGGTGGAAGACGAGTTAATAGGTCAACTAATCACCTGTCATTTTCAGACTATGGTTGTTTTAGCTAGTGGGATGGGAAGCTGAAGTGTATAAAACAGTTATTTCTCCAGAATCTGCAAGCTTAAGTTGTCAGACTTGTGTTGTAAACCTCTTCTAAAGAGAGCTTTGATACTGGAGGAAAAACTGCTTCCTTGTTGATTTCACAAATATATCTTCCCTTTAGAAAGCGTTTGTGTATTTGATTTTGTAGAAAAACAACTTTGGTGTGTGGTTTAGTTGTTTTCTGTGGTTTCACGCATGCGTTTCTGTGCTGACTGAAGAATATTGTTCTGTTTAGTGTCTTGTATTTCTTGAAATAATTTCCCAAATTCTCCTGCTTCCATGATGGCAAATGAAGAAAAGTGCAGAGTTTTACAGTGTCACTCCCTTAAACTCTTGTGTCTCCCTTTTGGTAATGAGATACTCCTAACTAACTTCATAGCAATTTTGTGTGTTATGTTGCTTGTAGTATGTTGTAATGATGCTACTAAGAGAGGTTGGCTGTTCTTCAGCACGATTAATTTTTCACAGAATCACAGAAGGGTTGAAGTTGGGAGGGAACTCTAGAGTTCATCTTATCCGGCCTCCCTCAAATAGGGCAGCCTGGCAGTACCAGTTGTCCAGGACTATGTCCAGGTGTCTTTCAAATTGTCTCTGAGGTTGGAGACTCCATAACCTCCCTGAAAAACCTGTGCCAGTACTCAGGCATCCTCAAAGTAAAAAAGTGTTTCCTAATGTTCAGAGGGAACTTTGTGTATGTTTCAATTTGTGCCCATTGCCTCTGCTCCTACCACTGGGCGTCTTAGGAAAAAGCCTGTCTCCATCCTCTTTGCACCTTCCCTTTAGTTCTTTGTATGTGTTGAGGTGATCTTCCCTGAGTATTCTTTACTCCAGACTAAACAGCCGCAGCTTTCTCAGCCTTCCCTCATATCTGAGGTGCTCCTGTTCCTTAATGATGTGGATCATGTATCGTCTGTGGATGATACATGAATTTTGTTGGACTTCTCTCCAGTGTGTCTCTGTCTCCCTCATACTGAAGAGCCCAGAACTGGACACAGTACTTAAATTTGGTCTCACCTTCTCTGCAAGGGACAGGCTCTATTTTAGAAAGGAATTTAGAGTAATAAATATATCACTGGATTTTATTTTTAAAGGAAGTTCTATATTGAGGCTGTTCTACTGTCTTTCTCATAGCTTATGTAACCAAAACCTAACTAGAAGTTAGTTTCATATATTTTTGTTTTGCTTAGCCACTGGGGTTGTTTTAACTGTGTTTAAACTCTTGCTTCTTACATCTTGATGCATCTTCCCTAGCTTACCAATAGAACTTTTTCTTCTCCCTCCTACCCCTCTGTCTATAGTATTACAAATGTCTGTTTTGAGGGGTTGAAGAGGAAGCGGGGGGGGGGTTGTCCTTGTTTCTAACGAGCAGGGTTCTAAATTTTCAATCTTGTGGGGTTTATTACCACTGTAATTGATAGTGTTTGCTTTAGAAAGTGCTGGTTTGTTGTTTGGGTGAGTACAATTTTTACTTTGCCTGTTCCATGATTCTGCTATTCTACCGACCCCTACATCCAATCCCTCTCTAGTCCTCCTTAAACAGAGCATACCTCTACTCTCATGTGCCCTAGTACTTTTTCCCTGAACACCCCCTCTCACCCACCCAAAGAAAAAGGTGTTGAGTAATTTTATTGTACTTATCTATTTAAATATATTCTAGCTATTATTATTTTATAACATCGTCATTTCTTCTAAGCTTGGGCTGTCAGCCTGTAACTTCACTGCTTCTGCAATTTGCAGCCTATCAGCTATCAGATGTCCATGTGCTTGTATTCGCGTGAGCCAGTTTCTCCATCTGTGCGCAGCACTGTCAGCGTGATGGGAAACTCATTCAAAGTGCTGCTTTATCCTACCTAACGTGCTCTCTCTACCACACTTTGGGGACTCCTCTGCTGTGTGAGAGTGTAGGCAAGCAAGGAAGGCTGAGCAGGACTAGACGTGACAAGAGTGCAGAACTGCACAAGTCAAGGACAAAGCTGGAAAACAATGCTGCAGTCTAGGAGTATGCCTGGAAAGAATAAAGCCAACACAGAGGTGGTGGTTAGGCACAGCAGCATTTTACATGCATATTCCTGAAAATGTTGGTGGACCTTTGTTTGGGGAAGGTAGAAGCCAACATTTTGATGCTGAAATGCACAACTCTCTGGCTTCTAAAACAATTTGCTGTCAAAATAGAAATCGATTTGCTATGTAGATAGCACTAGAAAACTTACAATGCCTACAAAATAGTAAAAAATGGTATCTTTAAGCATGAAATATTGCTGCCGGATTTCAGGCATTCTAGAACAAAAGTCCCAAGGTAACTTAATATGCTGTGCTACCAGGTAGTGAAGATGCTTTCTAATACCTTATTGGTTCTATTCCTCGGAAATTAAATACTTGCTCTGCCTATAATAGAATGAAAACAAGGGACTTTTTGAACTTCCTTAAAATATTAGCCCATTGACAAATGCTTACTGCAAAACATCACAGCATTTTTAAAATTAATTTTAAAACCAGGGACTTGACAAATTGACTGTGTAAGTAATGGAATATGCCATCACAGTGAATGTCTGATCACAAAGGTTAATATCTGGAATGCAATATTTGGATTTAAAATATTTTTGCAGCACTAACATAAACTTTGCTAATCTCTGAAGGCCCTTGATCTGGTGAGGAAAGGTTTTGATTTATTAGATACCTTATGAAGTTACAGTATAACTTGGTATTCCTGAAGGATTTTGATTCAAAATAAAGTGAGAAAACAACCTTTTTTTTCCCCATCTACTGCTACTTTGATCTATTTAAATTGGGCTATAATGTGTTTAATTTTTAGGGGCTCAAATGAAAATCAGGTGTTTTTCAGAAAACACATATGCAGTTTTAATATTCTGGTGATACGTGGAAAAATATGTAACTTCACAATGCTGATTTGTCATAACCCATGCACAAATTAGGAGGCAGAAAAATGCTCTGAAGCTAACATGTATTAATGTTCTTTAATTTTCACTCCTAGTTCTTTGCCTAGACAATATCAAAGTAGTTGACTTCCAGGACTTTGGAATTGTGTATTTAATGAGGTCTGTTGAGAAAGTTGTGCTAAATGTGTTAGAACCCAAAAAGGGGATCATTTGGTCTGGAACAACTTAAATTATTAGAATTTGTCATGTTTTCTTATTTCATGTGTTCTGTTGCTAATAGTGTTTATAAGTAATTAATTTGCCTAATGTAGAAACATAATGAAATAGAATTAAACCTTTGTGCTAGACAGGAGCCATCTGCCATTATGGACAGTGGAAAGCGAGGGTGTTTACTTGGTCACAGGGCATTTATCTCATGTTACAAGGTGAAAAACACATTTTTGTTGTTGTTGTTGCCATATATTGGAGAATGCTTTAGGTACCAGTAGTGTGGACAAAAGTTTACCAGCAGGATTTGGGGACTGGTACTCAGTTTAAAGAGCAGGGTGTGGACAAAAATGAGGAGAGCAAGTTTGTGAAAGAGAAGGTGGTGAAAGCAAGTAGTCGGAGGACAAGGTAGAGGGGCACAGGGAACATAATCTAATAATTTTGACAGGAAGAGTATAGTCTATACTGTGGAGTTAATGTTACAGTAGTAGTAACAGAGGGGTGTGCGTGGCTTTAATGTATTTATTAGAAGGGTGTAGCAACACTGGCAATGTTATGATAAAGTATAACTATATTAACACAAGAAAGAAAAGCTTCTTTTTTAAATTGAAATGTTTTCCCAGTTTACTGCTTGAAACAAAGTAAGGGATCCGTATTTACTGCCTTTGGGAAGTAAATGCCTGCCACGCTGAAAACTATTTCTGCAAGTAAAGAAGTTTATGCAAGAGGTAGTCCTGCAACATTCACTGTATTTTCTCATGAGTAAAGTTTGATTATACGTGCCTGGTATTTTAAAGATCAGGAACAAATACTGACAGGCTGTAAAAAAATTCAACTGTGAATGCAAAGCGGTGGAAGAATCTCAACTATAAGTAAGACTTTGTTTCCAATCAATTTAAATTATAATAGGTTTTCAGATATATATTTGTTTATATATTTGCAGCTTGTTTTAAATTTATTTTCAAAACTATGCTGAATATGAAACATTTATTTGCTATTTTTGCTTCTATTAGCACCATGGAGACTTCACAGTATCACTTAGCGATGTGTTGGAAACATGGAACTATTTGTTACATGACAAACTGGGATTATATGAAAACATGAAAGAACCTGAAAATTATGCTGATGTGAAAAAAGCCTATGATGCCTTTTTAGCAAGAAGCAATATGTTAGATTTAATAGATATATATCAGAAGTGCTATGGTCTTGGACTTCTAGCTGAAGATGAAAGCATACCCGCTGTAAGTATTATGTTTGTTTGACCTCTTATGTTTTGGCATATTTTTAGTTCCAGTTATGGATTTATGACACTTCTAATTATACACAGGAACTCTAGATTATTCACAAGTTTGGGGAAGCACTTGAGTTTAAGTTACTAAATTTGTAAAGAGATTATTAAATTCACTCAAGAGTTATTTCTCTGTTGTCCTGCATTGTGAAGTCCCACAACTCTTCTATGAATAAATGACTCCTTGCCATAAATTGGACTGAGAAATAAACTGTAGAGATTTGATAAAACTAAAGCAGAACTTAGTAATTAACATGTCATGGAGTTTTGGTTGTGTGTTGATGTGCAGCCAAAATATTTTTAATGATTACCATTTTGAAAACAACATCCTCTTTAAATAAAATTTCTGTGTAATACATGTATTTGTATGTTAGGTTGCTTTGTTTTGTTTTCAGAAGTTCCAGTTCAGCCACTCAGTCATAGCTCCATTGTAGTTTATTGCGGGTCTTTTGTTTTTTTTGAAGTTTTTAATGTGTTTTTCTTTTCCTCCCACTTTTTATGGGGAAGATAGAGAACTTGGGTGGGTTAATGAGCTCTTCCTAACCTTGGCATAACATATTAAATTTTCTTTAAAATGTAAGCAGTGGCTTTTAGTGCAAGTGTATAACATAACTGTTCAAAATAATTTCTAAGTTAATTTTAGTCTTACACTTAATTTCTCTACTAGAACAGTTGTACTTTTAAAGACTAAAACTAAAAGTAGGTTGTAAGGGCTGTGCTAACCTTAAACACTAGCAAAGTGACAGAGATAAGTTTACACCAGGTTTTAAAACCACTTTTTCTTTCTAGTTATCTTCATATTTAAGTTAATTCTGATTTTTTTATTAAAGGTTCAACTGTTGGAATTTATTTCTGGTGTAATGAATGCACAAGAAAATGATTCTGTTCTTTCTACTCCTCCGCAAATCAACAGACAGGGCCAGGAGCATATGAAGGTAAAAATTATTTTTATCTCTTTTAATGTTCTGTATCTATTGAAAAGATGAAATATAACATAGTTTTGTTTTCCCGTTATTGTTATTCAAATGTGGCTGGGTTAAAAAAAATAAAATCTGCATATCCAAACTCTGTATCACTTGAATATATTGTAGGTATGTGTGGGGCTATATGCTGAAATTTATGTTCTGGAAGACAGTCCAGAATGGCAGGCACTTGATGTAGAACAAATTTTTCTGCAAATACACCATCCCTCAAACATTGTCTTGACTGACCATTAAATAAATGAAGTAATCTTCTTTGGTTTAATTTTATTAGCTTGTACTCCCTTACATATGGAGGAAATCTGAATAGCCACTGTAGTGGTAGCTGTAGCAAAGCAAACAACGTTTGGCTATCCCAATAGAGGACTTGAGGAATCTTTCCCTTTACCCTTTCAACCACCAAAATAAGAATCTGAGTACTTTTTAGGAGTGTTTGAAATGCTGGGGCTGTAGTCATTTATGTTTGAAATGCTGGGGCTTTTCTCCTAATAAATGTTAATTTCAAATCAATATTTGGGTATAACTCAGAATATATATGAACAAGAAAATATCTTCTCAACTGAGGTTCTCCCCTAAACAGCACTTCTATCACTACCATGTTTCTTGCTGCTCTGACTTGTGCAGTAAAAATATTCCTTGATCTTTTTTCCTCTTCTGAGGACTGTCTTTGCAGACTGTCACATGTACATGTTTGGTTTTGTAACTATATTTTGTTGTATACTCGGGTACGAGAAGATATTCCATAGCAGATACAAATTTTCTTGTTATATGTTCTTCTGTTAATGGCCTTTTTAAAATTTTTTCTTTGCTTGTAACAAAACTGCAATTTTTTCTATTCTCACATAGTTCAGAACAGTGCTGCAATATTAGCAATTACAGTGTTATATATTGGTTATGTGGGAGGGGCTGTGTCACAATTTATGTCCAAACTGAGTCAATGGAGTTTCTTTAATTGAAATCCCCTGGAAGCCAAGAGAAAAAAAAAAATAACTGAATACGTGCCAGACCTGGCAAGTAGTTTAAAATCTCAGTCTTTTTGAAGTTAATGACAAATTCTTGCATGGTTTAATGGTGCTAGTATTTGCCTTGAGATAGAAAAGGGATGTCTGTGAGGATGTTTCTAAACAGAAATTTATAATAAATTTTAATAACCCTCAAACACCTAATGAAATTTCAAGTACCATATATGCAATTTTAACTTATTTATCATGTTTGTTTTCATCAAGACTTCCAGAAGTATCATGCAATAAAGTACTATTTTGAAATGATGCAAGGTGAATTCTTACTCTTCAAAAAATTACATCAGTACATATTTAATTAACTTTAAAATAAAATGGAACTTAATTTAGCAGTGGGATGACCAATTTGTGTGATGTTTTCTCATGCAGGTGACTGTCCTGGCAAAGAAGTCTGTCTGTTCATATTTAAGCCTTTTGGTGAATTCTAAGGATGATCTGGCATTGGCTCATATTCTAAATGTTCCTGACAGAGGGCTTGGTAGAGAAGCCTTCACTAACCTGAAACATACCTCACAGGAGAGAAAAATGTCCATTTTCCTGGTACGTGTGTCAAATGAACCTTCCTGGAGGTCAGGGTCAATGAAATATATCTGTTCAGGGAATGTGGCTTTAATCTAATATTCAACACTGCTGTTTGCAAGCTGAGTCAAATACTGCCATGAACGTGATTTTAAAGCTAAAAAGACTAGATTCTGTGGGGAGAAATGGGTGCTTATTTGGTCATGGGATCTCAAGATAGACACAAACTATTTTTCTGTCTATCTCAAGAGTTCTAAAATGGGATTTTGCTGTAGTTGTTGTCCACAGAGCCATCTCAAAAATAGTTGAAATAAGGTAAACAAGAATTCTTTCTCCAAAGAACCCCTGTAGTCCCTTGTACTCAAAACAGTCATTAAATTTTGCATGGAGTGTAACCTCAGTACAGACAACAGCAGCCTGAGTTAAAAACAGTATGGGTATGTAGTCACTGAAGCAGCTGAATTCTCAAATTGTTATGGTTGAATAAATATTGAGAATTTGTGAATTCTTGGTTCCCAGCTTAATTATTTTAGCTCCTAATGCTCTGTTAATGTTGTATAAAAAACTGTATGTGTTTGGACTGGATTTTCCATGTCTTCACAGTTGCCAGAGGGGAAACTTCTCTACCGTGTAAAGAAGTCATCTTTTCTGACGTCAGTGTCTTGTAGAAATCTTGAAAACTAGAGTATTTTCCATTAGGAAGGCAAGATCCTATGAACTGTGTACTTGATCCATAAGAAATCCTTAGCACAAAATCAGGAATACTGGCAGGTTTACTTTCTGTGCTAAAGTAATTTCAGTTTTTCTCTTTCCAGTCCTAAGACCTTTATTATTTAGCTCCCTACTCTGAAATGTTAATTCTACACATAAATTTTTATTACTGCATCTGTGTCAAGTGCATTGGATTATTATCTTTACTTTCACCTTCCTGGACAACTGCTAGGGTTTTTGTTCTTAATGTTGCCTTAAAATTTTGGGGGTTGTACTTTAAGCTATGCTTCTGGCACATTTTTTCCTTGTCTTACAGCATATAAAAATATATGGACACTTTCAGAATGACAGAAGCCTTAGCTGCTGTTATTTTTGATAAGATTTGAGTATACATTATTTATATCTCTGAAAATCGTTATAAGCTGGAGTCAACTTTTACATCCTTATATTAAAATTGTCCTCAGGTCATAGGGAGCACTCTGAATATAAGAGCATTTAAACAGCTACAATAACAGGAGTTCTGTATCGTGTTTTAATAAGTTTTTTTACCCCAATCTTTCAAAAGGTTGATGTAAACATCAGATTAGCTGGGTTATTTTTACTTTGACTTGCATTTTCTCCTTTTTTTTATTACTATTGTACTGTTTAAGTATTGACCTTGCAAATATTTACGGTGAGGTGTACAAAGCTTTCAATTAAGTGCTATTGTTTGATTTCAGGTAAGTTATTTCTGCTATCAGCCAGCTGTTACACAATTTGCAGACCTGTAGGAAAGGCTCACTTCAGCATATGTACAGTCCATGCCTGTCAACAGTTTGAAATTTCTGACTATTTCTCCTAATAGATGGCAACATCTTTTATCCGGACCATAGAACTTGGAGGAAGAGGCTCTGCATCTTCTTTGTATGATCCTTTACGAGCCCATGTAAAGGGGCTTTCCAGTTTTGTTCATTTCATTGACAAGCTGCAAGAAATTGTTGGTGAAATCTTAAATACAAGGTAATAGATTTTGTTAGATTTTTGTTGGTGAGCACCTCCTTTTCTTGTGCTTGCACAAAAAGAACAAAAGAAAATCAAATGATGTTGTTACTAAAGAATTCAGAGTAAATGTTGAAAAATTAAACCTTATTTGAAAATATAATTAAAAACAATTGGGCTAAGCTTATTAAATTTTGAAGGGAATTTTTTTTGTATTAAATTTTTATCAAATCTATGTTTGTATGGTGGTTTGGTTACTTCCCTAGTTGTAAATGAAGTTGCAAAGATTTCTATCTTGTGAGTCTGCTATGTGCATAAACTGATATGTACTGTACTTTTTTGCTAGTTAATTCCTTCCTTTTGGTCATTTCATTCTGTTTACCCTTATGTAAAGGAGTCTTTATTGCTGCCAACAAATGACTATGTTGGTTATTTAGCCTTTGCTTTCTTTCGTTTTAACTATATAAGTGAAACATAAGAATTATTTCTTAAGGAGTCTCTGGTGGAATCGCTGATTTTGAATGTGTTTGAGAAATTAAAGTTAGTCTTTTGGGCAGGCTTATAAGTATGTGATTAATTAGAGAAGTATAAATATAGTGCAGGTGTTTGAATTGGTGAGTGCTGGCATTATTACAGAGAGAAAAGCTGTTTTCTTAAGCTTCATAGAAATTAATATTTTTTCGTTTATAATCAGTAATTTTTCCATACAAAACTTTGGTGAATCAGCTGTATTAGCTCTGTCCTTGATACTAAAGAATTTTTTTATAAGTTTGAATTGAGTCTAATCCTCACAGTGGAAAACAAAATCTTATACGTAAGCTTTATTTCAGTTAATGTTCAGTTTCCATTAAAGCTGGAAGTGGGAGGTATTTCTGAAGTTGTTTTGCAGTTTTGTCTTTTTTATTCTGCTTCTTTGTTCTTTCACTTCAACATCTTGTATGCCAGAGACATACTGTCTGTGCTGGTGATTAAAAAGAATGATTAGCTCAACACATAGTATATGCTATTTTTCTTTGTTTAAATCATATCTGGCACTGTATATTGATAAAAAATTAGAGGTGGAAAAATATTTGTGCATAAACTTTTTAGGATGAAAAGACTTTTTCAGGCCAATACTGTTCAGGAAAGTGTAGCATTTTGTTAATTACTCATCTGTTTAAAAGAGAATGTTTAAATGTGAGAGAAATCAGAGTGGGATAGTTGCTCTGAGTTACCAATTTCTCGCTAGGTGAATTCTCTGGAGCCTGGAAATCCTTTTTAGCATTCAAATTATTTATTGTGTAGCTTTCCCTGCTGCACCTGCTGTGCCTTTTATTTGGGGTATAAATCTTGTCAATGTCAGGTTCTGGCATGTGCATTAAGTTGTCTGTACACATGTAAGTTTTGCTGTTTGTCTTGCTAACCAGGAGCAGAAGGTGGCTGTACTGTGCTGTTTGTAGTACCTCTCGTACTCCATATGGGCTTTATACCCTCACAGTGCAAAATATGTTTTTATCTATGTATTTATAGATGTTTTCAAGTGTTTGATATGTCACACAGATGAGGACTGTCTGTGTGTCACACCTGTCATGTGGCAGTTGTTGGGAGTTCTAGAGGATCCAGTTCTATGCAAAAAAAATTTCTCTAGTTCTGTTACTGCTGCAAAGTAAAGACTAGAGGGGGGAAAAAGGCAGCAATGCCGCAGAATCCTGAGTTGCTTCATCTGTAGAAGCCCACTGAGAAATGCAAGAGCAAACTAGACAACATGTCTGCAATGTTGCTGTTTCTCTGGTGCAGAGATTAGCCAACCTGCATTAACCGTATCTCTATATTGGCTATGCCACAAGAAAAATGCTGTATTTTTTACTTATGATTACAGATCTGCTGTTTTGGTTTAATTTTGTTATAGTGAAGATCTTGAACTTGTAATTGCACAAACTACAAAGTAGCCAAATAAATGGTGGGTCACTGGGGAACACATGTTGAAAAGAGGCTTTCTTCATGTACCTGATTCCTTTGCTTTGGGAATCTAGAAACCAAATTGAAGATCTTGGACAGTGGTGGGAAGTGCTTAAGAATATTTTCAACTTAGTAGGAGATATTGTGCAACCAAGTAACTGCCAACCTATAAAGAATAACAAAAATGTTTCTCATCTCCCCGGCATTCAGCTAAAAAAGTGAACAGAAGATTAGATGAAGAAAGGGAAATCTGTCAGAGTGGTAGTTTAATGAAACTATGATAGTTTGGTCCAAATCTGGCACTCCTTATAACAGGAGGAATTGAAAGACAAAATGAAATTTGGTAGTTTCAAGGTGTATTCACTGAAGACTGAACATTCCTTCTCTGGCATGTTGGACTTCTTTGCCTCTCCTTAGTCTCTAGATGTCTAATATTGGAAGACATCACTAATATTTCAAAAATCAGTAGCATGAATATTTGTTAACATTTGGGGGTGCGGTAAAACTCATAATGCTAAAACTATTAATAGATTTGTGTCTATAAGGCTTGGACAATGTTGATACAGTAAATGGAGAACTTGGGTGTTCTACTCTTTTACATCTGTTTCTTGACAAGGAGCATATCAGTGTTGTATTTTTCAGCAAAATGGATTATTATGCACCTTAGGATCTGAAAACGCTTTCCTGTTGGAATAAAAGAAAAGGTCTAATCCATCATTCTGGAAACCCTTTTCTTTTAGGGCAGAAGAACTCCTGAAATGACTTTTCCCAAGTTTATTAAAAAACTGACTTAAAACGGAAGGACAGGTCATCTGTCATGTTGGTTACTGTGCTAGACTCTAGTATGGGGGGTGGTGCGTTGGGTGTGCGTGCATATACCTACGCTTTAAACATGTCCACTGATTTTGTAGAGTAGCAAAGCTGGGAGGTTGGCAGCGTGTTTTCCCGTCAGCTGGGCTCTGCCCTCGGCTCAGGCAGCGGCCACAGGGTGTCACCATCGCCCAGCTCACGCCGGAGCCGGGTTGCGCTGGCCGCGTCCCGCTCGCCCCATCGGAGCGGCTCCGCATCGCGGGGCCCTGCAGATTCCGCTGGAGCATCGCACGGCTCGCCTTCACCATGTGTGGATTAATGCTCTTTGCTTCCCCTCGACAGGGAAAATGCTGTTTATGTGCTTCCCTTGGGAAGCCGTGATTGCATCTCCAGGCGTGGTAGTGTTTGGGGAGAGAAAGCGTGTTGGACTCTACCTAGGGTTGTGCTGGATGTTTGAGTTAATTGGACAGTGTTCGCGCATCCCTGGAGGTTTGTGGTCTAAAGTTGCTGGAAAGTTGTGCAAGCATATGCAAAACATTGTATATAGGATTGCTTAAATTTAGGATTATAGAATAATTGAGGTTGGAAAGAACATCAGAAAGTTTTTGGTCCAACATCCCGCTCAAGGCAGGGTCAATTATGGAGTCAGCTCAGGTTAATCAGGGCTTTATCCAGACAAGCTTTGTACAGTCTCCATCCTTAGAGGTTTTTAATCTCCCTCTTGGCAGCCTATTCTACTGCTTTTGTCCTCATGGTGAAAAGTTGTGGGGTTTTTTCTTGTATTGAGTTGGGACCTCTCTTGTTTCAGTTCATGCCTATTGTTTTTTTTTTCACTGTCTGTCAACATGAGGAGTCTGGCTCCATCTTCTTGGTTGCCACCCTGTAGGTATTGGAAAGCTGTTAGTAAATCCCCCTGATGCCTTCTCTTCTGCAGCCTGAACAAGCTGTTCCCGTAGCTGCTTTTCACAGGGCATGTCTCCCTGACCAGCTTGGCAGCCCTCTGCTGAACTTGCTCCAGTTTATCAGTGTCTTTCCTGGACTGGGGGCCCAAAACTGGACACAGTATTCTAAATTTGGTCCAATGAGTGCTGATTAGAGAGGGATAATCACATTCCTCAGACTACTGGCTACGCTACTGTTGATGCAGCCAAGGATACTGTAGGCCTTCTTTGCTGCCAAGGCATGCTCCTGGCTGGCGGCTCGCTTGCTGAACATGCACCAAGGTTTTTTACACAGAGCTGCTCCATCGCCTGTATCATTGCAAGGGGTTATTCCTTTCCAAGACTTTGCATGTCCTGTTGAATTTCATACGGTTCCTGTCAGCCCATTCCTCTTGTCTTTTTAGGTATCTTTGCGTGGCAGCTCTGCCCTTGAGCGTATTGACTGTTCCATCCAATTTGGTGTCATCTGCAAGCTTGATGAGTGTGTAATTTTAGAGAGTCACTGCCAAAGATTTAAAAAAAAAAACCAAAACAAACAGGTTTCAGGATAGGCCCCTATGTTACTCCATTGTTTCAACATGTTTGCTGCCTTCTGAGCATGATGATCCAACTAGTTGTTAACTCCTGTAGCTGTCTATCCACCCAGACTTGTAACATCAATACTCCTGTGTTGAGAGTATTGTCTGACAGTGTTGATAAGCCTTGCTACAATCAAGGGAAATGGCACCCACTGTTCTCCCCTGGTCTGCAAATCGAGTTATTTTATTATAGGCAAAACCCAGATTGGTCAGGCATGGTTTACATTTGATAACTACATACTTATAGTTACCACCTAATCCTTCATATGCCCAAATATGTGTTCTTAGAAGGCTTTGCATTATTTTCTTGAGGAACGAAGTGAGGCTGATGAACTTGTGGTCCCCTAAAATGTCCTTTTGGGGTTTTTAGTTGTTTTATTTTGTTTGTTGTGTGGGGTTTTTGTTTGTTTTTGATTTTTGTTTGTCTTTGGGGGTTTTTTTGTTTTTTTTTCTCAATGATTTGCTTTTCTCCATTTATCAGGGACCTCACCTCATCACTGTGACTTTTCAAAGATGATATAAAGTTGTCTTATGAGGGCATTTGCCAGTTCTATTAAGGCTGTTGGATGCAATCCATTTGGTTCAATAGTCTTGAACATATTCAGTACTGTTAAGTGAAGCCTGATGTGATCTTTATCCACTGCTGACAGTCCTTTTCTTGAAAGATTTCTCTAATCAGAATGTTGGTAAAGACTGAGACAAAGAAGGCATGGAGAACTTCTGTTTTATGTGTCCATACTGTTGTAAAATCTGCCTTTCAGCAAAAGTCCCTCATTTTCTTTGTTCAGCAGGTTAAGCTCCTTTAACATTCCGTGTAATTCTCAACTCCAGCTGAGCTTTGGTTTTCCTAACATCCCTAAATGCCTGGATGATGTTTCTAGACCGTTTGTGATCTGTCCCTTCTTCACCATTCTGTGTGAAGCCCTTTTGCATTCAAGCTCTGTCATCGGTTCACTGTTTAGCCAAGCTTGTCCGCTGATATTTCTGCATATTTTCCTAAGTATTGTGATGGAATGGTCTTGTGCTCAGAATATTATTATAGTATAATATAATTTATGTTATTATAATTAATAACAGCTTGCCTCAGTGCCTTTGCCTTTTAGAACTTTCTCATAGGGAATTTAATGGCTGCCTATCAAGACTCATTCTGGGAGGAATACTTGGTTACTTTTATAGTAACTTTGTTACCAGACTTGGGTAGCAAAGTTTAGGATGGGGAATATGAAGAGTCACTCTAGCTTCTTCCACCAAGCTGAAAGAGAAATTTTAGCCAATACAGCAAAAGCAGCAGCAGCAAGATGGGAAAATACTCCGCAATAGGTTTCTTTTTTTGCTGTGTTTTTGTTATGGATATAATAATAATCTGTGAAACTCCAAAAGGTCTAAGGAAGTATCTTCGCTTAATGTTGATATCTGTTAGAAAATTAGATTAATAATCATACATTCATTTCTGGAGGTGGAATTTTTGAGTACTGTGAGTGCTTTGATATAGTTTTTGCTTTTACAAATAAATTTAAAATCTAGGTAAGTTTACTGATACGATTTTATTGTTGAAATTTTGAAATCTAAATGAACACTAACTGCTAATTTTTAAAAAAATTATTCCTATAACATAAGAAATAAACCTTTAGATTTGCTTCAAAAGCATGGTTACTGCTCTGTTAGAAGTATTTGTGTTGTATTTCTTCCTAGATAAACTTTATCCCACTCTTCTACCCAGGTAGATTGAGTTCTAGTTCGCATCTTGCTGCTTTGTGTTTGAGAATGGAATTACTGCTACTCTCTTCCTGTAGCTCTAAATTAAAAAAAAAAAACAGATAACTGATCAGTTTCTGTCAAGTTCTAAAGAAATCCATAAAAAGGAAAAAAGACTCTGATATCCTCCCACCCTGTGATCACTGGGTGTTTGAGATTTCTTTTAAGACACTTGTTCCCACCCCTAGGTCAGATAGCTATATATTTGTCATCTATTTTTGCCAATGTTGATGTTGAAATGAATGAATAAAAATGTTGACCTTAGTATAATAGAATTTTGATATATTCTTTTCTGTTCTTGGAACAGACTTCAGGACTCTGTTCTGCTTTTTATCAGGTTTTGAATATTGTCCATATCCTCAACATTTTTTCCTTGTTTATACTATTTTAGTCTTTTCCAAAAAATATATATTTCCAGAAAATAAATAAAAGTATTCCTGCATCATATTAACTTTTTACACTAAGGCCTGAGTTCTGGAGGAAGAGCTCTTGCCAATGTCATTTAGATTGTTGGTAAGCAGGAGAGCTTGTTTATATGACAATCTCAGTAGGAATAAAATAGACAAGGTGTGCTATTAGTTTCTTAAAAATTAGTTACTTCTACATAAGAAAAGATGGATAATGAAAATGAGATAGAAAAGGGAAAGGTTGGGACTCAGATGATGCAAAGGCAAAAAGGGTTCAGGTGGGCAAGGTCTGTGAATATTTTAAGTGGAAGAAACCAGTGACAGAAGATCAGATTTGTCCAGTGCCTGGGGGAAGCACTGATGCAAATGCATTTTTAACATATGATTAATTTTATACCTATATGTAGGCATTTATTTTTCTATAGCTATGAGACGGGTGAGCTGAATGCTGCTTGAACTGTCTATTGTTTTAGTGCTGGTTAAAGCTGAAGAAGGTAAGCCACTCCTGTCAGTTGGTCTAAAATATTTGTGATTTTTCATGCTGGTGATCATGTTAGGACTTGACTGGATCCATTCACTGGGGGATTGCCACTGTTCTACTGACTTCAGGCACCTATGTTTAAACATTTTGTTGGACAATGGAAGGTGGTTGTTCCTAAAGTGTTGGGGTTTTTCTTCCCTTTACAATTACACTGATGAAATTCCTTTGGTTATTTCTATCATAGAAAAAGAAAGAATTTGGTTTTCTAGTTGAGTTTTCTTTCAGCTCATAGCTTTTGAATAAAAAAACGTTGCATGTGACTTTGAACAGAATCATATTACTAGCTTTTACAAAAACTATTTTTACACCTCTGCCATAGCGGCAACTGATGACTATATTTACTGACTGGATTTGGTAAGAGTCCTCCTTCAATACAGTTTAAGAGACTATGGATATGATACTGAAGCACTTTATCCTACTACACCTCAAATCAATAGCCTGTGATCTGAATGGAACATCACAGAAAGCTTTTTAGCAGGAGCACTGACTAGAAGGGATAAGGTCTTTCCAATTCCCTTAGACAAATGGCATCGCTCTGTTTAATGTATCAGGTTCATTCAACTAGTTTTCTACTCCTCTTTCAGAATTAAAAAGAACAAAAATTTTTAACTTTTGCTGCTGTAAAAATTATAAGAGATACCCATGTAATTCCATATTTAAAACAAACTTTTTTGGTTCTTCTGGCTGTTAGGACCTGCAAAGTGGGTAATAGTTTCCAACTTTATTTTAGTCCTATAAATATTTTTTTAGTGCAATATCAGATATTGTAAAGTTCATTCAAATTCAACTGATCTTCTGAGTAATATAAATCTATAGAAGAGTAATATCAGAGCAATCTATAATGGGGTGTCATCTTTGTAAAATAAGTGAACAAACACCCCAAACATGCCAGGTGCTTTTTTACCATATTTTCCTTTTATCATCATGCTTTTATTTAATCTTTTTGAACCTCACTAGAAATGAATTTAATAACTAGATTCAACATTATATATATATATATATATATGGATATATATACATGAATGACGCAACACAACTTACATTCAGGTGTAAAATGGCATAAGCTGCAGCAGGGCATTTTAGTACTAAACCACTCACATTGAATCAGCATTTGTCTTGGCCTGTTGACATAAATTTTAGTTGAAGTATAAATAAACTTTTACTTTTCCTTGCTCCAGTTAGTACTCTGTATGTCTGATAGGAGACTGGAATTTGTTCCTGGGAAAGGAGAAAGAGTAAGGAGAGAAGAAGAGATTACATGAACTTTATTTCTACTAGCAAATATCTTTAGTTGGCATTGGGCAATAGAGGCAAAAAATAAACATAGAAAATGTTTTTGTGAAAAGTTTATTTTTTCCCATTGAAAATCTACGAATCTATAATTGAGTTACATGCAGAGCAAAGCATTTAAATTAAGGGCATGCTTATGTTACTTAACTGTCCTAGTGCCCAGTACTAGTTGTATAATAATACTTTTTTCTTCCAACATATATAGGGGCATATATTTTAAATGTGTGGAAATGATAAATTTATTACTTATTTACAAATAAGTTCAACATATCTGGAGACAGAAATAGCTGAACCTGGTTTTCGCAGGGAATTTCAGTTAATCCCTTCACCTGCTCATTTATCTTGAAGTTCTAGGTTCAGTTCCTATTTAATATGATACTTTTCTCATTTGAGGATATGAGTTTGGAAAGTGTAAATTTAGGATTGAGGAAAACAGATTAGTCTGGCAAAAATCATCAGGAGACTTGGCTACTGTTCCTATATACATCTCTGAAACAAAACTCTTCTTCAACAGTGCTCTCCCCTCACCTCTTGACAACTTGCAGTGGATTTTTTTCCTCCCTTTGAGCTTTTCATTTTTTTTGTGGTTAGATTGAATTGTGGGATTTGGAGAAGTGGTACAATAGGTTTTTTAAATTTTTTTTTAAGAAGTCTTTTCCAAGATCTGGATGCATCTTGACCTGTCTAAAGAGAATCTTGACATAGTGATTTTTCTTTTGGCCATGTGCATATGCTGTGCTTAAATTTCTTCAAAGCCAAAATTTTTCTTGCTTCAAAGTTTAATGACACTTGAAAATCTAATGTGAATTGTATCATCTTTAATCTGTAAAAGTTGAAGTTGAGGACTGTGTGGAAATACTTGTTTTTTCCTGTTAAAAACCAAAACAACAATCCCCCCTAAGTTTCATGTTAATGTCAGTTTTTTCAAGTTACTTACAGCCAGAATAAGCCAAAGCAGTAACGTCCCTGGCCCAGTTCCCTCCAAGTATTTTAAGTGGAAACAATATCAACAAAAAATTTTTCCTCTGACTTACTCCTATTCTTACCTGGTTCTGCCCAATTATTTTATAATAATGTAGACATGCAGAGTTTTATTTGGCAAAGGTTCTCCCAGCTGGAATTCTAAAATTTATCTTCAGAATTTGCTGTGTACTAAACACATCTTTATTTCTTTATTTGCAGTTGCAAGATATCCTTTTAGGGCAAGTGTGCAGGAGCATGAAGGAAAGCAGTAAAGCAGGAAGTTGAAAACTGAGTCACCGTGTCACTCTTGGCTATGTGACCTGGTGTAATGAAGCCATTGCTTTGGGGTTTTTACAGAACTTTGCTGCATAATTTGCAACATCATAAATGTGTCTAAAAATTCTGCTGTAGGTGCCAATAGTGGCTCAGGATGCTGCATTTCTTCTTTGATGTGGGCTGTAAACCTAATTTAGGAAAAAAAAGGTTTTGGGAAGGGAAGCATTATTATGTAGGGGCAGCTGAGTGGTTCTTGTAATGTTTTATTTTCTTTGTCCAAGCTCAAGCAAAGGTAAAACATTACTGTTTTGTTTAGGTACTGGAAAAAGTTAGGCTTTTAACTCAAGGAGCTTGTTCTCTCTTTTGCAAAATCTTAATTAAAGTAGTCAGGCACATTTGCTGAAGAAAGAGATTAATGGAGTGTGCCTTTATAGCTAATAGTGATGTTCATGTGGTCTAATTACTGTCTATTTAAAGAAAACTGAAATAAGATTGGGAGTTTGAAGCACCTTCACGAAGCACAAAAGACTCAAATCTAATAGGGTATTAAAGAGGAATGCATGTTTGAGTGAAAAATTTTGTGCACACTTAACAGTTTATGAGCAAACCCATAAATGTGGGTTTAAAGAAAGTACTTTTCTTTGAACTTCTAGGGAGAAGTTAGTTTTATATTGCAGCTCAGAGTATTACTAAGTGCTGAATTCATTACCTTTCCTTATAATATTTTTTTTTAGCAAACTATTGTGTTGGACAATAATACGTCTACACTGCTGTTTGATTTGAAAGATCAAAGCTGTTCTTTCTGATGAACAGTGAAGGCTGGCTATGTTCAGCATTAATAGATATACTAAAGTGTTGCCAAGATTAATGTGGAGATGACCCTGTGCCTATTTTCAGAATTGCAGGGGGGCGAATTCTGTCAACAGTGAAGATGCATTTGATAAAAGGCCGAAGCAATGGGGATCCTTTCTGTCAGGCAGTAGAGGAAGTTGTAGAAGACTTGGATTTGAAGATTAAAAATATTATCGATTCACAACAGGAAACCTTGACTGCTAGCACTACTGGAGTCAGTCCAGCACGGGTAATGGGACTTCTTTTGTTCTCTTTACTATTGAGCTTTATAAGAAAGCAAATATCTTTTGCCTGTTTTGTTGAAGTGTAATCTTTTTCCTAACTATATAAAAGTAGTCATTTTCTCTATGCTGTGATTTTAAACTTGTTGAAAGGCACATACTGGAGGATTACACTGTAATCAAACAGCTGATTTACATAAACTAAATTACTTACCTCAACATTGCAAATAAAATACTCTTCAAAGCTTAATATAGTTGTGCAGTTATTATAAACGTAGATACTTAGAAGTGTCATATTGCCACTAATTTCAAAGCAGTAACTCTATAACTATAACAGATTTCCAAACAAAAGAACCTCATGAAAATAGAATTAAAATTTGAGAATATGTACCAGTATTTTTTAATTAAAATACACAGGTTTTAATTAGTAGAGCATCAAGTATTTCACAGAGTAAGGCATTCAAAGTAAGGTTAAATGTGTAAGAAATCTAAAACATGGTAAAATATGGAGTGGGAAGGGAATTTAAAGCCCTAAACAATCATGTGTAAGCTTTTTTCTTTTGGTGTTTCAAGACATTAATGAAATTATTAATGACTGTTTTCTTGGAAGGAATCAGGATATTTAAAGTTCTGTAAGTCAGTTGTTGAAGGCATAATACAGGATTTCTGTTTGTGACTTGTGTGCTGTGAATCTACCTAGGTTTAAATAATAATCTTTTTGTGATGCAAAAAATCAACTGATTTTAATTTTTTTATTTTACGGTGTTGACGTATACAATATCTAATGTAATTTGTTTTTCTAGTGAATTTAAAAAAAAAATATGGACACCTTGAATGTGTTAAGAATTGCTAGGATTCTTTGTTTTGTGAAATAATTGGATTTATGCCATGGTAACAAAAGATTTTTAACAAATTTTAATCAAACCTACCATAACTTTCTTTTTTAAGATAGCTAAAACCAGCCAGACCCTATTGGCTAGTTAAGCTGGTTTAAAAGTGTTTTTCCACTGAGCATGTTGGATATATATTTCATCCTCACTTTCCTATTTGCTATGAATATTTGTTCAGTGTATTTCTCTGTTTCTTTTTCATATTTGTTTCTCTTTCTTATCTGAGAAAATTACAACTATCATCAGTTCTGTCTTTATTTAGCTGCTTGTGTTATAAATTAAAAAAAATATTTAAAATGATTAAAATTAAAAAAAAAGTAGATCATTATAAGCCAGGTAAAAGCATTTTATTGAAACTTCATTCTTCAGAGAAATTCACCACTGCTTTTCCAAAATGATATTTGTTTCTTACTCTTCTCCAGAAGTTCATAGTCTAATGACTCCGTAGAAATGTTTGCCAGTATCCTTCTTGAGGCAGAAGATGGCAAAGATGGTTGGATCCTGATGATGTAGGGAGGACCTCAAGTGGAGAAGTTCACTGAGAGCAGTATCCCACATAGAGAAGAAAAGGAAGAGTGTAAGGAAGAAGCAGAAGGGACAAAGTGTTAAGAACTGGCTGCAATCCTCATTCCCCTTCCCCGTGTGCCATTTGAGGGAAGGAGGTAGAAAAGTTGAGTGGAGTTGAGTCTGGGAAGAAGGAAGGGGTCCCATTATGATTAAATATCAATAAATTAATTTCATAAAGTCAAATCTATTTAGCCTATGGTTTGTAAGTGAACAACCTGTCTTCATCTTACTCCCACGAGCTTTTTTTCAAGATTTTTTCCACTTCCTGTCCTGTTTAGGAGGAGGGACGATAGAGCAGCTTGGTGAGTACCTGGCTGCTAACCAGGGTCAACCAGAACAGTCTTTGGTAGGGCCTGAGGCGTTAGAGATAAGGACAGTAGTTGAGAGATGTAGCGGGCAAGACATGGACTGAACATTGGTAGAGAACACACTAAGTGTGGGGAAACTATTTTTTTTATTTGTAATTGTGGAGGGATGAAGAGTAGAATATGTGTATATTGTTTGCCTTTGTCAGTGTTGTGTTTATTTTGGTGTGGGGAATTCTTTTTGTTAATGTAAGTGTAGTCAGTGAAGATTGTGATGAATGTCTGCTTTAACAGTTAGCCTTAAGCATATGATTCAGAGAGCTGAGGAGTGGAAAAGGGAGCTTAGACAGTTGTGAAGATAGTGATGTCTAATGGCATATTTTAGTGGAACTTGGTGTGGAAGAATGTTTTGCTAAACATACGGAGGGATAGGTTGCCTTTTGTAATGAAAAAAGAAAGCAAGATTGAAAAAGTCCAATAAGTTTTCCAAATTAATTCAAGTTCTGTTAAAAATTAGAGCATGTGTATTGTTCTATGAAGATCTCAGGACAGCATAGATTAATCCTTTATTCTGATTCTTATGTAGAACTTGGGGCTGTTTTGATTTTACTTAATAAGGAAACCTCCCGATGCTATAATTTTTCAGAAAAAAGTATCTCTATTCAGTTTAAGTTCTGGTGTGATAGGATGTTAGGGTTTTTTTCTATGCAAGAGATTGAGTAATTTCTTTGCTCAAATTTAAAATATGATCATAAGTATAGAGGCGAAAACTATACCTCCACTAGCTTCTGGTAAAGCTGCTTCCTCATAAAAGGTACCTGAAAAGCGTAGCTTCATTAGAAAAATATTTGCTTTTCTCCTGGCAGTGGCAGTTTTCTTCCATCATTGCTCAGTTTTCCTGAAAATACCTGGTTTATAAGAATCTAGAAGTCCAGGAAAAGTTATTACTTTATGCAGCAGGAAGCACTATTTTGTGTTGGAGCTTCCACGAGTGACTAATAGGAATTATGATTTATTTCTTCCTAAGAAAATTACTACTGTGAATGGAATCTGGCTGGAGTTTCTGGATGGAACTAAACAGGATAGTCTGGAGTAGCTAATGGTCACTACTCTTGAAAAACTGGGCAACTATTTTATTTTATTTAAAAAACAATTTGATTCATCATTAAGCCTATTTATAAACAAGACTTTTTTTACTGAGATGTTTTTGTTGTCTTACCTAGAATTCTTATTTTGCCTTGGACTTTTGTCCATGGTTAGTACACTGAGAGAATATCTGGTGTTGTAGTACTTGAGATTTCTGAAATATATTTCTAAAGATTTTTTTTCCCCTTTGTATATCATCAGTCAAGATGTGGATTTGTCTTAATGAAAAAAGTACAAATTTGGCATCATCTTGACACATATGACGTTTAATAAAAATCTGTTATGGTGATATAATGACTGAAGAGGCTCAGAATAAAATTTGAGGAAATTAAATGGTACTGAAATAGGCTAATTCTGTAAAGCCAAGTAATAACCATTTTGTAATTGCTATTTCTAGCTATTGATTATAACTTATAGTAACTGACTGACAGTTGTTGCTATGGTTTCTTGAAAGCTACATACACTAATTGATGTAATCAAATAGAGAGAAAAATAGAATTTTATCTTTTCAAGACTGTGTTTAAAAGCAGTTAACTGATTAGATAAATGCAGCTCATTGCTTGTCTTGCCCTTTAGAATTAAGTCAGAGTATTCAGTGTTTCTGTGTATTAGTAAGAGAGCCTATAGTTTTTTAAAAATTACCACTGTGTATTAAGTCTTAAATTTCTCTGTGGAACTCCTGGTACCTTTAAAGAAAAATATAGCAAACTTTCAAATTTAAGTCCCACAGTGGCTATGGATTTCTCCATCTGTACTCTGACTGTTGTGTTGAGCACTTCCAGCTGCAGATTGGTTTTTCTTTAAGGAATTCTTTATTCTTGTGGAAAATCGTGAGGAATTCACCCAAACAACAGGAAATTGTGCCAAGTACATCTGTTGTCAAATCTTGATGGAAATCTCACTTTTAACTAACAGCTTTAGCAGTTTGTTAGTCAGAGTGGTTGGACTTGACCAGAATGTGTTTGTGTACCAGAAAATAGAATGTTCAGTTTTGCTGCAGTTTCAGCATAGATTTGTATATTTTTCTGCGTGACTTGCTCCTCAGTGTATACATGTAGCTGTCATTGATCTAAACTCCACTAACTACTTGGGATGAGAAAAACTTTCCCATGGAGAAATTCCCCATAAATGCTTACTACAAAAGGTATTTTATGTTCCTTTTTTAATTTACTTTCAGCCAAAATTGCATTCCATAAATCATGGCACTGCCTATTGTGGCAGAGATACTGTAAAGGTCTTGCTGGTTCTTCTGGATGAAGAAGCTGTTAATCCTCCTACCCAGAACAAAGCGGATCTGTTATGTGACAATGAATGCTTAAATTTGTGTGGTATCACCTCTGTTTTGACACTCTTCAGGTGAGTATTAGGAGGTTGCTTTTGTTGTGTTACTTTGGGCTTTTTTTAAGGATCTGACAGTCTTAAAGTGTTGATGTTACTTACACAAATGGCATCAAATAACCAACGTGCAGTCTGCTGTGAAATTAGGTGTAAAGGGAAAGCAATTTTGGAACAGTTCTGAGTCTTCAAAAGTTTTCTAAGTCTTGATTTGCATTTTCTGTATTTTCAAGATATTTTTGTAAGGTGGATTTCTTGAGGTAGTACATTCCTGGATCACACAAACTCTATGGAGGACACTTGAAAACCTGTTTCTGTGGACACCCACAAGGAAAATCACCTATCCATGCACTGAAGAAGTGATGATTTATCTGGTCACTGGTCCTGAGGAGTCATCAGTTGTTGAAAAAACAGGATGCTGAGAAATTTGACATTATTGGTTACAAAGAGAATTCATGAACCAGGACAATAATGTAGACAGTAACATGATGAAGCTATTTTGAAGCTATATATTTTGGTAATTAAAATAGAACCATTGCAAGGTTGGTTTTGCAACATGTAGCTAGAAATAAATAAAATAAAGAACAAGCTAAATAAACAAAATTTCGTTTATGAAAAAATTGGATGAAGTGAGCCAAAGAATGAATTTTTGTTGAAAAACCTGTCCTCATATGCACATTGATCTGCCATGACTGAGAAGTAATTACTTACAAATGCATAGATAAGTTCTTATTTCAAGACCAAAAAATTCCTCTTTATATGCATTTTTTTTTCATTATAGGCATCAATTTTTTTCATTGATGTATGTAACTAGTTACATGATGACATGTGAGTGGAAACACTTTGTGTGGATATATCTGTTGAAGTCTGCAGATATGTGGAAAATTATATTGAATATTGAACAGATGCTATTCAGGAGGGTGTAAGTAGAATTGTGGCTTAGAAGATCATCACCAGCATTACAAATAATAACAATAATACTGTGTCTGCAGAGCTACAATGTTGGAAACTGCAAAATGAGTACCAGAAATTGGAACTGTAGGTTTGGTTTCTTTATGCTCTCTTCAGTTGTCACAGTACATACGGTTCCTTAGGAAGGTAGAAAATAAGGTAAAGCTTGAAGAGTAAAGGAACTTGGTATGGCAACAATTTTTATTAATTAATTGTTTTTACATATTCAAAGTACTTGTCTCTTTTTAATATAGATCTCCGACACAACCCAGTGGATCTTCTCCAAAACCTCTTAGACAACGTATTCTGAAATCTATGGATGAAAAAGTAATTAAGGTACTCTATAGGAAATTACTATGCAACTATAGAGGCATTGTAATAATAGTGATAAAATAAAAGTAACAGTGATACATTTCAGCCAGGTATTTGAGATTTTTTTCCCCATAATTACAGAAATGTAACTGTGATTAACCAGCGGTTATTGGCCCAACGGTTATTGTAAAATTAACAGAAATATGTTAAAACTCTAGAAGAGAGAGGCTTTAAACTTAAAAGTACTTCCTAATGAAGATTTCTTAGAGAAGGTCTTCTGAATTAATCTCACTTCATTTAACAATCTGTGTATTTCAGGACCATAGAAATGAACTGTGCTATCTGAAAACAGAGATAAAACTGAATACAGACACCTGATGTTAGTTCTGATAAAACAGACATTGAAAAGGTGTAATAGTGACAGTTTCATTGCTTTTTTTATTTTGATGCTTTTTATTTGTACCGATCTGAGGACATTTCTATATCATTGCTTTGTGAAAAATAAAGATGCTAATGTTTGCTTTTTGTAGATGAAAAGAGCATGTAGGTATTGTTCAAAAGAACAATGTTTCTGAAAATTGCTGTCTTTCAGTGTGCTGCATTTTACATAGTATTTTTCAACTTTAAAATTGGCATATTGTGGCATAAAAAAAATTGGCATATTATTAAAATTGGCAAACTTGAATGTTGGTACTATGGATAGAGGCAGAGCTTGTCTCTTGCAGTATTTCAGCAGAAAGCTAAATAAAAGTAGTGGCATAATATTTGTTGCAGACTTAGTCCTGATAATATGTAAAAACACAAATCTAATTGGTATGTAAGGAAGAGGTATCCTAAGCCATCCAAACTGGTTCTAGAACAGCACAGTGGAAAATACATTTCATTGGACATTAGATAAACTTGAACATATAGTGTGTCTCTAAGTAGAAAGATATCAAAATGAAAAACACTATCAGTATTTCCCGCATGCATTTTAAATATGCTCCAACTTCATTCTGAGTCCTTTTTTGTGGATTGGGACAATGACAAGCATTTTGGATACATGCACTAATTAGGGTGACACTTAGTTTAAAACTCATAGGCAAGTTATGAAAACTTGATAGAGGATCTTTATTTTTTGTAGACAACATATTTAAATTGCGGCTTTCTCATCAAATAGCAAAAATGTGTCATGATATTTCCATAAAATGTTGAACTACATAATTCTCTTATCTTAATGAATGTTTTGTAATTGGATGTATGAACAGCTGTGTTCAGTATCAAAGGGCAAAAATTATCTAAAAGTAATTACCTGTCACATTTGAGACAAGATCTGGTTTGATGTGTTTTTGACAGAAACAAGCAAAAATGAGTCAACTAAAATGGTTGTTGCCAAACAACTAATGACTTTTATAAGTAAGACTTAGTTCTCTGCCATTCATATTTGATATCTGTCCTGTCACATAAATCCTACTTCTTTCTTAAAATGTTGATCTTTCATTTTATTTTTGTTTTTTTCTCTACTTCCATAACAATTTCTAGTTTCTTTTGTTTCCACTCCTCTATAGTCTTTCTTTTTTTTAAATGAAGATATTTATGTCCCTATTTTTCTCTTCTTTTCTTTCTGTACCTTCTTTGTGACTGCATACATCTACAAACAGAACTTCAGCTATCAAAAATTGACAGATCTAGAGTGACTTAAGTGTCCCTTTTGTCAAAATTGGTATCTTCTGTTAGTTCTATACTATTCTGTGTCTACCCAGCTCTTCATCTTGAGGTGGTAGGTCTGTCTTCCCTGATATATTTATATGATACTGAAGAAGGTATTGTGTGTGTTATATTTTCATGACACTTCTGGAATATTTATCTCTGTCTACTCAAGTGTAACTTATAAAAGATGTTCCTTTACTTTTTGACATGCTGCTGTGTTTTTTTCTTGGACTTGATAGTTTCAACTTTCTCCTACATTCCTTCACTGAGATTGGTGTTCAAAAAATTGTTATCAAAGTGATTAGATGCTAGATGACTTCCTACTGTTTGCATATCTGTTCCTTTGAGTTTCAGTTCATGTAAACTACTTGTTTTAGCCTGTCTGAATCCAGTGATTACTTGATTTGCTGCTTTGCCCTGTCCTTGCTTATATTCAGCCTGTATTACCAGTCTTTGTTGTTCATTTGTTAATTTTCAGATGAACCCTTTTGACTTTTACACTGTTTCTTATGGCTGAAGGGATTTCCTTTAGATTTCTGCAGAACTCATTATACTCCTTTCAAAGCTTTCTCAGTACCTTTAAATCAACCCCTCCCCAAATCTTAGTAGTGCTTTTTGTTGAGATAAATGCCCATTACAGTGACTAGTTTCAGTTCCTTTCTCTGTGAATCTATATATTTCTTGTCTAGGATTGTAATGTCTCTTGGTAGAAATAAATTTTGTTCTGTCCTTACTGTACAGCACTTAGCACAAAGAGCACAAAGAATTCCTTGTCCATGGCTGTAGATCTCAGGTGCTGTAGTAATATTTACCACCTTCTTACCCTGAGTATCAGTCTCCATTATTATTCCATGCAACCATCTTGAAATGTGTACAGGTTCCTTGTAATATTCACAGTTAAAAATTTTGTTATGCATAGTGCACTCATGTTAGCAATTGATTCAGAAGAGGTACCAGATATTTCCTTTTTGAATAAGGGAATAGCAATATATTTCTTCTCAATATTTGTGATCCTTTGGAGAAATTTCTTTTGCCATATGTTTGATGGTAGCCTTAGTTTCAAAAAGTTGCCCTAACAGCCTTTTTACCATGCTGCCTCTGATAGGTGTTAGGTGGTTAGTCTATAGTATAAATTAAGGATGCCTCCTTAGGACTTTTCCCTTTTCCATAATATTTGAGAAGGGAAGAAAAACACAGTAGTGGTGATAAGTTTGGTGGTATGCTGAGTCCTTATAACTAAATGAAGAAATTTAGGAAAATTTAGAAAGAAAAGGGAGAAACACCTAAATCAAAATTAAAGTTTTTAAAAAGAAAGAGATTAAAATTTGTTGTGCCCTCTCTCTCCTTAGGAGGAACTGGTTTTTCAGCTTCTGTGGAATTATGTGGAGGAGTGGGGATTGATAATATTTAGAGCTAGGGCACATCATCAGTATGTGTTTTAGTATCTAAAAATAAGGACAGTGGATAAAATAAACAGGTAGCTATGAACTAGAATTGGTGTTCAGAAATAAAATAAATCTTGTGGATATTTCCACTGTGCCAAAATAAATTCCAGGCAACAGTGAATGACAAAGAAATATTTTTTGTCTTTCAATCCCCATTAAATACTGGAAGAAACACAGAAAGATCACCTAACTATATTGGCATTTGTTCGGAAGCAAAGCTGTTGCTCTTATTGCTTGATGAGAAAGAAGTCTGGGGAGCAAGCATGTTGCATTGTTTCATTTCCTCTAGCAGAAGTAGGTAAGAATAAGAATATGAAACTTGGTTTTCCTTTGGAAGACAATTTAGTTTCAAGTTTATCTATTGTTTAAGTGAAGTGTCTTCTGGTGAATGGTATTTTGTAGAAGGAGTCTTTAATTCAGAAAGGTCTGTGGAACATGTATTAAGTTATATCTTGTCAGCTGTCCTTGCCACTCCTTTCTGCTTTATAGAAATACATAAGAAGCTTAATTCGACAGGAGAGAGCTATTTTGTCTGAAAAGGTCTCATCCAGCCTTATGTGTGCTTTTTTTGCATCATATTTCTATTTATGTGAAATGAGTAGATACCCTGTTGTTGAGTAGTTAGTTTGTTGATTTCTGTGGGTTATATTATAGTCCTGCTTAGTGGTGTGAGAGGGGAATGAACATGCTGTTACAATAACCTGCTTTGTTTAGGCTGAGGAGCAACTTAGGACAATAAAAATGTTACATAATAAGATTTTCATCTTTGTTCTGCACTGCAAAATATTGAGACTTTCTAGGTGTGGGTGAAATACTGTTCCTGAGCTAGTGGGATTGAGTGAAACTGAGAACTTCAGGAGTTAAGACGGGAAGAACCAAAATTATTCGGCTGTAAGCATGCAATATATGAGAGTTTAACAGAACTTTTTTTGTGAAGCTAAGATTGTTTTGGCCTTTTTGATGTATTGTTTTAGAAATCCTGCTGCATTGTTAGCAGACTTACCCTGAAACAGCTGCAAGGACTTTCAGTAGTTTGGTGTGTTTTTGTCTCCAGTTACATTAAGAAAACCTTTCCTATGTGAGGCACTATTTCCCTCCAGTTGGGAACATAGCTGCAGTTCTAGTTTTAAGAAGAATTTGTGGCTTAACAACTCTAACAAAACTTGGCATGCTTGAAGTTCATTGTAATTTTACTGTGTATAGAAATTCTTCCAAGAAAAAAGCTCCACAAAGCAAAAATCCTGATCTGCCTTTCTCATGTGACTTTTTCATGTCTCTATAAAATGACTTAATATCTAGCTTCATGCACTGCTGTTGTTTTACACTGCTTAGTTCTCTAAATGCTGTTACTTGAGAGAATTGGTTTGCCTATTTGTGATTCCAGTGACTTGGAAAACTATCAGCAGAAAGTTATCAAGAGTTTTCTTGTATGCTCACTGTAATTGTGAACAGAAGAGTCATAGTAATAGAGAAAATAATCTTCTTCAGGTAGTATTCTCATCTATTGTTGCAAGAAATATTTATTTCCTGAGTGGAATATAATTATGGAGAACACCAAAGGTGACTAGTAGTTTAGCAGAAAAAAAGAAGTGAAGGAAATGAAAATGTTATATGTTCAGCACAAAATCTGAGGAAAGACTTGGTGTCAGTTGATAAACCACATTTGTGTAGAAAATACCGTTTTTATTTATATGAGACCCATAAACTACTCTGTTTAGTATCCATAGCTGTGAGTTTTGTTTGAAAGCCAATAATGAGGTGACTTGAGGTTTATGTTCTCAAAACAGTAGCAGGTTATTTTGGGATAGCAAAAGGCTGGTATAATATCATGCAAAAAAAAAAGTTTCAGTACAATAAAATCTTGCTACTACCTGAGCTATCCAGGATATTTTTTAAATAACATGCCTGGGTTTGGCAAAAATATAATTTATTGTTTTCTTACTCTTCCCTTTGTACTCCTTTCCCTTTTTCAACTTCTTTCAACTTACCTTAATTTTTTTTTTCTCAAAGGACAAGGGTAAGGATAGAGAAAATAAATTTTCTTTTTATCTCTTTTTCTCTTCCAAATAGTACTCTAGTTTTTTGGCTAGAAAATAAAAACATGTGTTTGTTGTTACTGATGTAGGTTTTCAAATTCTATTATGCCATTCCAGTGTATAAAAACCAAATCTCAACATTCTTACTGACAAATACTGGCAGTACTGTCTGTATGCAGATGCTGGAAGGAGATCTGGAACAGATTATAATCTAACTTTTAGAAATAAATAGAGCATGCACCATTAATATTTCACATAAAAGTAAATGTTTTATATGGGCATCTTGAACAACTGAAACATTTATCTAGATACAGATGTCAAGGTGGGAGTATGTACTGCTTTATTTACTTATTAGGAATTCTAATCGACCGGCTTGTGCTGAAACAGTTGTAAATTCTATCCTGCTTTCTCCCAACTGAAGGGTGCTAACAGTGCACCTTTTTTTTCTGAAATGCAGCAGAATTTCTTTCTTTGTATGGGGATAAGAGCAGCATCTGACCTGTTTGTGAAGAGAAGGAATAGTAAGGCTGAGTTCATTGTGTGTCATTTGTGTGCAGCTACTCAGTTAGCAAATTGATCTCCCGATATTTTTTCTCTCCCAGAACTGTGGGTCATTGGAATAGTGCTCTTAAAGTAGTGAATTTTAGGGAATCTAATGTAAAAGAACTCAAAGGGCTTTTTTTCCTAAGAGCTTTTCCAAGCTGTTGACAGACAGTCTTCAAGTAAATTTTAGGTTGATCTTTCTTCTTAAAAACATTCCAGTGAAGCTCTACTTTCTAATTCAGTGCTAGACATGCGCTCCTTTGTGCTCCCTTCAGGCTCTTAAAATTTCCATGTTGCTATTTCACCCAATGTAATACAGTTCTGTTCAGAACTGTAATACAGTTCTTTATACTAGTGAGTATACATTCCTAGACTAGTTGAAAAGTTTGCTTCAACAAGTTGTCTTACATTATATGTACACCCTCTAGATTAGTTCTAACATCCAGAGTCTGATTTGGTAGAGCTTTGCATGCTGTTTGCAAATGCCTGAGTGGTATGAGATGCAACAGACAAATTTCAAACTTCAGTGAAGTTGAAACACAGATGGGTTTATGTGGTGGATTTTTCAGTATTTGACCTTGACTTCTGTCCTTTGACTCTGCATATTCTATCCCTACAAACTCGATTAGTGAAGTGAGAGATGGGAGTGGTAAAAAGAAACACTGTTGCTTATAAAAAATAATTGCGTTTATTGTTGGTTATAGAATGGTAACTATCAGGCTTTCTTGCTCAAATTTTATGTTCATGCTGTATTTATTATAGATTCATCAACTTTGCAAAATTGTAGCTCATTTGCCTCTTGTAATATGAATGTGATAGAAAGCTGTTCAAGTTGTTGCATAATTTTTGATGTGTGTCATTTATCAAACAATAATTGAGCATTGAGGGATTTGTGAAAGGTTAAGATGAAGTTTTTCAGAAACATATCGAATAGTGGAAAATATTTTTCATTAATATTACAGTAACCTGAAGCTTAAAGGAAATGCAAGCCCTTTATCTTCTTAATATTGTACTTGTACAATATGATGTTTACTAAATTTAAACTAGACAGCTGCTCTAGCCTTCAAAATACTTTGTGAGAAGAGTATAATGACATACATAGTCTACAGCTTCCTCACAAGGGGAAGAGGTGGCACAGACTCTGATCTCTTCTCTCAAGTGACCGGCAATAGGACACAAGGGAATGGCATGGAGCTTTTTGAGGGGGTTGGGTTGGATACTAGGAAAAAGATGTTCACCTGAATGTTGATTGGGCACTGGAACAGGCTCCCTCAGGCAATCGTCACACTACCAAGCATGACAGAACTCTTGAAATGTTTGGACAATGCTCTCTGGCACATGGTGTGATTCTTGGGGAGTCCTGTGCAGGGCTAGGATTTGGACTTGTTGGTCCTTGTGGGTCCCTTCCAATGCAGCATATTCTATAATTCTACTTAGAGTCAGTGAGCTGAGGCATAATCTTGAAGCATATAGACCTTGTAAATGGCTATGTATGTAGTCTTATTTTGTGGTAAATGTTTTAAAAGTACAAAATAGATTCATATTAGGAAGATATTTGAGTTATTGAGAAGTCAGGCTTGTTAGTTTGCCCTGTTAAATCTCCTTTTCTTTCCCAGTCTGTTATCTGGCCCAAATAAATTGCAGTTTGGGAGTGATAGACAAAAGGGAAAACTTGGTCTTTATGACTCTTGAAGGGAATGCTGAGGATTAAAGTAAACCTATGTATCAAACCAGAAAGAACAACTTCATTTCTGTAAATGAATGAGGTTATTTTTTTTCCAAATACTCAGTGTAGTACTTAGCCAACAGCAGTACCATGAAAAGATATCTAGGTTGCATCTCAGTGATAAGCTCGAGTCTGTTACCCTATATGTATGAACGCAAGATCTGATCAAAGTGGCATCAATTGTGACTGAATTTTGTGGATGAAGTCCTCTGTGAAAGGAGGCTTCTGGAAAAATTATTCTCTTTCCTTCTGTCTAAATCTGAGAATTTGAGTTAGAAGAAAATTATATCTCTAAGGGACAAATCTGAACTGTAAGGTTTAATCTTGCTTGTGCTAAGAAGAAAAGTAGACTTGCATAATGCAGACCCTTTAATCAGAAAAGTGGCTGTAAACCTCTTATTCAACAAATCACTCCTGCCATCTATTTATGTAGCTATATTTAGTTTGTAACAGTGTTTATTACTTGTTCTTTTCTGACATTTTTACTGTAGCATCTGTTCAGCTCAAATAGATTTAAATTTGCCCATGCCATTGTGATAGAATTATTAACTAAAAATCCAGATGTATTGTAGTTATCTGCTCTGTGCTACATCTTTCAATATAATTCAATATTGATTTGTATAGTCCATTTCACTCTCAAATGGAAGTGAGGGCAGAATTTGTCTTGCAGAACCAATAGCATTTATGGTCAATTGTAGCAAAAGTATAAAGCTTGACCTGAAATTCTCAGCTGATGTGAAGCTGTAACTTAAGAATAAGCTGAGGAAATTTTACCTGTGACTTAAACTAAATGAGTATGTTTTGGCAAATGTGGAGTTAGACATTGGTATTCAATGGTAAAATGGCTTCGTTTCGTGAATAAGTGGGAAATTTGAAATAGTACTTAATATTCCCCTTTTAGATATAAGTATAGATGATGAGCTGCAGAAGTATGAAAACTGAATGTAGTAGCTACCACTCCACTCAAAACAGTGGAGTCTACCAGAACACGGGGCTAACTTAAGATATAAAACTATAATTTGAAGCTCTAAGAGTTAATGTGTACCTTTCTGAGGGAGCTGAAAAAGATATTTTTGAATAATTTTAGTACTTTTAATAGAATAATAAATTACTATTCTTGAAAGCCCTTATGCTTTGTAAATGAATATCTAATTTTCTTTTTTAATGTGAACATATCCATTTCTCTGGTATTTTATGTGAAAAGAATGGGAAAGCTCTTGCAGGTGTTGTCTTTTGCTTTTGTAAATAATAAAAGCTGATAGTAGATTGGTATTTGCAGATGAAGCAATCTTCAATTAAATCCCAGTTTGCCTGTACATATAAAAATGATTTGAGTGGTCAGCCTTCCCATGCGATTCCAGCCTGCAAACACCCTGTACCAAGACAACATTTAAAAACTTGGAAGCATACAGGTAAGCTGTGGTAGGATTGAATAAATGAATGTGATGTGTTATACTTTAAATGCTATTCAAAAAGTCTTCAATAGAACTCAAAATAGATATTTTCAAGAAAAAGAACAAAAATGTCTTATGGTTCTCAATGTCTCATATGCCAGTTAAATCTTTTTGCAATAAAATTGTAATGCCAATGCTTTGAAAAATATAAGTGTTTGAAAAATGTGCTGATGCTATCTTCAGGTAAACAAGTGATATATGTTGCATGTATGACATATTTGTTCTTATTCTACAAAACTAAGCCAAGTAAAATTTATATTTTTGCCATCAAAAGGGGGGAAAATTTGTTTAACTGCACAACTACATAATATATAGCATTTCTATGCCCTTTAACCCTCTCTTCCAATATTTTAAAGTTATAAATCTACTTCTCTAAGTTAGTTATTACATGTTTTTGAGCAATGTAATTTTAAATTGACAGTGCACTTAGAAACACATAGCAAATGTAATAGCAATGACCAGCATAGCTTTGTTTTATTGGCAATACATTAGTTTTGATTAAAAAAAAAAGGCAGGCTTTATAGAAAAAGCATGTATGTTCCCAGGTAACTTTTTATTTCCTCACATATGTTTTTGATATTCTTACATGACAGAAGGTACAAATTCATGTCTTGATGTACCAGGGCTTGGAACTATTTCTGAAAGTGTTCACCAGACTAGAAGTTATACAGAAATGGGAAAGCTGAGTTGTCAGCCAAGGAACAAGAACTCCGAGAATGAACAGATGGATTTGAATAACGACAAAATAATCTGTGACAAGGAAAGTGAACCATCTTTGCAAAAAAATACTAAAAGACTTAAGACTTCTAACATCTCCAAGAAGGAATTGGACAGCAAAATTGGTGGCAAAAGAAAACAGGCCAGAACTGCAAGTAAGAATAAGTTGATTGCTGGTCAGGCAAAGCTAACTCGCTTTTTTCAACTCTAGATTTTTGTTTTCACATACATGGTATGTTGACAGTTGTAAAATTTTGCAAGAAAATGGGTGAAATTCATTAATTACTTTCTTTCATATGTAAGTAATTGAAAGTAGCTTGTGTATTATGTTAGACAACTACTTAAAAGTCTGGATTATGCTGAAGTCTTTTATTTTTTAATAACAATACATTGTTAATAATTAGTTATTTTTTGGCAAAGAATTATGTATCCCTCTACAATGCAATGGGAAATTATTTTTGGATGCATATGTACAGCAATACTAACACTAGTAACTTCAAATTACATTAAATTCAGAATAAAATGTTTAATCTTCAAAGAAGGTGGTGGAGATGAGTCGTTTTCACACTTGCCAACAAGGTCGATAGACTCTTCCCAGCATACACCTCAGGACTATAGGAGAGAGGGAAAAAAAGAGCCTGAAAGTTTGTCATCATAGAACCAGAATTCTTATGGTTTTTGGAAGTATTAGTTTAACAAATGCTCCCTCCCCTGTGCACCAAATCATAAGTCATGGAGTCTCTAAATGAACCTTTACCAAATTGCTATATTGATACTGCAATGTACTTTACCAGAATGAAATAATTTTTTGTGTAAAAATAAAATATATTTACTGTCAAAATCTCTTCTTCCTATAGGGAATTTAGCTGAATTTTGTTCATCTGTGGTCTCTCTTTCCTGTATTGAGTCAGTATTTTGATTTTCAGTGTCAGCTGGAAAAGCCATGGCTTCCTTCAGTGCAGGATAAGGTAGCTGCTTTCTATCTGGGTTGATTGGCGTAACATGATTGAAGTAATCATGTCTGGAACCTCTGTCCTGTTTTGAGGGAAGACAGGAGGTTTATCTTTAAAGTCAGTTGTGTTCACATCTTGTACTTTATACAGTGCAGTTATTTTATCTTTCAAAATCATACTTTAATAGTAATGACCTGCATTACATCTTTGGCCAAAATGCTTTAATAGACACAATTAAATAATGAGTCTCGTGTTTGGCAAAGTAAAAAACCTGTTGCTGAATATAGAGACATGCATCAAATATAAATATAGGTTTCTTCTCCCCCCATCCTCCAAGTTTTGGCTACTATCAGAAAATCAAATTTAATTCAACACTCCCAAGTTACACATTTGGAATCTTGACATTAGATATATAGAGCTGAAATTTTTTTCTTGACTGTTATGTTAAACTGTTATTTTTGTATATTTACATGGTTATTGATTTAAGTTGTTGTACTTGCTTCCTGAAAGGGTATAAATGAATTTCAATTTTACAATTCAGCCAAAATTCAAAACTGAACTCACCGAAAACTTCATGTTTCCAGCATTCTTATCATTGAAAACACTGCTGTCTTCAATCTTGAAGTGCTTCAGCAAAGGTATAGCTCCCTTGTTCATAGTTTTGTCTCCATTTTGTAGAGTTTTTCCTAGATTTAATGTAGCTACCAACATATTTTCATCTTCTACCTCTTGCAGAGATTTTGAAACTGAAAGTAGAAAACCTTGAGAAAAAAGAGAGAGAAGGGAGAGAATTAGGATATATGATGAGATGCACATTTTTTTTAGTTATTTAACACTTGCATAGAGGTTCAGCACTTCCCAAATACTAAGAAAGCTTTTCCAGTGGTAAATAATTGTTTTCCATTTCTGCAATGGCACGCTTTATATATTTTACAGGTTGAATGGAAACTACTTGAATGGCTGATGAGTTCATTCTTTTAAAATGACTCATATTAAGGAGTAACCTTTTCTATAATCCTTCTAATCCCACCTGGTTAGAACTAAAACATTTCTTTGTCATACCTTATTTGTTTCTTTGTATGTTTTTAGAACAGATTAGTTCCTTTTGGTGGATCAGTATAACAAAGTTCACAGAAAAAGTGATGTCCATTTGTGTTGTTAATAAAGCCTTACCTCTGGCTAAGGCAATTTAAGAAGAAGTAATCTACATAAGTAAGCAGGACTGTTGTAAATATGTGATGCATCATAGCTTTTGATCAAAACTGGATTCACTACAGAGCTGAAGTTCTTGAAATTTGATGATAGCTTTAGACTGCTACTATGTTAAAGCTGAAATAATTAATTTGTATTTTGATGTCTATTATGTCAGGTTGCATTATACAGAGTTAATGGCTAGAAGCATTTGTTAGTATCTAATTAACTATTTGTATTTTCTTACCGAAAGTGGACCTTTCTCTGCTACAAATATAAAATAGTCAAAGTAAACTTCAGTTTCTCATTTAAAATGTCTTTGAAATGTATCTATTACCCTGTGGAAGGAAATATAGAAGTTTCTGCACACTGTTTTGTTCTTGTTGTGTGGGTCTGTGTTGTTGTTGTTGGCCGTTTTTGTTTGGTTTGGGTTTTTCTGCCTTATCTGGAAAGCAAATAGAGCCAGCTGAAATTTAGCTAATCTCTTAATGTCAGTAATACAAACCACACATTCAGTGGCTGTGTGCCTCTTAGCTAGTACTTCATGTTTTATCCTTTAGCTTAGTGCAGGGAACCAAACATGCTGCTATTCAAGGCAAAGCACTAGGAAATTGGCCACTATTCCCTGCTAAACTTCCTGGAAAAGCACCTGCCTTGCCAAAGTAACTTCTTGGTAAGATGTTTCATAGGAAAATATGTCATGTTGGACTAAGCAGATTTTGACTAAGAAACATTGCTGGTGTACCGTCTTTTTCTCCAAAAGAGGAACATGCATTTAATCCTTTCTGGGCAAAGCATGTCTAACAAACAGAATTATTACTTCTCATTGTTTTTGTTTCCTTGTTGTAGAGCCTGTACTTGCCTTTGGGCTATGGAAGTGTTTTCTTTCCTTTGACTTTAATTGCCTGGCTACAGAGGAGACAAATTTGGGAGTTGATTGTACATGGTTTAATACTTCTTGTCCAATCTCTGCTAATTTGTTAAGTATTTGTACAGTTTTGTTCAATTAATAAAGCAAAAGCCATGTATGTTCTGTTGCATGTACTTTTCATTTAGTTCAGCCTCAGCAGAATGGAAGGAGTGCTTTGGAGCTGTGTTGGCAGCAAGCTGTTCTTTTTTGTATGTTGGTCTATCAATTAAGAGTTGGAGAACGAGCTATCAACCCAGTAACTGGGTAGATGACAGGTGCTTCTGCTCCTCTGAAGCTCTGGTACCCACAGGTGTGTAGCATCTCACATGGGGCTCACTTTCAAATGCTTCTGTCATTTAATACAAAGCACAGCTACTATGAGTACAACTGACCTGGATCATTCAGAAAGTCCATCTACAGTGTCTGTCTAGTTGTCTACTAGCTGACATCTGTGAAAGAATATGGAGTCAGGGCACACTTATGGTACTTACCCCAGGATCTTTTACTGCTTCTTGAAGCAGTTGTTAGTTTCTATGTTTTGTTAAAGATACAAGGTGATTCTAGTGATAACGAGTAGAAACTTCTAATTAGGATGCCGATAAATCCAAAACACATGTCTGTAATGACCTATCAACTGCTCTGAATAGACAGAAAAGATTGGTAAACCTGCAGACTTGCAATGTGTACAGCTCTTCATAATGCCTTTGGGAATCCTAGCACTCTGATGCTTTTAATAAAAGCACACTTTTATTCCTTATCCTGCAACTTCCAATTTTAGTAAAAATTTAAAATGTTTTAAAACATCAGCTTCTATGTTTTACTATTATTTGAGATTTTTTTCTTAAATAGTATATGTTAACAGAACAACAACAATTATTTTGCAAAGTTGTTGCTTTCACTTTGCATCTAGTTACAACAAAATATGAACTCGTAACATCTGAAATCCCATGTGATATATGTAAGTAAATTAAATCTAGGTGATAACATGCCTGGAATTTCTCTGTACTCGTTTTGAATTTTTCTGGGAATAGGTTACAAAACAATTGTAATAGTTTAATTTGGTCTAGTAACTGCTGTAATTGCCGTGTACAAATACTTGAACCTAATGCCTCGTACCGACTGAAGAATAAGTAAAGCAGGTATGTATTGTATAAAGTCAATTATTTTCTATTATCAGAATTTAAAAACTTCACAATGTAAGATAAACTGTTTAAGCAACCTTAATAAATCATTTTAGTGAACCTTAAAATAGCACAAAAATATTTTGTCAGTGTTAATTTGCCCAGTGGCTTACTACTTCTGGTTTTAAAAGGTAGTTTGGGCTTGTTTGTTTATTTTATTTTTAGTTGGGATCTTGCTCATTTTGTACAAACAGCTGTATTTCAGTCTGAGTTGTGGAAATATTGGTGCCTTCTTGTATATTGGTCTGTCTAAATACCTCACTGTTTTAGATCCAAACCTACAAGCAGGTGTTAAAGTGGTGATTCTCTGTACTAGTAATAGAAAGTGTGTCAACAGTTCACAGGGTAGATAAGAGGCAATTAGCACACTTTGCTGTTGACAGTAGGAAATTGACTCTTGCCTAGCACTGTTCCTCCTGCTGAATTGGTTGTCACCTGGAATCAGTAAATTGATTTAGCATGAAATAGGCACAATGCTGCATATAACAGGGCAGCTCTGGACTTGTGCAGGAGCGCAGCTCTAAATATTCAGAGAACTTAAAAGTCATCCTCTATAAATGCATCAGGAGAATGTACAAGAAAATGATAGGGGTGAAACCCCACAAACTTAAGATGACTTTTACAAAATTTCTGCCTAAGATCCAGGCTATCCATTTCAGTCCTCTGTTGAATTATAGTCTGTGTATTTATAGAATGAAATATTACATTTGTTTGTGTTACAAATTAATTTCACAGTTGGGAAGACTTTAAAATATTTTCTGCTGTTTATTTTGAAAGCACTTCAGAATTTCATTTGGAGGAAGTGCATAAAAATGCAAATATTTCTTAAGGAATTGTGCAGCAGCAGACAAGAACAAATTATGCATAGTTTCTTCTAGCAAAGTTAGTGATAAGTGTATTGGTCACTGTGTCTTTTTTTAGAATTATTTCTATAATATTAAATGGTCTGTTGTAGGAATAACTTGCCAATACATTGTTTAGAATTAACTGATTCACTGTTTAAAAACAAATTGACCCCCCTTATAACATATTTCCCCCCAATAACTAAGTTTCTTCTTCCAAAGGACCCTTTGTAAAGCCGTCCATTTGTAAGTCTATTAAGGAAGCCTGGTTAATCAATGAAGTGGACAGAGGAAATGAGGAAGGGAGATTCCTCAAGCCATAGTAGCTTCTTCATTAAGAAAAACCAGTGGTTTTAGTTAAATACTCTTTTCATGTAAAAATCTACATTTCTGAGAGAAGACAACAAAATTGTGGGCAAGGCACAGTCAATAATTCTGTAACCAACCAACAGCAGGAGCTTCCTTGTGAGAACAATGAAGAGGATAAGAAAGACTGGGCTCTTTTGCTTTGCAGGCAGAGGAGATGATTTTAGCCAAGAAAACATACAGGAAAAAGCAGAAGGTGCAACTGCAATTTTGAGCTTCATTTGAGCACAGGATGTCTGTGAGAAGCTTTGAACCTGGCTATCCAGTGCAAGCCTGCTAAAATTCCTGTGATTTCTATTCTTCACCATTTACTGTTCATATGGTTTTGATAATGCTGAGGTGAGTCATTTGTTTTGTATAACTAACATTGAAGGCAGGAAAACTTTTTTAGGAATATTGATTCTTGACAGTTCTTTACCAATGGTGCTGGAACCATTTGTGGATTAAGCCCCTAAAGGGCAGTGAATGCTCTTGCTGGTACACAATGATTGTAAGACTGACCACAGCAGGTGTTCGAGAGGAGCAGCAGTTCTTCTCTTCTGTTATGTGAAAGGTGTCTGAGTGAGGTAAAGGAATGTTGTTATGAACATTGTCGATATTATCCATGAATTCTATTGATGATGGAGTTGTGTCCCACATGTCAGTCCAGGTTCTCTTACTGAGCTGGATCCTCTGAGTCAATTTGCATGGTAAGATGGAGATAGATCTCTTGAGGAGATAGAAGAATGAATCCAACTCTACACAATTTCATTTTTAGCAGAGCAAGTGTTCAGTAAATTGGCACTTCATCAAAATCCAAATAATTTATTGCTTATCACCTGGGTTTTTTTACCAATGATGCCAGTTTTTATTTAGTGTTGGTTGGTTGGGGTTTTTGTGGTGTTTTTATTTTTTTATTTCTTTTACATTTCAGTCTCATTTCAGTCTCTTTTGAACACAATTGTGTTTTCATCTGAATTGTTTCTACTAATGCTTTTTTCTTATGACAGAATATAAGCCTCAGTTGTTTGGAATCTTGGTAGTTATGGAACAATAATGTTGCATTATGAGTCCGTGAAATATTTTTATACTCTTTTGGATGTCAGGTACATTTTTGAGATCCCCTATTTTGAAGTTATTCTTAAAATAAACACTGAAGTCAGAGGTGTTTACACACAGAAATGCTCTAGTATAGTTTTCACATAGTAAGCTGAGCCACATACCTAAGGTGTGGGTCTGGGTTTCTCCTCGTGCATTCTGGAAAAATAATCAGTTATCTTTTAATTCTGTTATTGTGAAGTAAAATCTAAAACCTACAAAGGACCCACCAGGTATTCTCTCTCTGGTTTGCCATACCAGTTTGTGATTTTGGGTATTCTGCTGTTTACTCTAGCAACAAGGAGTTGGAACCAGATAATCTTTAAGGCCCTTACAAGCCCAAACCATTCTGTGATGCTACTCCTGCCATTCCTGTGGTATTAGCACAGTGGTGTACAGAATGTTACAATATATGTTCTCCTAATTATTGCAATGCTTGTGATTGTTATCCAAGGACTAGGAGTGACGTTATGATTTAGTGACTCTTGTATCCTTGAACGTATTTTCTTTATTATCTATGCCAGCAATCTAACCAAATTGTATCTGCTTCTGTTATATCAATTCCAGTCAGGTCTTTTTCATCCCAAGTATGTGAACTTTGTGTATGATTGAAACATCTGTCTCACAGACTCTGAGGAAGAGAAATTGCAGGCTGTTAATCATACAGTTTCTACTGCATATTACCTTTGTCTGTAGAAGAGACTGTGCTACCATTGATACTCAAAAGTACAGCCAGATACTTATAAAAGCTCTCAAGAGTTCTTGCACAGAATGGCAGTCACACTGGAGATTCTGATGGAACCTGTCCAGGAGAAATCAACTAAGTTTCTGGACATACCACATCCCTCTATGCCAGCATGCCTGGTAATTCCCATAAATGAGGGCCTGTCAGAGTCAGCCAAATTACTCTGGCAGATGTCTGCTTCTTTAGTGTTGACAATCCAGATGGGTGGATTGTTGTTATCCAGTGCTTTCTGCAGGCTTTGAACAAGTCTATATACACTGGTGCCAAGACTTTTAGCCATGGCAGCAGTCCACTGGACAGACAAGCATTAAGGTCTACAAAGTACAATGCCACAAGGTAAAGAATTACACCAGATGTTATTTAATTAGAAGCAAAACCAACCTGCTTTAAATTATCTTATTCTAGCTATGATATAGTGCTGTTTTAATTAGAGATGCCTTTTATGGAAGATAGCACAGCTGTCAATGAAATATCAATCATCATTTGCATTGATATATAATCATGAAAGGTTTACCTTAGCCAGAGTTTAATATTTTATAAGACTCAGTTATTTCCAAGCAAAAACTTAAAATGGTTACCTTAGGATATCCCTATATTCAGCTCTTGTTTTAAATGCCTCGTATTTTGAACATTGTGTCATGTAGCACTGTGGCAGGGTTGTAAAATGCCACCATCTTCTTGAAGCGTCTCCTTCAGAAGCTGCTCCGGGCAGGCCCCAGGAACAGCCATTTCAAGTCCAAGCATACATACGCGCCTCAGCAGAGGAAAGACAGGAAGGGCCTCCTATATGATGTTTTCCAGCAAGGTTTATTTCAGCATGCCAAAGGGATCATGGGCAGAAGACACAGACCATGTGCTCAGCGGTTAAGTAAGGGGTCACTGACCAATGATCTGAGGGTGCAGGGGGGTGGTACAAAGGGCAAAGCAACCTACAGAAGGGTATGAGGGCTGAACAGTTGTGGAGGGCAGGGTTAAGTGACCAATGGAGGAAGCAATCCAGGGTAGATTGGCAGTAGTTTTTCAAGACACCATAAAGGAATCTCTTTCAGCCTACGCAGTGAACCTCTGATAAATCTTCCCAGGGCAAAACCTGAAGTTTCCCTGAGGGGGTTTTTAGGGTTACCACAGTGCCATTTCCCCAAAGGGAATCAACAGGAACTACATTGCTATGACCTTTGCCACACATTATGAATTCTACTTGATCATTGATTTAGAAGCCAGGTTTTGGTTAGCAGTATTATTTGTATTTGTGGAAGTATTATAAGCTGAAGTTGTTCTGTTGTCACCATTTTGGAGGATGCTGTCTGCCATTCATCCTTACATCCACACTGACTCATGTTCAAAGAATAATCATTTACCCACAGCATGTCTGATCCTCTGAGATGTTATCAGCACACTTTCTGTATCATACTCTGTTTTCATTTCTGCTGGCACAGCCTGCTATGGACATTGAATTGTAAGTGATTTTTAAATGAGCAAAGTGAGCAAGGGTTCCTGCCCTTTATGTTCTACTTACTGGTATGAGGCAGCTGAATACTTATGATAATTCTGTGTGAGATCATGATTTTTATAAGTGGAAGTGCTGTATATATATGCAAAGAATAGAGTCAACAAGGATTACAGCTTCAGCCAGAAGACTTATTGCAGCTTTGCATGGATAGTCATAGTTCTTTCTGGATCTATTGTGATTGGCCAGTGTTGTTGTTCTTAGGATCTGAATGTTCCTTACCATGTATTGAATCCTTGTTTACAGCATCACACTGGAAACCAGCAAGCCCTTCAAAATAATGGGACTATTTAGGGGAAAAATACATCCCACCACTCTCTTAATTATGTAGGGGTATACTATGTAGGTACAATTTTGAAATCTCATGTACGTTTTTGACAAATGTTTTTCTTGACCAAAATGTGAGGCAGTGATTGCATTTACCCACTGCTTCCCAATGATAAAGTAAAATTATGTTTAAACCTGAGCTACTAATAATTTCATAGAATTTGTGAATTCATGAATATTAGTGTTTATTGAATCTTCAGCTGTTAGCTACTTTTCTGAATTGCTAAGACTGGATTCAGTTGAACTAGTTTATAGTTTCTAAGATGTTACTAATATGCAGTCATGATCAAGTTTGGTGACCACTACCGGTTGGTTCAGAGTTGCCATCTATAATTGCAAACATTAATTTTAAATAGACATGTTAGGACATTTCTGGCAAAGAACAATCAGGTTTTATGATTGGATTTTATGATAAAATCCATAAATTCCTTCCCACTGCAAGGACAACCAAGCAAGTCCCACGCATTCCAGGAGATAAGTAGAGTGCACTGATGATGACTTCTTGACACAGGCTGACTTTAAGGCCTGATGAGGCAAAGCACTCTAATGGATTTGTGCCAATAATTAGGAACTGGATATGAAGATTATCTTAGCTTTGTCTGTGGTGACCATAAAATGATGGTGTCCAGGACCCTGGAAGAAAAGAACATGGCAGGTAAAATCACAACTTTGAATTTCAGAGGGACGAACTGCTCTGGTTAGAGCTCTGCTTGGGACAAACCCAAGAAATAGTCCTGGAGAGAAGTGGGATCCAGAATAGCTGAATTCACTATTACACCACAGGGGAATACGTTTGCTAAATTTCTATTTTCCTAGATATTAGTATGCCATTAGTTTAGCTTTCATATATGTTGGGGATTAGATTTGTTCCTTTTTGTCTTAAAGAATTTTTCCCCATAAGTCACTAGGAAACAAAATGCTGATACTTAGAGGGTACTTGACTAACGCAAAAGACGTGGCCGGGAGGGAGACGATCACACGAAGTTTGGGGAGGGAAAAGAACAGGGCTGGGGGGGAGCTGTGTTTTTTCTTTTTCCTGCTCTGGGCATCGGAGAGGCACGGTCAGGCAGCTGCTTACTGCGTGAGGAGTCCACTGTTAATGGAGAGTCTGGTCCTAGGAATTCTACCACCATCCATCATCCATGTGTGTGCCCAGGAACTCGGAGCCCCTTCACGTGCCCTGCTGGAGCTGGGCCAGCCCTGTCCAGCCATCACAGCTTCTTCAGCACTGCTCACTTTGCCGGGACTCGCCCCTGCCTGCTGGGGCCCCTTGCTGTTCCATCCACCAGGCTGGGAGTTTTCCACTGCTCCTACTTGGTGCTCTCAGGGTCCCAAGAGATCAGACTGCCTTCACAAAGCCCCTCGAGGTTCCTGGTTCTGTTTATTATTAATGCTGTAGTTGTTGTTTGTTTGTCTTGTCATACTTACTAGTAAAGAACTGTTATTCCTTTCCCTATAGCTCTGACTGAAAAGCCTCTTTAATCTTCTAAATTATAGTAACTTGAAGGGAAAGGATTGGAATTCCCCATTCCTAGAAAGGCCCTGCCCCTCCCTGGCAGATACCTGTCCTTCAAATGAAGACAATTTGTATCTCCTGTTTCAGCAGATAGATATCTAACCTGCATTATCTACCTGATTTATTAGTTCATCTAGCAAATAATTTGTAATATTCAACAAAAACACTTTCTTCAGGGTGTAAAAGTGTCGTGGAGCCTAATGCATTGTCTTCCTCATGCTCGCTCGGGCTAGCTCAGGCACTGCAGCATTAAAAGGTACGGTTAGCTGGCAGCGCCAGCTAATCCAATCCTGGGGGGTCTTGGCTCCCATGCGACCTCGGTGGCAGGCACAGGTGGTGCAAGGCAATGATGGCAGAGATAGAAAGGTGGACTCTGCTGAGCGGGGCACAAGAATTTATTGGAGCCCCAGCGTCCCACCTCATCACCTCCAAGAAACTGCCCAGGCAGAGCCCCCCAGGCTTCTTGACAGCACCTTTTATTTGGGGGTGGAACAAGAGGAAGAGGCAGGGAGTCAGCAGATTAGGGATCACTAGGGAGGAGTCACACTGGTGAATGACATTTCTATAGATCAAACAGATAATGGGGAGGGACCTCCTCTGGGTCTGACCTATCACTCGATGGCCTTGGAAGAACTTTCTGGCTCCAGGGGAAGACCCCGAGATGACAGGCAGACCCCAGAGGAGGAGGAGTGGGGGATTGATACATAACTGGTGGAGGGGAGAAAAACATGGAAAGACCATTGGGGGGAACAAACAGGGGTACATGGGAGGAACCATTCAACAAATCAACAGTGCATAAAACGCAAACAAATTTCACACCACAACATAAAAGTGAGTAGAAACAAGTTTCGTAACGTTATCTGTACGTGATCAGAATTAATTGGTTTTCTTTCCGATCTTTTGTAGTGAAAATTATTCGTGTTCACTTAATGAATAAATGTCTGAGTTTAACATTTAGCATTAGTATTTTTAACCTGAACTGTTAAGTTCGTACTCTGTCTTGCAAGTAAAATATCTGTTTAGCAATATCACCACTATCTGCACAAACATTTTTAACCATTAAGAACTTTGCTCAGTATTTATATTGTGGGTTCTGATTAATACACATTTATCATGATGTTTATTCTAAAATGTAATTACATTAACGTATCTTATGGTAGGGTATTTAATAAAGCCATAGAGCATGCCGGAAAACATAAGACTTTTGACTGTAAAAACACAATATTTGTTAGTGAGAAATGATGAAGTGCCACATATTTAGCCAATTATTCATTGATGGAAAGTGGTGAAGAGCTTTTTTTTTTTTTTAAATTTCATTTTTAATGAATGTGCAACAAGTGCATATTTATTACATTCTTTGGAGTTGTTGAGCATAAATAGAAACAGAAGTTGAAGAAAATAAAGAGAATTTAATTCATGTGGTATAGTTTTATGCTTCTGGGCAATTTTGTATGAAGAATATGCCATAATTGATTTCTGAATCTGACTTTATTTTTGATTTATGTAAAATATGTAATACTGTCTCTAAACTGAATAATTTTGTTCTCAAAGTTGTGGAGCAATATGTTAAGTAATGTGATAAGATATGAAAATGTCCAGGTTATGTGCCAAGCTGTTACTTGCCTCCTCCTTGTATGTGTAAGTTGAAAGAGAAAAAAAAAGGTTTCTAAGCATTCTGATACTTTGATAGTAAGCTGCTGCTTAAGCACAGTTACATATTAGTCCTTTTTTGGCACTCTCCTTGCGCTATTATTTCTGATTACATAATCTCTGGAGTATTTTTGTAGATGAAGTCACAGATAATCCCAAAAACCAACAGTGTTTTTATATTAGGAAAATGTGTCAATTGCAATCATCTAGATTTTTTCCTGTTGTTGAATTTTCTTTCATAAACAGGCAAACATTTCTAGAATGGTAAGGAAATTGTTTGTCATCAGCATCCTAAAATGGGTGCAAAAGCTAAACAGTTACATGTGACATTGATTATATTGAATAAGATAATCCCTGCAGTATTTTCCACATGATGATTATGCAAAATCATGCTTCCGATGACTTAAATTATGTAAAGAACTGCAATTTTCATTAGAAATAATCAAGCTCTACATTTTTCTAGGTATTGTCATTAACTTTACATATTTTTATGAGAGCTGTAGTGCTTAATGAAAAATTTGTTTTAATTATCAAGAGAAGCACAAGAGAAGCAGAGTAACATTTCCGTCCAATTTTAAACACTAACTTGTTTCTTCTTATAATAATTTAGAGATGAAACTTCTCAAATCAGTAAGCATTTTATCAACCAGAAGAGATGACTGAAGTTAAACTTACAATTAGACCTAGACATATACCTGTTCTAGGAAACAGTAGAATTTGACCATCAGGTATTGAACTAGAATAGTGAAAAGGTAGAGAAAAATAGTAGGGTTTATTAATGTTAAAAGTAATTGAGAATTATCATTTAAACCCCAAATATAATAAATTTATGTGGATTATGTATTTCATGGTTTATTTTGAAAAGTATGATAAATGTTGACTTAAGTCTTCAAATGAAAATGCAGTGTTTTGTAATCTGTGTGTATGTGCCAAGATTTACAATAATTTACGAACATGGGGGGTCCCTGTCATATAGAAATTTCATGTATTTGAGGCTGAGGTCTTAGGCTCTTACAAATGTCAAATCCATGATGTATATAAGTTGGGGTCATTGAATGCATTCCCTACATACCATCTGCTATAGAACAATGGTTTTAAGAATTAAAAGATCTAAATGCATCTTTCTTCCATTCCTTGGAAGAAAGCTGACAGAATATTTAATTACTAGTAGTCCAAAAGACCTCATAGGTGGAAAATTAATATAGATCCAATATACTTCTCATATTGATCAAATAGTTTTTCATTAAAGTAAAACCATCTGTGTACATATTAAAAAATGTGAACATATACCAAACACATATTAAAAAACATAGTTACATTAGTTTTCTTTGAGTATTCTGGGGTTGAAAAATTAGTCTCATTGAGATTTTTTTCCCCTGACATTTCTAGCTTAGCCAGGCAATGAAATATATCATTTTGCATGTTAAAGTGTCACAGGCTTAATAAGCAAATGCTTTTGGCATATGACTGAATGGAACTTAGGCTAGAGTCAGAGTATTTGGGGGAAAATTCACAAGGAGAAGTGTCATGTAATTTGTGAAATTAGTAACAAGAATTATTGGAATCCCAAAATGCTGGGCACACTAGTGTTGACAAAGGGTGTCCAAAGGTAGATAGTGCAATCACAGGTCAGTAATAAATTGTTATATTGCATCCTCTTTGAGTGTCTGGCAATGCTGGATTTTTGTGACAGCTGGCTACTTTTCTAAAAGATGAGTGAGATACCAAATAAGTGTGTAAGCATTGATTGTAAATGTGAGCACTCTAGTTTGTAGGAAAAGGTTATGTTCACTACTCTGGAGAGGAACACATGTCCTTGGAGGCTTCCAAAGGGAATGCTTAGAAGATCACTTCTGCCAGCTGGTGCTGAGTGAAAGCATCAAGTCAGGAGCTTGTAAGGTTAGTTTGTGATTTAGAGAGACTTGTAGGTCTTGCTGATGAGGAAAGGCTATACTGTGGAGTAAATGTAGCTTTTTCCTTTTCAAGCTGTTCATATGTTATGTCCTATTTGCAGAAGAGTACTTATATATTTTTTTCTTGTTTGAGTAAGAGTGGTTCCCTGTGTTACTCCTTTCTTGATGGGACCCCTGGATGTTGAGCAAACAGAACCTCTCAGTACTTACCAATAGAACCTTGTTACCTGCATGTCTAACATTATTTTTGAAGCTGTGAAGAGGACTATGGCTCCTTTCTTCTTCACCTTCACAAAAATTGTCCTCCTCTGTTTTCCTGTGCTATTTTCTTATAAACATAGCTTGCTTTTAAATGGTGCGCCCTTCCCTAATATTTCTGGTTAGTCGGTAAATTAAAATCCAAGAGTGCTGGAACTGTATCGTCTTTAATTATATTCTGTTTGCAGAACCTAGGAAAGAAATGCACTTTTCAAATTGACATTTTGTTGAAAATGCATGATAAGTCTGGAAGTTCATGGCCCTATGCTTTTGGGAATAAGTGAGGTATCAATACTTTCTTTAATAGATAAGTCAAAGTTTAATCAGCAGTTCATGTAAACACCTATGGTAAATTATACACTTTCTGTTCATGTAGGTTTTCCAATTAGGAAGGAGATTCAATTTGCAAATCAATTTTAACACCTAAGATAAAAGTAAATGCAGAAGTATTTTCTTTTTCTCTATTCTGCAGTATAAAGCATGAAGTACGTTACATAGTTTTTCATGTGGTGCTTGATATCCACAACACTTAAGAGAAATCAACCCTCTTTAGTCTGTGCACTCCTTGTATTTGGGTAGTGAAATATCCCAATGGCTGCACTAAAGCAAGACGCTGAACTGCACAGTAGCTGCCTGACAATCCTTTTAGCGTGACTGGCTGCATAGTCACCCGCTGGAAAATGTATCCTGTAAACAGAAGATATACCTGCAAAGGCAATTCGGTTCATGCACAGCATATCTGAGAGTGTGAACTGCAGCCCAGTATTTCATTTTTTTATATAAGCAAAACTCTTTGGAATGAAGAGAATAGAGGCTGTATTTTTAAATTTTAACAGTAATAATCAAAACTCTGCTGTTTTTTCATTTGCCATAGGTAGGTATGCAAGAGGTATTACATTTGATTTTGTTTCTGGCATTCAACATACAAAATTATGTTTCCAGATGCTAAGAACCATTCTTTCACTTCTACGGCCTAATCTCTGTTTATGTCTATCGTAAGTTTTTCATTAGTGGAACATGCTCCATTGTTTCTCTATTTTTTATTCCTAGAATTGGGATGTTCTCTCCAATACAGCATTCTTACATTTTTCATAAGAAGCATTGTCATTTTAAGGCTTCCTGATAATTTCTGGTAGGTTTTTTGGTGGGGTTTTGTTTGTTTGTTTGCTTTTCCTGTGTGTGTGTAATAAAGCTTGTAAAATTCTCTAAGTAATTTCTGTATCTGTTCTAGTAGTTTTTCTAGTTTTTTGAAATTTCTAGTAATTTGCCATTATTCTACCATATTTCAAATTCACTTTCAAAAATGTTAAAATATGGGTTTGATTGTTTTATTTTAGGCTAATGAAGAAACACTGGGTTTTATATCTGCCTATATGTGCAATATCTATTTTTAAGTTAAAGGAAAAGAGGTTACAAATACGAAGACAATTTTTAAATGATGAATTAAAATAGATTTAAAGGGATTAGGAGGGATAATTTTCAAAAGAATAAACACAAGGAAATTATAGAACACATTTTATTCTTTTGAAATTAATTTGTCTAGCATGTAATGTATCTGTAGTCCTTGAAAATATTCTGAGTTTGGAGAACTGTGCAAATAAACTAATAAGGCAGTGGTAGGAGTTTAAACTATGACTGGCAAAATTTGAGAAGCACTTAGCTAATAGGAGAAACTTTGAGGCAAATCATATAATTTCATTATTTTATTCTTCACTGATGTGTATAGTGGCTTGGGTGAGGTAAATAAGGTAACTGGATTATGTGTGATTTATTCATGGGGTTCATTGTCACTTTCAGAAGTGAAATGTGTTAGTTAAACACTAAATAAAAGGTTCAAAATAAGGTCTGTCGGAAGCATTCACAGATATACAATTATCACATTTTAACTACAACATTTGCTATAGTGTGATCTGTCATGTAAAATACATATAAACACAGCCACAAAAATAATTTTTGTTAAGAATTTATTCTGTATTAGTGCTAAGTGGTTCTGAAATGAGAAACTACAGTAGCAGAAATATCATTTATGAGAGGGGTGACAAAGAACTGCTGCAAATGAGACAGGAAATAATCACATTTGCTTCATCCTGTTTAGAGAATAAAACATAAAGTGGATTTATATTGACAAAGCACTTAACCTCATTTCTAACTTAGTCATGTCAACAGTAGAACTGGTGATTGACTCTGGTAACTCCTACATTTTGCAGAAGTGGTGCTATGTTAACACTTTGTTACAAAGATCACACTGTTCTATTGCCATCGAGGTTCCTAAAAATGTTTTTTAAGGTCAGTGTATATCTGCTCATCAGCTGCTGTTTTGTAGCTGGGACAGGTAGCATTCTATAGTGGTATTGCTAGCAACATTGTAATAAATCTTTTCCTGTTCCAGTTTAATGATTTCACATGCAATCAGGGGAATTTAGTACAATGATGGTGAATAGTAGTCCTTGTCACTGGCATTTGATTTTACCCTCAAAAGAAAAAAAATATATATATTAATGTAATACTATCTAACATTGATTAGAAAAAAACCCACTATTGTTTAGCAGAAGTACTTCTCTCTGGCACCCACCATCCTGTTCAGTTCTTAAATTTATATCTGTCTGGCTCCAAAAACTGATGAGATGTGAGCACATTTGCACTGCATATTTTACATGTGCCTCACTAGACCCAGGTAATTTATTCACCTGTAGATTATTCACTGAGAAATGTTCTTGTGGTTTAACATTGTATCTGAATCGAAACGGAATTTGTTACCTAACCTTGTCTGATCTGAAAATAGTGGGGAAAAGGCACAAAATTAATGTGATGCTAGTCTTCTACCTGTGGCCCAGGTGACCTGCAAGCTGTTTAGTTTAGTTGGAACATCTTTTACTTTTCACTGAGTGATCAGAGCTCCTGTTCTAGCTGTCTGCAGAAGGTCTCATGTGCTTGTTCTATCTTGCCAGGCAGCTTAGAGCAGACATCCAGTGTAATGCTGCCCACACTGGGCTGCTCTTTAATGCTCTTGGTTGCCTCCATGCACTCCAAATGTTTTGCCATATCAGGGTTATCTCCACTGCCTCATCTTCATGGCTTGTCTTTTGTAAAGAGCCTGTTTCCATCTGTTTCAGTATTGTGGTTGTATGAGCCATCATACCATGTCTCCATGAGCATAAAAATATCATGGTCCTGCAACTGCACACAGATATCTTAATTCCTCATGTTTATTCCCAATTCAACAGGTATCAGTGTACAGGCTCATTCCACAGAAATTGTTGCTCACAATAAGGCAAGCACTTTAAAATGGTAGTCATAAAAATAATAGAAATATATTTAAGAAGGGAAAGCATTTGTTGTGTTCTACTGAAAACCCATTCAAGTATATAAAAAGTATGTTCTCTCTGCGAAGCAGTGTGCCATATGCAAGAATGTTACTCTTTTCCAAATATTATATCACAGCTATTCAGTATGACAATAGCTTTAGGCATGAGATAAAACTTTGAGTGCCATTAGTTTAAACTTATGTGCAAAGATGTTTGTGGCACTTCTGGAAATACTGCATTGAATTGCACTTGTTTCCTATGTTTGTATTGGGCTAAAAGAATTCATTAGCAATTTGCATTTTGAGAGTATTGTTGGTACAATATGGTGGTATGAGTCACCAGGAGCTTAGTGGCATAATGAATCACAGCCTGAAGGCAAAAATAATAATAGTTGGCATAGAGTACTGCCTCTCATTTAGTGCATTATAGTCATTGCCTTTTTATGTTTTGTTTTTCCAAACACGAATTTAGTGCTGGTAAAAGGTACTGACTCAGTTTTGAAACTTTTCCTCTGTCCTTCAACAGACACAGCACAAGCAGCAGAACTGTGACCTTCCCCCCCACAGTTCAGCCCTGTATCTTGAATAAGACTTTAGGTTGGTGATAAATGCACATCAGCTTCTGGGTTGGGTTGCAAGTTGAAATTGTCATGTGTTCCCATGTTCAATAAGATAAAGTCGTGCCTCTACTGCTGCTGTGTCAGTTTACTTCTCCCTTTTCTGTGCTTTAATGTGCTAAATGTGATGGTATGATCATGCTGGCAATATCGGCAGGTGGCTAAATAAAGTTAGTCCTCAGTTAAACCTGAATTCCTATATGTGACAAGGTAACATTTTAAGGAGACTGGGCATGCCTCCATTTCTGATTTACTCTTTGCTTTTTCAGGCTGCCCTAACTGGGAATATGGGAAGTGTAACCTCCATTGCTTTCTGACATACACAGATCTTTCCCTAGAATTCTGCACATATATAGTTTTTCAGGTAAGACTATTTAAAAGAAAGCAAGCATTAATTTGGAAGTGAAGAAGTGCAGGAAACTGTGATTTCATTTATAGGGAGCAAAACAAAAAAAAATTAAGGCCCATCCCTTGGAAATATCATTTCTGTAAATTGAGTAAATTACAATACTTTGGCCAAATACAGATAAAAAAAATACTTTTGGCAAAGTTGTAAGTTTTGATTATACTACACTGAAATTGATGCAACAGCTCCATATATTATGATTTTTTTCGAGATGGTGGATATTTAGTATAAATAGATGTGATCCTGATTTAGCAGCTGATAGTTCAGGATCTTGAATCTAGGTAAAGTTGCATCTAGAGTTTTATTTACTGAATATATGTTATATATACTGAATATACTGAATACTGTTATATATGAATATATTTCAGATTTATGTCTTGTGAAAAACTGAGAGGATATCCCTCACACCAATTCTAACCTCTCCATTCTTTCTACTCCAGACTTCACAAACTCTTACTCTGCCCAGTGTTCATAACACTATTGTGGTTAGTTCTTTTTTTTTTTCTGGAGACTTCTTGTACTTGCAGCCATATAGAGCATGAAATACGGAATATATCAGTCTTTTTAGCTTAAGGCTAGGTGCTTAAAACACAATAAATTATACTATCATACCATCTCTTACCAAATGCTTATGTGCTGGTTTATTTTAAAAACAATTTTTATTTGTTAAATAGGAAAACAAAAATAGTAACCCAACTCCCAGAAATCCAACATCTACAGCGTCATTTTGGATCAGTGTAGCTTGGGTAGGCCAGAGCTGCTTAAAACTAAATTTAGACTGGATCAAAACTGGGCTCCTAATGGTGTTTAAAAGTGCTCAAGTGTAGTCCAAAAATATATCTTTGGAACTTGAGTAAACTCACAGTACTTAGAAGCATAAATAATTACTCCTACTGAAGTTATCATGACTTTTAAATATATTACTTTTACAAGAAAGGATATTAATGTCTCTGTAGCTACTTGCTGCTGCTATGTACTGGTGAATTTTGGATGTCTGTCAAAAATCTAGAAAGCTACTAGAAGTCTAAGAAAGAAAAAGGCATTCCTAAAATGCTGAGTTTTTCAGATTAATAGCTGCCGAAACAGCAAATCCACACCAATTTTTTTTGTAAGTTCTATGTACGATTTATGACTACTTGATCTGGGTGACAAAAGCTAATTTTCTTCATGGACTTTTTGGTTTTTGCTTCTTATCACTTAAGTTTATTTGTCATGGTAGCATCTTGATAGCAACAAAGATGAGCATTTTATTTATTTAATGATGATGAAAAATTTATTTAGTTTAGTAATTGAGAGTAAGAGGTTTATTTTCTTTCCCTTTTTTTGTTGAGATCAAAACTTTTTCCTATTTAACAACAAAGAGCTAGTCAGAAGAGCTGACATTTGCACTGAGTATGGTTATTTTGTACTTAAAATAATACATTTGTTTTCTTGCAGTAATGTGGATTTCAGTGTGATGGAAAAACACTGAAAAAGATTTTTGGGGGAAGGATTGTCTTTGATTTTGAATTTTTTGTGCCAGAGACATTAATATCTCTTTTCCAGATGAATGCATAGTTATGACAATCAATAAATAATATATTAGCCATATTTTGTGCCAAAAATAATTCAAATAGCTAGTTAGAATGTAGACGCAACTAACAGATTTTGTTTCTTGCATTATTTTGTAATTCTGACTCATTGCATCCTCCATTTTTAGATTTTGGGTGCAGGCATTAGAAGTCTATCTGTCTTGTCTCCCCACAATAACCTTTGCTAAGCAAATGTCTTAAAATTTAAAGAATTGATTAAAGCAGCAAACAATTCCAGCTGCAGTAAGAATTAATCGTATGTATGTATAAAAATATATTTTAAAAAATGAAAAAAAATTTTTGAAATCTTGACTTTTATGAAAACATGGTAAGAAACTTGCAGTTGGGGAAATATTTTAAAGCATTTTAAAATTAACCATCAATAAGGAAAAAAACTACCTTTGATAGTTTCTCTTTAGAGTTACTGTGTTGAACTTTGTCAGAATAATTCTTTGTTTCTGCTGAGAGCCACCTGCTTCTACTGCATGATCCGATTTTGGATAGTAGCATAGGGGTTTGGGTCCCCAGGCAGGAGACAGGCTCTGCAGATATAATACATGTAAGAGAGAATCCTGTGGAAATGCCAATTCAATAATGGAAAGCAGGTAACAGGTTCGAAAAAAGAGTTCATTTGTTTTAATCAGCTGTTTTTCTTTGAGAATCTCTGATGCAGCCCCCCTGCGAACAGCTAAGTCAGCATGAAGGAGCTTGTGCTTTGGAACCCTTCAGCTGGTGGGTAAATGTAGCTACCAAGGTGGAATTTTCCTGAGTGAAGCAAAATTACTTAAGGTCACTGAAGTTTTATTGCATCTCATATAAAATCAGTGAATGGAAAAGAGATTGCCAAGAACAGAGGGGTATGAGGTCAAATGAGCCTATCAAAGAGTATCTAGAGCAGTATGATGGCCAACTACAATCCTTACAGCTATGAGGCAGAAGAAAGTTAAAAGACTTTAAATCAATCTGCAGTTTCTGCCTGCCGCTATCAAGATCTGTATAAAGTCTGGTAGCACCTTTGGCTGTAGTGATAATGGAAATATACCTGAAGACCCACCAAAACTGATCTGATTTGGGGAGGTTCATATAATATTGACCTATTCAAAACCAGCACAGACAGCCCAGAGAGGAGATATTTCTCTCAGGGAAAAACAGTACAGTTTCACCCCAAAGGGTGCCTGATCTTTACCTGTTATCAGAGTCAGTGAATTAGGTGTTAAGAGATTGAAACTGCCCCAGCTGTGACATAACTCAGTCACAACAAGGTTGAAGAGTTCTTTTCTTGATTTGGCATTCAGTTACTACAGTAACTTCATCTTGGACTCCAATAAGCTTTAAAAAGACTACCTGTCAGGTTTGTTACTAATCTCAAAACTGGGGTTTTTGACAGAAAATCTTATTCTTATCAGTTCTTATCTGTTTGATTCCCCTTAAAAAAGGTAAACCCAGTGAGGATGTTTTCAGTCATGCAGCTGATTCCATTAGGTTTGTGCAATATCAATTGCATTAAATATATGTTCAGAAATAAAAAAATCCAATTGTAGTTTGTATTAGGGTTCTAGAAGCCCAAGAGATAGGAAAAAAATTCTTTGCATGCCCTTTGGTGACAAGATTTTGTTCTTGGTATTTGAGTCTGTCTGAAATAAGTGTTCACTTATTCCCACTTTTTGCCCTCCCTTTTTGTTAATAAATGTGGGATTTTGTAGGTTAGACAACAGTCCTTGGCTATTCAGAGATGGTCCAAACTTTGTAATCATCTCTCAACAAAGAACGTGAATTTCTCTTCTACAAAACTATTTACCTACCCACTCAGTCAGTTCCAAAACTTTATTTTCTTTTGTACAGAATGTAAGATCTGTGTTTGTGAACAATTCAACATTCCCAGTTTATAAAGTGTATATTTCTTCAGAGAACTGTCACTTACAGCAGCAATGGCAGTAACTCTTTGCAAGTACAAATGTTAAGTGTTGTTGTCAGTGTCAGTATTTCCAAGTGCGTGAAATTTGGCAAAAAGATTCAGTTATTTGTTTCTCTTAAGATTGCTAACATCTTGTATTTCCTCCAAGATTTTAGTGTGACTTCATTCTGCACCATGTCAAATTATGTTTTTAGTCTGTGCTAACAAACACTCTGTAAAACCACTTTTTTCTCTACTAGAAAACTAAAATCTTGTGTAATTAATTCTTAATTGGTATTTATTTTGTTCTCACCTGGATTTTTATTTTCCTGGGTTTTTAGGTATGATGGCGTTTTTTTGTTGTGGGTGTTTTGGTGGGTTTTTGTTTTGTTTTGTTTTGTTTTCCCTTTTTCTTTTTGGTGTTTTTTTGGTTGGTTGGTTATTTTATGTTGGTGTTTTCTGGGTAACAGAAAACTTCCAGTTTGCCATCAAATATCCTTGCATGTTTTAATATTTTAAGAAAAATTAATGTATCTTCTAGAACACAAGAAAGTAAATAGACTTGTAGCTGTCAATAGAAATGAGTCGCAAGCAAAAGTTAAGGAAAATAAAATAACTTCAGTAAATTAACTTAAATTTAAGAAATCTGTACTTAGATGTTGTCTGATTGCAATTCCCATTTCCTACTAGCTAACTGAAAGCTTTATATAATTTCCACTAACACTGGAGTCTCAGCTCATATTGTTTGGCCCTTAGCTGGATTTCTTCTAATTTCTTTTCAATTTTAGTCAGAAACCCTGTTGGCTTTTTAAGAGATATGCAATCTGTAGCAGTCATATTATATAGAACAAGAGGAAGAGTCTGTGCTTGGTCTTCTGTTTAACAGGAAGGCTGTCTTCAACAGAAGTGCTCCACTGCTATTGCTTTTGCAACATATCATTACAATCAGTATCATTTGTTCCATGCTTTTTCAGCATCTGTGAAGCAGCAGCTGGTTACTGCTTTCTTCATCATCAAAGTGCTTTCAAGGACATTGGACTAGAAACTTCTAGGGGAATTTTATTAATTTGAAAACATAGGAATACATTTCAGTGTTGGATTTAAATGTAGGTCAAGTAAGATGTTAAAAAATGTTGGGGAAGGCTCCTCCACAGTGGGAATGTGTGTGTTAATCCAAATATGAAACATCCTCTTGGAAGCAATGGAATATCCTTCTTGTAATTTTGATGATTCTCCATTATTTTGATAGTTTCAATTTTCGTCTTTATAATTACCTTTATTTTGCTAGGGATACCAGAAATAATATTGATCCCTTTAAATCTTTGTGTTGACATAAAATGTCTACATTTGATACACTTCACTCTGGAGATTTACGTGGATCTAACACAAGTAAATGTTCTTTAAAGAGACATCTTGGCATATTTTATCTTCCTATAATTCTTCTGCAATGTTGAACATCTACAAATAGTGCTTAATTGATAGCTACCAATCTACTTTTCACTTCTGTGAAGTTTGTCAATAAAACCAAAAAATGTCTACTTTTCCTTTTAGAAGGCATCATGTTGGCATTTCCTTTGCTTATTTATTCTTACATGGGAATGGTATTCCATTTTTATGGCGAAGCTATCAAGGTATTTATCATAAAGAGGGAGTTGCTGTCTTAGCTAATAAGCAATCTCTTTTTAATAATAATCCAACATAAACTTGGGGAAGTTCAGATACAAAATGGTAAATAGGCAATGCTTTGAAATAGGTAAGAAACTGTAAGAGGCCTTCTGGGAGAGAGGAATATTAGATTATCTCAATGCTCTGTCATTATTTTTCATTTAGCTAAGGCAAACCCATTGCAGATAGTGTTTAATAGCACCATCAAATAGACTAAAATTGCTTTGAATATGTAAGATGACATAGCTGTGCTACTCATTAGACCTAGAAATTTGAAATTATTCTTGCTTTTGTAGTTCCTTTAGAATGAGTGAGGCTGGTCATTTTGGGAAGAGACTCAGCAAACTTTGCTGTTGGGATTTCTCCACCTATTCACTTCTTGCTAAAGTATCTGTACTTCTATTGAATTTCATCTGGTAAATATAAATTCAAGACATTATTTAGCTACTATAACTTTCAATTAGCTACTAAAATTTTTAAAGGAACCTTATTTATTTTATTCTGTTGTTACAAAAGCACAGACTCATTGTGGTGGGAAGGGATCAGATCAACCTTCTTGCTCAAAGCAGAGTCAACTACAGCACGTTATTTTGGAGGTCAAGTCCGTTTGCAGTTGGGCTTGGACATCTCTAAGGGTGAAGACTTCACTACTTCTCTGGGCAGCATGTTCTGGTATTCAACTCTCTGATGTGAAAAAAGTGGTTTTGTTACATATGACAGCAATTTCCTTTCTCATATGATGTCTCTTTAACTTTCAATGGTTACTATTGAAAATTGCCTGGCTTGATCTTCCGTACTGCCTTGCGTCTGAGATTTATACACATTATCACCTGAATCTATCTTCTCATGGCTAAATGATCCTAGCTGTCTCACTCTCTTTCCTCATATATCAAAAATTGTAAATTTTTTTTTATGTGTGGAAACCGTATTTTAAATACCATTCTAAAATTTATTCCAACTTCCTTATTGATGTATTTTTGTGGTTCCTGATAATTTTAGTATAGATATGCTGATCCTACAACTATCACATTCTTCCCCCCTCGCTATTAAAATATCTCCTAGGACCTCTGCATGTCATTTTAGTGTATAAAGTGTGTATAATGATCAAATATTTTTCATTACAGTTTAAAAAATGAAAAAAATTATGGTAAGTTTCTGCAGTTGTGTAACATTTAAAGTGCAGTGGTTGTAATTAATACTGTGGAATATTAAGTACTTTTCTTTCAAGGGTATTTTGATTTCTGCCATCAGGAGGTATCTGTCCTTTCACATAACCAGCACTAGAAAAACCTTATCTTGGCTCACCTTGTTCATACAATTTCCTTTTGGTTGATAGACTGTTCTCCCTCCAAATGGCCAAAAAGCATTTTTTCTCTCTGCCTTTTCCAGCATGTCTGCATTTTCTTGGAAAATAAATAATAAAAAGCTCCAATTTAACCTTTCTGAACTGCAAACCCACTGACAGTAGCTACCTATGTTTTTTCTTAACTTTTTTTTTTTCAGTAAAATTTTTCAGATTCCTAATTAGCCTTCCTTCTTCAAAATTTCTTTCCCCTGAATTAATTGATAACTTCTAAGGATAAATGTTTTCCAATTGCAAATTTGCGCTAATATCTAATCTTCTCTCAGCACTATCTTTCAGTAGATAAAGGTCAGTGAGGGACAAGACATGTGACTTCAAATGAAACAATCCAGGCAAAATTTTCATGGGGCTTACATAGGGTAACAAATGTTAAGTTTCTTTTTACTCTGTTTCAGGTTCTTTCTGACTTGCAGGCATCTCACTCTGGTCAAGCATCTTTGAATCTTATCCTGCAGAAATGTGTGTAAGGTTTTGAGTCTTTCTTGAACAAATTTATGCACACAGATGAAAACAGCAAAACAATCAATAGTAGAATGCTTTTGTTTTCGATTGAAGTATGACTTCCAAGAATCATAGTTTTATACAAATAGCAGGATATAAAAATAAGTAATAAAACACCTTACTCTGAAATATATCAAGATATTGATCAAGTACTCAAGATGAGGGTTACAGCATCATTGCTGTTTTTTCAGATTGATTTGAAAATGAAGATACATGAATTCCATTTAGATGTTAAGAAGAAATTCTTCACTGTGAGGCGCTGGAACAGATTGTCCAAAGAATTTGTGGATGTCCCACACCTGGAAGGGTTTAAGGCCAGATTGGATTGGGACCTAATCTACCTGGTTTAGTGGAAGGTGTCCCTGCCCTTGGTCAGGAACCAGATCATCTTTAAGGTCCCTTCTGACACAAAGCATTCTAGCTATTAGATTAACTATGGAAATAGAGGGTTTGTTTGTTTGTTTATTTGTTTTTCTATCTTATTGGTTGATCCCATGTGCTCTTCTTCTTCACTTTTGGGTGATGTTTTCATTTATCAAATACAGCTTCACTTAGACACCCACTTAAGATAATGGTTAAAATCCTGAAATCCCTTTTTTCCCCCCCTTCTCTTTGCCCATTTCCTATGTGTTTATGAGCTTAGCGATTGTGGGAAATGGCATGCTGTCCATATAACATTTCCATTAACTGCGAGATACTACAGGTCTTGTCTTGCACCAATCATATCGAGCCAAAATCTATGATTTATAATCAGTAAATTTCTTGACTGTAGTGGGATTTTTGCTCAATTTAAGACCTTTAGAATTTGGTCTGTAGTTTTCTCTGTACTAAAAGAACTTGATCGTGTTTTCATGAAATAAATTTAGTATTTTTTCTATTGGTTTCTCCCTTCCAGGATCTCATTTCCTCTAAGACATCTGGCATGTAAAATTGGCTGACAGGAATGTTGCCTGGTGCATGAGCCTTGGAATGTTAGCACTCTGAAGCTCAGTGCCATATCATGAGTGTGTTTTTCATAATGTTGGGAAGGATAAGTTTCCAGTTTATTCTTGTGCACAGACTCAGGATTTTTCTTGTGACAGTGCCTTCACCAGTTTTTATAAGTAGGAGCTAAACCTGTAGCTGCTATTGTGCAGAGAGCCACTGTGTTCAATATGTGTTCAATTAACCAGTCTCAAAACAAGACGTCAAAGCTGAAAAGCTTGATTTCCCCTCTAAATTGAATGCCATGAATGTATTCACAAGGATTGTAGATGTTTTTTCCCCAACTTGTGTTTTAACTTATCTGTTACAAGGTTGATGGACTGTAAAAATATTTGCTTTACAGAATAGTCATGCTTTATGTCTTTCTAGTAAAACAAACAAAACCAAACACCAGTCAACCTGAAATCATTCTTTGGTTCCACTAATGTGAGAGGTTTCAAATATTCATACTTTATTTTGGATGGGGCTTTTAGGCAGGCATAAGCTGAACTATTTTCAGTTTTTCTAACGTAAGGAATGTATAATTGAAATATTCCGAGATGCTGTCATCTACTGCATGTAACATGTGAGTGGTATTATTCCATTAGTCAGAATTGCATCACATTTGAGCTGTCATACACTCAACTATACTGAAGTCAGGGAACTGCAGCTTCTCCCCAAACCTTAAGGTTCTGTGTCTGTCACATTAAATCATCAGGTGAGTGCCAAATTCAAAGAAGCTCACTGAATATACCAAGAATAAAATTGCTGCAAGAAGTTAGAGAAGTAAAGCTAAGGAGCAAAAAGGGGTGGTGTGAGCTAGAAGAGGAATAAAAAAGTGGGGCTGAAAGCAAGCAAGGAAAAAAGAATTTGTTAAAATCAAGGGGCAGAGAAACCAAATGTGCACTGCATAAGCGTCCTTGGAGATAGCCTGGTCAGTTATCCCTGGAAATTGTTCCCTATGCTTCAGTTTCTCAGGCTGTTTTCTCCTTGATGTCACTGATCCTCTTTCTTGCTCAGAGCAGGCTGAAGCTTTCTCATTTGTAGGTTTCCTCTCAGCATATTAGAATTTCCTTTCCTGTCTGGTATTTCTTAATTTGGTATTATGCAAAAATTTTTACTTTTGGCTGCTTTACATCTGTGGAATTCCAAGGGGGGAATTCAGATTTTTTTTTTTTCCTAATAAACAACAATATAACAGTGAAATGTCCTACTAACTGTAAATATCTTCACTCTGGCATTGTAAAAAATGTGTATAAACTCCTAGGATTTCCATTGCTGTGGAGGTAAGGAACTTGCCTTGATTTTTGTGTTATTGAAAGATAGTCAAAAATAGGCATTTTTAAGAAAAAAAAAATATTTTAGAGACCCAAAAATTTTTCAGGCTGTGCATAGCCCTGAGTCTCTGCTGAGAATTATCTCGGGAGACAGAATCTAAAATAATATAGCCATAGAAAGGATACTGCATGAATCCAAAATCTATGCCTTCTTCAAATTTCAGCTATTGGTTTTGCACAAAGGAAATAATTTCTTGTTTGTCAGATGTAAAATGAAGCTTTCTATGTCACATACATTTACAATTTAGAGGAACATTAAAAAAAGATTATAGGTAGATTATTTCTCATTTCCAGTAAATTATGTTGCTTAATGCTGTCTACATAAAGGATTTCAAAATTTACACTAAGAGCAGATTTCAACATCTTCCTTGAAGAATTAAAAATAAATGTGCAGAATCTGAATTTTGAACTCAAGTTTATGCATATCCATAATATTTTGCTAAATGTTTAATAATTTCGTCTGTGTTTTGTAGATGAATTGATATCATTTGCCTGTCAGACAGCGCAGTTAATGGAAGGCAACAGTGTTTTTATGTGTTTCATTTACTCTGCCATCTCTTTTCAAGACTGAAAGTACCCAAACTTTTCATGTTTTCTTGTATGTCATGTTTCCTAGACCAGTGGTTCTTTTGCATCCCTTTAGTTTTTTCCATTCAAGACTATTTATGGACTTGGATGCAAAAACTGAGTACAGCATTCCAGTGGAAGCCTTATGCTTCTGAAATTGCTGTATTTTCTTTCCATGTGCTTTCTTCCTTCCCTAGTTTTCAATATACATTTTACTATGAATTGGCTCAACTGGAAACAAAAATAGTTAAGTAAATTTAGTTTGCTAAAGGTGAAGAATATTTCTCCTTGATTAATGAAATTTTTGTGCAAAATAAACAGCCTTTTTCACTTTTTTCTTTACTGTGGTGTTTTTGTATTTGGATGTGAAAAAAATTATCACTGGGGCATTGTAATTTTGAATCTATAGCGTGATGTTACATGAGTGATAAGGTGTTCTAAATTGCTATATGAGAAACCTTGTTATGATTTCTCAGTCCTAGATTTTGTGCTAATAGGGAGGTGAAACATTCATATTTAAAATAGCTCATCATATGTATGGCAGGATTTATGACACAGAGGACATTTTCCTCTACCACCTAAGCGCCAGACCTGAAAAATAGAATTTTCAAGAGATACATGTAGTTGTGGTGAATGAGTACAAATGCATAGCGGAGAAAGAAATTTCTTGGAAATTCTTCTCTTACTTTTTTTCTATAGTGAATCAAGCAGATGCTAAGCTAAAGTTGGAAGCTAAAGTTAGCAGAAGTCACTTGCTCAGTGTTCCATGATGTCTAAAATTCTGCAGAGATACGTGTGTGTATTTGTTTATACAGATAACCTAATTTAGCTGTTTTACCGCAAATCCGTAACTGGGTCAGCTGGCTGAACTTTTTTCAAGTTCTGCCCTGCATGATCTCCTTTACATCCTCTAGAACAATGGAATGAGGAGTTTGAAAGAAATGTTTCCTCCTTGAAATGCTGCTTTGCTAATACATGAATGTCATACTTGATCTTCTGTATCAAAACACTTTTAAGAGGAAAAGTTTAAGTTCTTGAAATAATCCATAGCATATTTTGAGCATAAATTTGAGCCAGTCATCTAAAATTGGGACTATAATTTCTTAGTTATAAATTTCAGATCTTGAATTTAAGGTGAGATGAATGACCTTAAAATGAAAGAGGGTGGATTCAAATTAGATTTTAGGAAGAAATTCTTTCCTGTGAGGGTGGCGAGGCACTGGCACAGGCTGTCCAAAGAAGCTGTAGATGCCTTATGTGTTCAAGGCCAGACTGGAAGAAGCTTTGAGCATCCCGGTCTAATGGAAGGTGTCCCTTTTCATGGCAGGGGGGTTGGGGCTAGATGATTTATAAGGTCCCTTCCAACCCAAAGCATTTCATGATTCTGTGAATATTTCTCTTCAATCAATAATTATATGCTTCCATATTCTTACTGCTTTCTTCTTGATCCAGTATGTAAACAGAGGTGTCTTTACTAAGCCATTAAAATGAGCAAAATCTTGGTCCCCTTCTGAGCAGAAAGCATGACAAATAGTTATGTGAATTTAGTGTATTGACTTTTCGGTATTCAAAAACTTCCCAAATCTCATTTGATTAAGGATAAAAACCATCTGTGGATGCCATTAGGAATATTAATGAATATTCACATTTTCATTGTCTCCATTTGATTTTGCTAAGTCATTTTTAAATTACATGTTAGTCTTTCCTCTTATGTATATAAGGTTTTATTCTCCAAAGACTAAAGCAATTATATTTACAATACCGTTTCATTTAAGCCTTTTTCAAGTTGAAAACTTTAATCCGCTGGTTAATTAGAATGTACTTGTTACAGCTTGCTTGTCTGAAGATCTTACTTCCCTTATAATACAAGATTCTTAATTCTTACTGGCCAGATGGTGGTCAGAAGAAGAGTCTCTGTTAGCAATTCAAAAAGTAATTGTTTATTTTATTGAACTATCTCAGGATTTTTGTCTCTTTAGAAGTTTTTTGCCATTTTGACAGCACAGTCTCTGTTGTGCAGCCCTACTGATAAAGAAAGGGTTGAGAAATATGTAGTCATTTCTGATTTCTCCTAAGTAGATATCACTTGGTTACTTTCATGATTTAAGTTCCTGTTTTGGTCCCATCTAGACATAGATTTCTTAAGCAATTATTAGAGAGACAAAATCCCCTTACCATTTCTCTTGGTAGCTGAATTTCTATGTTTTTTTCAGGAGACCAATGAGACTCTGTTTTGACAGAAGAATAATAAAAATAAACCTGTTATTGGTAGGTATCAGATTGCAGTTGAAACTAGTGCACGGTAAGTGTTTGCAATGGTTGTAGAAAACTATCTGGTTTAGTTTACAGGCTTATTCAGAAGGATTCTGTAATATCTGAGATGGTACTAAGTGGTTTCAGTATGATTTTTAGGCTGATGTGATGATAGCAGCTTACTGACCTTCACCTGCATTTGCAGTCTGGTAGATTCCAATGGCTGAGACTTTCATACTCTAACTTGTAGGATAAGTGAGATAAATATATGCCGTGTATATATATATATATGTATACACACACATCTGATAGGTTGATCTAAAACTATGTTCAAATGAATGCAATAGCTTAATTTTTTTTAAGTCACTTTGAAAAGCCTGAGTTGACTTTATGTATGTGTTTTAGCAAACAGATTTATTTCTTCAGCAAATAAAGAATTTAAAACAGTGATTAGAAATTACTACAAGCAAAATTAAAGACACAAGCAACACATTTAAATTAGTGAATTGGCATTGTCCCATCACATAAAGATAGGTGATCTGGATAAAGACATTGTCTAAATGGCAAACATCTTGACAGCACTTCCTCTTGATGTCAGTACCTTTCTCATCTATCCTACACTTGCTGTTCTGTTTCCCAACTCTAGAATAATAGAATAGCTGCCGCAAAGTATTTGGTTTTAACAGTGAATATAAAAACAGTGTTGGGATTCTTGAGTTCTGCTCTTGGTTTTGTTGTGAATTATCTGGTGTGTAGCAAATTAGATAGAATTCATTCTTCCCCTTTTGTTTTATGCAAAAAGAAGATAATGTTGCTTAATTTTCTTCTGAAAAACACTGTGATACGTTCCAGAAGTAGAAAGAATTATTCCTTCATGATCTCATAACATAATTATCTGAACTAGTTACTGTCAACTTTTTTGTTACGTTCAAATTATATGGCATATCACCTTGATAATGTGTTCAGGCTACATTAATCTGAGGTACCACGTGACACATTTGTAAACTGAGAGTCTTAGAGGGGCTTTTGTCAGATTATTATGTATTTACTATTATGTTTTAGCTTTTACATTTTTGCATTTGACCTTTCAGTATCCTGAAACTTTTTAGGTTAAAATTCTGCAGATTTATTCTCTTCCTGAGCAGTATCTGTAATTGTATGAACATTCTGAAATTGGGCAAATAACAAATAACATTTCTGGGAAAGGTGGCAAGCTGGATAGGAAAGAATCCAGTGTATTATTATAAATTATCATGGATTCTTTTTAGCCAAATATTGAACAAACTTTTTTAGAATTGAAGAGGCATTCCAAATAAAAATTACTTTTGTTTGTTCCACTGTTTGGACTGATAGATTGATAAGCCTTTTAAATTTGTATATTGTACATTAAGCCAGCTTTTTGTGCAGCTGGAGAATCTCTCATCTGCACAAGCATGTGCTGCATACATCTAATGATTCTTGCTTTTTCTGGTGCTTGAGAGGGTTTAAGAAACTGATGTATCAAGTCAGGAATAAATCACAAGATACTGGTAAAGTACTGTGTTGTCATTGGTTAAATTCTGATTTTTTTTTTTTTTTAATCAAGGTCCCAGGGATAATTTACATGTATCTGACATTACTGTGCTGAGTGATATTGGGAAGTTGTTCTGTCCAGTCCATAATGAAATAAAAACAGTGTAATTTATTTCTCACATTTGGGAATGTAAGAGGCATAATGAAGGAGGTTTTTAAATGATTCTTTGAAAATTTTCAGTTTTAAGTAAATAAATTACTGTGTTTATTTGCTGCTGGGAAGCCTGAAGAAATTGAAAGCACTGCAAGAAGAAAGACAAAGTTTCTTGTTCATGGACTAGGTTTACTCTCACACAAGAAGGCATATAGTGTGAAAAATTCTGAGAGTTTCTCTGGATGGATAATTATTAGAATATGAGGGATGAGAAAGGATGTTTAGTGCTGATATTTTTTGTACGAAAAAACTTGTTCACACAGAACACAACAGTTGAAAAAGAAGCAGAGAGTAAAAAAGAAAGTGCTTCAAGTACTGATGAATGCTAAAGATAATGCCAGCAAGGGTAGTTTTAGAACAACATGTATAATAATTACCATTTTCTGAAGCAATAGTTTGTCAAGGTACTGGAAAACTACTTTCAGATGAAAATTCAAACACATATTTACAGAATGTTCTTTTCTTACTGTCTTCAACTTCCTCACAAGGGGAAGAGGAGGGGCAGGCACTGATCTCTCCAGTGACAGGGCCTGGGGAACTCCATAAAGTTTTGCTGGGGGAGGTTTAGACTGGATATCAGGAAAAGGCTTATCACCCAGAGGGTGGTGGGCATTGGTACAGGCTCCCCAGAGGAGTGGTTACGGGAGTTCAAAAAGCATTTGGTCAATGATGTCAGGCGCACAATTTGGTTCTTCATGATGTCCTGTGCAGGGCCAGGAATTGGACTTTGATTGACCCTTCCAATTCAGAATATTGTATGATTCCATATTGTATTAGTGTGAATATATATATACTTTCTAGGAAGCTGACTTCAACAAATGGCGGCGGGAGCTCCTCAGTCAACAATGTTACCTGAAAAGTGAAGATCTCCACTTGCATAATGAAAATGGAGGATGTAAGGAAATTAAAAATCTGTGTGTTGCTAGGAGTCAGTGAGTAACCTTAGTCTTTGAGAATGCTCTCTCAAAAATCAAAAAAAAAAAAAAAAGTTAATTTGGGTTTTTTAGGATTTCAGGGTTTTTTGCATTGGTCAAGGGAATAGAAGTAAGTAAAGGAACAAAGAGTAAGACAGCATAAATGCAAACTAGCCAAACAAAATCTAGTCAAGAGACTTTCACTCTGGCAGGGGAAAAACTTTGAGCTACATGAAATATAGGAAGCCTGAAGTTTATAATTTGTAATTTGTCTGAAAGACATATAATAATTTAAAATCATTAAACGAAATACAGTTTAAATGTACCATGTATTAAATATTGTTGAGGAATGTCAGTGAAGGAAGAAAAAAGAAGAGAGAGAAATTAAAAAAGAATAAAATTCATTGCAAAGCCCTCTGTTGAAGTAGCAAGAGGCATATCATTAGTTCATAAAGAAAAAATATAATGTACCTATATTAATAAACTTAGAGGAAAAATATTTCTGGAGTAAGAATTTTAATAATTGTATCAATATCACTTTCATTATTGAGAAAGACTTTTTAAAAATGGACCTACTTATGGTATATATTTATACACTGATTAAAATACCTTACTGAGTCTTGGCCAAAGACTTGGATGGCATTTCATCCTGGTAATTCTGTTACTGCACTGGAGCTAAGAATAAGTAAGTTTAAAGAACCGATCTGTTTCATTTTAGAAAGGAAATAGAAATGGAGAAAGATTAAAAGATAAATCCTTCAAACCAGAGATTTTCTTTATTTAGTGCCCAGGAAAGTTCCAGTCTGTCTCAGAATAGAATGGTTAGAAAGAACATTGTCTTTATCCTCAAAATTACAGAAGTATTCAGAGTCAGACTTGCTGGCCACTGGCATTGTACAGGGTACAAAAACAAGCTGTAACTGATATAAAGGAAAACCCTAGATGTCAGTGGTTACCTCTGAGGGCAGTAGAAGTGTCGATATTTGAGTGTGAGAAGTAAGTGTGTAAGATACTGGCGAAATTCCTTGACTCACTGGAGGCCTTGACTAGGGTTAGCATGCTGCAAGTTCAGTCATTAGATTATCTTGACTTTGAGATTTGAAATAGTATGGATGGTGAGGTAGGCAGAGCAAAAAGTGAGATTAAGTATAGGAAAACATGTTTTAATATTAACAGGTGCAGTGGTTCTGGCTGGCATGGCAGAAAAAAGGTAATATTTGAATGAAGATTAAAAGATGGGTTAAAAAGATAAATGCTGTTTAAACAAAACAAGAACAGCAGGAAATGTGTTTGCTAGTAAGTTTTATTTGCATAAAAGGCTACTTGAAGTGTTTTGTCTGAAGTCAATTGCTTATTTATTGATTACTAAAACAACAGAATGTGCTTAAAGCAGCACAAGATTATTTTCAGCATGTTAAATTACCAAGAAATTTACTGACTGATTTGGCTCTAGGAGTAATGCATACAAAAAAATATTTGGAGCTGGGAAGTACCAACAATGACAATAATATCCAGATGAAGATCTTCAGGAAAAGCAATGATATAAAGCATAATTTGGAGAATAAGTGTTTGAAGAATGTTAAATGAAGAAAACTCTCCCCCTTGAACAGTATGAATACCAGTACTGCAGGGGATTCTGCAGGCAGGTAGTTTTAATAAAAACTATATGAATTCAAACACAGGTAAGAGGCTGATTCTCTGTAATTTGAATTAGAATAAGAATGATAAATGTGACAAAAACTTAAATAATTATGGAAAATTGTATCTGAAGTACTAAAGACTAAAGGCAAAAACTGAACAAGATTGGCAGCTTCTCTGTGGTCTGTTAATGGTAGAAATAACTGGTTTTCCCTGCTCCATCTGCTTTTGAACCCAAAATATCTTCAGGTGATCATAGTTGTGTTGTGTGCCATGAGAGGCTGAGGGCATGATTTAAGGTGTAGCATTGGGCACCTCAAAAGTTCTGGCATAGTGGCTTTGCCTTCCCCCTCCCGCAAATTTTAAGTGAATTGTGATATGTGCAGCATCAGTGGGAGATCTGATTTCATTCCATGTTCAGCCATTCAAACCTTTATCTCTCCACATGCCCAAATCAGTAGACTTACCCGGGCTTTTTTGTAGCGAGAACTGGGAAGACATTTTCCACTTTTCCTATTGTGTCAGGTCACCGTGTAGCAAGAATAGATGATATATGGAACAGAAGGAAAAAGCAAACAAAGAATGAAAACATTACTTAGTGGAGAGAGCACATGCTGAGAAGCAAGTCCTGGAGAGCTTGGAGTCTCATACTAAGCCAGTGCATTTTAATTGAAATGGTTGTTTTATTGAAGATTAAGTCCAAGCACTCCGCAAACAAACAAAACCTGCCGAGTGGTAATCTGGAAATCCCGCTTTAATCTTTGTTTTATCTCAGTTTGACTAACACTTCTCTTCCTGATCTGTTCAATTTCTTCTCAGCGTTTTGGTTGTCAAAATACAGAGATGACAAATGACTTCTTTGCAGAAAGCCGGCAGAAAATCTGTGTACAGCTGACGCATCGAGCAACATGTGTGAGCCGTGGGGAATGTTAATAGCTCTGCCACCCTCTCAGTTGGGGAAACACTTCTCAGAGGTAACTCCTTTTCACAGAGATGAAACATTGGCTTAAAACCACCACTAATCGACTTCATATTTTTACTTGTTATATCTCTTGTACACACTCTTTAGATAAAAGTTGTAAGAGCCAAAATTGAGGCAATTATGTGAGAATAAACCGTGTTTTTAACGAAGTGTAAAGCAGTATGAAAATACAGGACAGAACCACACATAGCTTAATGAAGTTACCCATGTATAGAAAAAAAATCAGTTTAGTTCTCCATATTCAGTGTAAACATTCCACTAATATAATAAGAATGTCTTCCATGACATTATTAACTGCTGTTTTTGATAGTCCTAATTTTCGCTAAGCTTCCACAAGTCCTGCTGGCCTTCATGTAGCAATGGATTTTTTGACTGATTTTTTTCTTTAGTTGTGATCCAGAAGCTGTTTCAAGTTAGGGCAATAAATAAGATGATTTCCAAGTAAGTCAATATCCAGGTTTGGTTAATATGCAGCAACACTTAGATCAAAATTCCTATAAGTTAAATTCTCTGTATCTGAGGAAGCACACAATTGAAGAAAGGCTGAACACGTTTGGTTTTTTTTTTCTGAACTGTTAGTAATTTCTTGTACATTTCTTCAATCTCTGTGTTCTTATTTTGCTTGTATTAGCTTAGCTAAACATCCAATTGTATTTATTAAAAAGCCCTTCACGTAAGATTAAAAACTTGTGCTAATGTAATACATATGCTTAACAACTTTAAAAAACTGTGATAAAGATTACAAATAATGGATTTTTAAACTTTTCCTTGGCTGCACTGCCGAACCTTCTAGTTGTGATTTCTGTTGATTGAATCTTGTCATGAGAATGTAAGAATGAAAATATGTTGACTATTGCTGAGTGATTATTTTTAACCCAAAATCTCTCTAAATTGCTCAGGTATTAGGATAAGACAGTGTGAGTTTAAGTATTATTGCCTGTAAATGTTTAAATACCGTGAAGGATGTTACTTCAGGGATTGTGCACTTAGAATCAAGAATGTGTGCTATGGCAGCAAGATAAAAACACAAGGAGTCAGAGTAAAGATAAAATGGGGTAACCAATCCAGGAAACTATTTTGTCCTTTAGCCAAAATCAGTATCCAGGGAAAAAATACTAGAACAGGACAACATACAGTGAAATTCCTACCTTCCACATATTCACAGTTTTGGGACTCCCTGGGCCAGAGGCATCTTTTTGTCAGTTTTTGCTGTGGTAAGGCTGTCCTCAGGCCTTCCAGCACCAGAGTTCACTGACAGAGAAGAGCATTTTATACAACTAAGTAGATGGAATTATGAAGCACTTCAGCCAGATGGAGATACAGAAGTGTTTGGGACCACATGGGATACATAAGAGGGTGTTAAGGGAGATGCACAATTGTGTTGTGAGCTTAGTGACTGAAAAAGGCAAATACTGCCCCCACATAAGAGGGCCATTGTCTGTGGGGATGCACATGAAGAACGGGTTGACAACAACAGTCAGCATAGATTTACCATCATCATGCCTGATCAGTCTGATTGCCTTAATGCCACCTATAAACTTTGTGTTCTTACTGTCTACCTCGTCTTCTGCTCTTTCAGGGAAAGGTTGAACACTGGGGGTGCTGGAACAGATTGCAGCAAGGTTTCACATATGGTGCCACTCCACTATCAACTGGTCATTCTTGCTGACGTCTCGCTTCTGGTTTTGAATCAGCAGTGTGCAGGTATGAAGAACTTGCCTCTCTTTCTATGTCAATTTAGTGTTTTAAAGAACTTTGGATGAGGGACCTAAATTACAAACATTTAGGAAATACCAGATCACACTCTTTTCCCTTGACTAGGTTCTTGCCCTTTTTTGTGAGAACTACCAATAGATTTCTGAAGCTTGCCTTCAAAACAACCGTCTTCCTTTTTCTGCAGGACATCGTATTTATCATGTAGCATTTATTTATCTACCCACAGATTCTCTTCTTGAGAACAGAAGTGATAGCTATACAAGCCAGATACTGGCTACCACTTAGTTCTGTCATAGCGAGGAGCTTTTGAGAGACCTGTGTGCCAGAGTTCAGTCATGCTCCTCTGTGTTTGAACACGGTCAGTTCCTGGGCATTCACTTCTATCAATTTTATCTGTAGCTTCCGTAATTTCATCTGCTGACACTTCCTTTCATCAAGGCTCTTGAGCCACTTTCTGTGCCAGTTCTATTTTAGGATGAATGGAGTCTGATCACCCTGCTAAGGTATGTCCTGATTTTGATGTATTCTGAGAAAATTGAAATGTATATGCCAGGGAAGAGAAAGCAAGAATGCAAATTGTTGCAAAATCTGCATGGATGATGAATTTTCAACGCATTTTTTATTAACCATAATCCTTTATTAGACCTCACAGAGGTGTAAACTATACATACAAATACATTAGAAAGATACCCTCTTAACAGTAATGCTTCACATTTTGGACCTGATACCAAGAGGGTTGCAAACATTTCAGTACATTCTACAAACCAAAGGGTGCATTAGCCTTTATGTATACAGAGTGACAAAGCCCTTTACTGAAATCAAAGTAGATAAAAGTGAAAATCAGTCAACTACCTCTTCCAACCTTTACCTACCATAAATGCATATAAAAGCCTTTAAAAGCATGAATACACTATTATTTATGGAGCAAAGTTTACTGTTCTAGACAGCTCATAGAGAGAGGGGAAGAGAATGGTTGAGATGGCATTACATGAAATGCAAACTAGCAAAACTTCTTGAATTTTTTTTATATTTGTACATATCAAGAGCTCCATTTTTTGATTTATTGGTTGTTACTAGAAAAGCTTGTAAGTGCTAAATGGGGAAAATAGCGCAACAAAGACATTGTTGAGGTATTTGGGGGATTCTGCAACACAATGATGTTACATACACAGTATGAAATATTATTTGTCATCAAGTAGTGACATTGTATTATGAGTAAGCACGAGAAAATAAAAAAGAAAGAATAAATCCAGTTAGAACTTTAATAGATATTTAAATGGTTTCTAGTAAATGAATACTTAACACTTGTCACTGTTTGGTTTTAATGACTTGAAATGTTAATAATAGGATTGTTCAGTAGTGAAATCAGAAACTCATGTATCCACATTCATGCTTTTGCATCATGGAAACCCCAGTTTTAGTCAGGATACCAATTGAGATCCAACACTGACGAAAGAGAGGACAGTTACTCTTTATGGAAAGGCTGTCCTGAAAACTAAGTGCTATTAATCTCTTTTGTTTAGCATTCTGGAAGGCTTTGCAGTAATTTGGAAGAAAAGAAAGCTTATACACAATTTGATTATCAGCAGCAGGTGGTGCTGCTTCTTCTACTTTCATTTTGTTTTCTGAAATCCTTAGTCTTGATAAACATATTCAATATTCAACCCTAAAGCTCCAAGGATTAAGAAACTGTGAAACAGAACCATCACATTCTGATAAAAGCAGCAAGAGGTGTCAGACTACAGGTGCAGCTGTTCAGAACATTATGAAGTACCAGTGTGCTTTCAGCAGAGCATTTTATGACTCATGTCTGATGAGACTTAGTTTCATCAGACAACTATTATCATTATATACTTTTGAGAATAATTTTTTCACCTTGCTCAGGATTTCTATAGAATTCTGTTGGACTAATTCCTTAGAAATGGTAATAAATGAAAAGATATGATTTATACACTGTATCATGCACATGTCACTTGCATGTGCTGTATTATATTCAGTTACCTCTAAGTGGAAATAATGAAGAGAACCATAATTCTTATGCAGTATTTATATCAATTGCATTTGGAATTCTAGTGTAAAAAAAATAGGATAGAATTCATTGCTGTGCACAAAATAAGGACATTTCACCTCTTTATTGGTAACACTTTAGTCTTTTGGGTTTGGATTTTTTGTCTTTGATCATTGTTAAAGTGAGGGTTTTCTCTCATCATAAGTCAGATTAATGCCAGCAAACCAGGAAGAGTGGAACATTCATTTAATTTTTGAATTTATGAAGTTAAATACTTCACTGCAAAATATGAGTTTCATTTAATCAGCTGTTTATCTAGTTATCTGGCTAAACTTTTTTCTTTAACATGAGTACGTGAAGCACGATTGCATTTGTCAGGATAGTGTTCTTTCTGTTCTGTAGGTATTTTGTTGCTGCTTTTGAGGAATGAAATTATACTAATGAATGGAAAATACAATAAAATGCCATGCCTTCGATTTAGTTTAAAAACGGTGGGGAAAATTATCTCTCAACTGCATTTTGTTTTGTTTCTTCAGAACTTCAATGAGGTGTGAATACGTAGGTATGTTGTATGTTAAATACTCGTGGGAAAGAAGGTTTAGCAGCAGAAGTATCACATTGGTGCTGTTTATGACTTTTGTGAGTCAAGCAAAATAAAAAGTTACTGAAGAACACAGAGAAATCAAGAATTATTATAAATAATTTAGGATATAGGAATTTGCTAAGCCTTTTCCACTTCTGATATAGTTAAGAGTGCTGTAGAGAGGGATGAATTATTCTTGCAAAAAACATATAAATGACAAATTAAAAGTTGAGGTGATGACAGAAATTATCGATCTTCTGTTTATCTTACCCATTATTCTTACTTCGAAGAGATGCTTATACTTAAAAAAAAATCACACTTAATAGAAGTTTTATGGAGAAAAATGAAATAAAAGACAAAATTTTAATAAAGATTTTTATAACATGGCCCTCAGAGTTAGTATTTTATATCTGTATCTAGACAGATATTTGCCTGATGACAATGAAGAGGGGTTTTCTGGTTTAAATACCTGGTCATTTCTTTAGATATGAAAAACAAAGACAGGATCTAAATTGTGACATCCATATTACACAATGTTCTTCTAAAATTAGATTCCAGTTGGATTACTGAATATAATCCATAAGATTTTAAGAGAAAAAAGCAAGCATTTCAAATTTTACTTGACAAGAAAAAGAAAAGCATAATATACACGTGCACAAACACATGCACATTGACATGCACACTCTGTAGCATTGCCTATATATACACATACATATGTACATGTGCTTATATATGTGTATATATATTCTCAGCTACACTCTTTATGCGACTAGTGTAAGATTTCCTAATGTAGCCATCAGGGAGGTCCTTCCTATTTTGGCCTCTGCCAGAATGGCATCTCTATACTGCGTGATGTGTGATCAAATTTTAGACATTCCCATAACAACCTTTGTGTAAAAAAAAAAAAAAAGCCAAAGAAGATTTCTGTATATCAGATACTGCGTGTTTGGGCATTTATAATCCAGTAGGATATTCCAATGCTGTCAGCAGCAAAATGTTTAGTGTAAGAGTATAATGGGTAACAACTTCGTGTTGCAATCTTTCTTTCCTTCTTTCAAGACAAATTTAATCTAGTTGCTTTACTGAATGCCACTTCCACACATGAACTGGATAATTAGTAATCTCATTAAGAAAAAATCTTTATTTTATGTGGAGAAAAAATAGCACTCAAAAGCCTCATCTCCTCCTCCTTATCCTTTGCCCCCAGAATCAAAACAAAACGAAACAAAGCAAAACAACCCTCCCAAACAAACAGACAAACAGTAAAATTATCTTGCAATAGTGTTCTAACTAAGTTTGCTGGGAGGAGCAAGAGGGAGGGATAAACGTTGGTTTTGATTAGAAGTTGGGTGTTTGGAAGACTAACTTCCACTGACCAGTATCCTAAAAAAAGGGACCAGTATATATAGATCCCCCACAAATAAATTATTACTATTCCTTTTCAAACTAAAAATAAAACATTTTAAATATATAGTGATTATACCTTAATCAGAACAACATCAGTATTCTATCTGGCCTACAGGTTTGAAGAATCTCTTTTTGGGCTTAATTTAGCATAGTTTCAAAACAAAAAAAGGAAATGTGAAATTTTGCACATAAGGATGTTCATAGTGACCCCATAAAGTAATAAGAAAAATAATTCACAGACTATTAGCCATATATTTCAACTTTTTCTCACAATTTGGAACTGGTGAGAATTTAAGAAACTCGACAATTTCCTGTTAGGACTAATTTATTTTATCCCTTGTTAAATTCAGATATGCTTGAGTTTTTAGGAATTTTAAGAACATTAAGTTTTGGATTATATGCCATGAGTGAGAAAGTAATCAGGTAAAACTAAAAATGAGTGTTCAGTAAAAATCTCGATCATATCATGCCACTGACCAAGCCAGACTCTACACTGATTTCATAATAGAATGTGGCTTAAAAATCTCTGGAATTATATAGGACTTGCATAATCTGAAAGGCTTTCAGTTCCCTGACTTCTAACAGTTTTCTTCTGTTCTGAATTTCTGACTTGGAGTAAAGATTCAGAATTTAATTTAAAGTGTATGAATTTTTTGTGGCATTTTGACTCTTATTCCTGCCCCACCCACATTGATATAAGATTTCTTTGCTGCTTTTTGAGTGACAAAAAGTTGAAAAGTTATGGCTAGTTTTATTTCTACTTTAATAACCATACCTATGTACTTGTCATTTTCATACATTAAAAAAATATTTATGCTTTCTTTTATATTTTAGTCAAGTACTTTCTTAAACAAAACAATAGCACCACTTTGGCATTGTTGGGCCAAATGAGTAACAGGTAAAGCAAATATGCAAATACACTTTTCTGATCTTGTCATATCACGCATTTGCTTGTTGAATGGAGAGCCAAGAGGACACAGTGCTCAGCCTAAGCTCTTCCTTAATCAGTTTTAACCATTGGTACTGGGAGAACAAGGTGCTCAGGGGGCAACGGAGCAGGGCTCCTAGTTGTGTATGGAATTCACTTCTGTAAAGAAAGCTTACCACTAATTCACCCTTCAGTCTTACCAAAGGAATCGACACAGTAAGCTGCCTTGGGAAAAAAAGGGGGCCTATTTTCATGCATCTAACAGGACTGAATGCAATATCCCAGGCTTTGATTCTCCTGTCTCTCTTGGCTGAATGGTGCAAACGAGCTCATACAAGTCCTTCATGGAAATGGAAGTGTGGGTTTATATCTGCATTTTGAGCAGAATCAAGAATTAATTAATTTTCCATTTGAATTCGTAATGGCTAATTCGTAATACTATGGAGATGAGACTTAAATTTTTCTACCTTGATGAAAGAGAGGTACTAACTTCAGTGGGTTTAGATCTGCAGTGCTTTTTGGACTGAATAAAAATAATGAGACTTAATTCAATTTTTAATTATGCATTTCACTAATATTCTGTGTAATAGTTGGAGTTTTAAGTCTGTTCTAGAAAGCAAAGATCTGTGATCTCTGTCATGTGGTTTACACAATAGGGAAGGTTGAGAAATGAGCTTTTCTTTACCATTTCAGTGATTTATGAGAATCAATAGCATCTGGTAGGAGCCCTGTTCCTAAATATCTGGAGTGCTTTTTAAAATCCATCTGAACCTTTTAATTTTTCTAATTAGAAGTTTTTCAAGACAGTCTGCTTTGTACTTCTGGGAGGGAGATGCTTTGGCTCATGCTTCAACTCCTTTAAGTAGCGGATTTATTGCGATTATTAAGCTAATGCAGCCCTTCATCTTTCACACTAACTGGTTTATCATGTGCTCCCTGCCATATGACTGGAGATTTCTTATAAAAAATGCATTTCCCCACCCATGCATTTCTCACCTCTGTGGGGCTGGAGCTTTCTTACTTTTTTTACTTTCCATTTTGTGATATCATTTATTCTCTAGTAAAGCAAAGTGTTGCCTTTGAAGTTTGCAGCTATTTAGTATTTATTTTAGTTGCCTTCAAGAATTATTCTCATTTGTTTAGACAGTTGTCAAATTATGATGAATGTTGCTGTCTCTGAGTGACATTTTCTAATGTTTTTTTCAACAGGAAAAATACGGTGGCATGAATGTGAGTATGTGAATCCCAAGATAAGATCAAAATTTTGAATTAATTTACAGGAATTAATGCAAAATGATGTATAGTTATTCAGTTAAAAGTGCATCAGTAAAGAAGTTATCTACAAAGAAACTTGCAGCCACAGATGTCTGCAAATTTCTTTTTACACTCACACCTTTCTTCCTTCTTCCCCTTAGAACTTCAGAAGAGACAGGAGACAGAAAGGGTCATGGGGCATGAAATGGAAATATGTGTTATGTCCATGACATCAAAATAATGGCTTGTTCTTAGATTGCGTTGCAGAATTCTTACAGCCATTAAAGAAAAGTCCTTCCCTCTCCATCCCCCCTGCTGAAAAAAGGCCTGTAGGAGCTGTGACAGGTATCAGAATTGCTAACTCTGTTTATTGAAATTGGTGGTAAATAATTTAGGTTAGTTTCCACATCTGTTTCTCTTTACTTCCTTTTTAAACATAACTATCTCAGTCAGTGTGAGCTGTGACATACTCTTTTTATTCATTTACTGTTCTACTTTTACATTGCTATGGCAGCTTATTGTGCATAGAAACATCCATCTCACAGAAAGCAGAGGGTTTAGAGAGTTGTATAGGAATACATTGCACTTGTTAAAAATACAAATCACAAATTTTCTGTGGGAATAGAAAAGGAACTACAATAATTTGTTTGACTTTTACGACCTTTACTGCTTGTTTCCCAAGGGACTATTGAGGAGCTGTACGTATGCAGTCTGGAGAGAACTTTCTCTTGTGTTTAAGTCAATAATTATCGACTCCCTTGGTTGCAGTAGAAAGTAAGGCAGATTTGAGCAGCCTTCAAAAGGAGATACTTCCTTTATAGATATAATCTACCACTTCCCTAACTGCTCCCTTTATACGCTGTTTTCCAGGCCCCCTTTGGAGCTGACCAAGAGATGCTTCATCCCTTGCCTGAGCCTACCACACGCAGCATGGTGTGGGGAAGAAGTTGAATGGGACCACATTGGAGTTCTTGGACAGGGTGGAACAGTACGTTCTCCTCTGCCTTCTCTTCTCTCACAGTCACAGTTTAGCGCTCACCTCGGGACACTGTTGGCTGCTTTTCCCCCTTCTGCTTGTCTCACCTACACTGGGCTGATTTATAAAAATGCAGCAGAGGACACGGTGTTATTCAAGGTGGAACCACTGCAGGGTCTATCAAAATTACATGGCAGGGATTATCTGGTGATCTCTGTCTCCCACAAGAGCACACGAATGGCAGTTGTAATAAGGGTGTAAGGATGCTATAGTTAATCTCTCCTCAAGGACTCATTCGACACTACTAATTTGGTGATTAGCTTTTCTGATTTACAGAGGGATGCAGCAACCCAGCTTACAGTCAGGTAAACCACACCTGATTGTGGGAAGAATTAAAATGGAGGGGAATTTGAGTACCCCTTTATGGCTGAACAGAATGCTGATATTTTGGGAACATTTAGGTGGACTACTCTAAATTCACTTGAGGGTTGTTTTTTAAATTGTCTTCTCTGGGCCTAGACACCTATAACTTTGTGTTCCACATAATCAGATATCAAAACACCACCCTTCAAATGTCTAAAAGGAAACATGTATCTGAATTTTCTTTTGAAAATGGTAAAGTTATTTTCATGTTGAAATCTGAAGCCATTTTAGTTGATTTAAGCTGAATATCTTTGAAAATATTTTTTTAGTCTTTGGCTTGGTCTTTCCATATTTGCTTTTACCTATTACCATTTTGGCCAGACCCTTTCATGTAACAAACTATAAAATAGCACCGTTGTACTATAAAACAGATTTTTTTACATACTGTTTGATATATGTGTATTGTTGATATGCTAAATTTTACATACTGCATTATATGGAGGAATAAAGAAGTTACCTATACTGTTGCAAAATAATTACCTGAAAGAATTATTACTGGTTTGAGAGCCTATGTATGCTTTAACTGCTTTTAAAAATCTTTTGTCTCACAAATTGCAAAAAAATTGCATGTTTGCAAGAGAAGTAAGAATAAAACTGTCTTAAAACAAATGCATCTATAACCCATATTTTGTCGAAATGCCACAGATGGAATTAATCGATGTTTAAAACTGTATATGTTACCTTACTGCTGCTGTTACTGGGAATGTCAAACTGTGCAAATATGAAGGGATAGACAAACAATGTTTTCAGACACTGTAAAACAAACAGCCTGTTGCTTGTAAAGAAGTGCAAATAAAAAAACACCACTTAGACAAGGCTGATGAATGACTCCAGCAGCCAGTGTTCATAGGTTAATTTAGTGCAATTGGATCCATCAAAGGCCCATAAATTTGTAGGCTTTTGAGGGGCACAAGACTTTTAGAGTTTTCGTGCAGGACATTTAAAACAGGTTAACAAACAGCAATATATCAACCACAGATTTTTGTAGCTCTGGGCTGCTTAAAATGCTCCGTTCTCTAAAGACTTAATATTGGAATGTTTAGTTGCATTGTTCACTGGGAGAATGCCCATTGGTTGAAATTGCATCAAGCTTTTTAAAACAAAGGGTTTTTTTAAGTCTTCCAATGTTTAACAAATAATTTATTTACAGCAAAGTATCCTGCAGATGGCACATTCATTCTTCATTCTTGTGGACGGCATGTTCTTACATTCTGTAGTTTCTGTTTCCTGTGTTTCCTCTACTTGTGTTCTTCAAATGCACTTCCTGAAAGTTTAGAAAGAAACATTTATTACAGGTAGGTTTAAATACATTGTATGATCACAAAACTTTTAAGCGCGGGAAAACAGTTGTCTAGAGTGCTGGAACTGCTGGATAATTGTGCTTTAATCAATAATTCCATTATCTACAGAAAACTTAACTATGCAGAACTTCTGAACCTTAAATTCCATGTTCTCCCAGACATACACACTTTGACTCTCGTCATTCTTGATCTTGGTAGAGGAGATGTGTGCTTCTGGAACCTGGATGGGCTTAGGTATCAAAGATTTCTTTTCTTTCCCAAAGACATTTGCAAAAGCAGGATGTATAGGGGCCAGGGAACTTTCAAGTTGTAACCGCAGGATTTATGGAATCTCTTGGGCTTTGGTACCAGGTATTTTCAAAATTGCCCTAACTACATACTGCATAGCTGGCATATCAGATGTGTTGGATTAGGCCTTGAGGAGGAAAACAGTTGTGGGTTCACTGTAGGAGCTGCAGCTATATAATTTGTGTTTTCAAAACAGACAAGGTGATGTGCCAGGCAAATTAAGAGAGCTTTGGAACGAATAACTCCCTCCGTTCCCTGTTATCCCACGCACAGGCCAGTCTTCTTCAGCAGCAGTGATGGGGGTGGTATATACATTTCAATCTGATTTCCTTGTTTGCCACTCTAGTAAGTATTAGCCAGGCCCAGGACTAAAGCCAGATTTTTAAAGTTGACTCTTTGTGTTTATAATACTCATCAGAAGTGAAATTCTTAGTTAAGTGAAATTATGGGTGTTTTTCCAAGAAAAGCCAGAAATTAAAAAAAAAATCTCTGTAAAAGTTGAAGCCATATGTACAAAGCTCTACCACTGCATTAGCTGTTATTTAAGCCCAAAGAATAAGGAGCCTCTAAAATCTAAAAAGTAATAACATTTTCTTGCTCTATTCAACAGAAATAAAATGGAAGCTGATTTGCTGCATTAGTTTTGTGGGGGTTTTTAGTGATTTCCCATAGGAAATACTATTCTACATATAATGTTTCCATTTCTCTTCAGTACCTAGTAAAAATAAAATCAGAAATTAAATTAAAAATAAAAGAAATCAGAAACTTTCAAAGGATCATAAAACTTGAACTCATAGAGAGCTTATTAATTTTCACTGGATTTGTATTGGCTTCTGATGTGTATGAGAGGAATTATTATTTAAGTATGTAAAAAAATAAGGCAGTACTAGTAATTGCTAAATTAATTATGCCACCACCAAGTATAAAACATTGAGCCTAACTAGGATTTATTTGACAAGCCAAAGTTTCTAACAGCAAAATAGTCATAAAGGAGAAATGTTTTTGTTAGGAATATGCCATTGTAGACTAGATTGATCATCTGGTCACTTTGAACTGTTCAGAAGGATACTGGCTTGTCCTTATCCCATTTTGCTAATATTGTTGTAGAATAGCATCTATCAAATACAGAATCAGAAATGTCAACAAAATTCTGCTTATCCTTAAATTAAAATATATTTTGCTTGTCCTTATCAGTTTCTCTTCCAGCTTTAACAAAATGACTTTTGCTGTCTTTACTTTTTCCTAAGTAACACCTTAGTTTTCACCCTGAAGACACACTTTGAGTGAACGCTTAAATTTTCACTGATTTTCATTAAAATCATCATTGCAGCATTTCACAGGAGTCTGCCAACACTAAGGATCCTGCCTTCTTCTACAAGTGCTTATATTGGTAACAGTGAGCTAAGAAAATAGGAATTTCTTTAATCATTTGCCCAGGTTTTGGGGTTTGGTTTTTGGGTTTTTTTTTTCCTACACAGCAGCAAAACAAAATATTCTCCTCAGTGCTGAACCTAGGTGCTTTTCCTTGAAGAGAGTTTACCAGCATACAGGAAAAGCTATATGCTTCATTTTATTTGCCAAAAGTCATATATTCTTGAAGATTACAAACTCTTGATCTATAAAATGGACAGTGAGAGCCTTAAAATATAACAACAGCCATTTTGCATTGCAATGACTTTCAAAGTATATTTAGCTTAAAATTAACTACATGTTTCCCAAATGATAATATAAATTCTCTCCGCTACTGTTGTCTCACTTTAAAACGGCTTTACCATTCAAATAAAGCAGGTACTAAGGTGCAGGAGTGTTTCATTTACAGATTTTAATACTGACGTGTAGGTGGAAAAAGAGTTGTCATGATACAGACTAGATTTGAAATTGAAGGAAGATGGCAGGTTGCTTTTAGAACACTTTCTTCTCCAGAATCAGCATTTTGTAGCATGCATGCCAGAAAATGCTTTGACCAACATAACACTTTTTTTTTTTTTTCAAGTATGGAGTGCTGGGACCACTGGGCGAAAAACCACAAACCCCAAAACCAGGTGTGAATGCCTGAATTAGGTTCTCAGACCTTAATTTGTACTGGTATAGAAAAGTTTGGTTTGTTTCTAAAGTCTTTGAGAAGCAGGTAATCAGAAATAAAACTGCTCTGAGCTGATATTCAGACCCAGACAAAGACAATCACACTTTTAAGATTAGAGATGCAAAATGTGAGCAATATATAAGTCAGCTAAAGAGCAGGGAAGCAGACTTCTAGCCCATCACCTTCACCATGGATCTTTGGAGATAAGGCATCATTACCAGTAGGATAACAACTGCCTCGGTGCTGGTAATGGTCATTTGACTGAGGTGGAAGGGTATTGGGAAGCATGCAGCAGCATTTTTATCCTGTTAGGGCAGACATTCAAACCTCATATTGGTATTGAAAGTTCCCTTGCTCGACTGGTAATAAATGGAAATTCTAATGTTTGTAGTAACAGGCATGATACCTTAGCTGTGAATTCCCTGGAGTCTCTTTGAAAGCTTTCTAGTTCTGTGGGCAGTGTGATCACTGACATAAAAACAGGGCTGCAAAGCAAGCAATGGGAGAAAATAATTCTCCCATTATTTTCCAAGGCCAAGTCCTTCTATCTGTTACACCTAAAAGTTCACTCGTTGGCTTGGTAATGTGGCATGGCTTCAACAGAAATTAGGATTGGTGCCATGTTTTGGCTGATGAGTGTATCTGAGTTAATACTGAGCCAATTGCAAAAGAATCTGCCAGTCTTAGAAAAATTAATGAGAAATAATGCAATACTTTTTTTGTTTTCTTAATGGCATTTTGTTAAACTAAAAATACTAATGTCTTTTCCCTTTCTCTCTTAGTCCCACTCAGTATTTATTTAAATTTTGAAGATTAGATAAAATCTGAACAGTATTTTTGAGAAAATCCACTTCCTATTCATGCTTTTTGGTGTGTTTATATTTATATGTATTTTTCACATATGAGGCCTAAAGAAGAAAAAGTTCTGTGAATCTGAGGAAGAGAAAAATTATTATCTAGATATGTATCTCTCTTGTCCTTTTGCTCAGGTTGCAAGGGGGTGGCATGGCACTATGTTCATGAACAAGTTCAGGTTGTGCCAAGATTGGTGTAGATTGGATGGCAGGAAAACTTTTTTCACAGAAAACATTGGCAAGCACTGAAAAAGGCAGTTGTGGAGTCATTATCCCTGTAGTTATTTAAAATATATGTAGATGTGGCACTTATGGACAGGGTTTACTGTTGGACTTAGCAGTGCAGAGTAAATGGCTAGATTCAATGTTCTTAGAGTTCTTTTCCAACCTGAATGATTGTGAGATTCTTTTTTACTGGATTTTAAAATCAGCCTTACCAGCCTTCATATTCAGAACATTGTTACATTGTTTGTGACACTGCTTCATTTGAAAAGGCCACAATCTTCCCTCGTGTGTATGTGGAAATTGCACAATTGCTTCCTTTGGTAAGGCAGTTGTTTTTCAAAGAGCTACTCAACAGTTTTCCAAATTGCTGTTAAAATTTAATTCACTTAAGGTTAATTGACTAATTTTTATGACACCATGACACTGAAGACAGGACTTAAACTCCCCTTCTTGCTCTTGTTTTGCACTTCAGAACTCTAAATACAGTGTAAAACTAGGAGAAAACGTTACTTTGCTTTCCAGCAGAAATACTAGAACTGTAAATAAGAAAAGATCCCTACTCCACTGAACTGAGACCATCTACCAGATTGTGCCTAGTAGGAACCATCTGCCCAAAGAACTGGGGAAATAGACCACTTACTTAAGCACTAGAAATACTGAAACAGACCCCCAAATCCTGGATTTGTCATTTTAACAGATTACAAGGAGATGCTGAACAAAGACTGTCAGATGTATGGAAACTGATTCTTTATGAAATCAGAGAGGAACAGATCTGTTCAGCATCTTTTATATTGCACTTCATTCTCACCTTTACATCTTGCATCTAAATATGAAAATTTTGGTGAGATTGTATATATATATATAATCATAGATGTGTGTGTATATATATATTCACTTTCTATGAATAAAATATAGATCTTGTATATAACATATATTGAGATAAACAAATTGTTTAACAGAAAAATAATTTTACTTAAGTGTATTTATTATTTTAGTTAAAACCAGCAGCATATCAACGATATGAACTATCTAAATACATTAATCTTGGGAGAGTTTGTCCAAAAAAAGTTTGAGCATAGTTTCTTTCCTTAATGGTGGCATGTACAACTGATTGCAAAAAGAAAAGAGAAAGAAAAAAACTAAATATGTACCAGTTTTTCCTACTGAATTCCACTTTTCTTCCCTCCCGTGTACTTTCCTTTTATCTATCATAAATGTGAATAGCAGTTTTTCCTACCTGTTCTGTATTTTAATTTCCTCAGTCTAATTTTCTCCATCCACAGATAAAAATGAAAATTTGTTCGTATTTAACATCAGATTTGTTATTTTATTGCCAAGTTCCTATTGAGAAGCGTTTTTGATTTCTTTTATTCTGTTCAACATGCTCCCTTTCACATAGAATTTCTTTAAAGGTGCTTTCTTTAATATTAATTTGTCATTAATTTAATTTTCTCTCCCATTTTCTAAAAACTCCATCCTTTATTTGTGATGCAGTACAAAACATTATCTCAACCTCTTTGATCTTATTACCCCACTTTTTTTTTTTTTTTTTTTTTTTCCCTCCTCCTTGTCCTTTTACTGCCCTTCTCACCCATGATTTTTTCCCTTTTTAATTTCTGGTATGATTTCTTCAGCAGCTATGCTCTCTCAATTACATACTCCCTCTATTTTTTCCCTTCTTACAGTACCCCTCTTGAGTGCTACCTCCCCCGATGCTGCAGAAAGATACAAGGTCTTTCCTGTCTGCAAAAAACAGTGCTCTCCTGCCTATGATTTGAACTGGGAAGAGGAGAGCTGCCTAAAATGACATCATTCCTTAATCCTCCAAGGAAAGTGGTGTGGAGATCCATCAAAGAGCTGGCAGGTATCTTGTCTCCTTTACTCCAATGTTTAATCCATCACCTTAGCAACAAGCATGGGAAGGAGCGCACGGATTCCTGGCCAAGCCTGTTTTCTTCTTTTCCAGCAAGCCTTAAGTTTGTGTGCCCAGATAGGAATAAGCCCAGAACAGCAGTTTCTTGTCTGCAGTTGAGCTCCACCTGAAGAAGTCTTCACTTGTTGCCCTGTGTGCCCTTTGAGGTCTCTAGGTGATACTTCCCAGGAAAGATCATACAGACAAGAGTTTTTGGAAAACTCTTGAGGAAGAAGGGGGGAAGGATTCCATTCTATGGATTGACTTATGGAAAAGAATGGATGCTGGAATGATTACAATAGTTCTTTTCATAAAGTTGATATTAAGGATTTTAATATACAGCACTGGTTTCCTGACTTCCTATGAAATCTTAGGTTCCAGGTCTTGTAAGCAAAAATTCTCAGATAACGGCAGGAGTGGTGCCAACATGTGTGTAGGACAGACAGGGTCAACAGCAATAAAATAAATCATGGGAGACTTACAGCAGAAGACAGAGAATAGGTAAAACAGATGTTCAGACCTCAAACAGGAGAGACAATTGAACATGAGCTTAATTGTAGCCTAGTCTGAGACAGGTTTTCTGAACTATAGGCTCTGCTGATACGTTTATGTACAGTTTATCTGGCATCAGAGGAACAAAAATCTGGATACTCAGAACTCCGTAACTATATAAATAATATCAATCAATATTGGAAGTGGCTTGGAGAATATACATATTGAACTTTAAATAGTTAAAATGAAGTATGCGATGATTTTAGTGACTATCATTTAATTTAGTTCTGATGAAAAAAGACAAAAATAATGAAGAAAAATTATTTCTTCATTTAAATGTAAAATTAATAGCAGAATGTCTGATCTTCTATTTGAGCACTCTATCTCTACTTAAAACGGGAGGATGAGTAAAGGATTCTGGATAGATGACTTGTTAAACATTCAGTGTTTAATTTTTCTTTTGAAAGAAGTCTTGGATGGTATTTATGATTGGATGATGTGCCTATTTGTCGCTTCCAACCCTATGGCAGGATAAGACCTCACAACTACTAGTTTAGCAATTCCATGTTTTATTCAGTGTTCTAAAAGATGAGATGGAACACAACCACTTCCTACTTATTTCCCACCTTGACAAGTATTTTCCAAAGTTCTGCTAAATGTAGTAGGCAGAACACATCAATTGTTTTCTATGTTACCAGCCTTGACAGAATTTTCCTTCCCTAAAATACTTAGGTGTTTTTTAGTTGTTTCTTTTTTTGTCAGTCTGGTTTGGTTGTTCGTTGGTTGTTGTGAATCCCAGCCTGGCTTACCTTTTGTGCTTTTGGCATGTCGGTGTGGCGCTGGGCGCGTACGGACCGTGCGGATTTAGGCGGTTTTATTGGAGCACAATACATCTCCAGCCTCCTCAGATCGCAGCTCTGGAAGCAGCATTCATCCACTATTCCCTTGTGGTGTAAGCGTCTACTGCTGGATCCATACCCCGTGGGCTTACCTTTCGTAACACAAAGGGAAAGTTTTTATGTTAGAAAGGAAATGCAAAGATCTCAGTAGTAGTCATATTATTAAGATGTATTATGTTAACTGAATCACCAGCTGCAGAGGCTGCCTGTGTGTATCTGTTCTAAGATACTCCTCTCAGATATATCTTTGTGTATTCCTTTCCAGATATTCCTGGAAATGGACAGTTTTGGTTTCTGTCTTTGTGTGGTTGCTATTTAAGCATTTGAGCAAATCTATGCCATCTTAGAAAAGTATTATTAAAATATTTTCCTGAAGTGCATTAGCCTCAAAAATGGAGAGAGAGGAAGTTGAAATCTGACATTTAGACACCTTACGAAGGAAATTTGCCGTTTAGCTTTTGTACAAAAACTGATTGTTGGTCTAACTGAGGTAGCTTGAGTATAAAAAGTATAGATCACAACTGTATTGTAGAGAAGTATTTCCTAATAAAAAAGGCTACACCAAGGTACTGTGTGAAGTCAGAGCGTGTTCCAAAGGGGAAATAAATACTGTGTACCACTGCACAGGCTGTAAGATCTGCAAGCTCAAAGTGGGAAGCAGGAATAGAAGTAACAAAGTAACTGATGAAATAGGAAGGTTAACGGAACAGATAAAAGCATAAGAGTTCTATATTCCATAGATTTGCACAAGATAAGAAATGAGACTGATATAGCATGGCTCTCATATGCTTTGCATTTACACCAGGCATCTACAGAAAATACTTAATTGGCAAATATTTTGCAACTTTCACTCAGCTCCAGTAAAGGTCAACATTTTCATTCATACAGTTCTTACACACTTGTATTTTTCTGTCTTCCCCCCCACCTCTGGTTTATGACTTCCTTAGTAACTGCTGACTTCTCTGCTGTCCTACGCAGAGATTAAAGGCCCATTATTTCCTGGGATTATTTGTACACAACCAAGTCAGATGTGCAGTTGCTCTGTCGTGACTACCGAGAAATGAAGGAACAGTAAATTCACAAAATTTAAGTAGTTGCTTACTTAGTACATCCATTTTAAAATTCTGGTAGAATTTTATTTTAGACAGTAAAATTCTGAAAAGATTAAGTGTTTTGTTTTGACATTTTCAGCATTAAATGTTTCCATTTACAGAATGATCCACATTGGTTCAGAACTGAAAATATGGGGAAAAAAAAACAAAACCCAAGCATGCCAAGAGCCAAAAAATGAAGTAACTCAATTCAGTCAGCTCTACCAATTTCTCTTCTTGCTTTTTTTTTCTTTCCTTTTCTCCTTCTCAGTTATATCACTGAGACCAAAAATATGTTATTCATAGAGTTTGGCATGAGTTTACATTTTAAGAAATAATCAAGTTAAATGAAGGGTAAGGATAGCAAAAAAGTTGAATATTCAGTTTCTCTTTGGGAAATTATTGCCCCTTATGCTTTTACAGCAAGTCTAGGTTGATATCCATGTGTTTGTCCTGCAGCTGTCAATTTGAAAAGACATCACTACGTTTTGCTGTTCCCTGTGATTAAAACATGTATCCAGTGATGAAAAAGCCTTGAGGCCTTAGAACACCAGTAAATTAAAAGACCCCTAGTGGTACAGTATGTCTCACATTTTAGCCAGCAATTCAGCCAGTTAAGAATTAACTATTCCTTTGTAAACTCAGAAAACAGGTTTTTCAGATACCCTTTTTTTTTTTTTTTCCCCCCCCTCAGGGACCATAAATTAAACAAAAAGAAAAAAGAAAGCTTACTTTGCCTATTGCAATCCACTGAGGGCCTCTATATTGCCTGGTAAATTATTTGTTTCATAGGGCTAAGCAGTATAACAAGCTAGCAGTAGATTACAGTAATATTTTGGTTTCTCTGTGTGTGTTATGTATATCACTGAAAAGTATTACAATACTAAGATGTGGAGTTTGGTTTGTTTTTATTTTCCCCAGACTATTTCCCCTCATTGAGCTATAATATGAAATGCAAGTTTTCCTTGGAGATTTTTCCTGAAATCTGTTAATCTGGTTGGTTTTACCTAATACTTTTGAAACTTAGCACTCCTGAGAGAGTGTGGAATGTCATTACTTTGCAGTATACCCACAGCTGTGCCACATTTTGTCTTGCTCCCATTTAAAGCATGGAAGGGCAAATTCTGTTCCTTGATATGCAGGTGTAACTCTTCCTAAAAGATCCAGCTGAACTGTAGATACAAGTACTGATTAGTTAACCTTCTCTTTCTTTTATCAGTTTGTCAATTTTTCTTAAACAAGCATACCCTAAAAGCTTCTGTTAATTTTACCCTCCAGTATCCAAATTTAATAATTTATAAAGTTGATAAAATACCTTTACTCACCTATGTCTGCTGCCTGCTTTATTCAGTAATCAGAAGCAACATTTTTCAATGCTGTCATAAACGTGTGTATACAATTAATATAAATCTGAATCCTGGAATCTTTCTGGTGAAAATCTCAGGGTACTTCAAAATAATTTTCAGTGTAGCCAGACCAAAGATATCCATGTGTTATTTTTCTTTCTTACAGAATAATAGTTTTATGAAGGATTATATAATGCCTAATAGCTCTTTAAAAAGCCTGCATGGTACATGTAACGAGATGGGAATGGAATCTATCACATCAGTGATGGTGTCAGCTATGAAATGTGACATTAACTTATTTGTAGGCTTAAATATTCATGCATCATGTGGCATAATCTTTATATGAAGATAACATTAGTATTGAGAAGTCAGACTTTTTTCTTTCAAGAAATGTTTTCCCAAGGCTTTCAAAAAGACCTAAGCAATCAAGTATACTTAAAATTTGTGTGATGTAGAAATTGATATTGCTGAAAGTGCTTTACAACAGAGAGAGCAAGTTAACAGAAAAAAAAAAATATATTCCTTTTCAGGAACCATGACCACAGTCATGATTGAGAAGTATCTGATGACTGAAGTAATTTTAAAGCAATAGATTTTAAATTGCTGCTGACTTCTTAAGTGCTGCAGTATACAAAGAGGCTATCACAGAGAAAGATGAGATAAATAATTACAAGGAGATACCACCACTTCTACAGATGTTATCACTGTTTGGCCCATCTGTTCTGGCAGGACTGCAGGATCAGATGGTCCCAGTTCATCAAGTTACCAAAGTATGCGCTTAGATCTAGGCAAATGTTCAAGCTCCTACATGGTGTGTTGGATTAAATTATATATTAAACACACAGCGCATGCCTGAGTGCTCTCCTCCATAGGGACTGATATAACTAAGCACTTCAGTTACTTTCTAGACATAAATTCATATTGTTAAATTAATGGCTGATAGTTCTGCATTTTTAATATAATTTGTCTTTTTTTTTTTTTTTTTAATGGTATTGCCTTCAGTATGGACTGCACTTTCTGTGTCTCTACACTGGGAACCCATATCATTCTTTCTGACATAATTTGAGTGCTGCCTTCCAGCTGTTATCAAAAGTTTCTTATATTTACTCAATCTTCAAAGTGCTGCCTGTGCGCACACAACAGTCTAAGGCATTCCTTTTTGCTGATGTACACTGAATTCCTTGGAGATTTCTTTCCTTTTTTGTCAGTTGATAGCTCAAAAGAATTTCATATCATTTTGGTCAAATTTTACTTAATAGAATATTTGGCGCTTATTTAATCTATCAAATCTGTGGATGTTTCTTTCAGTGTGCGACAAGCAGGTATAAAGTCAGGTCACAGTGATGTCCCCTGGAAGCAGGCTGAGGTATAGGATTCCAATAGCTGAACAGCTGGCTTCTGCACTAACAGCACTTCCCCTTAAATAGTGCAAAGTCAGTGGAGTAATTCAGCAGGACTTGTTTACCCTTGGTTTCTTTCTGTTCTTCCTCATGCCTCCAAAATATCCTACTGCCACTGGTTCTTCTCTACCAGTGGTTTCAGTGTGGGAAGAACTGGTGTATACGGACTACGGAAGTTTCAGATATCAAGTTATCTAGGCATTGTGTGTAGAATCATAGCCCACTGTTGTAGTATCAAAATTAGATATTACATGAAAAATAGCCCAGGATAAATCGAAAGCTAATCTACTCTAGGAAGGAACTGGGGTTATGTGTTCTGGGACTTTAATGTGACTTTTTGTCTTTGCTGTTGTCTTTTTTAGCGAAGCAGTAGAACTCAATAGTGCCATGTAGACTCTAATTCAGATATCTATCATAAATCTGAAAAACAGTGGACTTGATCCTAATGTAGTTTGGCTGCAACTGCAGCTTTTAAAGTATGATGAAAGGCCATTGACCTATTAGAGTGCTGTAGTCTTGTAGCAAGAAACTCAAAATGTTTCCATCAAAACATTGGGATAAGGTACAATTTGGAAGCACTGACAGCAGCCTGCAGTATCAGGATGTATGGGAGCATCCTGTAAAGCAGCAGGTCAGTCAGACAGGGTTTTCCTGTGGCCTGCACAACAGGCTTAGAGTTTGTGGTGCTATATTACAGCGCAGTAGTTGAACAAGCGCATCCTGTGTGCTAGATCCAGACTGGGAGCCGGTGGTTGGAGAGGTTTTGAGTTGCACGTGCTGTGTGCCTTATGGTGGCACAGAAGGCTAGGGATGCTGAGTTTGAGATTCATCTTGCTCATCTCTGTTCTCTGAAAATTAGGGATCTAGTTTAAGATAGTGAAATCAACAGGCAGGTGTGTATGGAGAATGAATTGTTCCTGTATTGAATGCTTTGCATGAAGTTATATTTATTCTTGTCCTCTTAGGGAAACAGTGGTCAACTACAGATAAAGCTAATTGATCTAGTCTTAGCATATATGCACAGCTGCTCCTAGGAAACTGAACTCAAGGAAAATCAATTAAATTAAAAATTATTTGTCCTAGATTACAGAATATATGCCCCTGGTGGAGTATAAAGCCATTCTCTTTCATTCCAAATTTAACAATTAAATATAATGATAAATTGTTCTAAAGAACATGCCAGCCAGTGTGCTGCTTAATTATGTATCTCCATACCTCTGACTACATTCTGTATGTTAGTCTAGTACTGTCTATTTTTGTATTATAAATGCCTGCATATGCAAAATAAGAGACAGTTGATATCACTTTTCATCTCCTTGTAATCAAAGAAATGGATTAATGTTATATTGATAATACTTTGTGAGGGTGGTCTGGAATTTCTTATCTGTATTTGAAAAATTATGAGTCAATGTTCTATCAGCAGGAAATAAGTGGGTTTTGATACTTCCATGAAGTGTTAAAACAAACAAACAAGCAAATAAACAAACAAACAGATAAGTCTTGGGGATTGTTGTAAAGACCCTTACCAGAAATACCTCAAGGTTTAAATGTGCAAAGCAGGCAATCTGATTTTCATGTAAATAAGTTGCATGCATTTTGAAGTGACAATATTTAATATTTAGTTTCCATTTTCCTTCAATGTTTTGGTAATGCAAAAAATTTATTATGCTTAGACTGTTTTTTGTTTGTATTCATCAAAATGAGCATATATTAGCATTTATAAATGCTCAATGAATGGATGCCCTAGCTCTGAAATCTAATTTAATATGCATGAGAACGGAGGATAAGATTTCTCAGTATGCACAAGTAAAATCTTTATGAAAGCATCTGCATTTGTTAATATTGAGATACTGCACTACTGTTACTGCTTTGTGGAATACTAGATTGTATTAATTACTGAGTCCAATGCAAGAAGATGTTTGCTCTTGGCTCTGAAATCCTAGGCAAGTAAGACTGGGAAAACATGGAGTTAGTATTGATCTGTAAGAGAAATCTATCAAGACTCCACAGAGGGCTTTGCCTGAATAAGTGAGATTTATAAACTTCACTTTTTGAAAAGAAGATAGCTCTGTGATATTTCAAATGTAGAGTAAAATAAATATTTCACTTTAAAAAAGTCAGTGAAACAAGTGTAGCTTTATTCCTGAAGATCTTAATTTGTAATTTGTATGACTATATTCATTTAGTCTGTCACGTAGTTGAATATTTCTTTTTCATTTAGAAACTTTTTTTCCTTCATTGTAGAATTGGGAAGGAATTCTTCTCTTCCCGTAAACTTATTTCCAAAGATCAGCACTTGTAACATTTTCCTCTCACATACAGGACTGCTGTACTCTGTCCTTGCTATGGAATAGCTGTTTTGGAGGCTGTCAAGTGTATTAAGCATGTGATAGAGCCATTATGCTTCACACAGTAATTTTCAAGCCATTTGCAATGTGTGAAGAGAAGGCACTATGGTTTTGAACGTTGTGCTGGGATATGAAGCGGGAAATTCAGTGTTTAGATATTTTTGAAGAAAAAATTTAAAAACTGGAAAAAGAATGGGAAACAATATAAAGTCTTATTTTCACACCAATTCAGTGCTCTAGAGGGTGAAAACCTTGTCGACCTAGCACAATTTGCAAGCCTACATCAGATTCCAGGGCTGGAAAGTGCCAGATGCTGCCAAAAATATATATACTTTGGCAAGGGAAATGCTTTGCTGAAGAAAAATTCACTATTGCAAGAAGAGCCAGGTTGATCAGGGTTTGGGACAAGACAATTAGAAGTCAGTAGGTCATTGTTACATCTCAGTATTGCCCCTTAAAATCCATTGAGTAGGGCAATGATTATACAGACACCCATACATAATGAAAATACATCCTCTCCCCTTCTTATACATGCTCTCACAGGAAATAATTACTGCTTACTCTTGTGGGTGATGGAAGTAGGCATAGTCATGATAGAACTTTTCATACCCTTCTTATCCCAAGCCAGTGTAAAACTGCATTTTATTTGGGTTACCAAACTAATAACAATGAAACCCTATAACTGGGTGAAATTGTAACATTGCTGAAGTCACTGGTAAATATTTTAGTGCAGTCAGGGTTATGTCTTGATGAATCAGATGCTAGCAGTTACTTATATGTAACCTGATCCAAGGTCTACTAAAATCAATGGAAAGGTTTCCATTGTCCTTTTTCAACATGCTGGTGTTGAATGCTTGCTTTTTCTTCCAGCCTTACAGTTCAATGAGTAAATATTGTCTTAGAGACTTCTAGAGATTGCATGGAATGGATGTGATGAGATTCCTTGAAGGAGGTAGGAAGAGGATACTGGTGTACAGTGTGAAGCAGAATGACTGATATGTGGTTAATGCCACTGACCAAATAACAAGCTGTACTTTGCTTTGCACTTTGTAATCAGAAATTTCAGCTGTATGCTGAGAAATGAAAACAAATAGCAAATGACAAACATGGTGCTCTTGCATTTTGGTATCACCATCTGATGAGAAGCAGAAAGTGGGAATGGCTGTTCCAAGTCCTGTCTAATGCGTTTGCCATTGTCCAGGAGTGCACATATTGACACACATTACAATTTTAATTTTTATTGTTACAGAATAGTCCTTACAGGAGGATAAGTAGGTGGGCACAGGCCAATGTCACCTACCAGAGAGGTAGACAGTTTTCATTCCCTTATTAGAAACAAGTACTGGTTGACAGCAGCTGAACTTGTGCCAACAGTGGGCCCAGGTGGCCAAGAAGGTCAGTGACATCCTGGCTTGTATCAGCAACAGTGTGGCCAGCAGGACCAGGGCAGTGATGGTCCCTCTCTTCTTGGTTCTGGTGAGGTCACACTTTGAGGCTGTGTTCAGTTTGGGCCCCTCACTACGAGAGAGACATTGAGGTGGTGTCCAGAGAAGGGCGCCGGAGCTGGTGGAGGGTCTGGAGCACAAGTCTGGTGAGGAGCAGCTGAGGGAGCTGGGAATGTTTCACCTGGTGAAAATCAGGCTTAGGGGAGACCTTATGATTCTCTACAACCACCTGAAAGGAAGCTGTCATGAGATGAGTGTTGGTGGATTTTTACTTTTTCCAAGTAAAAAGTGATTGGAAAGGGGGAGATGGCCTCAAGTAGTGTCAAGGGAGGTTCAGGTGGGATATGAGGAAAAATTTCTTCACTAAAAGGGTGGTCAAGTGTTGAAACAAGCTGATCAGGGGAGTGGAGGAGTCACCACCCCTGGAAGTGCTCAAAAAACCTGTAGGTACTTTCTGATATGGTTTAGTGGGCAAGGTGGTATTCAGTCAAAGGCTGGACTTGATGATCTAGAAGGTCTTTTCCAACCTTAATGGTTCTGTAGGTGTGGCAATAGAAGAGGAAGTAGAAGGGGGAAAGAGGGTAAGGCCACTAAGGGGCTGGCTCACTCCTTACTGACACCATTAACTTTAGTGGGTTTGCTCTAATGTGCTCTAAGCTCTGTCTAGTAAGATCTTATATCATTGCCAAGGGCTTTGCCTGTGAAAAGCATCCAATGTTGTAAAATGATGCAGCAACAGAGCCTAAGGAATAAACAAGATTCAGTTTTGTACTTGTGAAGTCCTGAATCTTCTTTAGACTTTCAGTTTTTGAACTTTCTGTACAATGACATTAATTACTCTAGAAGTTACTTTAAGCATAGTCAGATGACTTAATGCTTTTGGTGAAAGTCCAGCATGTAGTTTTCCTCTACAGCCAACACTTTAGATGTGAATCATTTCCCAGAAAAATTATTTTTATTGTCTGCTACTTTTGCCATATTAGGATGCTTTAGGATGCTTTTACTTGTGAAGATTGACTTGCAAGATTCCTGATTAGAAAGTACAAATTAACTGCTACATTCAGAAGGGAAATTAAGACAGAAAGATTAAGAGGCAGATTCTTTTATCTTCTCTGATGCTAAACAGTACTTTATCCTAAATTATAAGAGCTATTTTGCAGAGAAAGGTAAGAACTTAAATTGAGTAATATTTATGGAATCAATTATTTGCACAGGAGAAGGCCATGTTGGTGCCAGGAACTGAACCTACATCAGCATAAGCACCAGGCTGTAACTATATACCCATCTTTCTTTAACTATATTTCTGAGTCAGTAGAACGTGTAAAAATACAATCTTGAAATCAAGCATTCATTTGAGGTCATGATGCTCCTGTTAAATTTGTCAAAGGAGATAAAAGAAAAGTGAAACTTTCCAGAGGAGTACATAGTCATTAAGGAGTAAGGATGAGGTCATTGGGATGAGAAAGGGATGGTGCATTGTGGCTGGAAACAAAACCAGAACTAAAACTAGCTAAAATAATTGTTTTGTTTGATTCATCTCACACTGGTTTTCTACCAGTTGTAGCTCCACCCTTAGTAATTTAATTTTGCAAGTAGGCACTAGGAAAATCAGTTCTAGTGAAAGGAACATAAAGGAAAAAGAAGTCAGTGCTGAACAACAGATGAAACTATGCTTGCTCTCCTTGTCCTTCCAGCTCACCTTGTTATTGCTGAAGACATGCAGGGAGATTATAAGGGAATACTGGTATAGTGCAGGGAGAAATTAGCTCCAATATAACACCTTAAATACCAAACTACAGTTTCTGCAGGATCCTTGAAAATAGAAGAGCTTGTAAGCAGTAAAGCTGTTTCATGAAACAAAGAGGATGCAATCCTTCTTTTACGGGGCTGACAATGCCCTCTGCAGTCACAGGTTTTAAAAGAGATAGTAGTTTGAGTAAAATTTTTTTTCAGTTCTCACTTGCTAAGTTTCAGTGGTCTTTTCAGGGAAGTTCAAAGGTTTTAAAAGTTAATTTCCATTAAAAGAGAAGTTTTTCTATGTAACTAGGATTATTCCTTCCTTTTATTATTTTCTTTCCAACCTATTTAAATTTGATTAATGATTGAAACTTTTGCTTCAGTTAGATGTTTTTGAATGGCTTCTCTTATTTTGCAGCCTTGCTGTCCTTTTGCTTTATAAGGCTTCTGCTCTGAGCCATATGGGAATACTCTAAACTTTAAAAGGGCTGTGGCAATTTTGATCTGACCTTTAAATTTTAGGTACTCACTGACTTTTTTGAGCCACAACATCCACAATTATTTAAGCAAGTGAATCCGGTTCAGCAGAAAAACAGTAGGGTGAATAAGCATTCTCAAAATTGTGTAGATTTTTAAATTTTTCTTATAAGTGCCATAATGTGTAAGCTTCATTGTGACTATAAATCCTAACTGTTAGATGCACTTTGCAAAATCATTTTTCCCAGTGCTGGGTCAATGTTTTTCACATCATGTCATCCACTTCATCAGTTTGAGCCTAGCCCTGCTCAGGATGTATGGTGGTTATTAAAAAAAAAAAAAAAAAAAAGTGTTGTGGAAAAAAATAATTGTCTTAGGCATCATTGGCCAGTGGAGGGCTTACATGGTATCAGAGCAAATGAGAAAGTAGAACCAAATAATTCCTATAAAATTCATTTCTAAAAGATCTCTTTTATTGCCATGTTGGTTATTAAAAATCACAGCCCTTTTTAATTCTCAGCTCTTTGACACTTATCACTCATTTTTTGTCCCTTTACATGCTAATAAATGTCAAAATCTAGAGGACTTTGAAGAAATCTTTTGATCATCTGAAAGCAGAGATTCTTGGTTTTGTCTTGGACATAGGCATCAGTATGAATATCTATGGTGTGAGCCTTTAGTTCTGTGGTTATGAGTTACTTAGCTGTATTTTAGATTAAGAACCCAGTATTCCAACTAAGAGTTAAGATGTACAAAGGAAAACTTCAGGCATATCCTGTTGATACCCAGAATTTGACTTAATAAGATCATAAATATTTTCAAATAACTAGGCTTAAGTAGTTAATCCTATAATTAAATCTGGTACCGTTATACATAAACTGAATCAAATAGCATAGAAAACAAAGTGTCCACACAAGAAAGTCACCTAAACACCAGAATCCTAGTGATTTTTCGTCTTCTTCTGATTTAGTACAACTAAAGGAGTTGGAGAATGTCCAGATGAGGTTAAATAATTTTTCAGATGTGCAGTTGAAGTGATTTTCATTTAATAACGTATCCAAATCAACTTTGTCATTATCCACTCAAATGTCATTGAAAAAATAATACTTGCAACCTCCTGGACTATTAGTATTTATGCAGTTTTAGTGAGGATATAGATGCCAGCAGTACAATGTTTCTTTCTTTTAGGTCTTCTGTAGCAAAACCTTTTCGAGTTCTTTCCATTGAGAGTGATTTTTTTAGATAAAATATGACCAATGCTCTCACTGAAACTTCGGGCAAAAGGAACCCCAAATTAAATAGAATTTTTTGTGGTTTGGGAAAGTTGGATTAATTTTTCCCCTTTTGTTGTTGTTGTTTTTTAATTCCTCTAAACTTCTCATTGCTTGCCAGAAAAGGAGGTGCAAAAATAACCCAAGGAGGCTGTGCAGCCGCTCCAGAAGTGAGAAGTACAGCAAGTTTAGTGAGAGTGGCTGTTCACTCTTTTTCCCCATTTGTGAAATTTAGAAAAGTTTCATGTCTGCATCCAGGATAAAATCCAAAATGGAAGCACAGTGAAGTCACTTTCACAATTCTTCTTGTCTAAAATGGGTCTGAGTTTTCCCTTATTTTACCTAAATGATTGCCTAATGTGAATCTTTTGCGATTTGGCTTAATTATTTGCAATTTCTCATCATCTGTTAGTTGCTTATGTCTCTCACTGTTCCTTCTTGACTTCTTCTGATACCACTTCATAACTTTCTAATGAATTTCCTAAACTCATTCTAGCATTCTAGGTGTTATTTGTTTATCCCTCTAGCAGTTAGACAGCAGGGCATTAAATACATTGCAATCAATTTAAACTTCATAGTTGTTTTGACTTTCCATTCAGCACCATAAAACTGCAATGCAATCAACTGTGAACACTCTAAACCCACAAAAAACCCAAACTATTACATATTGTTTTCTCTATGCAGCTTCAGAACAGTATTGCTTTAAACTAGATACATTTAATGTATGTCTCATTTAGAATTGGTGACGATAAAATAAACAACATCCTTACTTGGGTTTTTTGGGTTGTTTTTTTTTTTTCCCCCTAATCTTAGTGATACAAAGCATAACCCAAAAGGTTTTTATGCAGAAATAGCTGCGTATTTTGGACCTGTGTGGGACTGAATACCTTTCTTTATGTGTCTGTCTCTCTCTCTACTTGCATGGCTGTGGTCTTTTGCCATACTACCACTTGCAAATAGATCTGAGCACTGGAATCTCCTGGATGTGGTTATATTATAGAGCAAACTCACTATGTCTCTGGAAGATTTGAATGATTCTGTGATAACTGATAAATTTTATCCTAGTACATAAGGTTTATGAAAAGGCTTTCTGTCCTTTAAATGGTTCGTATCATTTGTTCTTAAGGTCACGGTCTGTTGAAAAATTTAATCAAAATGTTTATCTGACAGGGGCTGAAGTTTATTTCTACATTATTCTCAAGTTTTTGGATCCTTTTTTCAATTAAGTCTGTCTTTATGGTAAGTCATACATTAGCCCTGAAATCACATTATGACATATATGCGTGTTTGTTTGTTTGTTTGTTTGTCTTTGGGGCTGAGATTCAGGAGGCTTTGTAATTGTTGAATCTCGTGGGCAGTGTGTGCTGTTGAAATGCCTGAAGACTGGCAGCGGCATTGTTTGTAGCCATTGTTCTCCTGTGTTATTTGTGTGCAAATTATGGGCTTTATGTCCATTTCTTATTCACACTAGAGGGCTCCTTCACACTTGCTTAGTAGTGTGGCAGCATCGACAAGTCAGAGCAGGGGAAACACCCTGCAGTGCAAGGGCTTGCCTGCATTTCAGGACATAACAGGGTCCTGTGTCTTTCTCGCAGAAATTGCTTCTACATATTGTAACACTGTCGCCTCATGAGCAGTGTCTGTGATAATTTTCTCTGCTTCTTCCACATAAGGTGGGAAGAACAGAAACACTACAGAATTATTTCTGAACAAAGAGAAGTTAAGATTTGCTCCCTGTTGAGCTTAAAGGTACTCATGAGAATAATGTCACAATCCAGCCAGCTGATAAACTGGAAATCTTACCTTGAATGTTTCCTAAAATTAGGTAAGATTGTTGGAGACTATTGAAAATCACGTGAACGTGTCCTCCTGCCTTTGGAGTAAAGGAGTTGATTTAATTTCAGTACTGGGGACCAGTGTTTTTACTTTACAGGTTGAGGAAAACGCTTGTGCTAACTCTGCATGTAGCAGTAGTCTTTCCTGTCAGTATTTGTATCTTGGACTACAGTAGGTCAAATAACAGAAAAAACTAGAAAATTAGAAGAAAGCTTTAGTGTTGGAAGAAGGTACCCCCATGTGGTAGCTACTCTTGACCTTCTTTTAGAGTAGAATTTCAAATCATTTTGGCCTGTAAATACAGCTCTGAAATTTGAAAACTAACTTGGTAGAGAAGATGTGTAAATAGGGAAGTAACATATTTCTCGAATAACTGTTCTCTTTTCTGTTATCTCTCCTCCTTTTCACAATATTAATAGTTTTCTTAATTTTCTATACAGAAATTTCTTAGTGTTAATCAGATTGGGCCTTTTTAATGTCTAATTTAAATGAAGTATGGAAGAAAAACCTGAAATTTACTGACAAAATAGCTGTGTGCTATAGTTCAGTAACCTTTTAATTTTCTAAAATAACTGAATTCTCTTCAGTGTGAGAAGCTGTGTAATAAACAGCATCTATTCAAGTAAAATATTGGAAATTGTTCCCGAAACACTGAGTTGTGTTGGTATTTTAAAACATTGCTACTGTTTTCCACAGCTTCAGCACTTAAGCTGTGCCCTGCTCTTTGTCAGTTTCATGCTTGGGAAATGTCACTGGAGTGACAGCTGGTGGAGTGAAGGCAAAGAGGGGAGAAGAAACGCTGAAAAAGGCAAAGGGTAGAGACAAAGCACTGAAAAAATGCTTGGAACATGTTCCTGTATTGTAGGGAGAAAGGATGCCAGAAATAAAGAAAACAGCACGTGGGTTTTAATATGCACAGTGTGTTCCATCCTATGTAAAAGACTGTTCAGTGCTGGTTGCATCCATGCAGCACATTTGTCAGGACTCCTTGCTATTCTTCAATAATGCAACAACTAGGAAGATTATCTTTCTCCTACTCCAGGATGACGTCACTGCACTGATAAGTAGGACTTAGAAAAGGTTTATGTTCTTAGCACTAGATTTAAAGAATATAATGCTTCTTTTAATATAGTAATATCTAGCCCTACTAAGTTTCAATGCTTATCTTGCAAGATAATTAGGAAATTCAGAAATCATTTCTCTGGTTGGAAAGGAAAAGGGTGGGGTGATCTAAGGATAAATAAGCTCTCTGCTGTAGAGTTCCTCTGCCACTGTATCATATCTGGCAGGTCTTTCAAAGTGGTATGTTGTAAAAATTGCTAAAAATGAAGTCTTTAAAAACTCAAAATATTGTTAAAATTTTGTGTTGAAGTTGGTAGTAGTTATTGAGTACTTGTTTCCTAATAGAACAGACATTTTTAATTTATTATTTCACATTTTAAACTTTCGCATTAGACACCATACTGGATCAAGAGAAAGTATCTGTGACATGACACTTGCTCTTTCCTTTTAATCAAAAGAAAATAGATATTATTTTACCATATCATGCATCTTGCTCAGGTTAATTTTGACTCATTTACTTATAGAAATTTCTGAAAACTCTCCGGATCTCTTCATGGACAATTCATTCATTACTGTCTCATTGCTCTTGCACAATTATATTAAGTTGTATTTTGTGGATAAATAAAAAGAAAGATGAAGAGTTAGCTCTTCTGGATGGGCTATACAGCATCTGCTAAGGCTCAAACTGGAGTCAGTGGGGGGCAGCCCAATCCCTAAAGAAAAATTCATCCTGACTTATTGCACAAAGTGCATATAAGTGTTTGAGAATTAAATACTTCTGCAAAAGCAAACTAAATATCCAGTATCATCAACTGAGCAACAGAACACAGTTTGGTAATCATACACACGAATTCTGATTGGTTGGCACGGTAATATTGCCACTAATTGTTGGAGCAGGTAATGACACGTAATCTTCAGATTGCCTGACATTTTCTGGTTTAGTCTCTGCCTTAATGCTGTTACAACTTAACCAAATTTTAACAGTCTGGGTTTCAGGTTTTGTGAATTGTGCATGTTCTATAGGTTCATGAGGTGTTTTGTTTTCTTCTTGTAGAGGAGTTAGAAAGAAAAAGATGCAGCTAAAACCATAGAGTCATTTCTGACTGTAAGATTGGAAGGCATACAGTTTTGCCCCTGTTAAAATATAACCCGCTCTTCCCTGAAGTGTAGGCCTGTTTTACTGAATAACCTTTGTGCTTCCACCACGTGAAGGTGGAATCTGGGGAAGAGGCAAAAAGGAATCATGTTTTGAGTTGGAAGGGACCTTAAAGATTATCTAGTTCCAACCCCCCTGGAGATTACTTTGGTTTAGATGTTTTACTTGTTATACTCCTCTCTGTGATAATTTCAAGGAATTGTCATCTAGCAACTTTCCTGCTGTTTAGAGTGGCTGCTGTCATTTGTTACTGCTGCCATAGGTGAACCTGCTGTCTGATATTGACATTTCCCCATCTAAACATTGACATGAGGTTTCTCTTAAAGACATTTTTCTTGGAATCTACTGGTATTGAAGTTAAACAAGGTGTGGCTGCTTTGTTGTCAGGTGGGTTGGTGTCGGTGTTTCTGTAGAAATGCTTCACAATCTGCACTAACCAGGACTGCAAAATCGATATTTATGTATCTGTCCACTGACATGCAATGGCTACTACATGGAGCTGTCACTGCCCAACTCAAATCTGGTGAGAAAAATGTGACAAGGTTGCATGTGCTGCACGTTTGTGAGAGAACTGTCCTTGAAACCTGGTTCAAACATGATTCACCCTCAGAGGAGTCAAAGTCCTAGTTCAGGTAAGGTAGCTGCCAAACACAGAACTTTGTTAGCAACTTTTAAAGGCTCCTCTGTCTTAAATTATATTTTCTTCTGATTCATCGTTTTCACCTCTTTCTGGATGAGATTTTTCTGCCTTTTCTGTAACACCTTTCTCTTATTGCTAATTCTCACCTTCTTTTCTCCTTGATGCAATTCTGTTGTATAATGAATGCTTTTAAAGGAATTGTACCAGAGTATCGACTCCTTTAAATTCATGATGGATATCTCAAAATTCAGACTAAGGATGTTTTTCCTATTCTTTCTACATTAAGAATACTGGAAACTTTTGACCAGGGTTTCTATTAAATTTGAAAGAGTAAAACTTTTCTCAAGTGATTTTTCCAAGTCAAAATTACTTAACAATTCTGAAAAATCATGCCTTCACAGCTTATCAGCACAGTATTGACCCAGAACTGACACATGTCCTAGCTACAGGGAAGTCACTGACCTGAGAAAATTAACCTCACGGGAATATTGATAGAAATGGGACTAGGAAAAGAGCATGCAAGGCAAGTGTGCTCTTCTCTGAGGTAGTTCTTTTGATTTATTGGCAGAATGTTGTGGAAAATAAAAGAAATTGCTTACTAGGCTCTACCACTTTATTGAGAGGATGCGAAGGAAGTGTGAAAAGTGGAATGTGGGGAATTAGAGTGAGAGCACAGTATTTTGCTGCTGGCAGATGTGTGCTAGGCTTCACCATTTTACTGGTGTGGTACAATTTAGTTGTTATGACACATTCAGGAAGAAAAACAGAAAACACGAGCTGGAGGCTTGGAGAAAATTAAATGATGATGACTCAGAACTTACACCCTAAAGTAAAATGAAATTGAAACACTGCACCAATTTGTTCAGAAGAGAAATCTGATGCAAACGTGAAAAAATGAGCTTCTTTCAAGTTATTGAAGCTTTTCACTGATCTTCAGATGAGGAGGGTAATATTAGAAAGTTAGCATCAAGGTGAAAGGCAAGGATGATTAAACAGATAAACTGCAAACTGAGCTTATGGTTTTTGCTGTCATTTTGTTTTCAAAGTATTCTTTTTGTTCTTTGTGCAGTCAGCCCCACATCTGCTTCTGCTGGAAACCAAGGAAAAGTGTTTCAGTGCCTAAAAGTGTTATTGTTTGACTTGTTTGGCTGGAGTCTCAAGTAACCTATGAACTCTGTGCCATATTCCTGCAGTAAGCAGAGGGCCTGCTGGGGTGATCTACTTAACTTGCCTTTAAGTTTTATGTAAACTGTTATAACATTGTTTAAAAACGGTTTGCAGGATTCTCTGCAGTAATATGGCACATATTAACTTCTAGACTTAAAGTAGTAGCCAATTTGTATCCCTTAAGTAAACAGATTTTTTTTTTTTTGTATTTACTGAAATGTCTTCCTAAGTTTGATAGCCTATTACCTATAATTTATCATCAGTACTGCAGTGTGACACTTTGCTTAAAACTTTAACCCTTGCAGTATTTAGATTATATGGGAGGTTCTAAAAAGTAGTATTTTGTTGGACCTGAATTGTTACCTGACTCTGGAGATTTCAAAAGCAGTTTTAAAAGGTGAATAAACATAATTGCCTCATTTTCACACATGGTGAAAGCAAGACAAATACAGATAAAATTAGTTGGTTCAAGGTTATGTAAACCAGATAGTCCCATAGCCAGAAATAGTCCTAGCCCTCCCATCTGCTCACTCTTTATCTGTTTTCTATCTAAAGAAACACTTTGTCTGTTCTCTGAAATATAGAAGATAGGAGACGGTTTACACCGATTAGGCTTCTCATATTAGAAAGTCTAATTTCTGAATTCCTAGAATGCACTGAATGGGACTAATAATTTCGTAGTGCTGGACTCCTACATCTGAACATCTCATAATTTCTTTTTTATGGTTGCAAAATTTCTAATTAAATTTTCTATATATGTGAGAAATTGGCTAGCAACAAGATCATCTCATGCAGCATATCAATCAAGTGACTGTGGGTTTGATTCTGTAAGTAATCTGTGTCCAGAAGTCATGTGCACTTCAAGTAGAATTTATAATTGCCTGATGTTGAACGGCAAGATTGTGGTCTGGTTACCAGAGAAATTCAGTATTTTTATTTTTGCCAAAGAAGCTGTAATTCTGTCTACTCCAGATGATGATGTTGCATGGAGCACATCATCCCTTATCTTCTGAAAGCATATCCTCAAATCTCACTGAATGCAGGACAGCCTAAAGGGCACAGTGAACTTTTATTTCATATTTTTTCTGCATCATAAAGACGGTGCTAGTGTTCTGCTTGATTATCAGGAGGGCAAAGGCTACATTATACCACTGCTGCTGTGATCACAGAAAGGCACAATCAGACCAGCTAGTTCCTCTGGCTTATAGCTCCAACATGCTGATATTCTAAAAGGACAGATAATAGATAACCCCAGCTACTCTGCACCACATGTCACCAGAGGCAAAGGGTACGTGTCATTCCCTTTACTAGTACCTGGCAATGCTGAGCTCTGTTTATCACCAGCCACTTGGCAACAAGGACTATTCTTGGTCAGGACTTTGCTGTTGCCCTGCAGAGCAGCTACTCTGGAATTTCTGCAGCTCACAGGAGCGAGGAAATTTCTGTTGTTTCAGTGAGAGTAGGAATAGGCTAACGATTCCCTGGAAGGGCACTTAAGGTTGAAATAAAGGAGAGGAGGATTACATTGCCGATTTCTGTTACATGTTATTCTGTATTTCTTGTAGTTGTTGAATCAAACCTGTATTAAATTCACTTGGGCTGATATGTGTGCCATTTACTTAGCAATTCAAGTGTGTGGGGGGGGTTGTGTGTTTTTTGTTTTTGTTTGTTTGGGGTTTTGGTTTTTTGGTGGGGGAGGTGTGGGTTTTTTGTGGGTTTTTTTTTTTTGGTTTTTTGTGTTTTTTTTTTTTTTTTTTTTTTTTTTTTTACTGCATACATTTTGGTGCATTTTGGCCCAATTTTAATGTTAAAGCCCAAGTGTATTGCTGTCCATTAAAATGATCACCATTAGCTCTCTTTCTAGACTATATCATTGTGAGTTAGGTTGGTGATGAAACATGTTCTTACTGTGTCTGTTGTCTGAATCCAAACTTCCAGAGTTAATATTGGCTTAACAAGCTTTATATTTTCTCTTTCCTTTATTAAAAAAAAAATACAAAGAGCTCATATTTCAAAATAAATCTGAACTCTACTTTCTTTAACAGCTGACACAGCTGAGATTTGAAGCAGCTGAATGCACATATAATGCATTTTAAGAAGTGACATTGCTATGGTTATGAGTTACACAACAATATGATGTCAGCCCTCTGATTGGTGCCATGGTATTTAGCAATGCCACTTGGACAGGAAAGTTCACACACAGAAGCCTGTCCAACAGTTCTAAGAATTTTATATCTTTTGAAGTATTCAATATATTTCTTTATGTGTTGAAGCACTGGCCTTCCAAAACCCTTGTTTTCATTTTCCAGCAAACTCAGTGAACTTGGGGTCATTGGATTGTTTGCTTTCTCACTGGCTGCACTGAAATCAAGCAGCCATCAGCTAAATTACTATAGCTTGAATGTGTCTAAAAAGAATTCAAAGCAGACCTTTAAGACAGTGTTATGACTGTGCTTTTAACTTAGCATGAGGATATAATACAAACTTAAGAGATTGAGGTCGTTCAAAGGAAAGATGGATTTTTAGTACTGGCTCAAAACTATGGCACTTTCAGATTTCAGCTACATGCTTCAGTTTTCTGTGATTCTAGTTATTCCTGCAAGAAAACAATCCGCTTTTGCTACAAATTAAGTTTTAGTTTTCCAAGCCATCTCTACATCTCCTGAGACTATAGGAAAACACAAAAATGAAAATTTTAGCAAGATATTATCACTCTATACTGGCATTTTAGCGATGATAAATTATCAATTCATTGGTCTGGAGGTAAAATAAAAAGACAAATTTAGGCCTATTAAGATGAATTTGACCAAAAAAATCATATTTATCTGTTTAGGTTGTTCAGAACCACCAGTTTTCCTAGCAGAATTGTTGTTGTGAGTTGTGTAGAGTTGTATAGAATATAGTGATGCAGAATGGAAAAAGGTGGAAGGAAACCAGGTGATATACCAACTTCCTTCTGATTCAGTAGAATACTGTTCATTGCAACCAAGGCTTGGTTTGTGAAAAACACTGAATTTTTATGGTGACTGTGGAGAAATGCATTGATGGTCTCTGCTAAACACGCCATAAAATCACTCAAATGGATGCTCATCCCGTTGGTAGTTTCAACTGACTACCCATGTGGATAAGCCTAATTCATGTCACTACTGAAGACAGGAAATTGCTGAAAGTTTAGGAGGAAGCTCTGAGCTGGCAGTGTGCCCTTGCAGCCAGGAGGGCCAATGGTTTCCTGGGGTACGTTGGGAGGAGTGTAGCCAGCAGGTCAAGGAAGCAGATCTTCCCCCTCTACTTAGCCCTGGTGAGGCACATCTGGAGTGCTGTGTCCAGTTCTGGGCTCCTCAGCACAAATGAGGTGAGGAGCTATTGGAGAGGATGCAGTGGAGGGGGACAAAGATGACGCAGGGTCTGGAGCATCTCTCCTAAGAGACACTTTGGGAACTGGGTCTGTTTATTCTAGAGAAGACTGAGAGGGGATCTCATTAACATTTATAAAATACCTCAGATGTGGGTGACAAGAAGGTACCAGACTCTTTTCAGTGGTGCCCAGTGACAGGATGAGGAGCAAAGACCATAAACTGAAACATGGCAAATTTCACCCCAACATGAGGAAGAACTTCTTTCTATTGAGGGTGGCAGAACACTGGAACAGTCTGCCCAGGGAGGTTGTGGAATCTCCCTCTTTGGAGACATTCCAAACCCATCTGGACTCGTTCCTGTGTCACCTGCTCCAGATGACCTTGCCTTGGCAGGGGGCTTGGACTACGTCATTTCCAGAGGTCCTGTCCAACCCCTATAGTTCTGTGATTCTGTGAACTCTGAGAAGTGTTAACACAACTAGAGTACTTGATGAACTTTTAGTGTGAACAGATTTAGGGCTTTTCTGTACCACCTTTCATGGGGTCCTTCATTAGCTGAAAAGAAAATTCAATTATTTTATGTCCTTTCTTAATTGCTTTTAACCTGTTCATCTAAAATCAGATCTCTTGACCAAGAGATTTCAATAATTTAAAACTTCAGATTTTTTTTTTCCATTGACTTCTGTTTATCACCAGACACTTGACAGCAAATATTGTTCTTGGTCAGAACTTTGTTGCTGTCCTGCACAGGAGGTGCTCTAGAACTTCTGCAGCTCACCAGAATGAGGCAATTTCTGTCACTCTAATGAAAGCAGAAAGAAGCTAATGAGCTTTTGGAAAGGTGTTTAGATTTGAACAAAAACAGAGGAGGATTACATTGCTTTTTCCCCAGCTCTTTTGACAAAAGGACTTTGTTAGTTCAGGTAGGATAGGGTATATGCTGAAGCTGATTTTGAGGATGGGGCACACTTACAGCTTTGGTTTTGTCTTCGTCCTTCATTGTTCCCTTTATAAAGGGAAAGTACTATTTCACTCTATAGCTAGGTTAAATTCATTGACATTTGTATTCTATTTTGAACATGCAAAGTTCTAGTAGAAATATGAAAAATATTTTAGGAAATAAAAGTTCTAGCCATCTCCAGTTGGATACACAACCACTAGGGCCAAAAAACCTTACAAACGTTCAGAGGAATAGATGATTTCCTGGGATATTGTAGTGTATAATGCATTTGAAGGCTAAAATCACATACTTCTATGATAAGCACTTTAGAGCAGTTTATGAGGAAAATATTAAATCTTATTGTCTGCAGTGTTTGGATCTTGGAAGTCAATAAGGCATGAGACTACCTGTCACCGAGACACACAAAGCAATCACATGCAGACAAGAGATTTTCACAGAGGTTCTTCTGATCCAGCTCCCAGCTGAAAGAGCGGAGAGAAGAGAGCCCCTTTGTTTATTCTTTTACTTTTTATACATTTGTGGGTCGAGCAGAAGATTGGCTTTTTGGGGTTTCCACCCCTCAGCCTCAGTGGCCAGACGAATTGTCAGTTACAATTGTTTTCAGGTTAGAAATATGCAAACAAAGGACAGAGAATGAAAAACAAAGGATTTGTTTATATTACTTCTGTGGGAAAGGTAGAAAAACTGCTCTAATATTCTACAGTAACTAAAAGATCTAACTCCATTTATGAAAATCAAAAGGCTAATAAAGAAACTCAGAAAAACCAAGGTAACACTACCCGTTATGTATTGAAAATGCTGATTCTTTTCCTTCTCCCAAGAAGTGTGTATTCTGTGTAACCATGGATACGATTTTTATGTTAAAGGCTTTAGTAATTTAGTGATGAGCTGTGTATCATAATGTAAAATTTATAGGTCTGTGACCAAATTAAGACTAATAGTCCCTGATTTTATGGAATTCCTAAAGACCCATCTTCAGTCACTGGTTCTTCCATTAAACACTTCTGTTTGCATTGCAGCATGCTTAAAAGTGAGTTTAATTTATAAATTCTGGTATTATTGTTGTTACACAAGGTAATACTTTTTAATAATACTTATTCCTTATATTACAATGTATTTTGAATTGCAGCAAATTTAGGTGTTGTCAGTCCCACTGCAGGGGAGACAAGGTCTAAGCCACAAGTTTCTGAAACTCCTAAATAAGACATCCTATGGAAATTTGTGAGAATTTAAATTCAGTTTTCCTGGTTAGAAGATAAAGAAAATTATAAGATACGCATTGCCTCCAACTTTCTGCAGTGATTATAATTTTTTCTCATGTTTGATTTTCATACAGTATTGTTTGTGGTGCATGTTTAGGCTTTGGCATCTTGCAAATGAGGTAAGTAGAAAGGTAGCACTTACAGTACTTATAACCACTGTCTGTTCCTGAATGCCTCTTAGAATATTTATTCAAATTCAGCCATCATTATTTTTAGCTTGCTTGGGAAATTATTAGCTTTCATCTGATGCCTCACATAGTTATGCTAGAAATAAGAAGATTTCATACTAAGCGTATTAGTGTGTTTAACGTCAGAGAGGAAGCAAAGTCATAATGCCAATTCTTATTTTGAAGAGCTTTTAATAGTGATAGCTTTTTCACAAGTAGTCAATAAGGTCCATAAGCAAAATTTAGACAAGTAGCTGAGGACCCTGGCTTGTATTTCCAAAGATGCTGAGGCAACTAGAAAGACAGGCATATGCCTAGAAGGATTAGAAAACCAAACCAAAACAAAGAACCTGCCTAGGTTCACCTGTCATTGATCTAGGCAGCTATTGGATACATGACTGCTCTGGAAAAATCTCTTGAGCGTCCATCTGCCTCTTCAGTGCCCAAAAACCTGATTCATAATGTCTTTAGGACCTTCAAAGGTCTCACTGGCTATTCATGAGGCCCATTCTGATTTCTGAAAATAGAGTAACGCTTCTCAAATGTTAGTTTTCAATCCTTTACATGTAGCCATCTCCCTGCCAAAAAATCGAGAGTAATTTAGGCACTTTAGCCAACAACTATGTACAAACTTTGACAAATTAGACAGATGGCCAATCACCAACTACATGAAGTTTAACAAGGGTCAGTGCTGGACCCTGTACATGGGATGGGGCAACCCTGGTTGTGAGAATAGACTGGGGAACGAGAGGCTGGAGAGCAGAAAGGGACCTGGGGGTCCTGGTCACTGGCAAGTTGAACATGAGCCAGCAGCGCCCTGGCAGGCAGGAGGGACACCCATGTCCTGGGGTGCATCAGGCACAGCATGGCCAGCCAGGCACGGGAGGGGATTGTCCCCTCTGCCCTGCCCTGGGGCAGCCTCACCTCCAGTGCTGGGGGCAGTTTTGGGTGCCACAAGATAAAACAGACATTAAACTGTTAGAGAGTGTTCAGAGGAGGCCATGGGGATGGTGAAGGGCCTTGAGGGGAAGCTGTATGAGGAGCAGCTGAGAGCAGTTTGTTCAGCCTGGAGAAGAGAGGACTGAGGGGAGACCACATTGTGGCCTACAATGTCCTTGTGAGGAGAAGAGGAGGGGCAGGCACTGATCTCTTCTCTGTGGTGCCCCGTGACAGGACTTGAGGAAACAACGTGAAGCTGAGTAAAGGGAGGTTGAGGTTGAATATTAGGGAAAGGTTCTTCACCCAGTGGGTGGTTGGGCACTGGAATGGGCTCCCCAGAGAAGTTGTCATAGCACCAAGCCTGACAGAGTTCAAAAAGTATTTTTACAGTGCTCTCAAGCACATGGTGTGACTCTTGGAGTGTCTTCTGCAGGGCCAGGAGTAGGATTCCATGATCCTGATGGGTTTGTTCCAGCTCAGCACATTCTGATTCATTCTGAAGAACTGAATGGCAGATGATCTTTAAAATTACACTGCAAACCTTTCAGGTTAGTCTGAATGATGTTAAAAATGAGGAGTTTTTTGATGTGCTTGTACCCTCTTCAAATCAGAAGCAAATCGTATCTATTGATTGCTGAAAAGAGACTTTATTTGCTGTATTTATATGCAGAAAGAAAAATATCAGAAGTTCAGCAAGCAGTTCTTAGGAAAAATAGGTGACTAGTAAGAAAGCAATGGGAATCCAGTCAAGGGAAAATATTTGTGGTGTAATGACACTTATGGCCAAAAGACCTAGGAAAATCAATGATCAATGTTTTCTTTAGTGAGAAAAGCACAGAGAACTCATGAAATAAAATCCCTGAGACTAACTCCCACTATCCCCAATGAACCGAGCTAAAGCCATGTGAAGTTAACAGATAACCTTGAGTGAGTATCCATGGACTCATAATTTAGGATTATGAAGAAACTCCTTGGCAGGGCCAGCTTGGATTATTAACATTACTATTTTCTTCTTTTCTGGCATCAGCTTTGTCCCTTCTTTGTTATAGTACATATCAGATTTTCTTTAACATTGCCACGTGAAAAAGTAAAAATACACCCTAAAAATATTACATCCTAAAATAAAAAATAAACAAGGCACTTCCACCTTTTTCATAATTCCAATATAATAATTTTGCATTCAAAATCTGTTGCAGGTTATTTGATTCTTGATGGGGGCAAGGAAAGCCTTATTTATTAAAAGAGGTTTGTTCTTTTTCACAGATCTGAATTTCATCTGTTTCATATCAGAGTATAAACTTCTATTTGAAAAGAAGAGCAGACAGTAAGAATATCACCACTTATGAATTCTGCTCATTTTTATTAGTCTTCATCTTAGTGATAACAGGAAATAGTTGTACTTTATTGCATCAAGTCCTACTGCTTTCAAAAACTAAAATGAAATGACTATGAAAGAAAGATTAGGGGAGTTGACTTAATGCCATTGTAGCTTCAGTTGTAGAATTTCATTCCATTTATTTCACAAAAAGACAAGGGTGAAGTTCTGCAAAATATCTTCCTATTCTTTTTTTTTTTAATGAATAGATTTTCTTGACCATTCCACTTTTTAAAATGTTTGTATCTTGGAATATCTATATTATATCTAGTGTAGGTAATTCCTGAAATAGTGGTGGAACTCCTTAAGTATATGAAATAATTTTTATGTCTCATATGAAAACACCTTTTATGTCTTTTAAATGCAGAAGCAAATGTGAAGTGAGAGCCTCATTTCTACCCCATTTTCCTCAAGCCAAACCAGCTGGGAATAGTACAATGCACAACACTAAGAGCACCTTGAAATAAGCTAAGTCACATACATATTTATTCATAGCAAGTATAAATAATTTTTTCTTGGTTTTAGTGCTTGTTTTTACTCTGCTTCAAAAAAATACATTTACTGAAAAAGTATTATCAATGTCCGAAGAAACTAAAGAACGGTTCCTGTAGCCATAGATGGTTTGAAAATTTTAACTACTGTGATTACTGTTCCCTGCAAAGGGATCTCTTTAGAGAAGATCATGAAATGCGAATGTCTTTGAAGTGGTTCTGTGCTTTTCTATATTGCCTTGGATGCAGAGGGGTACTGGAGTGAGGAAGGTAGAAATGCTTCGTGGTGTTGTTTCAACTCACCAAATGGTTTACTGCTTCGGGTGGGATTCTTTCTTATCTCAGTCACATTGTCACATTACTGCTTTTATAGGTGAGCTCATTGGGTAAGCAGTAGCTATATTTTAAATATTCCAGCTGATAGAATAGTTTGGGTTGGAAGAGACCTTTGAAGATCACGTAATCCAACCCCCTGCAATTAGCAGGAACATTTTCAACTACTCCAGGTATCTCAGAACCCCATCCAATCTGACTTCGAATGTTTCATTGACTATCTCAAAACTGTACTTTAGCATCATTCTGTGTTCTTTCTCCATGATGATACCATGATAGAAGGCACAGTCCTCTAACAGAGAAAATCCTTCTCTAATGACAACCAATATTTAGCTGTCTCTGTAGGTTATAGATATTATTAATGTCTTGATTTCTTAAAAAACTGCTGGAAAATGAATATTCATAGGAATAGAAATGATCTTGTGTGAACAGTAGTGTAAGAAACTGCTTCATTATTTATGCAGGGAAAGGTGCACCGTATTTTGCAGGAATAAGAAATGAAGGAGTTTTACTTGCTATAACATGTAGCAGTATATTCTTTCTATTATATCAAGAAAGAAAAGATAGATAAGCTTTTGCCTTGCGCTTTTACAGTGCCCAACTGGAATGCTTTCTTCGACAAGATTCACACTTAGACTAAAGCCAGGGAGTTTTTAAGAGCTAGAGGAGCAGCTCTAACTGGTGTTACCTGCGTAAGGCACTTTCTGGGTCTTTGCTTAACTGTGTAATACCATAGCAGCTAAAATAAGCTTGGGTTTGCTTTGATCTAAAATGGGATCTGTATGAGTGCATCCTTACCTCTACATGGAAGTTCATTGTGTGGTTTTAAACAGATTTATTCCACCAAAATTTAGGCTCCTAATGGAGGGTCCTTACTCAACTGACTTAATGAGTATAAGAATACAATTGCTACGGCTTCCTTGCTTAATGTGGTGGAGAAGGAAAAGTATGTCCTAGGGAAAATTCATAACTTAATGAGAGCCCTGAAAATTCTTTAGTCCTCTCACTGACTGCAGGATGAGCTTGAGTAGACTCCTAACTAGAATCCTCATTTAAGTGCCCAAAAGCAGATGGACTAAATCTGAACCAGAATCTCCTTATTTCAGGTCACACTCTCTTCAGTGTTAATCATTCACCAAGTTCATTCTGCATGTGGACAAATCAAAATGATGTATGTCTAGAAAGGCCTGAATTTAAGTCTTTTGTCTGAAAAGACAGTATGAAAGGAACAGTATAGTCAAAAACATAAAATACAAATGAGATCTTTTTGAATACATCTATCCTTCTCTATATAAATCATGGAGGTATAATAACATCACCTATTCTTCCTACACCTCTATTCTCTCTTGAAAAGAATGAAAAAAAAATCAAAAAAAAATCACCAAAAAAACATCATAAGGAATGCTTTTATATTACTGAATTCCAAAATATAAGTAGGATTGTAATACAAATTGGTTCAACTAGTGCCTCTGTTTTTCATTCAGTACCCATTGATTTAGAGTAAAATGCCAGACACAATTAGAAAAAACCCCAGAAGTGTTCTAAAAGCAAATATATATTGTGCTTTTGTATTTAATCTTAGCTATATATTTCAGAAATAAACATGGTTTTTATTCAGGACATGTATTTGCCAATAATACATTTGATTAAACTAGGAAAATTAGACATACTATCAGTAGCTTGCTCCCAAATTACACAAGAAGAAATTAGATACATTTTCAGTAGCTTGCTCTCAAATTTCTACAGTCTATGAGTCACCAGATTCTTCCTGCCAAACTAAATATGTCTGTGAAAGGCTGGAAACTTTAATGGAAAGAAACATAAAACTTGAAATACGTAGGAAAAACCAAGGGTTTTTTTTAATGGAAGACCTGTTGACTAGTAATTCAGGAATTTGGGGGATGTAGAAATGAATTATTGCAACATTATCATTTGTCCAGAGAAGTTTCAAGGTAAGAAGTGTATTCAATTTAAACCTGCTATGTTAATCTAAAATCCTTATTAGCTTTCATGTAATCTGAAGTAATCAATGAAGATGTACAAAAGGAAGCTGTAAAACCTTCATTATAAGAGTAGAAGTTCATATCCAGTTTTTTTGATAGGGCTGAGTTAAAAGAAATCTTCAGTATAGTTAATGCAAGTCTGAAAAAAAATCTCTTGTAAATTTAGTTTATTATAGGTGGTCTGGAACAGCCATCAAACACAATTAGCAATGTACTTATCTTTTCAGATCCACAAGCAGAATGACATCTTCCTTACAATATTCCCCATGATGCTTAGACTTTTTATACCTTTGCATAAACCATACATTTAAATTTTTTCTTTAGAATAAAGAGTTGTGAAATACAGAGCCTGTGAGCATAATTTAAGATTTTATCCATTGCCTTAGAAGCATATGGCTGTTAATGAACCTTCTTTTTGAAGTCAAACCAATTTTCAGTAGTATGTTTTACTTTGAACCTGCTGTTTAAAGGATTTGGGGGTATTAAGAGTTTACTTTTGGGGGGATAGAAATAGTGTTCCTAGAATATTTATTTTCAGAAAGAAAACAGGTCACTGAGCTGGATTGAATCAGAATGGTCTGAGCCAACCCCTTCTTTTTTATGCATACTCAGCCTTGTGTAAATTTCTGCCCAAAACACAAAGACACAAACAATATAAACAAATAGTTCTGTATAAAAAATGTCCTATGATTTCAGGTTTGTGTGAGTCATCATTTCCCAAAGGAAGTGCTTTAACAGGACACTCTTTCCCTACTTCCACACTCTTATGGGCACATAAGGAAGCAGAAGGGCCTGCTGTCTGGAATCATCCTCCTATTCTAGAGATATATTACATAAATGGGAAGATTGGGATCACAGCTGAATTTCAAAATAAGATGGGAAATATTTAAATATGCTGTAGACTAAAGGGGAAAAAAAAAAAAAGGCAAGAGACCAAGAGAAAAATTAGCCATGGAAAGTTTCTTTGATAAAAGAAAGCTATTCCAGTTTTCACTAGCAAAGGATTAAAAATGACATTCTGCTTTGCCTAGTAAGACTAAGGACACTGAAAACAACATTTCTCTGCATATGGGATTCGATCAGAAAACACAAGTATCTCAGTATATCAGACTAGGGATTTTTTTGTAGGAATTTAAGTAACTTTCCACAAACTGGACTCACCCACTGGACACTATACAGTATGCCCCTCCAAAGACTATGGATGCGTTAAGAGTTTTTGTTCTCAGAACCTCATTTACTGATGCAAACAGGAAATATGCCTGTCATTGCTTAAAAGTTAGACCCAGGATTTGGGCTTTATCTTTCATAATGGTTTTGTACTAAATGCACCACACGGAAAGTAGGAATTAATGTCTTTTCCTTCTTCTTGACATTGAAGTTCCTGTGGTTATTACCAGAGATAAATTTAGCATAATTTCTTCAATAAGTATACATTTGTGGTATTTATTTTGTATGGATTTCTAGAAAAATTACTTAAGTGTTGGTTGCCCCTTGCATTTGTTGTCATATTTTTGAACAATTAAGCTTGTATCACCGAGAAATAATGACATTAAGATATAGTTTAATAAACAAGCCCAGATCAATCCTTTTTTAGCAAAGCTCTGAGGTGGCTTTAAGTGTCTGATTTTCAATGATGTGAAAGGGTTTGAAACATGCCAAAGAGCTAAAGTGCTGAATAAGCCCTGGAGTTTTGGCTCTGTGAATTTCTGCCTTTGAAGGAGCACTGCGTATAGAATGCCCTTTATGCACAGGTAGAAAATGCAAAAGATTTTCATTAACAGAGCATGTGGTTCTGCCAAACTGAAAGTCACAGCTTTGTGACTCCTGCTGCTGTTGATCAAGAATCACAAATGCTTTATTGATACCAGAACAAACACTGAGGTCCATACGCAAAGGTTTTGGCTGATTGCATAGAGCATGTGCCAGAGTTGAAGTCAGGGAAGGGTTTTTCTCAGTATTTAAGATTCAGTGGAAAAGTAAGAGGGGCAGCTATGCCAAGAATTAATGTTGATCTTGCCAAAAGTTTCTTTGAGTGACTTTATCCAACATGAGACTAAACAATGTATTAAATACACATATAGCAGTTGGGGAATCAAATGTCAAGTAACAGCTTTCTGTTATTTGAGACCAAATTTGAAGCTTGGTTGAGTGCATAAAAAAAGAGGTAAACTTCACAAAAAGCATCTCTAATATCGACCAGCTAATAAGGACATATATAAATGGAACTTCTAGAGAAAATGTACTTATTTGGTTTTGATAGTAGGCACTTTTTGCAGAAATGTTTCTTGTTGAAATTTTGATCAATGATTTGCTTCCAGTCACTTCATTAAAATTATCATGACTACTGCAGTCTCTCTTAAGGAAAAGGCTGAAAAATTATAAAACCCTTGGTGACTTGAGAAACTAGCTGTAGAGGAGACTTGTTTGCAGGGACTATATTTAGTGTATATCAGAGGTTAAATCCTCCTAGACTTACTCTGCAATCCATGGAGAAAGAAGACAGAACCTCTCTCTCTGTTATTAAAGAGGTAACGTAAGATTAACTTCACCAAATGAAGGCTGGCCTTTATGAACAACTCTTACCCTTACTTAATGTAGTAAAAAATGAGAAAATTCTTTCCAAGACTGGCTTATTTTCAGACAACTTCCTTTAGTGTTTACTACCAGGACAAAAAAGCACACATCAAACTTGTGTCAGCTGTTTGACTATACAGTGATATCATTGCAGAAGTCAGAGCTGTTTTCTTTCTTATATAGATACATCAGTAGCTGTGCCTATAGTTCTGGTTCCCTGAGCACTGACTCTGCAGACCGGGATAAAGCACATCTGAGCTCCTTTCCAGTTAGCTTCTTGTAAGAAGTAAGGAACCTAGGGATAGATAGAGGAATACACTCAGATCTTCCATAGATACAGTATTTGGACATGAATGGGGCATGTAGCCAGACCAAGGAACTTAAAAACACTCTCAGATCTTGCTGTGTGAACACAGCCAAGATGACCAGCATTTGTTTGCAAAGATTTGTAAAACTGTCAGTGACACCAGAGTCTGTGTGTGTCCATGGCAGCTATTCAGCGTGCCTCTGCTGGGCTTCTAACATTAACATTCCTTTCAATCAGGGATGCAGAGAGGAGCTAATGACTCATAGCTCCTACAGGTATGGAGTACTTAAAGAACTAAGTGCCATGCCATCTCTTGTAATTATGCTGATAGGTTTGACAGGCCTAGAAACTTTAATAACATCTTAAAAGCAGACTTCCTGAAGTAAACAAGAAGCTCTTAACGAGAGTGAAACGGGAGAAGCAAAACGTAATTGCCTATTGCTCTACTGCTTGTTTCCTCTTTGCTAAGGCTGCAATTCCTCCACACACACCTTAGTTCTACAAAGCAATGTGATGTCATGACAGCTCTCATTACTCAAAATCATGTTCATGGGCTTATCCTGATTTCCTGATGATTATAAACTAATAGTGTTACATTGTGCACAGTTGGGGATATTCCCAAGGTCAACACACAATTTTGATTGTCTTAGTGGACAAAAGATATAGTAAAAATCTGCAGTAATCCCCCACAAAGCAGTTGACACAGGGAACATTAAGCTAGATGCCAGGAAAGCCCATTTTTTATGGGATTGACTGCTTTACACATGGAAGCATGTTCTAGATCATTCTTTGAAGAATATCAGAGGAACTCCAGTGTCTCAGGTATCTAAATTCATCTCTTTTCTTTTTTATGCAAGTGATGGTTCAGAAGATTCACCACAAGACTATAGTAGTGTTTTTAGCAGCAAAAAAGGTGGAGTTTTAATTCATGAAGTTGATTGTCATGGTTTCAAGTAAGTGTTGCTACCTAACTTGGGCTTTAGAAATTAGAAGTCTGAAAATGTCTAAGGAATTAAGGAATCTGTTTCTTTATTGGTACTTGTGTATTTAGCAAGACTGCTATGCATTTACTGTAAAAGGAAAAGGTATCTTTTTGTTCCTTAGAACAAACTACTGGATCTCATGGTAGTAATAGCCCCCAGAAAACAGCATGAGCAAGAATGAATGATTGTTCAGAAAATTCAACATTTATGAAGCTTTTTTTTTTTTTTGACTAATCTACAAAATTAATTCCTGTGATAAGACTAGACTATTCCGAGGAAAATTTTCCCCCTCTTAGGCTTTCACTTCTGTAAGTTTCCTCTAATTTCTCCTTTAAGTTTTTGCATCATTTTCTGCTCTCGGCATTATTTTGTAATAAGCATACTATGGTAGACCTTTCTGGACATTAAAACTCAAGTGAACATTGAAGCCATCCCACTTGGCTTCATGACTGGATCCAGAGGTTTTGAGATTGGAGAAACATTGAGAAAAGCTGTGTTTTAGTGTAGTCACTATTATAGCTGCGGCTAGGTTCTCTGTCACCTTCTCCTAACAAAACCTAACACCCAGGAACCTGAGGGGCAGAAGCTCTCCTAGAGATGTCCCTAGATTTCCTTTCTCTGGGAAATCACAGGAGACAAAAAGCTGTCTGAAGAGTAACCAGTGCTGGTTGGAGATGTGACCAAGGAAAAAGAGTAGATGCTTAACTTGGGGATTTGTGCTGTGTTTCACCCTAAAAAATTTGGAAAATGCTCCTTATCAGTCTATCTCAAGTCAAGAGAGAGTGGTAGAAACGACATTTGACTTTCTCTTGAAATCGGCACTTCTCTTTGTGTGTGGTAAGCAGCTGGGGCATCTCCTCAGAAGCTATAAAGAGTTTCCTTTTATAGTTAGAAAGTTGGGCAGTGTAGACGACATAAAGGAAATTTTTTGTCTTCTAGTCCTAGCCATAGATATAGCCATGTGGTTGAGAAGTACAGAGTTTCAACAGAAAGTAATACAATTATTTCTATCTTTGCTTCCACCCACAACTCCCAAGGAATAGTCAGAAGCTTTGACCTTGACTCTAAACCAGGAATTCCAGCTCAGCCAAAAGGTATTCTTTATATTTGGAGTCTCTAGTGAAATACAGAGAGATGGAAGAAAAAAAAATTCCTCACAGCTATTTCCTGTGCAATTTAAAGGCAAATACTACCATTGATTACACTTTATTTAAAGGAAGCAGAGTATGAGAATAGAGGGCTTAAAGTACTACTTTTATTGACATATTATTTACAACAAAATAAAAAAACTATTGCGTTTTTACCTCTGCAAATAATGTGGCATTCTTAAAAATTCCCAAGAAATCAAGCAACATTTTAAAATTTTAAGAATATGCTGCATTCTGTAGTACATTTAATATGAGGGCCTCAATTTGTTTTACCAATGTTACTGGGCTTATTTCTCTCTAGTTTTGTTTTAGATTGAACTCTTAACAAATAAGAGGGGGAAGGTTGAAGCAGATTAGATTTCTTCTTCACAAATAAGTAGCCAGGTAGAGCACACACATTACTTGGCATCCAAGGGGCCACATACATATCAGCTTCATAACATTCCTGTTGAATGATGCAACTACACTCTATTGATTACAACTGTGCAAGACTTTCCTAAAACAGGGTGGTCATTCATAAGTAAAACCTTCCTTAGTTTTCCATGTCAAACAAGGTCAACGTTTGTGGGGGTGTTACGTTATTTCAAGTGAAAACTCAGAGTGTCAGAAAACAGCAAAGAGTAGAGACAAAGTCTATCTAAACTGACAGCAGATAAAGGTCAAGATTGCAAAGGTAATGATCTCCTTTGAGACATTGGAAGCCCATCCTATTATTTTAAATTAAGGATGACCTAGCTTAGGGTAGAGATTTGAAACAGATTGTGAAACATTAGAATAATTGAGATTGAAACCAAGGAGAGTTACTGCTAATGATTAGCATATCACATGACCTCTTACCTTGAGGATCACAAAGTACACCTAACAGTAGGTCTGATTGCTGGGCAGTAACAGCTACTCTTGTGGAAAGCAAGCATGAGAGGCCTCTGAACCAGCAGCAAACATTTTGCTGGTAGAGAAACAGCTGAGATACATACACAGTAAAAGGACAATTTCTCTGCTGCTCTAAGGATGTATTGTCTCATTGTTTTTTCGTGCAGAAAAAAGAGTGGGAGATGGCAGTCTTTACATGCACTCCAGCAATAAAACATTTGTAGGATGCTCACATAATCCCCAATTCTGCTGCTAATAAATGCAACAGACTTTGGTGTATAAATGAAAACCTGACAAGTTTGTAGGATAATGTATGTATGAGAGAGTCCAGTAATTTTAATACTGTGTTTAGCACCAGAATACTAAGCTAAACAGCACTCTGGAGTAGGTGCTTATTAACAAGTGTTGAGGTGTTAAATGCAGAAAAGAAGGCTTCTTTTGTGGATAGTGGATTACTTTGCATACATAAAACTAAGGTTTCAAAAGTGAACTTAAATAAAATGTGCCAAGAAGATAGTGAAAATCTCTGCAATTTATATGTCGAGGAAATTAGGATTTTCTGTAATTTAGCAGTACAAGAGTCTGAATTTCTGTTTTTATTGCATGCCAGGAGAAAACATTGAAAGCAATGACTCCATGAATAGAAATAAATAGGAATAGGGTGGGTATGATCAGAAAACCAAAAAACGATAGCTTAGAAGACAAGAAGCTTCAGTCATGAAGGAATATCAAGAATATCAGAGAAGCACATATTGTTATTAAAAGTAAATGCTAGCTTCAGAGGCTATAGGAGCACAAATTCTATCATGTTTTGAAAAAAATATATTAATGAATGTATTCAGAATGAATATACTCCTAGCTAAAACTTTCATTGATTTTTGTTGTTAAGTGGCAAATACCTGAAAATCAGAAATAGATTTCTATTACATAAAAGTTGAGTATTTATTGATCCTCACTATTGCAGAGTTAATTTTAGCTATTGCCTGTACTAGTGTTAGTCTTTCTTATCTTAGCACGCATGAATTTTCCTCCACCAGTATTTAAATGAAGCAGGTGGATACCTGGATGTGGCAACCTTCTACTTGCTGCCTTTCAGCTCTTCTTTTTTTCAAACCAGATGTTGAAGCTTAGTGTGTTTTTAATATGACACAGTGTGTAGTTTAACTGTTTGCTGGTAGTCTGACATAACATGCATGTGTATCTCTGCCTAATGAGTGTCTTGGGTTTAGTATGTGCTCTTCAGTGACAGGTCAGTGGAAAGCAGGAATAGAGCAGGTGGAATAGCAACAGCCGGAAAGTGGTGAAAAACAGTAACAAGTTTGAAACTGAAAATTTGTCAGAAACTCAGAGAAGTTGAACACAGGCAAAACTTTATTCTTTATTGAGATTTCATAGTAACTGAAGACTTCAGCATCTTCCAGATATAGGATACTAGTCCTAGTTAGCAGCCTGGATGATCATAGCTAAGCTTATTTACAGCAGTTGCAGACTCCAATGGATTACATGAAAGTGTTTAGCAATTAAATGAAAGAAAGGGTGGACTTACTGAAGTAAAAGCCTCTGTCTCCGCACACGAACTGAAGAGCATCAACCAGCTCAGCACCACAGAGTGTTTCTGGGCCAGCAGCAACAGAACTGGTTAAGGTAAGCAAACACAGGGCAAGGTAGAAGAAATGGATGTAGGACACAGTGTGCATCTTCACCTGACAAGGAAGCAGAAGCAGTGTCAGAATTTCCCCAAAGAGTCTTACAAAAATTGACTCCTGCACCCTTGTGAATGAGAATGAATATGTACTGTGATTTCTCGGACAATAAACATGGAATCGGGAAATGTCTCACCATGATTTTGCAACTGCCTACATGTTCTAATCCATATATATTGGAAACTGATTATTTATTCTGGTGAATACTCACAATCACATCTAGTTAGGGAACTGTGTAGTAACTATGACTTATATTTGCTTTTGGAAAGCAAAATATGGAAAAGTGGAAGAGACAAAGGGAAGCCTGGAATAATAGGAATAAGGAAAACAACCTTGAATTGGTTTGTCTCTGACCAGATAAGCTAAGAGGGAATATCACAGGTGCCTGCCAATGTATTGTGGGAAATAGGGGTGGCATATGACAGAGGAGAGCTATTTAAACTAAACCCCACACTGTCACAAGAATAGAAAAATCTAAACTTGCTGTAAGGAAATTTGGCCCAATAGAAAAAGAGCTCATTATTAGCACTCCACAGTTCTCCAGCCGCCTTAGAAAGGAATACCAGGACGAACCAAAAATGTTGCAAAGTTCAACTTGCCAAAGTTACAGGAGTTGATGTGAGATCTTCTGTAGCAGAAGACCACATTCAGTGACTCTTACAGTAACCTGCTACTAGCAGGCAAACATTTTGGAAACATTTGACAAATTAAGATGAGCATGAGTTTTAATCCATTAAAGATTTGTATTTTTACTTGTTGCAAGAAGCTATACTTCATTGACCTTCATTATACCCTCTTAGGCAGCTGTGGCCATGAGGTTTACGCAGAGGTGATAATTCTTGTCTCATTTAAGTTTGGTTACAAACTATCTTTTTCCTGTACTTTGAAGAAAGGCCAGTTCTCTATGGGTGTAAAATTGCACCAATCCATTTATCCACTTCCTTTTGTATCCCTTTATGACCACCTAATTTCTTGCCCAACATGCAAAGAAGATAGCCTTTTCTTTTAATACTAGGAAAAGCTATATATGTATAGCAGCAGGACACTGAGTAATGTGCTTAATGCACATTCTGAACTTATTTAGATCACTTGCCAAAAAGCAGTTTTGAAAGGTGTAAATCTGCATTTAATTTCATCCTCTTTCAAGGTTAACATTAACATTGCAGTCAGGTAAGAAGTTACAAATCTGTCTTCCACATACAGTTAAACTTGGCTTAAAACTGCTTTGTATTAGCAGTTTTGTACAAAGTAATTGAAGTAAAATCATTAATTTTCCCTAAAGTTTATTTCAGGGTTTCAGGGACCATTTAGTCTTTAATATTTCTACACTGAACTTTTGAAAAAAAAAAAGAAGTTATCTATTTTCTGATCAACTGGGATCTGATCCAGTGGGGTATTGAGCCTTGTTTAGTCAATAATTTTTAAGAATTCTTTTTTTCTTGGCAAGAGATCTTAGTGCCTTGCTGGATGAGCCCCTTATTTCTACTGTGACAATAACGAACAATTTTAAATCCCATGATATATCATAAAAAAAGAATAATTATTTTCCCATTCACAAGTGTCTTTAGCCAACTTTGCCATGCAAACCCCAACAAGCTCAAATGCATGGACATGACTTCAATGGCAGATGGAAAAAGATCAGATTATAAATGAATGATGACAACATGAGGCTCTATTTCCTGTAATGATTCCATATCTTAACAAAAATTTCTTTCTTCCTTAGCCATATTTTTGAATTTATAAGATAAATATGATGCACCTGCAGTTTAAGATGGTTCCCAGTTCTGAGGAGGTAAAGCAGAAAGCTGTTTAGCACACTGCCTCAGAAAGCTGAAAGACATTACAAATACAAGAACATTATGTATTTAACAATTTGTTCTTGTATAACATTCGGTCCAGAAATAAACATAAATTTTAGACATTTAACAATTTTTATTTTTCAAGACTTCTCAGCTGGCTTACATTTTCAGATAAATATCAGCACTGAACTATGACAAAACAGATTATCTACTGTTTTTCCTTTAGTGGATGCCAAAAAAAGGCTGCATAGTATAAACCACAGAGAATTTCTAACTTTATCTCCAAATTTAACAACAGTCAAGAACTTTCAAACAAGTAAAAACTTTGTAGAAAAGAAAATAAGCTCACATGTTTCTAGGGGTCAATCAATTATTTGATAAATTAAGTACTGTTTCATCAAAGTAAATTCCAAAACACAGTATAAATCTTTAACTTTACTTCATCATTTTAATTAAGCATAACATTAATTGATTCAATATGTTTGTGATAAAATCAAAGTACCCCTTTATATCTGAGGGGAATAGTCTTAAGAAAATACAAAGTTGTAATCCAATGTTGCTTCAGGTTTTCTACAATCAAGCAGAGTACTTACATTATCCCCAATTTGACTAGAAAGTTGAGAGCTTAAAAGAAAAAGCATTGGTGTGTGGGTGGAGTTTTTTGAAGCATCTAATTACATTAGGAAATTGAATACAGGTTCAAGATGAGCCTGGTTAAGCACTTCTTTTAGCTGCATAGAATGACTGACCATATTTTCACAGCTGGAATTTCCTCTTTTTTCAGTAAAATAGCCAGCTTTTGCTACATTCCTCTATTAGTAGTCCAGAAAAGTAGCACCACGAAGGAATGTTATATATGAACACTCTACATCTCATTTACTTCTTAATTCTTCTATGTAAGTCCCCTTCATTTAATAAACTATCACTTGACACAAGTTGTGCATAAGAATTCTTCACATGCTTGGTCATTTTAGTAACATGTAAGAACATCTGCAAGAATTATAAGTATCTTGAACGAGGCAACATTTTTTTGGAGAGCATAGGCTACAACAAGAAATCAAGAGTTATATATTCAAAATTACATTTTATTCCAGAGGGGTTGGGCCAGATTACCAAGCCATAGTAGAAATGTGCAATTATTATGAAATATCAGTATCCACTAGTAATTGTTAAATAAATAAAGCATGTATACTCTAGAGTGCATCAAGGTTTAAATACTGTTAACTTTGAGCAAAGAATCTGGGCTACATGCTAACCTAAATCGATATGTTCCATTGATTCCAAGGAAGCTTGGCAGGATGCAGAGCTGAGGAACTAGCACATTACTTTTATGTCTCTTAGTGCCTTGCTCAATACTTAAAAAACCCCAACCCTTCATCTCTCAAGTATATTGGAAAGGATGCCCATTTATACATTAAGGGAATGATTTCATCCCTTGCAATTACAGACCTGTAATTAGGTCATTAAGGAATGAGATAAGTGTGGTTTTAGTGTAAGACCAATTAAAAAAAAATAATTAGGCCCTAAACAATTAAAATAAGATAATTCTTTCAGCTACATAAAAGTCCTTGCAAAATATTAAGGGAGAAAAAGTTCTTGAAGGATATAAATTTGCAGATAAAGGAAAGTTGGACTGAAGCCAATTGACAGAAACAGAGGTCAATGCACCTACTGAAGTCAAATTTACCTTAAGGCAGTTTATGTTACTGTGCAGAAATTATAGGGTCATAACATCAAACTTCACATGCAAACTTTCCTGAAAAAGCCCTCCCTAGAAGGGAAAACTTGGAGATGAACATGTAAGGGAATTTCCATTTTCTTTATGTACAATTGCTTAAGCTGTACAAATATGCAAGGTCAGCAAGAGTCGCAGCTGGTTTCTAATGTAGAAAACAAACTGAACTTCTCATTTACTTTTAATTTATGAAAGCAAAAATCAAGTAAATGCCACGATGCTGCCAGAAAACTGCTGCAGTGACAACATCCCTTAAAAGTTTCCTTGTGAAAGCATGAACATTTTCTCTATAATTGTGTATAATAAAACTGCAGAAACTTAACATGTGAATAATACCTTTTTCCTATAAAACCCTGCACCTGCAGAAAACAGCTAAAAGTTCTTGTATTCAGAAGCATTCATTAACAATATAGACAATGATGTAAGTGGACCTTTTAATAATGACATCTCTGAAATATTACAAAGTTCTCTGAATAGAAGTGAAATCTAAGACATGTATTTGCAATAGTTTTCCCTCACAGTTATCTATGTAATTGCAACTATTACATACAGCCATTTTCCAGATCACATAAAATTGCATGTTCAGCAATTTATAAATAATCCTCAGTTCTAAAATAATGTTATTGAAAAGTGCACAATACTCCTCTAGCCAGCAGCAGACAATACACAGCAAAATAAAACTAAAAAAAATATTTGAAATAGTAATAAAGATTTACCTTCAAGAAATCACACAAGCAGCACTTAACTAATTGTGTTGAAAGACTGTTGATTTTTTCCATTGCTTCTTGAAAGTGCAAAGTCTGGAAATGAATTTGTTAGCAGTAATGATGAGAAAAAAGAAATCCAGAGAGATGTGAGATGTTGAGAGCAATGTCACATTTCAATATTGAGGACTTTATTCCATTGCGCAGGCTCTATCTGCTCTGATTTTAGCAGTGACAGTGAGATTTAGCAAACAGAAGAGGGATTTAGAGAAAATCCTCACATTTATCTACATTACACAGACACTGTAGACAGGAAACAGCTGGGGGAGCATTTGCCTCTCTCTCTCTCCCTCTTCTGGCAAAGTTACCGAGTAAGGACTTTTTTGGGCATGGTGACAAATAACATCATACCTTTGCATTTTAAAACTAGAGCACAGAAGCATATTTTTTTCCCTTTAAAAGAATGTGAATTAGTGACTGAGGGGTTAGCAGACAAAAAGAGCTTGTGCTGCCATGAAAAATAAGAAAATGTATTCTGGTTAACTTTCAGGTAGCTGTGCATGCATTTGTATTTATGTCTGTGTGTCTGCATTTCAAATATATAAAAACTTAAATACGTATGGGCAATATTTGTATATATGCATACCTTTGTGTATGTATATATACATACATTTTTTTTTGCATAGGAGCATAGGTATTTTATTTATATAGTACGGAAAGGCAGGCAGGCAGTTATCTACCTCTTCCTTAATGTGTCTTTACGTTATTAAACTTGGCACGCCTATATGCTGAGTACCACTTAAAACCTCCAACTCTCTCTGCGATTAACCCTAAAATAGCAGTTTGTAATTTGCTAAAAATAGCAGAATTGTTGAGAAAGTTGTAAATAGGGCAAAATAGCTTTGTGATCTTTCAACAACCACATAGGAGAAATCATGTAATTTCCTAGAACTTACAGTACTATGAATATAGTAACACAAGTAGCCCAGTTTGGGGGGCTTCCATGATATTTATCTTAAATCTGCTGCTGTAATTATAAAGTGATTATCCTCCCCCTTTTTAGTAGTAATCTTCGAATTTCTCTTGATACCAATTTAAATGACACGGGGAAAGAGAGAATTCAATTATTAGTTCTGCAATACCTAACTTGTGCCTTTTTATTTTTCCTCAATTATGAGTATATTATAAATAACACCAGCTGGCCAGCAACATGCTCTCACGGGTTATGATGTCATTCAAATCCCTCAACTGTGTTAGTGGCTTGCAATGTGCTCCAAGCCAGCTGTTTTTCTATTTATAATGTATGCTTGCATTTTAATACTTAGCTATTGAGGATAAAGTTGTGATGTTGTTTTATAGATGCATTTCGTACTTGTTGCCCTTTGGGCTTGGAAGATGGCACTTAAAAGTAGAGGACTGAACAAGGCTGCAGCTCCAGAGACCAAACACGTCACAAGCAGTGTATGATTTCCATAAAAGCTGTTTCAGAACATTGCATTTTAGCCCTGTCCGCTTCCACTAAGTGAGAGTTGTATGCTGAGGTGCTAGCTGTACTTTATTATTGAAAATTACAATTGAGATCATGTCGGCCCAGATTCGTTCTTGGTTTTCAGATCCACCTTGAACTGTAGGGTGCTTGCCAGGCAGAAAGGACACAATTAGTTATTTGTACCCTCTATGAATGCCTAACACTCTGCTCTGTGTAGTTTTAAACAGTGTATGGTTAGCTAAGCTGATTAATCTTTGGAAGGGATTTCTTCTAATGTATCATAATGGCAGAAGCACAGGGCACTTTGAGGTAAGTTTGCTTAGTTCAGATAATACTAATATTTCAAGTATTCTGATACACATTTGTACCACAGGTACTGTGTTTTAAGGTTCTGCTCTGTTTTATTCTCCCCTTTGCATTTTAGAAGCCATCGAATGCACATACCGTGATGAAGCCTACGGCAACCCATAGGACATGTATCACTTATTCCAATAGCCTTAGAGAAGAATGTGGGAAGACAAATTAGAAAGTTCTGATAATCTTTTTTCTTTTCTTTTCTTTTTCTTTTTTCTTTTTTTTTTTTTTTTCTTTTACAGTACTACAGGTGGGTGCCCACACCCTTCTGCCTTTTTCTTCCTAAATAAGAGAAGGAATACACTCCTTCATAACCTCCCTGCTGCCCAGGCTTCAAATGCCCTTCTCACTCCTCACTGCTTGCTTTCTCCTAGGTTTCACCAGGCGTCTCTTGGTCGTGAGAGCAGCATGCAGTAGAAGATTCAGCTTTGGGCTGCCAGGGTAGTCAGAGAATCATAGTGTCTCTAAACACCTGGTAATTCTGGTTCTTTCCACAGAGCCATTCTCAACACCTTTCCTCAATGCACCTGACCAGCCTAAGGTTCTGTTGCACTTCACTTCTTTCTTCTGGTTCTTGTTTTAAAGTGGTATTGTGAAAAAGCAGGAAAACAGAAAAGATTCAAAAAAGGTTTCCATTAGGGATTTTTAGTCTTAGTGCAGTGCTTTTCCTCACTAAGAAGTTATTCCATTTTTTTAAACAGAAAATTAAAAATCCCTTAGGTCATACTGATCGGGGGATCACTAGTTTCCTAAAACATAGCTTCTGTCCTGGTGGTAATATTCTAGTCAGTATAGCAGTCAGTTATCTATTGGAAATTGGTTCGTTTTTCCCTTGTTAAATATAGTAACATTTTAAACCACTTAGAATAAAGTACTATATGACTGCATGCTTATGCAGTTGTTTACATTCCCTTAAATAGAATGCTCCTGTAAACTACAGAGTTTATGGCAGTTTTCAAAGTATTTATAAGAGATATGCAGATCAGAGAAGTTTTCTAATTGCAATGCTTGTAGCTATTCTACATTAAAAGCAATAGCATATATATCCTTGTTTAGCTTCTTAAGGGTAACCTTCAGTATTATAGCAGCCACAAAGATACATGAAATGTGTGAGAGATGGAATCAGGTATTTAGGAATTTGTGTGTGCTGATCCTCATCTTTTGTACTTTAACACTCCAATGATTTCACTAACGTGCTCTAATGCTATAGAGCCCATGTATCGGTTTTTCCAGGGGCAACTCTGTTTTATAGAAGATAGCAAATACACAATTATCCTAATTAATATATTGTCCCTACTTAAATCCTTTCTTAAAAGGTAGGAACATTGCCACAATGCCTGAAAATGCCTGAACCAGTGTGCTTTTGTCTTGCATTCTCTGTTAGATCACTCTTACCAAATGCAATTATTAGTCTCTGTCGTTTGGTGTTTTTTACACTGGGATTACAAGTTTTCTGATAGAAAACCAAGGCAGAACCACTAGTAGATAGAACCACTGTAGTTGATATCACCACTATAACAGATATTACTGAGAGGGTGATAGGGCAGAGAGCATGGTTTAGGAGAGGATTGAAGAAGGCGATAAACACAGTGGCTGGCAAACAGCTGTTCTTCATTATATAAAATAGCAGAAACAAGATTGTCTTTGGAGGAAGGGATGAAGGGGAGTATTTTATTAATGTGGAATTTTGCGTTGAAGTTAGTGATTAGTCAAGTATATAGTGGAAAATTCCTTTCATCAAATTAAAAGTTGGGAAGTCAAGGAAAAAATCATTTTGCTAATTGATTTGAGCTAAAGAATTTCTTTTTAAAAAAAAGCCTCAAGCACCTTTTGTAATGATGATCTAAGCGGCATCATCACTAGATGAAATACAAGTAACAAATTTGATGACAAGGATGAGGGCATGCAGTCTGAGCTGTCATTACTTTGTCAGTATTGAAGAGACACCAAGGAGAAGGCAGTGCCATGAAAAACAGTTTCTCATTTGGGTAAAACAGGGAGAGTGCAAGCTTCATGATTAAGTTTTAGAGAGGATCACATAATTTGAAATCCTTTGTACTGTCTGATCAAGAAAAACGTGAGCAGGCGGGATGTGTGAGAATGTCCAGAATTATGGTTTATAGGTAGCAGCGGTAGAAAAAATTCCTCAAAACGGTAACAGCTCAAAATTAATCCATGGACTTGTAAACTGATGGTGTATGGTAAAAATGCTGTGATGAATAAGACAAAATTATTTCAAAATTTTAATGTATAGCATTAATTAAAGTACTTACTGTTTTGAATATCTTTATATTAACATGGTGTTTTCCTTGGTTTTTGAAACAAATGTGCTGAGAGTAATATAAAGACAAATGCTGATCTTCTTTTCCTACTCAAATGAAATATACATTGACTATTGGATATAATGGTTCACATTTTGAACAATTAATTTTTTAAAAATTATATTATGGAAGTTACACATTAATTAAGTGGCATGAAATGAGCTATAATTGTGACTGTAAAATATGAAAATTAATATTAAATTAACAAAACTAAAAAGCTCAAACAAAATGTGTTTCAACATTTTTGAAAGCTTTTTGTTAGGGTGTTTTTTAAAAAAAATTCTGCTTTGTGGGAAATTTTGAAATAGTTTGTTCTGATTCAGAATAATCAAAATACCAACATTTTCCATTAAACTGGAAATTCCCAGTTTTAGCTGTTTGTAGGCCTGCTCTCACTTTCCCAATATTAAGTCCTGAATAGGTCATCTTTGCTCAAAAAAGTTGCTTACTTTCTCATTCCTAACAGCAGCAAAAAGTCAGAATTAGGACAGAAAGAAATTAAGGAGATATGACTGCATAAGCTCTATCCTTGCATGCATAGAACGAAAGCAAAATAAGTGGGAATTGGGATGGGAAGCAATTAAGATATATGTGTATGAAGGGTGATTTCTATGAATGATTTAAGTGCCACTGTCACAGACAGAAAGAGGCATAACCTTAGATATTCCCATTATTACTTAGACTGTTTTCTCCACATTTAGGTGAAATGTAGAGACATAATTTTTTCCTGAGTCATCATTAGCATCAAGGCTAAATCTGTGCTCATAGACTTTTATAAAATAAGGTCTAGCACATATGTTTAATGGTATTTTGCTTTTTCTGTAAGTTAGACACATGAATGTCAATGCCTATGTGTGGTTTTTTTTAATTTGCTGACTTAGAAAAAAACTGTAAAGAGAACTGACTAGTGTAAATTTTATTACAAGCAGGTTGTGTATGTCCATACAAAGCAGTGAAAGAAAATGGCAAAATTGCCCATCTGTCTTGGCCTGAAGAGCACTTGCATGAGTTAGACACCTCATAAACTACTCCATATTTTACTTATAAGCAAACTCTATTCAGAGATGAAATAAGACATCTCTAAACAAACAAACAAACAAATCTGCTTTGACCATTTAAGATTTATTTAATTTACAATTAATCTGGAACTTCTTGTATGTGTTAGGATTATTTCTTCTGGGTTCACTTCTCTTCCATCTCATGATGTAAAATTCAGAAGGGGCTTATCCTATTAAATTTATACAGTTTTGTGGACTGAAGCCAATGTATTCTGCCCATTCAAATACTGAGCTCTGTCACTGACATTTTTCTGTCTATTTTCTTCAAATAGAAGTTACAGATGAACCAGTCATCTCTAGTTTGACTTGTTGATATAGCGATACGCTGGTTTATTTTGAACAAAACATTAAAAGCTAATGGAACAAAAAATAACCCAAACCCATAAACAACCTCATCTAATTCTGATTCTTAGATTTTGGTCAACCATGCTTTCATCAAGAAACTTCTGAATAATTTAAGTACTAAAAAGAACCCACAGAATGACAAAGTTGCTCCAAATAAAAGATATATTGACTCTGATTCATGAGTGCTTCCCTGTAACAGACTTCACTGCCATTTTGAACAGAATTGTCTGATCAAATGGCCAATTCTGATTTCCTTTCCCTATTTTCATCTTAAAATATGAAGTACATTAAACTATAGCAGAATTATCTTTACCCATGCATAGATTTTGTGGTTCGGAGCAGTATCTTCTTTGTAAGCTTGATGTATTTTATACCCTTTACTTATATCTGCTTTGCTTAGATAATGTTAGTTTTGTCATTGGAACTGGGTTTAGGTTTTCTGGAAGGCAGTGGCAGCTTAGGCCATTGAGACCAATTTTGCAAACCTGGGTTTGCTGTTCTGGGTTTCAGGGCATCCTGTATGTAAATGAATTAGAACAAGCAAAAATGCACCTTTGATCTCTAACAGATCTTAAATATGGTTACAGTGAACTTGGCTCTTATTATAATTTCTACCTTTGAATTACTTGAGCCACTTGAGTAATTTCTCCAACCAGTTCCATGTGTCCCAGTCTGTGAGATAGGAAAAATAGTTACTTTAGATACTTTGAGACTCATAGAGGGAAAGCAGAGCAAGCCATATTATGTATTTTTTGGAAAATGTTATCATGGCTGAAAGAACACCTCTGTGTGTTTATAGGAAGTGACAAGCTACTGTGTTAGCCTTGCACATTTTATGTCTCTGTCATCTTCCAAATGTGTTAAGCACAGCTGGAAGAATTCCCAACAGATGCTTCCTTTTACTTATTTTCTTTTTTTTTTTTTTTTTTTTTTTCTATTACACCATTCACAAGTGTTCTTGTCAAAGACCTGCTTCACAAAACTTTTTTTCTGGAATGATTTTTGTATGATACAAGTACAATCAGGTATGATAAATGTTTATGCTTCATTACTACGCTGCTTAAAAAAGCAAGGCTGTTATTTAAACTTGAGTAAGAGAGGAGAAAAATCTCTAAAAATAATGAAATATAACTGGAAAGGGAACTGAATCCCGTGAAGTGGTAAACACCAATGCCTAGCTTCCCTATTAATTAGGATGTAAGGGAACAATTTATTAACTAATACTTACTCTAAATATGGACACATGACTGGTTTATAGTTCCTGATTCTACAAGCAGACTCATGAGCCTGACATATTTTCCAGCCTCTGAACCTGTCTCTGAGTTGAACCATGCCCCTGTGCAGGAAAACGCTCCACCTTTCTGGCAAGGTTGCTGGCTGGGGTCCTTTTCAGTGGTAATGAGCATCTGCAATGCTGATAGTAGTTATCCTTTAAGATTGGCAAGATCATTTTGAATCTTATGCATGCTTTCTGTGATAGTTCATACTCTCTTTCTTCAATGTTATGTAGAATTTCAGATTAAAAAAAAAAAAAAAAGGAAAAAAATCATTAATATGATAGGTTTTGATATATGAAAACAGAAAGAAGTAAGAAAACATGTTTTAACTTTGTAAAAGAAGGGCAAGTCCTGCAAGGAGTATCATGGGCTAAAAGTTTAAATGATGAAGAGAAATAAATCTTAAGCTATTTTCTTTACTTGTTTGGAATTTTAGCTTTTCTCACAAAAGACTAAGAGAAAGAGAGCATATTTACTTTGTATTCTGTGTTATCTGTTTAAACAGGACTTTCCTGTTTCTATGTCTACTTTACAGCTCTCATATTTCAGTTTCCTATTTTTCTTGCCTTTTTTTTTGTTGTTGTTGTTACATATCAAAGATTATTATTGCTTCTTTAAAAAAATATGTGAACATTTTTTAATGGGCAAGAGCATCAACATTTTGGTAAAGAACTGAACATTTCGGTAAAGAACTGAATATTGGTGCAGTTTTGAGACCATCATACATCATCAATGTTTCAAAACACTCTGAGATTTGAAAAGTCTAGCAGATTTTATCAGTGGAGAAAAAAATCTTTGCTTAGTATTTGATTTTAAAGCTCTCTCATTCTTTATAAATTTCTATTTCCATTCTTTTTCCTTTTGACATAAAAGAAAGCATACATGCAAGCACAGTATCTACCTGTATTTTGCAATGCTTGTATTTATTTGGGTTTTTTTTATACTTTTCTGTCTTTTGGTGAATGATTCATATTTTAACAGACCATTTTTTATGTGGCTATAGTCATTGTAGTGGATCTGTATGGAACGAGGTCATTCAGAATCATAAGTGTGAACCAGATCAGCTGTGAACACAAGATCACATTTCAGCTAATAAGGCAGAGCAGAATTCAGCGTTGATGTGGTTTTGTGCTGGTTGCAGAAGGAGACGTGGTATTTCATTCTTCATAACACTATAGGGGTGAAGGCAATTGTTATGTGAGCTGGCATGAAGACTGCAGGTACAGAATTAACCTGTCAAAACTCTAACAAATTTTAACAGGCACACTGAGTTTTGTTTGAAGCTTTGTGTCATGTATGCTAGGAATAATTTTATCTAGAATTAGAAGCCCTAAAATTCAGTACTAATAATTGAACTGTGGACTCTAGCAAGATTGGAACATATTGACTTGGAATTGGTTGTTTGTTTTGGTTTGGTTTTTTTTTTAATTCTAGAAATATATTTATACTCTTTACAGAAGATTACATTAGTCTGATAGGTGCATTAAGTTTTTTTCTTTTATTCTAATATTTGCTGATAATTTTTATCGTTTTATTCTACTCTTATTCCAGAAACATTGTTTACAGGGAAACAAAGAGTGTGACAGGTACTTTTCTGTCTACTTTTTGTTGTGATAGCTATATATGATTCTAGTCATATTGCAATACATGAAAACCTAATGTTCAGTTCATTACTGGAAAAACATTTGTCTATTTTGCCAGTATTTCTTCCATCATAAGAATGCACAACATTGCTACTGCATAAAAATAACATCCCTTTCACTCTAAATTAAATAATGGGATTTTATGGTTGAAAAATCAAGCACGGGATATGGTAAGAATAGGACACTGTTGCACCTGAACCCTTTCACCTGCTCCCACTGTGTATTCAGCTTCTTTACTGAATGAAAATTGAATGTTTTTGGGGAAATACTCTGTAGCTAGGTAATAGAATAAAGAGTATGGACTCAAGGTTACCTGAGTGAGCACATATTCGGCATTTCCAAAACCACTTTCCAGGCTTGCAAAACATCCTTCTGAATAGCAAGCATATAATTTCTTGGGCTTTGAGCATGTAACTCGCTCTTTTTCTTCACAGTTTACTCCTCCTGCCACAAAAATGGTATCTCATTACTATTTACTAAAATTATTATTGCTTCTCTGTGGGTGCACACGGCATGTAGTGCCCAAGGACTTGAGAACCATCCTCTATTGTTTTGTTCAGTGCCATACTTACCAAGAATATTGGGTTTGGGGGCTGTGCCTACACTTCACTGGGCAGACAACGCAGGCACCACCTTTTTTTGGAAATCAGAGCAGAGAAGGTCTCACAGCATGCTCAGGTATTGGCTTGAGGCTTAAAATGCATATCTCAGCTGGGGAACTCAGAAGTCCTTCTCAATTTCACTGTCCTTATGTAATCACAGGAAACTCACTGACTAAAGATTGCCTGAGAAACAACCTCCTATAATTTTTATGTGTCTGACTTTTCCTGGAGGCAATCATTTCATGACCTTCAAAATCAAAAAATTCAATGTGATCCAGATGCATTGTGTACTAATTACTTGTATTTGCTTACCACTACTGGGTTTTCCTGGCTCTCAGGTGAGCCGAGAAGTCTCGAGCAATCTTCATTCCAAACACACAGAATGCTTTCATAGCTCAGCAAGCACATGGCCTTTGCCTATCTCCCTGCTATACATGACAAATCAACCAGGGTGTTCTCATGATACAGCTGAGAAGCTTTGTCAAGGAGGTTTGTCTCCTAAAAGCAAATGGCTTGACCAACAATTTCTCTCATTACAGGTGTGAAGGCATACACTGATGCCAAAAACAGGTGTTAATGACAGGTACTAGGTCCCCCATATTTTACTTGTCATTGCTGATGGCTGGTTTTTATTTTCCTTCCTGTCTTTCACTGGAACATCAAGCTGTGCATAGTGAAAAAAGAGCTGTCATGTTCCACTTGGGTATTATACAGGGAGATATTTTTAACATTCTGACATAATTGAATCTAATGACATCTGTATTTGATTTTTTTTTTTTTTTTTGTCATGTGCGCCTCTTTTTAAAAGGCATTGTTTGAATAACAGGTGAGACAGAGTGGTTTGACAAAAAGAAAAATAATATTTTCTCTTAATTCAAAGTGGTTGCTGGCTTCCTTACTACCTACAGAACTGTTAACATTTTTACATGTCAGCTAAAATACTGGTTTTATGGGTAGTGAAATCTGTCCTCAAAATGACTGCTTGAACTGGTAAGTAATCCTAATACTAATGAAAATGTTCTCAGAATCTTGTGTTACAATACAGTATTTTAAATATGCATATGTGTACACGTCTGGCTTGAGTTGATTGTGTATTATAAGAACCAGCTGAAGTTCATGATGTAACCATGTTAACACTTTTTAATAGCTTTTTGAGAACACAACACAATTGTGTTAATGATAATCAGTTAAGGACTCTATTTGTTCCAGATGTTACTTTTCTAGGCAAAAAAAATAAAATAAAAAAAATTTTCTTCTTTATCCCTGCTTAATATCAGGTAGTCAGAAAAGTCCTAAAGTAAACCTAATCTCTTTCTTTAGATAACATACTACTGAGCCATAGCTTGAATTAGATATGTGAATACAATTGTGAAAGAAACATAGATGCCTAGAAAAGCGAAAAAGCGCCTTTTTTTTTTTTTTTTTTTTTTTTTTTTTTTTTTTTTTTCCTTTCTTTCTTTCTTTTTATTTATCCTTTTTTTTTTTTTTTTTTTTTTTTTTCTGGCATGGATCTTTAGTTCCCAGTGGCCTAAAGTCCCACACCACAAATCACTATAATTGGCATGGTTGGCAACTTCTTCTCTCATTGTCAAACAGATCTTTTACAGTAAATTTGTAGGAACTCTGAAATTAAGCTAATACCAGAAGTATCAAAAGAGAAAAAAGAAAGCAAACCACACACAGATTCAAACATACCATTGTATGACTGACTTTTGATAAACTGTACTATTAAGTGACCTATATTAACAAAAAAGAAACATTTATTTATTAGTTGCCTGCATTTCAAAGGGTTGTCCAAGATAAACTTGACATTTAATGCCTCATCAATAAGAAGGGTAGATTTTACTAGACTAATAATAAATAGACATTTCCAGGCTTGTTACTAATGTTAAATAAACATTTATCTTAAAGAATATATCTACAGGAAAGAAAATATTCTGGAACTTTGGAGGTGGCAATCATTATGCATGTAAGTCTATGCTGCAATAGAAGCTGAAAAATATCTTTAGTCATTACAGTAGACTGCAAGAAATACCTTCTTCTAGGACTTTTCATTCCTACATAAAATAGGAATAGGTATGATGGCCCAGAAACTCTCCTGCACAAGGACAAAGAAAGGAATGAAGTTCACTATGGGTTCTAGATTCCTACAGTTATTTACTTCTCTGCATTGCTCCAGAGGATCTCCACAATGAAGGTATCTCAGGCAGAGGACATACACAAGACCACAATGAACGTGTGACTGCATGAGGTGACCACAAGACTTTCAGCCACACCATTCATGTTCACAGGATGTCCTTGGCATGCAGTCACCTCTTGTGAGGATATTTCCTCCTTTCTTTGCTCTATGCCATAAACACTGTGATCTATCACCCCGCTTTTCATAAATGAGCCTTCTCATTGCTGCCCTTCAACATTTCCATTGGTCCTTCTGTGACTGTGTTTTACTGGTCATGGCATTGAAGAGGAGGGAGGAAGGAAGCAGGAGGCTCTAAGGAATGAGCTGACCCTACTGCCCAGAAGGAAAACAGTATTGTTCTGCCCTGGCACTGGTTATTCTGGGCCTTCTTTGTCAGTATCCCTGGTCCTATTCAGTGAGGTGACTACCAGGAATTTAGCTACATGGAACAGGTGCCACATATTTGCTGAGATTTCCTCTAATTTAGTCAAAAAACAAAGGCATTGCCTGGGAAGCAGGTGGACTGGCAGTGTGGAGAGTGCTATAAGGATCACTCAGGACTATAGAGCTCTTCAAAATGCCTGTGGGGGGAGTATAGATTGTCACTGTTTATATGAATACAGGGAAGACCTTGACCTTGGTGGATACTGCTCTTGCAAGGTAAGGGAAATATACCATCTGCATCAACATATATTGGGCATTAGGCCAAAGTAATAGTCTCTGCAAACAGCAAAACCTTTTTTTCTTTTTGGTCAAGCATAGAAGTCACTTCTGTTTTGCAATTCCACTTCTGTTTTACAATTGAAGGTGATTTTAGTAGTCTTACACGGAGAAAAGAGTTGTAAAATATAGTAAAATCTGAAAGATAGGCCTTGTTTTTCTTAATTGTTAAATGCAAACCCTCTTCTGCAAAAGGCATAAAATTATTTTTGCCAATACAGACAGAATCTGTTTAAAAAGGCTACATGTATTTATCATAGTCAGATTAAGCACTGACATTTTTTAGAAGCACTATAACATGTTTATGCCCTTGATGGGCTGCCTTATTTTGATGTTTTTATAGCGTTAGCAAATTTTGCAGTTCAGGGGAAAACAGAAAATTGAAATACCAGTCATGCAACAACAAGGTTGTTTTTTTCCAAAGTATTTAAGAAAAAAAATTTGTCCCCTAACAGTCGTATGTGTTTGTGAAAGAAAAATGGGCAAAGAGTGAGTGCCACTAGCCTTCTCTGAAGGACTGTTGAGTTCTCCACTGAGTGTTCATTAAAAAAATATCTGTTATCACATTTTCTGTATGTGACTCTGAACAGAATGTCCTGCCTAGGGAACAGTGGCCATGTAGACATGAGAGATGTTCCACTGCCTTTAATTGCATCCTCATGACCGTAGACCTGGATACCTGGTTCACTGGATTTCCCCTCCCAGGGAATGATGTACTCCACTTCCTCTTGCTTGTCCCAAATATCATGGTCATACCTTCTCTTTAAAGGGAAAAAATTCCTGCAGCGAGTTTAGTCCATTCAGCAGGGTTTTGGAAAGGATGTATCTTACATAGAGCTACAGGGGTTAAGCAGTCTTGACATGATATGGGGGCAGGATGGGCTGTGCTGGGTGAGGCGTGATGTTTTGGAATACTGGGGTGGGCTGGCAGGAATGCAGATCATCTAAGCTGTGTAAGGAATTCAGAGCATGCTGGAGGAAAATTCTCTTAAGGTTTTATTTCTTGACATTAAAACTGCAATGCTCTCAGTTTCACATAAAGGAGATGTGAAGTGCTAGACAATGTGGGCAGTCAGAGAGTCTGGTCTTGAGTGTGTTGCTGAAACTGTAACAAGGCAAACTGTAACTGCAACACAGCAGTTGACTTGACTCGTTCTGGCCATAGCCCTGGCATGGGTGTTTTAACATGTGCCAAGCTGATTATAGTCTGCAGGAGACTATGTGCCAACTGAGAATTGCTGGAAGGCAGGCCAACATCAAAACAGTTAGAGGGTAAACTGCTTGTTGACTTTGTGAGTGACTTCTGGGAAGAGGGGCAGCCTCTGGCAGCCTCTGAAATTGCTGAGAATGGAAGGAAGTAGTGTCCTCTCAGAAATGCAGTTTAGGGTGGTTATGAGAAAAAAAATAACCCTTGAGCTTCTTTGAGAAAGGAGTTGTGGGAAAGATAAAGTGAGTGCATGGACTCAGTGTGGGGGAAGGGAATGAAGAAACTTGCTGGGTTTGTTAGGAAATTCGTTTTGCCTTGTTCACTCCAGTTCAGTCTGGAGGACTGGGACCCTATATCAACCAGCGAAGTCAGGAGGGTTTGGAACACGTTGGTTACTATTTGCCACAGAAGCCAAAAAGAGAATGTATATAAGTACAGGCTTTTAATAAAAATGGGCATACATCATACAGATACCCTTGTACTTTACTCTTTCTGCTGGTAATAGGTTGACCAACACTCCTCACTTTATCCTTGCCAGTTTTCTTAATAGGGACTGAAATTCATAAGTTATTTCCTGGCTTTTGTCTGTGCTTAAAATCACTGCAGGTGGAGCAGGAGTGGATAGGTAAACTTGTGACACTTAAATCCAGACATTTATTAATGATAAATTGCATTTAGTTCATTAGATCAATCTCTCTGAGCATTTTTTTTCTTCTGCCCTCAATTCCCTGTATCGCTAGAACCAAAGGGAGTTGTAGTGTCTGCATGTTTTTAAAATAAACAGAAAAATCCTTGATGGTGCTGGACTAGATGTTCCTGATAACATGTTGCCAATAGAAAAGTTCTCATCCTTGAAGAAAGTTTTTCAAGTGGTCATGACACTCTCAATCGCGTAAGCCTCTCTACAGAACAGACATTCGGTGCCCTCAAATGACTCTTCAGACTTGGCTCAGAAACAGGCTGACACAAAAGGGGCTAATTAACACACACATTTTCATGTGGAGGAATCTGGTTTCCAAACAGATTTTTACCAGTAATATAGCTGACAAGCTGAATCTGCTAGGACTGTTTCTTCCGTCCAATTTGAATGAAAATGGGAACAAGGGATAGGAGAAAGAGACATTTCATTCCAGTGATGGTACAGACGTGATGAATTCATTTGAGCCCAACTTCTGTCATGTTATATTTTTTCTTAAATGGAGCAATGCACAAAATGTAAGAGGCAACAAATTCAAATTAAGATAAATGTTGCATGTACTTTGTACATATCCACAGAAATGAGGGTATGAACATTTCAGGAGTATGTATGCATTTATGGAGAAGAAACAAAACAGTGTTAAAAGGTGGTTCTACATTATAGCACTGGCACATTATAAACTCCATTTTTCACTTCCAATATAGACTTCAGATCCTGTAAATCCCTTATAATGGTTGCAGCAGTATAGCCCTACTCTGCACAAAATATTTTAAGACTGTCTCTGTGTCTGTCAGACAATTGTAACAGGACTTTGAGGTAAAACAGCGCAATGAGTAGAAGTCAAACACTTCCTCTACTCTCTCACACTCCCCCAACACCAGTTAGGTGAACACATCCTTAATGTGCAGGGCCTTCAGCTCTCCTACTTACTGTCACATTCTCTCTATTCCACCTAGATTGATTCTGAACCAATTATTTTACTGTCACCTTCATGGGAAATTATACATATACCTCTCTCCCACCGTGAAAACAACTAGCAAGTGTTGATAGCTAATTGCCCCAGACTAATCCACTCCCTGTATCCCTGTATCTGGCTGCGTTGTAGTGGCTTCTGGTAAAGGGCTTTTCACATGTTTCGGTAAAACTCAAATTGTAATGTTGTGCCCTTTGGATTAAGATTAAAAAAATGACTTTTTTGTCAGTTCATCAAAGGAAAATTAAAGTTCCTTAGACATCAGTTACACTGAATCTGAACCTTTAATCATACTGACAAGAAAAGATAGAGAATTTGAGCTAAAGAATGTGTTCATAGCCTTAATGTTGGATGGTTGGTATTTAACTCTGTGTAAACTACTGACTTTACTGGGAAGAGTTTTAACTCACCCAGGTTATGTACTTCTGTATCATTTCAGTTTAAAGTATTCTACCCCATATCACTCTATATGTTTATCCCATGTGATGGTTTGGATCACTCCAAAGACTGTTAGATAAAATTCTGGAAATTCTTCATTCACAAACCTGTTTGATTTGCATCCAGCAATGCAAGGAACTCAAGCAGAAGTTTAGAGGGAAAAAAAAAGTTGTGATTCTTAATGACTGCCTGGGCAGTCTTTATTCCATGTGTAACTCTATTTGCAGTATTACCAAATATTAATATACTGAAAGCTGTTATAAATGAGTGCTGGACCAAATCCCAGAAAAACCTTTAGGAAATGCTTAATGAAAAAAAGTGTTGAACTTGAGGCTTTTCTTTGAGAAAGTAAGACATTGCTAAGTGGAAATTATATGTAAACAGAAGACGATCTGATTAATACATGAATTACAGTGCAGTTATTTCAGATTACAGGCTTTTCCATATCTGACCAGTAGAAAAATGTACAAACAAGTTATTCCAGAAAGAAAATCTCCTGGACAAACAGCTGGGGGTAATTATGAGACCGTGACCAAGCCATCAACAGTGTAGGTGTTACTTTCAGTTTGGAGCCAAAGGGAAAAGGAGGCAGTTTAAAAAGTGCTCTGGGGAGGAGTAGGATGGAGCTGTAAATAAAATAACAAAGAGGGGCAACCTTAAAAAATAGTAGTAGCAGTAAAGAGTGTACAAGGAATAAAAATTATGCATGTTCAAAAGAAAAACAGATTTTTAGAAGCAGGAAAGTGGAGAAATAGCTTAGGAGTTGTCCAAAGGCAAGCTAAATCAGATGTCACCCCCTCCCCCACTAAACCTAAATAAAATATATATCTAATTTTCTTTTCTACTCTTCCTAGAGTGGGTTTGTTACACCTTTCTTTCTCTTGTCCTATAGTTTTCTCTCCTTCTATATAATTTGCAGCACATCACAAGTTTTGTAATTCCCTTGTGTTATGTGCAAACTTTTTTTTTTTTTTTTTTTTGCTATGAGGGATGTCCAATCATTGAATGCCATGGATGTATCTTCTGCCATATAACATGAATAGATTGACAGATACAGTCATCTACTTTACTTTTCTCATGGCCTTTACACAACAGAACAGTGTTAAATTTAGTTTTACTAATAGCTGAGAGGACTGGAATTGTCAGTTCTACAGTGATGTAAGATTCAGAGAGAGATTTATCAGTGTTGTTGATCCAGAAAGGGTAATTTTTCTTTCTGAACCCTTAAAAATGTAAGCAAGACTGACTAGTTCCAGACCTTGGAGGAACTATGAGATGAAATTCAGTCTCTCATTCAGAGCCAAAGAAAATAATTATGAGAGAAGGTCAATATGCATTCATACAGAAAATAGATAATGAGAATCAAAGAAGCTAAGTCCTGTCACTAAGTCTCATCTGAAACACCTGGTGCAAGCAGATAAGTCGCTCCCTAATTTTGTTAAAACGTGATTAAACTACAGCTGAATTTTTGGTTGATTTTGAATTATAGGCTTTCTGCTATGTGTTTTACCTTCAAATTAGTTTATTCTTTTTCCATTTCATAAATTGCATGTTCAGGTTTTGTAACTTGCTTCTTGCCTTTGGACCTACTGGTTAATGCTCTGAAATTCTGATTTATAATTTGATTGATACTAGGAGACATCAGGTACACCATGTGTAGGGTTTGAGCATTTTTTAGCCTAAGTTCTTGTAGGAAGCACCAAACACCAGAAAATCTTTGGACAAAAAAAAAATCTTGAAGGCTGTTGAACAATATTGTGAACTACAAGAAATAAAAAAGATGTAACATTAACTTGTTATGTTGATGTGGACTGAGCATGTATTCCACTGTTTGGGAGGTGTCAAGTTGAACATGCTATCTTAACCACAACCCTTTATAGTGGCTGAGGTCTAAACTTGACCCAAGAGCATGTTTAGCCAGATGTTATTTGCGATTACAGGAATTTGGACTGACTTGCAGCTAAACCACAAACCTGGATGAATGAATGTTGTTCCAGATGCATTATCTCATAATCCTAAAGAAAATAACATCTCAGATGAAAGGACTATAGAATTTTACTTTGCATGAGCTTTGAAAGCTAAGGCTAATCCTGAGATCATTGAAAAGGTTTAACCTACCACTGCATGAAATTTTAGCCAAACAGAACTTAAGAGGTCTAATACTTTTGGAATCCCTTTGAATTAGTAAAAGAATATTCAAAATTAATTGAACTGGATACAGTGGTCTTGAAACTTATAATAATTTCTCACTTTAAAACATTTCAATACATTTTTATGTGTTTGTTATTTTACGCTGTGCTAGTAACATCTCAATCATGCATGGAATATGCTTCATTGTGGGGAATTCTTTACACATACTATTATGCAGAAAGATCCCAGAGATAATATAATTCAATAAACATAGAATATTTTAGGCTGGAAAAGATCTTTATGATCACCGAGTCCAACTGTTAACCCACTGTCAAGTCAAAATTCGTTGACATAAAGACTTGCATTGAATAAAAGGACTGGGAGAAAGCAAATGTTTTGGGAAGATCTAATCAATAAATAGCTACTGTATTTTTGCCTTTCTGCCCAACCTGGAAATGAAACTCAAGATAATTTTAGCAAAGAGATAATATAAAAGAGAATCTTTAATGAAGGTCTTCGGAGGCAGTTATGGAAAGATGTCCACAAAAGCCCACCCCTACAGGGATGAGTATACATTTATATGTTTCAGAAAATTAGCATAATTGATAAAGAGCACCAATTAGGAGGACAAGTGTTGATGCAAGTTTCCCCCAGGTCAAGCCTCTTCTCTGAAGCCCCTTTTTAGCACTGAAAATTTTGTCCATGAGAACGTATCTCAAAGAGTTGTTCTTGACCTCGGTTCCCAGGCAGAACCAAGATAGCACAGGGGCCTTCTCCCTCCCAGGGCTTGGAGCTCTGGAATTTATTTTGTCTCTCAGCTTAGAGAAAGGCCATGGAAAAGTACTGGGAAAACTAGCTGCTACTAATACAATGGGTGACAGACTTACAAATATATGTGTGACAAATACAGAGAACATACCAAAGAAAAAAGGCAAAACCCAAACGGCATTGGTACATTTCTAATCATATGCTTATGTCTATATATTCAATTAATATTGTCAGTCTTACTCTTCTATGCTTCAGAAGACACTCCAGGTTACTAGTTTAGTTACTGGCTTTAGCTTAAGACTTTGGATGAAATCTTCTTCCCCAGAAAATATTCCAGAAGACATGAAAATAAGCAGGGCTTTCAAATAGACATGTAAGACCTGTATGTTCAGTGCACAGCTGAAGATCCACTGTCGTCAGTACTATGCTATCAACCTGGATTTCAAGTCAAGTTATGGTGTGTTAAGATGCTGTCTTCTGTCAGCTGAACTATTGCAAATCTAAGTGGGTCTTCTCAGCCTCTATCATGAGCAGAAATGAGTTTCAGTTTTAGTTGTTTTCATTGTGGACTGATCTAAGTTGCAGTAATTTCCCATTGTTTCTGGCAAAGCGAACTGGCAAACAAAAATAATGTGTTCTACAATAATTTATCTAGAAACTTGCTGGTGTGTCTGAGTCTTTATTGAGAGCTATCTGAGATATTCTAAAAAAAAGGTATGCCTGGTAAAACTTACAGGGCAAGCTTATTTACATGCAAATGTAATAATTAACAAAACTAGGCCCATTTTCTTAATGGTGGAACAATGTGTTGGATTACTGGAATAACAGAATTAAAACAGGTAAATTAACATGTATTTCCCTAAAAGACTGAGTACCATGGGTTGATTTCTTTGGTGTGGACAGAGTGGTTAATTGTTTTTGAACTCCAGTTGCCCAAAGCAGCCAGAAAATGAATGCATATAGAGGTATGTGAAACCGTGACATGAGCTAAACATACAAGAATTGGAAATCAGTTATGCTGAAGATATTACTGTTAATATATTAGAAAAAGATATTTGGGTTTTCTCACAGTACATATACATTTGAGATGTATGTATTAAGGTAATTATGAAGGACAACGTACTAAATTAGGCAGCTAATTCATACATGTTTGTGTGAAAAAAATATATTCTTTTATCTGAAATTTGACACTTTGTTATAGATACTTTGGAGTGTATGAAAGTATCTTTCTGATGCTGAACAGAAATCTCCAATAATGGCCAGCAATATTATAATGAGCATCAGAGATTTGAGTAGCTATTCCTTCCAAGTATACCCTTTTGTAGGAGAAGTAAGAGTCTGCTGACATGATAATCAATTATTTCCTTTCCTTCTTAAACCTGCAGCAGCCAAGTAGGTCTCTTCTCATTGACTGTTTACATAGCTAATAATTTTCCACCATGGACAGTATAAGATAAATGACATCTATTCAGTAAAATAAACTTAATTCTGCTTGTGTTTCATGATTTATTTAAACCCAGGTGATGGTCTTATCATCTTGTGAGGAATAGGGAGAAAAAGCAATTACTGGCTTTGCAAAGAATAGCCAGTGCAAGAATCACCTGAAGTAGATTTAAATTCTTTAGCTGTGCAACATAAATCAGAAAACACAGCTGTCACACAATTCAAGGTTTGTTTTCTACATATAAATTAGCTACAGGAATGCTTTGATAATGTTTTCTAAGTGTGGTGTAACGCTGCTGAGGAAATAATCATTTAAGAGTGCTGAGGTAGCCGCCATCCAATGTCATTGCAAGGCTGCTCTAAAAAAAATCTCTGAAAAGTCATGGCAGTTGGGCAAAATTCTCAAGGACTGGCAGACAGCAAGAACACTCCTGTTTTCAAAAAGGATGGAAAAAAAAGCAGCTGATGTTGTCTATTTTGACTTTTATAAGGCTTTCAACACTCCTGGAATTTCTCCTATAATATCTGCATAGACAAACTGGTGAAGTTTGGATGACATAGTGAGATGGACTGAAGACTAGCTGAACTGCTGGGATCAAAGGCAAGTAGCATGAAGTTGTACTGGAGGGCAGTTGTGATTTATGTGCTCCAAGACTGTCATAGTGGAGCTAAAATGGTTTAACATCTTCACTTTTGATCTGGATAAAGGGGCAGAGTGCACGCACAGCAAGTTTGTAGATGATGCAAAATTAGAATGATGAATACGCTAAATGGTTGTACTTAATTTTGGAGAGACCTTGACAGGCTGGAGAAATGAGTCAACAGAAATCTCATGATTTCTAATAAAGAGAAATATAAAGTCCTGTACCTGTGAAGCTTCATGGTTTAGCAATGGTGTTCTCCAACTTAATTCTTCCCACTGAAAGCACTCCAAGATACGCATCTCACATTTGCTCCTTGCAACAGGCTGTAAAGGAGAATCATGGGCACAAAAGGTAAAGATTGCAGGCTGAGATAAGAAAAATTTACTGGAAGCATCAATGAAATTAGTAAACAAACAGTAACAGCAACAATGTTAATGACAGTGGGTAGAAGAAGAGAAAATGTTATTGCTCACTACAGCAGCACCTGACCATAGAGAGCTCCAGATGGCTCCTGCTGCTACACTCTCCCACTGCTCCCTCTGGCTCTAATGGGCCTACCACACAGCTCCCTCTGCCATGGGTTACCCCACTGGAAGGAGCCCCTTCTCCCCAGAAGAGATTCCCTTCCCCACCTGGGGTGGCTTGGAATAATAACTGGGTCCTGCCCGTTCCCCCTTCTGGTTGCTGTAAAATACAACCCTGTCCTGGCCAGATCCAGAACAATGGAATAACCTCATTCAGCAACACAGGTAGGGGACCAACCAGCTGGAAATCAGCTTTCCACAAAAGAACTTTGTGCACTGAGGATTCTGGTGGGCAAGTGGACCATGGGCTAAGATTGTGGCGAAGAAGGCCTGCCAAGTTCTGGGCTGTATTTGCCAAATAATTTCCAGAGGATGGAGGGAAGCGTCCCTTTTCCTTTTTCCACTCAAGTCCCCCTGAACTCCCTTACATACAACTCCCCTAAATACTGGCATATACTGTTGTACATACTAGTAAAGGACACGAAGATGGCTTAGGGACTGGAGCATCTGACATGTGGATGAGGGACAGAGAACTAGAATTGTTAAACATATAAAAGCCTTAAAGGGATATTTTCAAAGTGGAAAGGGGGGAGAAGGAGCGAGAATGAAGTTGAGTTCTTCACACTGGTAATTCCTGTTAAAAGATAGGAAGCAAAGGAAATCAACTGAAGCACAATACATTTAGGTAAAACATAAGAGAAAGATTTTCAGTGTGAGTGTGTTCAAAGACTGGAAGAAGTTGCCCCCAGGGATTGCAGAGTCTCTGTTCTTGGAGACATTCAACCTCCCCCACCATGGACAGAGTACCAAACAAGGATCTTTAGTTGACCCTACTCAAACCAAAAGGGTTGTGTGTAAGGGGAGAGCAGCTGATATTTTTAGAGGTTTGATAGACAATATCTTGATTCCAGTTCCAATGTTTCTATCATTCTGTGGAATGACTTTTAAAAACTACACTTTCCATGCATACGTCACAAACTATGAAGTCTAGGATGTTGGTGTACCACCGTCATGACTTAAATGACCAAAACAGTCAGAAAATGCATCTGATTAAGCAAAAACATTGTTTTGTGGACCACAGTGGACAAGAATTTGACCATTTTTCTGAGACTGTGACAAATTGGTTGTGTACACAGGTAGCAGAGAAGTATGGCCAGGGCGTGTCTTGTAAAGAAGCCCATGAGAAAGTTTTGACAATTGTCTTGGCATTCAGTTGTTTACAGGAAACCATATGCAGGACATGCAAAGCAAAAGACTGAAACAGTTAAGCATTCTTCACATTTCATGAGACTATATTCCTCCAGAAAAAGTAGACCACACATTGATTTATTAATAAGATTGATAATATTTTGTCTCTTAATAAATAAGACTTCTGCTAAAGTAAAACCTCCCATTCCCTGTGAAACACCCTACAGAAACTGAATTTCTGTTTCAGAAATTGAATAGAGCTACATTTCTAAGTATTAACTTATTTGGGATAACATTTTTTCTTGTATGGAGACAAATAGCTGTATAAAGCATAGTATTATTACTAATTTGGCTCAAGTCACAATTATGATGTTCCAAACTAGACAGTACTTCTACAAATACCTGGCACTTTTTTTTTTTGCTGTCTGAAGTTTTATATGTTTTAACTTTCATCAGTAAATGTGTCACTTATCCAGAGGCTTTATCTGAAAGTCGTAGTTGGCACACACTCCATTATACCAAATAATACTAAATAATTATGAAGAATGGAGACTGATTATTAATGCAAAATGTCTTGAATAAGCAAATGAATAGAATGACAAAAATAGATTAAATAATTGAGTCTCAGAAAGGATGTTAAAATGTATGTCTTACATAAATCAAAAATGAAGTGTGTACGACACAGGATGAGTCATCCTGTGAATAAGAGGAAGATGAATTCAAATGTTATTTGCCAGTAGTAATAGATGGTACCACTCTAGTTCTGTCAATCTGCTAAATAATAAAGATGGACCTGATACAGGAAGTCAATAGGACTTTTGCTTGGCTAAGAAATGTAGCACAGAGCACTAAGAAGGTAATGAATTTAAATATGAAATATCTGTTGTGTTGGCCTATATTCTAATCCTGCCTCCAGTGAATCGACTAGCTAAATGTTATTAGTGAACTGAGAACAGGGAAGTACCCCCTCTTCTCTGGTAAAAATTAATTTCTTTGTTAGATGGAAAGCAAAATTTAAAGTAATCTGCAAATAGCCTATAAAATGTTGATTTTGATCAAAGTAGTAACATCTTAACAGAATTTTTTTGTAATGTCCATTAGTGAAGGACAAGGCAGAAATGCTGTTAATTTTTGAATCAGTAGAAATATAAATTTTTATCATATGCCAGAGTATGAAAAAAATAGCAAACCTATATGACAAGAGAATTTCAAGAATTAGCATTTAAATAATACTACATTATCAAATCTGAATTGTATAAATAGTTATTACTACAATCAGCATTGACTATTTCATTATTCCATTAGAAAATGTAAGTTTAATATCAAATGGCATTTTTCCATATGAATTTCTGACTATGCATAAAATATCACAGATGAGGCTTGAAAGTTGCTATTGTTTTTAGCAGTGTCCAGATTGGATCAGTTTTTAAATGTCTCCCTCTTTGCTCTACGTATTAGGCTGGAAAAAAAATAGGACAATAGCTGCTATTTTATTGCTCTTACTAATCTGAATTCTCAGATTTTTTTAGTTTGTCTCTGATAAAGGGAAAATAAAAGAAGAAATAGTGGCACAGTTTTAGTGCGCTAAGAGTAGAAAAAAAAATAGAAAAGTCAAAAGAGGCTAGAGAGACAGAGGGGAAATAAACTTGGCAAAAAAAAGCACAGGAAGGTCAGAACAGGAGAGAAAGCTGGGAGGAGACAGATGTGCTTGGGAACAAAAAGGGTAAATGCAATTTCTGGAGTAGAGCGAAGCCTTGGACTCATTAAAGCAGAGAAAAACAATCAAGAAGGAGACTTTGGGGAGCAAAGAGAGCAATCACACCTTGGAAGGAAAAAGAGAAAGAAACTGGGAAGTGGGCCTGAAAGAGGAGAACAGGGGAGAATTGAGAAATGAGGTTTTGGGAAAAGAGATAGGGCTTTGTTAGGATGGAGTTAAGCAAAAAATATTGCTAAAGGCTCCAGCTCTCTGAAATGTCAGCCAAGGTGGCTGTCTGTAAATCCCTGGGTTTATTTATTTGTCTTGCCACAATATATAAAGGAATTTATTTAGTTAGTGAAACGCATTTTTCTTGCATTCTGCAGAGTCTATTCTCCCTTTGGTGTACATACTAACAGGAGATTGTTGAATAAATCGATGGGAGAACAGATGTCTTTGAGTAGTTTTCAATTTGCAATCTTTTCTTGCTATTTAGAATTTTCAAGAATATGCAAACTTTTGGAAAAGTTTGCGTAGAATATGCCTAATTCATGCAGGCTAGAAACACAGAATTTTGTACTTAATTGTGAAATAGAGGGCTGAAAAATGGCTAGATGATATAACCCTGAATTACTAATCACTAACATGGTTAGATTGTCAGTGATGTTATTCCACCAGAAAGTGTTCCCCTAAGTGAAAAACAGTTGTACGCTCTACTCCAAAGAGTATCTTGGACAGTGAATTAAGCAGTCTGGGTGATTAATGGATTCGGTGAATGCTGGAATAGATTCATCAGTCTTTGATTATAGTGTTCAGAGCAGTAAAGAAGTTATGAAAAAAAGAGAGGAGTTCTACTAACAATATAGTTCTTCCATTTAATATATGAAGTTTCATATAATTTGTCCAATTATACAATCAGATATGTCACATTAGGAGAAGAGTCTGCTTCCTTTGCTCATAACAATTAGTATGTCACTTTCCAGGTGGGATACCCAAAGGCAGCAGAAGGCCTTGAAGAGTAATACACTGTTCTTCATACAAAGATGAAGAATAGGCAAGGAGTTTAAAAGCTTCAGTCTTTTCCCTCTTCCCTGTATATCAGCACGATGCTTTGAAAAGTTTCCTTCCTTCTTTAATCCAATTGTTGGCTTACAACAGTGAGCTGCAAACTGAGCTAAACCAAAGCAACCTAAACCCCAATGAATTTGCAGTGCCTCATCTACTAATGCCCACATTTTGTCAGGGGTTTCATATGTTTGTACCTGTTGACAAATTTATAGCTGATCTACTCTGAAAACAGAAATGAGGAATGCAAAATATTTTCACAGCAACTACAAAAACCTATTTTTCTTCTAATATGATGTGACTTTTGTTTAGTTTTTGGATAAGGATATTAAGAACCATATATTAAAGACTTCTTGTACTTGGGAAACACACCTTGTTTGGGATCCTTATGGTCTATTTTTGTCCAATTTAGTAAATATATATATACATGTATATGTAAAATTTTCCCTCATTGAGTGTCATATTGACACACACATGCATGAATTAGTCTAAAAAGACGGCAGATGGGTTGCACAAATTCTTTTAGGTTGTTGTGATGTGGGTAGAGAAGACAGACTGTTCCTGAAAACTACAAGGATAGGGGTTCTCTGCCATGTCATTGAAGGAACGAAAGGACAGACTCAGTGATGTTAGATACAGGAATTGTCGAGTTCCATGTGTTGAAGCAGCTGCCATGAACAAAGTGGTTCCTGGCATCTGGTATAAATCATCTGCTGGTGGCTGGTACATGGACCCATAATCTTCATATCAGAAATAGGGAAACTTTGTAGTCCATTTGAATGCTGTCTGTTACCTTTAGCAGGTATCGCAACTCAGGATGAATAGGATTCTGAACAATTCATTTAGACCTTGGCTGCAGGAAAGATTATTTTCCCTATTTCGACTAGTCTAGAAAAGGTGGATGCCATCCTTGTTTTGAATTTTGTCACTTTGGGGTGCCCATCTCAAAACCAGAAACCAGACTGAGCAGCTTTTGTCATGTTACGAGTGTTCAATGCACAAAAGAGGCTGGTATCAGTGGACTTGCCTTGTGGCTGACCTCTGAGAGACTGCATCCACAGCCTCCCACAGGTATCCCAGTGAATGCTACAGCTCCAACAGGTCAGAGAATTCTGCCAACTTGCATCAAGTTTACATTAAAACAAGAAAGGAAAAATAAATTTTCAAACCTTTCAAGTGGAGAAACATTTTTTGAATTAAGATTTATTACTTGGTTTCATAATCTGTTACTTGACAGCAGCTGGCTATACAAAGTGTGGAGTCTACTGGATTAGTTTATATAACAGATGGTTCTGTTTTCAAATTTACTCCAAATGTTCAGATGCTTTAGTAAATTAATATTTCCCATCTGATAATAGCTCACAGCTTCAGCTTTAATCTTTGGTCTTTCAAAAAAAAAAAAATTAATAAAGACCACTGGAAATCATTGACACTCAATTTAAAAATGATAGCCTGGGGAGTGGCAGGACTGGGGCAAAATGTATAAGAAATTGCAGTAAGAGTATTGGACTGAGGTTTAAGCTGAAATCACAGTGTATGCAGTGTTAGTGTATACGTCTCAAAATATTTTTATTGGAAAATTTAGAGACCTGTTTAATGTCTTAGTTGTGTATGTTTTATAAAAATCAGTCTCAGAAGATCATAAAGTAAGACCAGGACAATAAATCCATTAAGCTTCATGAAAGTTCTGTAAAGCGGGTAAGATTATCATTGTAGTGCAACACCTCATTGCAATAAAATAATTGTAATGAACGCTTCATCCCATATATTTTTTTGTAATCGTTGGAAGAAAAAGAAAAAATAAATCCAAGACAGCTTTTAAACACCTGCAGGCAGTACAGTGTTGTCTGTTTTGTACCCAGTAGACATATGGAAATGTTGTATGTCTGCATGTCAATCTTGTATCAATTTTCAACAATTTTCTTTCTTTGTCTCAACTGACATTTTAAAAAACCTTAATAAAAGATGTGAGGAAAATAGGAACTGCAAACAGCAAAGATGCTGTTCCAACATAAATTTACTCTCTGTACATAGATGTGATGCAATACCAGTTTATATTACATAGTACTTTTAATTAGGCAACCCACTTCCACAGAACTTCAACCTCATTAATGACTAGGACAAATGGTGTTCATTGAAGAATGGTCTTTATTTGGCAGTCCTTCACAGTCTCATTTTTCTATATATATGACCATATAAATTATTTATTATGTGCCATCCAAACCCTGTCCTGAATATAGAAATCTTACTGTGTACAGAAATATTTCTACTGGGCTCTTGCATTAGATCCATTAATTAGATCCATTAGCCAATGGATCAGTTAAAAGAGAATATGTAACTGTAGACAGGATTTCAGAACCCTGGAGTTACATGCTCAAACTCTACGTGTGATGTAAAGGAAGAGTAAAGGTATTTCAGAGGGCTGTATGCGTTGACTCTCACTTTGAGTAGACTGCTGTTCAGGGATGACACATAGAGGGTTATTGAAAAGAAAAAAATGCACTTAAAGTCTTTCCACTGTGAAATCTTAAAAATCTTACTCAAGAGTATGAGATAACACATCCTTGCACTTTGGACAGAAGTCTATCCCTCATCCTTGGTGAATTATCTAGAGTAGAAAAAAAGAGCAGAGAACACTATTATTTCAGAATTTGACTAGAGGTGGAGGCAGCAAAGGATTTGAGGGTACTCTTACCATGAAGTTGGTTGTGCAACAGTTTACTGGTTAAGCATTCACTTGACATTTTAGAAAGCCATGTTTCATTATTTTCAATCTCACTCTGATACAGGAATATGAAGTGTGCTCAACAGCCATTCCACTGTGCTCTAAAGCAAGTTTTTCTCAATAAGGTAAGAAAGACAATGTGAACCAATATTTTTTTTATTTAATGGCTAAAGCATGCAGTTGAGAATGAAGGAGGAAATGAGTGAGCAGCTGCTATCCAAAATAGGGAATATCTATTTTGCTGTTTTTTCCTATGAGGAGGCCTTAAAAAAACATGAAAAACCTGCAATGGCGTGCAGGGCTTTCTGATGCAGTCCTGCTGTTGCATGGAGACTAAAGCTTGTCCAGAAAGTTTATGAACATCATCATTTCATGTTGTGGCAGAGTTTCAAAAGGAACCAGTGCTTCTACCCTCCCTTCCTTGCATTCCCCAAAGTCTATTGTGTGGAAGCTTTGAGTATGACTCACCTCAGAAGAAGGAGAAAATTGAGACTGTACCTCCTACATCCCCAAGGAATGCCATATTGACTAGACTGTTGCCTAACAGGGGGCACCACCTCCTTGGTCAGTTAGGTTTTGACAGAAATCTGTGGGAGTAAGCTTTTTAAGAGATAAAGATGGGAGTTTCTGGAGCCAAATCAGGCTGAGGAAAGCATTTAGATTGAAATAATCCCTAATTACAATGATATATCCCTCAGTGAATAGGAAGAAGTAGAATTTTAGACTCTTGTTACACTGTGAGGTTATTGAGACTCTTATGGAGATGAGGTGATTCCAAGATCAGGTTGAAACAGAGGGGTGTTATAGGAGCTCAGAATGACTTCATCTTAGTGACAGTCCTGTCCAGTATGGACTGTTTTTATCACAGAACAGTGACAGACTATAGATAAAACAGTGAAAGAACATGAAGTGGCCAGGCTGACAGTTTAGTTGACATTATAAGAACAGTGTAAGTGAGGAGTAGAGCTCATCCTGAGGCCTCTTTGGTCTCACTGATCTCAGCTACAGGAGTAAGAGCTCAGTACACTTGCTGTGTGGTTTTATACTGCACAACAAAGGGCAATGTTGTCCACTTGAAAAAATTTCAGATTCTTTGACTTTCCGAGCTGCACCTAGGAGCTGCAACAGAATCAACTTACCCAAGGGAAGCTTTAACTATTCTAGCCATGAGGACATCCTTCTGCCTCATGCACATTTCAGTCTCAGTGTTAGGTTTTATGGCAGAACTTGGGTAGCTCTCCCTATTCAACAGACAGCCTTGAGCACCATGCACTAAATCAGACCTGGCTTCACTTGGAAGAACTACACTGCCATGGACTTTGGTTGTACCTATGTATGCACGAGGAAGGTGCATCACAGCTTCCTAAAGCATTGCATTTGCAATGCAGTAATGCAGGAACAAAATTCAGACAAAAAAATCACAGAACATTCAATCCTGCCATTTATGGTGGATCCTCACGTGTGTCCTTGGTGGGTCTGGGTTCTTGAACACAGCTGTTTAGCACTTGAGCTGACAAAGTAATTTGTAGTAACAGAAGGCTTTTATCTTCCACTAGGGGGGAATGGATACACATACTTTGCTGGTGAGTTAACAAATCTTTGGTAGCTCATGAACAAATTATGAGGCTTGGGGGTAGTAGGTTAACTGGCTCTAAGGCAAGGATTAAGAAAGTCATAGCCTGAAAACAGAAACACACCCCAAGAATGATGCCTTGTTTCCTTTTATCTGTCTGTATTTCTGTGAGCTTTTGGAAATGCTTAGGTCAATTTCTTTTTTCTTTTTTTTTTCTGTGATAAAGAGGGGGGGGAAAAGATGAAAAAGTAGGGCTTTAAGGAGAACACCTTGTATTGCAAGATGCACAATAAAGGTGTATGGATAGGTGAAATAGATAACTTTTGGGTGACTGAAAGCAGGGTTATCAGTTCAAAAACCCTGAGCTGCCCTCACCATAGATACCAGCTCCTATGCTGCACACAATGTCTCAAAGCTCCCTCAGTCCATTCACGGCAGTCAATAGCAGCTGACAGGGCAAACCATCCCAGCTGTTTATACATCCAATTACTGTTGATGCTGCAAAGGTGACATGACCTCACATTTAGTCAGAGATCTTTCTAAATTCCCAAACAGCGATGTGAAGATCCCAGTTCTTGCATCTTTGGTGGCTGAAGCTGGGAGAGCTTTTGAGTTTGGGCCTTCAGTCCTGTGATGTGCCAAGGGCCCCTGGCTTCCCAACAGCCTTATATATGGAAGCTCTTCCGACGGCGTCTCCTTGGGCCTCAGTTACTGCTCTCAACTTTTAACTTCCCTATGTGTGTTTGTTCTTCTATTAATGCCAGTTCTCCACCCTTTCCTACCCTCATAGGAATGAATTTTCATTCACTGTGGGCCTTTCCAGTTCCCACCGTAGTCAGCAAGTGCTTTGCCATTGACTTCCATGCAAACAAGATTCGGCCTTTCCTATTTTTTCTCTCTTCTCTCACTCACATCTGTCGCCTATCTATTCTTATGCTGTTTCTCTAGGCATTTTTTTAAAACTCTGTGTCCAATATTATAAATTTCATAATTTTTAAAATATTTCTCTGGCATCTTTATGCACTGTAATCTGAATCCTTTGCTTTAAACCTCCCTAAGTTTTCACACACCCATTCCCTTGTCCCTCTTTCATTTTGTTTCTTTTCCTGCTTTTGGCTTTCCTATTTTAACCTCTCTGACTAACATAGGAAACCAAAAAATAAACGAAAGTACTAAGACTTTCATACAGTAGCTGCATGAGGTAGTGCTTTGAATTCATCAAAGGGTATTCGTTTTTCAAATTTTAATAGCCTGGGTAGGAATCTTGTTCATTATTAATCTGTGTTAGAATTGTAATGAAACACTGTGGTGGTGGTAATTAAATTTCAAGACAGATGCTTCATAAATAAAGAAGCATTTCATAAATATCAAATTATGCCACTATCTTAGCATGTGCAGGTTGTCTGTCATTACAGAAATGTGATAATTATCTCTGGTTATTCATTACAATTTAAGAATGGATAAAGAATAGAAAATGTAGGCTTGAAGGAAGAAAATACCTGTAGCACTGAGGTTGTACCTTAACTCTTTTATATGTGAGTTTTAGAGAGGTTTGTCTTGTTAATTCAGTGCTCATTTCAGCATGGAATATTAGTATGTAGTTAAGTAGCACCTGTCTTCAACAGTATTATGTTGAAGAATTTAACTGTATGTTTCACTAACTGCTGAATAGCCCTTTTTCTTGCAACAGGCTCTCTTTGAACACAACCTGTTTCCACTGGTGTTCTCATAGATATGGCCAACTTGAAAACTCATTTCTTTGGGTTTTAAAAATATCTTGAAGTGAGACTGATAGGCCCGTAGTTTCCAAGGTCCTCATTCTTGAAAATTCCTCTAGCATATTTGCATATAAATATAGCAGTAGACTCATCCTTGTATTGTATCTACATTGATATTTTGTGTGTGCAGAGGTGTGCTTCACTGTATAATTCCAAATCATGTGGTAAAGTCCAGTCAACCCCTTTGTAGATTTAAATGCAAATCAAGTAGTTCTGGCATTTAATTTTTACTAATCACAAAGTATCTAAACTTTCTCAGCGTCTGATCTTTTCATCCTAACCTTATTTGATCTTAATCCAAGTAACCGGCATGATTCAGTATTCTCCCAGGATATAATATTATAGTTTGCAAAGTGATTGTTAAATGCATTAATAATTTCAATGGGATCATTAATAACATCTCTTGTCAGCAACCTAGCTCGGATAATAACTTTCATGTGACTTGCATGAAATAATTTTTTTTTTCTGGGAGAAAGGGTATCCCTTTCCAGAGGTTTCTAGATGTCTTTCAGTTGTTTTCCAGTGGCTGAAATAGCTTTTAACTCTGGTATGTCTTGAGGTTTATGCACTCATTTCTAAGAAAATGTGATAATTGGTTAACCAACCATTCCTCTGTAGTTGTCCTGATTGCTTAACCAAAGAACTCCACCTATATTTTCTGTAAATAACAGTAATTACACATATTTTTCATAATAATGTCTTGTTACAGAATCACTTAAGGCAGCAAATGTTTATTGACAGAAGTTATATTAATCTAAATATAAATAAATCTGTAAATAAAATAGTATAGCAAGGACATTTTGAGTCTCATGGACTGAAAATTAATTTGGCAGAATTTCAGTTTATAAGAACAAAATATTAACATTACAGGTATTTTCATATCAAGATAAACACTGGATTTCAACAGGTAGGTCTCTGGCTGTTGGCATATTGTAAAGAAAGCCAAAATGCAATGTAACTTGGAAAGAGATAGTAATTGTCTTCATCTCCCTGTTTGCTCCTGCCAGTCTGATAGATTGCTGTATGGCAACATTCATCTTGCATATCACCATATCCTCCTTGAATGACAGCAATGTATCTCTGTGCATCTCTACATTCCCTATATTGCTGTCTCCTGTTTACTCTCTGTTTGTCTCTGCAAACTACTTGTTTGCCACAGTTCAAGTAAGGATCACCCTTCTTTATCTACCTTGTTATAATGTGCAGCAATGGAGTCAAGGGGCAAAATGTCATCCTTTATCAAAGGAAATAAGTCAATACAGAAAATTCAGTTGTGGAAACAACATTTCCTGCTAAAATGATGAGAGGGAAATCCCTGCCAAATGTCGATATAACTTACTAGCAGCAGTTCTGTAAGAAATGTCTGCACTGTCTAGTGTAAGCAAGCCAGATTTCACTGTCTTAGGAAAATGAGAAAGTCCTTAGGTAAAATGCTGTCCTTCCCTGAAACACATTCTGGTCACTCTTCTCTGCTGTCTCCTTCCATCTGATGCATCAGTGTTGTACAGCTAAGAGCAAGATTTATCGTGTGTTATCAGCAGCAGTCCCACCTTTGGGGCTTTTGCACTTATATTGAAATGGCAGGTTGATCCGTAGCTGTAGACTACAAGGTTACTGTGGCTGGTGTTCTTTGCGTAGTGAATGAAGCCTATTTACAGGTGCAAGATCATTGATTTAATGTCCCATCCCTGGCAGTGTTCACGGCCAGGCTGATGGAGCTGTGAGAAACCTAGTGGAAGGTGTCCCTGCTTATGGCGGGGGGTTTGGAACTAGATCACCTATCTAGTTGGTTGGCCTCCCAACCCAAACCATTCTATAGTTCTATGATTCTGTAATTCTGCGTCTTCTTTCTAAACCGAGAAAATTTAAATAACATTTTTCAGAAGGATACTGTTATAATTGTACTTTTGGACTGTTATCTTGTATCTCTTACTCTTCAGTCCATTCCCCCGGTCAAGTTAGAGACCCCCATAAGAATCTTCATCTTAAGTCAGCAACCAGTGGGTGCAACTGAGCTGGTCGTAGAAGCTGGGAAATGCAGGCATTCCCACAATGACTGTGCCATTGTGTGTATTGGCGTGAACACCACTCTTGGAAATTTGCCCTATTGTGCTTACACTCTTCCCTTACCTTTTCCAGAAAAAAAATTTCACCACTTAGTTGTTGCTTTACTCTTCTGAATCATTTCACTGAAGTAATGCCTAAACAAAATATAGGGGTACACAATTAGCTAGAGACAAAATTTTCCAACAAACTCCAGCTCAGACCATGATTAGTAGAGTGGAAAGAAGGATATTCAATCTGGCCTTGTTTTGCACAGTCTCTATAGGTGTTATTTATTATTAAAGTACTAAGCAAGACTTTAATTAAGCATAGTAGCTTCAGTTCTGTGAAGTTTTGTAACCTATAAATTTAATTCTTCTATGCATGCAGGCAAACTGGGTATTTATCTCTTCTATTCAGATGAGAAGCTGAAACTTATGTTGTTAGCATTACAGAATCATAGAAATTAAAGATGGAAAAATTTTATTAGATCATCTACAGTAGTAGTTCATCATCTTGCCAATACAAGCATTTTACTATAGAACAATGACTCCTTGCCCAAAGCCGCAGAGAGAATCAGTGTCAGAGCCAGGATTAAAACTCAAGGAGTTTCTGGCTCCCTGTCCTCTACTCAGACGGTGAGAGCATTCTGCAGAAAAGCTAGATGGTCCAAACATTAACGAAAAACAGCAGGGATGATTTGATTAATTCAGTTTTGTTGCTAAAAGGCCTGTAGTGTTTTTGATTAGCTTTTGGGCCCTCATCAGGCTTAGAGGGGTGTGTGTGGTAAATTTACTTTTACCAGTATGTTACCTACAAGATCCTGAAGTGATATGTATTCTTGAGAAACATGGAATTAAAACTCTACTTCCAGAAAATCCTATGAATATATATGGATCAGCATCTTTGTGATACGTATGTCAGACTTAATCCTGTAAGCTATTGAAGACAAGGGCTATATTTTCAATATGTCCATACAGTGCCTTAGTGGACACTCTGAAAAGTACTGTGATATGCATTATTAATAATAAAAATAAATACTTATTTATTGGACATGAGAGCTAAAGTTAGAAGTGATTTCTGAGGGGTAGATTTTTTTGTTGATAAGCAGCTGCACCATGAAAATTCCATATGCTTAACTTGCAGGGCTATGTATGAATAACAGTTATTCTGCATCCCATACATATTTTCAAGGATGAATAGTACATGGGAGGTACTTAATATTTTTATTATTACACTATAGCACTCAGTATATGTATTTTATAGATGCTTATGTAGACCTACAGAAAGATCACTTAAAAAGTCAGTATTTTCTACACAGCTTGGTTTTCACTTCCACACCAGAGCTTTCAAACACTGGTTTCTACAATAAAAGTATTAATACTGGTACTGGAGAAACTGCTTAGTATTACAGATTTCAGATGTATCTCATTTTAAGCTCTTGTTTTCAGTAGCTAAACTTTAACTATGTAAGAAAATTTTCGTTAACATGCATCCACCTCAGACAGGATTTTCTGAGAAAATTTCTAAGAAATTTAGAAGAAAAATTGCAACTGTTTTGGTGATATCTGAATCTGGTATCTGTATTTGTAACAGGAATAAAAAAATTATTTGCCAAAGGGGGATCTTTATGTTGGATGTCTGCTTTCTTTCTCTTTTGAACAAAGTTTTCAGGATATTCTGAGATGTTCTGGAAGCAGGTTTTCTTCACCTTTTTCCCACTTAAAAATGAAGTTTTCCACTAGTTTGATTGTTTACTCTTGAACACCCATGTTTTTGCCCTTCAGTGCTCTTTTGGTCCTTCCCCCATTGTCAGATGACTTCTCAGACACTAAAAAATGACACTCAGTGTTGAGTTTTGCATTGCATTTTAGCAGGAATCTGAGAGTGAGTGGTTACACGCTGTGGCAATGCAGAAGATAATGAGAATCAACTCTGCATGCAGCTTAGGTTGTGCTTTCACAATCACTTGAAGATGATCTAAGTAGATGCTTCTGCCAAAAATGGTGACCTCACCTATCCCCAGACAATGGTGGCATATTCCTTCTTGACTTTGAAATAACTAATCCAGATGAGGACTACTAACTTTTCATCTGAATTAGCTTCCTAACACTCTATCCATGAAGACAATAGTACAGAAGTACAGAAGGAGTAAGGTTGCTAACCTATGACAGGGACAGGGAATGTTAGCTCATACAGGTAGCAGCTGGAGTTACCTTTAGTTAGTACTAGCAGTCATGTCCTCCTCACCTTTCCATTGATGATATATAATCTTTAAATTCAGTCAGCAGCCTGTCAGTTTAGAGATCAGTCAATAAGACATGATTGGTAAATGTCAACAACTTTTGAACATGCCACCTGAGATTTATCTGCTACTTAAGAATTATTAGGGAAATTCACAGGGATTTTGTTGTATACCTGTATTTCCTTTATTGTGTTACTGACCACCTGATTTGCACATTTAATTTGGCCATGGAGGATGGAATTAATTTTATTTAAAACGTATATAATGTAAAATTTGGAAACTGTCCCAACCACCTGGACTTCCTTTAATCATCAATGAAATGTTATTGGGACTATTAGGCTGGGACGTCTATAAGTAATCTGTCATCTGGATTAATCATGCTCTAGAAATGCTCACCTTGCTCTATCAAGTAAATAAAAAGTTAATTCTCTGCAGATGGATAGTCACGTGAGAACATATATGTTGTTATATGAAATGAAACCAATCAAAAAGCCTAACCATCTAACCTGGTACACCCAAGGACTGGTTAGGCAAAGAGAACAGAAAGATAGGGTTTCCTTAGGGGAGTATCCATGCTAACATTAGTGCCCATCACTTGAGTCTTACCAGTGCAACACTGCTGTACCTTTCAGTTCAGACCTTCTGGCTTGCTTGGAGCTGTAGTGTCCAGGCTGAAGGTAATTAGATATAAAGAATAAATTCTTCACTATGAGTGTATTGGGACACTGGAACACATTGCCCAGGGAACCTGTGGATGCCCTGTCCCTGGAAGTTTGCAAGATCAGGTTGGAGTGATCTAGTGGAAGGTGTCTCTTCCAATGACAGGGGCATGGAAATAGATCATCTTTAAGACCCCTTCCAGCCAAAATATTCAGTGACTCTTGGAGATTGGGCAAGAGATACTGAAATTGCTTGGAAAATTCATGATGCAGCTGGGAATAAATGGGGCTGAAGGCAAGAAGAACCAGTAAGAACAATTAACAACCAACTCACTTGCTCTTCTAAACCACGGTGCCGTGCAGCAGGGTGTGTCAGCCCCATTCGTGACTCGTGGGTATCAGAATAGAGCGATGTGATGGATGTTGCCATTTCCCTATTTTTCTATTTTAAAAATATAAGTATGGATTCAAAGTCAAGTACTTGAAAGTGAGAATTACCATTAAGTTCATCCCTAAATGATCATCATCCATGCAACATTTTCTGTGAAAGAGAGATCTCAAGTGGGAATTTACACTGTTCCTCTTCAAGGTGAGAATATTTCCCTGAATTTCAAGGTTATACAGGCCTTTGGAAAAAACTAAAACCACATATGCCTGGAAAAATGAAATTAGTAGACTCTTCCCACATTTCAAGTGGAGGAAAAAACAAACAGGCAAGTATGTGTAAGCCAGTCGTTTGCTGCTGTACTGCTGCATGCAAATACCTTGAAATTATTTATATATATATATATATATATATATATATATATATATATAAAAGAACCCCACAAACTTTAGGGTTAAATAATCATTACAAAATATAAATAACTTTCTAAAACCTTTGTGAGTATTTTTGTTTGTTTTAAACTAAATCTGATGAATGCCACTGTGTACAGTAGTATTGTCATGTTTTGTTTGGTGTTATGTGCTGTGGACTAACTGAATCAGAGGTCTAGCTGCACAGTGAAAATTAGTCAGATTTTAAGTATTTGCCAAATTGAGGTCAAAGCAAGTAAAGTTATCATAGAGTTCAATTAAATTATGCTTTAAATATAAACAGTAGATACGTGTTAACTTTAATTGAGTAATATATAAGAAATAAACAGCTCACTTTGCAGCTGGGCATTGACAACCTTTGGCAGGTAACTAACAGTAGCTTCAGAGAGATTTAAGTAATTAGGTTGAATGCTATGCATGGCAGCACGGGGCATGAGAAGAGCTTCAGCATATGAGAACGAGGAATGATCCCAAAGAAAAACACATATATGCATTTCATAACCTGTGAATTCTCTGGCTTTAGTTGGAGATCATGCCATTGTTTCTACATAGCTCTGATATTCCACCCTGTGTCAGTGCAAAGCATTGTTAAAGTTTAATACTACAGCTGTGCTGTTCAGTTTTTTAGTTTTCTTGGCACACTCCACTGAGGAAGAGGCATGCTCAGGGCTAAAAATGAAAAACTTAATTGCTGGTCCAAATTCTGAGTCCCTCAACTGAGCACAACTCCCACTAATTTGAGACAAACTTTTGTTCAATTGAGTGCACAACTTGAATCATTGTCCCATGTTAAGCTCTGGTAGCTTAGTCTCATTTCAAGATACACAGGGAAAACATCTTAATCCTGAGAAGCTGAGTCTAAAAATGTCTTACTAAAACCCCTCTTCTAAAACAGTTTTTATTTTCTAACTACCCTTTGATTTAATATTCTCAGCTGCTGGTAATGCTGGGCACTTCTGTACTAGCTGAGGCTTTGGTTTTGGGTTATCCCGTGGCATCGTGAGAGAGCAAGAGTAACATTTTGGACTGTTTTTCAATAAAACAACAACTATTTGGAAATTACTTGCATGTTCTTGCAAGATGATTGTTTTTACTAATCCAGCTAGCTGCCTCAAATTTGCTGTAACTTCAGATGAGCAAGCCACTGGGAAACTTTGTTGTGTCACATTCAAGGATGGTTGCATTTCACAGATGGATAGAATGGGGGGGCTCTCCCTCCTCTTCTGTTTATGACAGTCACTTAGCAATATGTTCTGTAATATTTCTGGAAGAAGGAAATAGTGCTGCAAGAAATATGGCATAAAAGACTTTTTTAAGGCTCCTAGTCTGACTGCATGCATGGTTGCTTAGTTCTCAAAGCAAAAGCACCTTATGTGAGAACTATTATTAACATTTTTATTGTTTAAAGCATTTATTATGAAAAGAATTTAAAGGAGAAAACCAGCGAGCTTCTTGACAGTTGTCAGCTTTTGTGACAATAAGGGCAAGACTTTCAGAAGTCCTCAAATTTACTTTATACTATGCATTTTCAAGTCAGAAGGGAAAGTGGCATTACCTTTGATGGAATTTAGATCAGAAGGAAAAAAAAAAAGTAGAAATTTCAGAGAAATAGAAAATTTCAGCTTGAATTGTCATCTGTTGGTCTCATGTATTGACATTTATGGGAATATTTCCATTCTGTTTTTCATGTCTTGTGACTGAGGTTATCACAATCTTATTCTAAATCTTGTCTTAATAACCTTAGTGTTAAGCCTCTTTTGATGGATTTAGGAAAAACAGTTTAAGACATTTGTTTTTCATTCAATGGCTTAAAGTGGTGAATGACTTCACCATAACACTGGTGAGTTATTTGTTTTTATCTTGATAATCCAAAACATGCACCTTATTTTTGTTCTCAATTTGTCAAGCTTCAATTTACAATTGTTCACTCTTGATATTTATCTTCTTTATTAAAAAAAAAAAAAAAAAAAGAAACAACAAAACTACTACCAAAACTATTCTTATTTAATCATTAATAAGCTATTATCAGGTCATCTAGTTATCCTTGGACAAATTGACTAGACTGAGCTGTTCTGTTCTGTCATTCTATGACTAATTTTCCATGCTATGATTCACTCTTACTTTGCTTTCCTGAGCCCTGCACAATTTTTAACATCTTTGTTTTAAGTCTGGACATCAAGAATTGCACCCACTATTCTAGTAGTGGCCTTACTGGTGAGAATCACACGTAAAAATCACTACAAAATGCATTATTCAAATTCTATTGCCACAGGGGCCAGATAGTACCTAGCTACCATGATAGATATAAAAGCTGTAATAACATTCCATCCCAACCTTTTCTTTGGTTTTGGTTCCTGTGGTTCTATCCACTCACCATGCCCATTTAGCTCTGGATTTTGGTTGTTCCAAAACTGTAAAGTGAAACTCATCTCAGCCCACAGTTCTTCCCTTTCTGCCCCCTGAATTTTGTGCTGAAACTATGCAAAAATATGCATTTTTGTTATTTTTATTTAAACAGCAAAAATAGTTTGGCTCGGCTGTGCTGAAAACTGGGTCATGGCTTGTTCAAGATATTTGCAGCCCTTTCAAGGAACATTGGTTGTACTTAAGGCTTGTAAGGATCTCAGAATTCAACAGTTTTAGGTGGCAGGTGAGAACACTGTCCTGAGTTAAAGGAATTTGCTTTTTATTGTTTCAGAATATGCTGTTGTAAGATAACTCCTGTTCATTTTCTTCTGGTGAGTTAGTGATTGAAGTTAAAAGTTAAAATATTTTTGTGTTCAGAAGGTGTCACACTGAATTTAAATTAAGTTTACTGCATATGAAAATCTCTCCATAAGGAATTAAACTCATGTCTGTTTTCAAATAACTCCTGTGCCTGTGATATCATGAAAACACTGCCTTGTACAAGCTGGACTCAGCATGGTTGGGCTGAGGGCTCTCAACAAAGTCAGGTTAGTTCAATAAGGCATCGTGCACCAGCAGAGCAACAGTTACAGCATGGAGGAGGTCCTCAGCTTAAAGCAAGTATAAGGTCATCCAACAAGAATGTTCAGGCACAGGTTGAATTACAGAAGCTTTTTTAAGTCTTGGTAGCTGACTTTGTGTGTCCTCTCAGACAGTCAGTCATAAATTAATAAAACCTAGCTTAAATCTCAAGGAAGAAGTAGGAGAAAGGTTATATTGCTTTGCATGTGAAGGAGGCTAGCTGACAAGACAAACATGTCACAGAATTTCAACTGGTATGTGCTAACTCGATTGTCTGTATGACAGTAACGCAGATTGCTGTTAGAAAATGTATCTCTTGTGGTGTGTGTTTAATATTAGGTATTTTCTGGTAAATGGACTCCAATTCATCGATTTCAATAAGGACTACAAATCTTTTTGGCAAAATAGGCTGGATTTTCAGCAAATACGGAGCAAACTTTTCTTTGGAGTGGAACTGTGTGAAGTCTGCCTATTTCAGCTTTTTTTTTTGTTTTTGATCTGATGCAAACCTATAAGCTTAAATGGAAAAAAAAAAAAAAAAAAAACCAAAACAAAGGTTCTATTCTTCAGCAACTGTTCAGTCTAGCTCTGAAAGCTGAATCAGTCTGGATTTATGGGAAGAGTAGGTTGCATACTTTATCTCTAAATGAGATGGGAAGAATTATATCAGCTTTGTACTTCCATCATTTTCACTCTGAGCATTGGTGACAGAACACCAGCTAAAATAAAGCTGGCAGTTCATTTATGTTATTTTAATGAATAGATGGCAGCATGTTTACAAGAATTCAGTTTTTTCACGGAGTAAGGAAATCAAACTTTAGGCATGTGCTTTGAGATGTTAGTAATCACCACAATTTCAGATTAGCACTGAGAGATTTTAAAAAGTGCATTTCATTTATTAAATCTTCATGCTATGTCTTGAAATTGAAATACAAAGTACAGCCCAAGAAGTATGGAGCTATTGGGCATGACTGTTGCAAAAAGGCATGGAATCACAGGTTGTTGAACTTTTCACATGAAGAAACATGGAATTAAAACTCAGCAAGTTTTGAAAATTATTGCAAATTCTAAACTCATTCCAGCTCTTTGAAATACTTGGGAAACCTTAAAGTAACTCAAGGTCTGAATTTTTGGAAAGTGTGAATCAATACCTGAGTGAACAGAGGGGACCAGACGCCACATGATTCTGCTGTGATGAAGTCCCTGATGTCTCCTGTGAAATGCAGTGGAGGGATTGAAGGGATTTGCAGTGCCAGGGTATCTACTGGACCCAAACAAGTTGTTATTGACTTCCTTAAAAATAGTGTAGAACCAGAAACCAAAGTTCTGTGCATGTTTTGTTGGGGTTTTTTTTTGTTTTGTTTTGTTTTGTTTTGTTTGTTAGTTTTTGGTTTGGGTTTTTTTGTTTGTTTTGGTTTGGGTTTTGTTTTGTTTTGTTTAGGTTTTTTAAAATTACATTATTAAGAGTGTGGAAAAATTTTGAGTCACTCGAGTTAACAAGATTTAGGAAAACCTTGAGCAGATGCCCCTAAGTCAGCATAAAGGTACATTTTTCCATGTAACTGCACCTCAGAATATAATACATCTTGAAGACAAACTAATGAAGTATGGCATATTTGCAAGGATGCAGGAATTACTCATAATATTTACTAGAATGATTTAAAGGTTGGCCAAAATCCAGTTGGTAAAAACACTGAATATTTTTAAACTTGTGATAGCAAATATACAAAATCTTTGGGTGTTCCAGAAAGCAGTCACTCTTAATTTTAGTGAGCATAAGACATAGTTATAGCTAAATAAAACATATGCATGTGTTTCTCTCTTTCTCTTTCTTTATACCTTCGACTCAGACTGATACCAGTCATATTTTTCTTGGGTATCAGACAAAAGTCTCCCTCAACTCACTCTTGTAGTTATTTTTTTACTTCAAATTGTTTCTTGAGCTCATTTCTTAACTGTTTTTTTTTTTTTCTTAAGTGTCCTTTTTTTGAATCTCGTGACTTTCCTCAGATGATCACATATTTTCCACTGGAGAATCACTGCTAATTATCAATCCACTTTGCTTCACTGGTGTTTTGGCTTCTTTCTTCAGCATATTCATGTATCAGTCACTGTGATCCAGAGTTGTGTATGTAACACAGGGTAGGCCACCACTCCTATGAGTTACAGCAGACATCTCCAAAAGAAATCATCAGTCTGAAGTCCAGAAACATGGATCACAAAGTTAATCAAGTAAACAAATGTATATTCTTAACGTTTAATGAAGAGGTTTATTCGTCATATAGACTTTTACTCCATGAGAAGGCTTCATCAGCTCCAGCATAACAAGCAAGCCCTACCCAGCACAGATAAATACCAAATTTTGGGCCAACCCTTGTAAACCAATACCATCATGTTTCAGGTAGCTCTCTTCATATCTGCTATAATTCCTAAACAAAATGGGGTGAGTTGAGGACAGAGTTGCAGCCCTAACTCTGAATTTCCTGGCTTTTGTGGGCTTAAGTCATACCCTTAATGTTATTTGAAAGTATTTTTTTGTGGTTTAATATATACTATAACTTTTTCTTTTGTGACAACTGGATTTATACTGGCTTCATCCCTAATACCACTGGAAACTGGAAGCAGGTCATAGCATGAGCCTGTCTTCCAAATATTTTAAACAGAAAGTCACCATTCGGCGCTCATCACTCTTGTTCTCCAATAAAAGTTCAGTGTTCCACTTCAATTAGAATGATACCTCTTATGTCAATACCACATCCAACTTGTAGACTATTTGTCCTCCTGAATATTGAAGGTGAACAAAAATCTCCTTATACTTTTCTGCTTTCTGTTTTACTCATATGAAAAGACCTGTGTTTATTAAAAAAAAAAAAAAAAAAAGTATTTTTTTTTTTTTTTAAACCAAAAATTATTTTCTTGTCTTTTAATTTGATTTTCCTTGGTTGATTCTATGGTCAAACATTTTTATGCTACATACTGCATTCACATTCACCAAAATCTGCCTATCTCACCAGTAAATACTATTTAATATCATCATATTAAAACCATAGTCCTCTGTTGCTTGAGTAATGTTACATCACATAACAAAATAAGTCCATGTGCAGTTGTTATGAATGACTTCTCAGGTCACAGAGCTGAAGTGTATTGCTGGAAGTCAAATAACTTTCATCAGAATGCACTTCCTCCCCCATGTGTACACAGCATTAAATAAAAGAAAAATCCTTTTCACGACAATTCTGTGTAGCACTGACTGCCTACAGAATAAAATATGTACAAACCCACATGCTTCTTCCTTGAGAAGGAACCTGATGGACCTTTTCCAGCATTTATAGAACCAAGAGTCATGAGAAACAAAGGACTGGAGAAACCTGTGATAGAAAATGAATGGGATCAGTGGAAGAAATATTGTAGAAGGTAAGATCTTGAGGAATCCATGTGTCCCTATACAAGCAGACACCAGAAAGTTCCAAACCCAAGGGTTACCCACCATCATGCCATACAGTTTCTTCTGAGGGAGTGATCTTATGGCCCCTTCAATGCAGCACAGGTGGGGGCTGTCACTGAATCAGCAGTTTCACCCTGCCCAGCCTTCTGACAGCACATCCCTGTTATTCTTCTTTACCACTGAATGAACTCCATCATTCTCATTCATACACCATTCATTCATGCAGCCTCAGAGAGAAGCTGGATAAGAGGAAGAATTCCATAGACAAAGAGGTCAGAAAAAATCTTGAAGAGCTGATCTGCTTGCTGTCTGATCAAAAAACTTTGCTGACGTCATTTTTGTAATTCAAAAGATTTTGTGGTATAGCCAGGAAGTCAGTAGACACTGACTTATTTTTGGACAGGCAACTGTTGTTTGCAATTTGTTGTTTCTTACATTGCCACATAGGTGTAATTCAGCATTTCAAAGCAGTTTGAGAGAAGCAATTTTAGAACCCGTGGTTTCCAGGCGCTTGAACCTTTGTTTTGCCAGGAGAATATTGTTAGGCTTGTTTTCTACTTCATGCAAAAATTAATAAGATATGATTTGCGACGGTGGGCATTGTGATGAGTATACAATTTGGGGATGTGTTAGAATCTGTCTCTTTTAAGGCTATCTGCCATTATTTTTAAAATTTTTTAATTGAATAATTAAGCCATAATTATCACTGTCACATAAATGGAAGGTCAGATTTTCTCCCACTTTAAGAAGCTGAAACAGTGTCAGCCTTATGCCGAATAGTCAAAAATAAATTCTAGAAGACATTACCTCTACCAGCCACTGTCTAAAAGGGATTACTCAGAACACTGTGTAAGGTCTATATTTGCAGGAGAAATTCCTTTTACACAGATTTGTGTCTTGGATCAATACTGTCTAATTGCATTAAGGAGCACTTAAGAAAACTTCATTTTTGCAGCTGTCTTAAGCATTTCCTTCATTAAACTAAACCTGTGTAAACCCTCTCTTCCTTTGTTTGACATAGCTTTCACTTTGAAAACAATCTGGAATAAGGAGGAGAAAATCATTTGGGAAATTTTAGCATTCGGCAGATTAAGTGTTAATTTTTTTGTCCTCTTACTGGACCCCAGTTTTTCTCACCTGTTAGAAGATCCACACACCCCCTTATATTGCTTGTACCTTTCTGACAATGCAAAGACGTCAATCCAGTTTGGCTTTTTTGTATGGGAGCATTTAAATATGTTTGGAGATTTTCATGGTGAGCCACATGGCCCATTTCTTCCAACTTCCTTGGTTTTTGGTGACTAGAAGAACTGTGCACAGGGTTCTTGAAGCCCCAGGGTGGATCATTGTTTTTCTAGTAATTGGTGTAAACACCATTAAATTTAAGTTATTAATCTGTATGGTTTTAGAGAAACAACAAAAGTTCACAAGACTGAATTTGTCAAAAAACAGGGCAACTTTCTGGTAAAGGGGACATCTTCCCAGATTTTCAAAGTTTAAAAAAAATCTCATCAGAATGACAGAGGTGATTTTGTGGCAGGGGAATAGTAGTAAGGTCTTGCTGCATCTCCAGGTGGCAGATCATCTCTTATTTAATCTTGTTTCCATTCTTTTGGGCTGGTCTCTAAGTAGCAAAAGAAGTTTACTCCCTCAAAATACAGTACAGTACAGAACAGAGGATTGTGTCTGTCTATGTATGGACACACATAAGTGCACAAAACCACAGAGGTTAGTTTTCATTTACTTTAAAATGCGTAAGTGTATTTGGGAGATGGAAACTAAGAAAATTCATAATATAACTGAATGTAGTCCAGGAACCTTGTAAGATTTGAGAATAGAAAGCAGTTTTCCAATATTTCATGTATGGAAATACCAGATGAGTCAATGGGTGTTCTCTGAGTTAGGAGCTTCCAGGGCTTCTCTCTCTATGTCAGCAGCATTGCCTTATAACCTGTTTCTTAAAGGCCACCCAGTATCCACAGCCACCCCTGATTTACCTGGAACTTTGGGTGCCCCTGAAACTGGGCTTAGGGCTGCCATGGTGCTTCTGGAAAGGCAGTCACGCAAAAACAGTTTAGAGAAATTAACATCTGGCATTCAGGTTAATGTAAGACTTGTTAAAGGTGACAATTCTGGGTAAAAAATTACACTAGAGATTTTAAAACATACAAACACCCCCTCCCCCCACCCCCAAGAAAATCCTCCAACGAAATAAGCAAAACAATCCAACTAAGGAAAGAAAACCTGACTTAATCATCATGTAATAACACTGTGCTTTTAAAATGCTTTTGACCACAAACAGTTTGGAGCAACCAACTGCAATCTATTAAATTTCAGCTCACAGGGATTTTAGTTTTTCCTGAACTTTTTCTGATATATTATATAAGCATTTTTAGGAAATTTGCAGTTCTTATTGAGTTTAAAAGAAATATCTAGCTTTATATGGAGAAATCAATTAATATCCATAGATTCTAAGGCAGACTTTGGAAACTGAGGAAATTTTTCACTACTGATTGCTAGATAAGTTTTTTTTATATATATATATATATATATATATATATATATATATATATTCCTTCTGGGACTTATTTCATTTTAGCTTAAGGGTAAAATCCAGCTTGATTTATGCAAGTGTCATTATGTAGAATGCTGGAATTTTTATTACATTTCTTTCTTTGGGATGAATAAAGTAAGCAGAAGTTGCCTTAGAGAGTGTGTCTATCCAGAGCAAGATTTTTTTCAATATCTAGTTTATATGGGAGAGACTTTTTACATATAATAATTCATGAAGGACAAACATGTAAGTAACATAGGCAATATTTAAATGCTATATAGGTATTTATAATTACAGTAATTCTTTATCCACATAGATCTTTCAGGAGTTTCAATGAGAATTGAAACCCCTTCATCTCAATGGTCATGGAAATAATTATTTTTGCAAATGACTGAAGAAAACAGTCTATGTTGTTTGAGTAATCTGTTTTGGAAGTCAGGAAGCAACGAAATCTAATGACTAAAACCTTCTTTCAGAGGCAGTCCATTATCAGGTATTCTACTTTTGTAGGGTTTATTAAATATTTTATGGAGAAGTCGCATTTCAAATGGTATCGGGCTCTGTTAGGATGGTGGTTCTTGTATCAAGGAATAGACATGTGCTTAATGGCTAGAAGTGTTCTATAATGCTTCTTGGAAGCTGATTGAAGACAATTAGTGTTTGCTTTGGAGCTATGATGATTTCAAGTCTTTTTAGAGGATTCATCTAGCATCCTTCCTTTCCCCACCCTTTTTTTTTTTTTTTTTTTTTTTGGCTATGCCAGATATAAACAGCTGAATGATTTGTAATACGAAATTTCTGAACTAATTTTTATCAAAGTTACCATCAAAACAATTTTGAGCAGTGTCAGAAGAGGTGGGGATGTGGGGAAGAAGAGATGTAGGCCTTTCCTTTCATGGAGGGAATAGTGGCCTTCAGGTAACAGGTCTGAGGTGACAGGATCAGAGAGAGAGAAAGGATCTGCTTGGTGAACCAAATATCAATAGTCCAGTATATGGATGAAGAGGCAGTAGGAGCAGGAGGCAAATTTAGCATGGGAACTCTGGTTTTGGTACCTGATTCAGAGAAAAGCCATTTTCAGTTTGGTCCTTGTAACTAACTGATGGAAGAATTAAAAGAAAATATAAGTGTTGGGGGGAAAAAAAATTACTTGGTAGCATCTCTGCCTACACATTTTGCCAGGAGAATACTGCTGGATTTGGTTTCTATTTTGTGCAAAATTGATAGGATATAATTTGCAATGATGGGTATTACGTTGAGTATGTAATTTGGGGATAGGTTAGAATATGCCTCTTTTGAGGCTGTCTTCAACCAATAAGGTTTGATAAATTGGATAATTAAGCAATAATCGTCACTGTCACATAAATGGAAGGCTAGATTTTCCCTCACTTCAAGAAACTGAAAACCTGAAAGAGTGTTAGCCTAATGGAGAATGGTCAAAAGTCGTCTGTACTTTGCCTTCCACTTGAAAACAAAAGAAATATATTCTTGAAATTAAGAAATAAATAAGCAACACAGAGCTTACACAAAACTCTCTTGATTTCAGGGGAGATGCTCTGCATAACAGAGTGAATGAACCTTAAGCCTTCAGCTTTCCCATTTGCTTTTCTGGTGATAAATTCAGAGAGAGCTAAGTACGTCCAATACAGAGTCTATGAACAATCATGAATTAACACCCTACACAGCATAACAAATCCATATATTCTGTGAAAAATCTTGAGCGTATACTATAATAAATTAGCAACACTACTGTAATTTACTATATTGATAAAGTAATTTTACAAAAATTCTTCTAGAAATTAAGCTATTCTTGAATTAGACTTTTTCTGGTAGTTCATGGAGCTTTATATACTGGAGAATGAAGCAAAAAAGTTGCTTTACATTTATTTGAAAGCAGAACTTTTCAAGAGCATCATACTAATTCTGTAAAGCTTAGCAAATATTTCTGAGATTTCCAGGAACCAACTTCCTGTGTAAAAAAAGTGGTAAAGGAACATATTCTACTGGTACTAAGGTTACTGGGGAAAGTTCATGGACTCAGGGAGGTTTTCGGGGTGATTAACCTCAGGTGCTGTGGCTGATCCATAGTATTTTTTCTCTGAGAAATAACTCATGCTGATCTGATTAGATTAAAGAGGTCCAGCAGATCATGTTCTTACAACTGTCTGTACCAGCACTTGCGGAAGCAATATTGTATATTTCAACATAGAACAAGGCTCTGTATTAAACAAAGAGACAGGTGGAAAGGCCTGAATTTAAAACGGCTCTCCGATACTTTTCTGGGTTCCTCATGAAGAGGATTATTGGCTGCTGGATAAACTAGATCTGCACAGATCTTCATTGCTTCATGAATTGTTGTCTCTGAAGCTTTTATTGTTCTGTGTAGGTGATTAGCACAAAGATGACTCTGCACTAACTAGTCCTGATGTCGTCCCAGAGAGAACATGGGTAAAAGCTTCTCCATGAAGTTAGTCTTTCATGGATTGTCTCAAAAACTGGCTCAATCTCCTCCTGAATGGAGGAAAAAGAAATATCTTATTATTGATATTATTGAGTCATCTCATATGAGATAATATTGAGTCATTTCAAGGTTTTAAGACTTAACTAGGACCACTGAAAGAGACACAGTGGATTCGAGGTGCAATAAACACAGAAACTGTAACAGAGATCCTCTGGGACACACCAGTCTCTGAGAGTTTTGTGAAGAAGAAAGATAAAAGAAAGGTTAAATTGGTCTTCAGTGTGCTGAATGTCTCTCACATTTTTTTATAGAATAATATAACTGAACTGTGCTTAACTCAATTTAAAATTTTACTTTATGGTTGACCTTTTCCAGCTTAATGATGCAGTTTCAGTGATAGGACACAGGAGACATGTTGGTGACAGTGATTAAATTGAAAAAAAAAAAAATTAAGAGAAATTATGTATATTATTGTCTAGCAGAGAACTGAAACATTGTTTTCCTAAAAGCCACATGAATTTGTTTTCTAGGTGTTAAAAAGGGCGTTGGACACAACAGAAAAGGACTGGAGGAGAGAGCTAGGTTGTAATAGTTGTCCTTTGGATAGCGTTCATACTTATTATAAAATCTCCATATGACTTTTAGATGAAAATAAACATTGAATTTGCAAAATAGTGCCAGATTTAAATAGTGTTAAGGTCACACTCCAAGTAAATATTTTTAAAATGTGCTCCACTTTACGGACTTTAATTACTGTCTCTTTCTACCTATTTCCAGATGTTACCTCAAATCTAATATGGATAAATGAAAACTTAATCTTTTCCCTGTTAATCTCTCTTGCCTTCTTTCTAATCAGTGTGAATAATGCTAATCTGTTTACTCATTCCCCAGAACCCAGGCACAACCTTTGGGTTGGGCTTGAGTCCAGACCTTCACACCTAGGCTCTGCATGTCTCTTTGCCATCTGAGACCTCTTTTCTGGGCTGGGATAAATCAGTTTATATACCCTAACTATATATAGACAGCAAAAGTAAGTAAGTAACTATAGACAGTTTAGATCAGATAAGTTTTTAGCAGGCCACAGTTGGATAAAGTGAATACCTAGATGAGACGGTGTGGGCCTGCATCAAGGATTTAGCAACATGTAAGAATAGAAAAGGTGGAAGATGAAAGACAATCTGGAGAAGGAACTTTAAGGCATAGCATCATTTTGAGACGTCTCAGCAAAAGGCTTGTTTTTATTCTGTCTGGAGTTTATAAGAGCTGCTTCTTTGCTGCCTTTTTTTTTTTTTTTTTTTTTTTTTTTTTTTTTTTTTTTTTTTTTTTTAGTTTCTGAAGAAAGGCAGATCCCTGACTTTTGTTCTCTTCGAAACAAGAATTAAGATACATGCATTGGAAGAATATTACTGAAGTTACCCAAAGTATACAAAAAACAATGAGCTTTGAAGATGGCATTGAAAAGCACAATTTTTACAACAGACAAGGAATGCTGCAGTAAATTAAATCTGAGCCAAAGGATTCTGTTAACTCTTGCTAGTGGAGGCAGTGGGCTGATTGTGACAGCTGATATTCTCTTCAGTCCCTGCACACTTGGAGCTGTAAAAGCATGTTACCACCTGGGAAGATTATGCTGGCTCCATGGCCTACAATCAGGCTCTTTTTCCTATGATTTGGAGAACTTCTTTTCAATCAATTAAGCACCAGTGCAATTCTCTCCTTTTCTTGACACTTGAAGTGAATAACCTGTCAAGCCAAATGCTTAATTTTCTAAATATGAGGTCACTTGGCATATAAATGGCATGGATTTTTTCTTGTTTCATGTCTATGACATACAAAGTCTAAATCTATGTTTAATCAATGGAGGGAGAAGGACTCTAATATGCTCCTGTTTTGCATTTGAAATATTCTCTTACATCCCTGGGTGAAAAAAACACAGGGCTTTCAATAATAACTCTTCCCTTTTTGTTTCCTTGTTTGGGTTGATTGGTTGCTGCTTTTTTTTAATTATAAAAGTGGAATATTATTTTTAAGCAGGAAGTAATTTAATTTTTTTGTTGTTGTTTGCTTATATGGACTCCAATTACAACCAAAATAGATTTTTATTTATTTGAAGAGGGCTATGAATGTTCATTAAAAAGCTATTTAGATTATCTGAATGAGTACTATATCTTCAGGCAGACAAGGCACATAAATTTATTCCATATTTCCAAACTTTTCTACTTCTCTGGCAATTTGGAATACAAAATTCTCACCTGCCTCTTTTTGGCCTTCATCACACATCAAAAGCCCAACAAACACTACGTGAAATCTATTTTTTTTTTCTTTTTGAATGACTATTCAAATGAGCTGTGTTGTCCAGATATCCAAAATCTCTATGTGGTGTTCACTGCTAAGGATAACCCAATTTCAGGAAGACTGAAGGTAATAGATTTCATGGGCATTACTTAGGTAAAATTACCACCTAAGTGAAATGGGAATACATCACATGAAAACCAAACAAAAGGAAAAGATGTCTTAAGCCCAAATGAAATTAGAATATCATTTATAGTTTAGTTTAAAACTAAACTAAACTATAGTTTAAAATCAAGGTGAAAAATTGAAAGAAATTTTCAGGAAACAAAATTTTCCATTTTGTTTTACAGAAAATGAATGGATATATTCCCATTCCTGTGGAAAATTTTAGAGGTACCACATAATTTATAATTGATTTTCCACTAAACTGTTGAAGAATCATTTTTGCTTCTGTTGCTAAAGTGCAGCACCAGCAAAAAATCCTGCAGAACATCTTGGCAAATTCTTCAGAAATTACCTCCACCTCAAAAACCTGAAAGTATGATGTTTTTTAGGTTTTTTAGGGCTTCTTGGTTTGTTTTGTTTTGTTTTGGGTTTTTTTTTGGTATTTGAAAAAGAAAATGCTTTAAATGTGTGGAATACATTAGTTCCGTTATGTATTCCTATTCAGTACAGTCATAGTATTTAGTACATTTTAGCTGAATATTTCAGATGACACTTTAAGGTAAATTTTATAGGTTTTAGATTTGAAATTTGATACTTCCTTTTTAGAGTGCTTGGATCTAATCTGTGACTTTAAAGCCATACTTGAGCAAGTGTCAAATCTGCACTTGGTTTGCTTTTTCCCAGATTTCCAAGAGTCTGGATATTAGGAGTTTTAAATAACCATCTCATGAGTTTTATTACTGTATAATGAGTCTCTTAGCTTTGAGATGCTGCTGAATTTTCTGTAGCAACAAAAATGCTTTATTATCTGGAGAGCAACTTAAAGAACTCAAAAATTTCATTTAGTGTGTGAGAATTTTGCCTAGAACTTGAGTGTAATAAAAAGAGCCATTAGAATCAACCTTAATTGAGAAGTTCACTAGAAATCAAGGAGAAATTTATCCCTTCACCTGAAGCACGGATTTATCTGCACTGTTTTGGTGTCTCCTATTTGATACGGACAGAAGTAAGATTACATTTTTACTGCTCATTATTGTAGTCATGCTGTGTAGGACGAAGTCTTCAGCAAAAGGTGAAGGTTCTTTGGAATGAAATACCCATTTTACTGCTGATGTCAGGGAGATTTGCATTTTGCCCTTAGTTTCCATAAAAAACAACCTGGAATCATTCCTGGAATCATTGTAATGATTTAACCCCAGCCAGAAGCCAAGCCCCATGCAGCCTCTTGCTCACTCCCACACCAGTGGGATCAGGGAGAGAATTGGAAGGGTGAAAGCTGGAAAACTCATGGATAGAGATATAGACAGTTTAACAGGGAAAGCAAGAGCTGTGCACACAAGCAAAGCAAAGAATTATATTATTTCTTCCCACGGGCAGGCAGGAGCTGAACCATCTCCAGGAGAGCAGGGACGTCACTCCAAACATCCCCCCTTCCTCTCTCTTCCCTCCACTTTATACCCTGAGCATGATGTCATACGGTCTGGAATATTCCTTTGGTCACTTTGGGTCACCTGTCCTGGCTGTGTCTCCTCCCAGCCTCCCGTGTACCCCCAAGTTCCTCACCAGCCAGGCAGTACAAAAAGCAGCAAGGGCCTTGGCTCTGTGTAAGCCCTGCTCAGCAATAACAAAAACACCTCTACACTATCAACCCAGTGCTCAGCACAAATCCAAAATACCAACCATTGTGATGAAAAATAACTCTACCCCAGTCAAAACCAGCACACCAACACACTACACAGATTTTTCAATCCTATCTCTGTAGCATCTTTTGCAAAATTACTTACGTAGTAGATTGTAGAGACAGCTAAATTAAAGGGTTTCACTCGTTCTCTCCAGTAACAGATATTAAGCTACCTTTTATTTCCTAGAGCCCTTGAGAATATATTTTAGTTTAGCTGTGCTATTAGTTCTGGTCATATCACTGATACGAGAAAGAGTGTGTAAGATTAGTTTCACTGTCGATACTCTATCTATACATTTCACTTGACACTGGTGAGGTTTATAGAGACTCCTTGAAAAATATTTCTGCCAGTACTTTCTGTTGCTACAGAAACATCATGTAGCTTGAAAAGTACTGCTTAGGAGACAGGTACATGCCTTTGTTTCCCATATCCTAACAGCTAATATGTTAGATCATGCATATTATATTTCTAAAACCTGGTTTTAATCAAGCTTATTTTCAAAATGCCCATTTTTATCTGTGTCTGGATACACAGCCTAGACTGGATACTATCAAGATTTTTTGACTTGAAAACCTTCAAATAAATGCTGGAATATTAACTGAAAATTCTGAACTGAAATGTTATTTACCTGAAAATATCATTACCACGTGAGGTTCAAGCCAGTCTTGACTACTTTCTACATGTGTTTTAGGTCTTCAAATTATAACCAGTTCTGCCTTTCAAGGAGAATATTTCTAGTTTAGATAGATTTAATAAATTGATTCCTACCTTTGAAGTGATTATTCAGTGACTGATACTGGAAATTAAAATTAAACAAAAAATCCTACTTGACCTTTGACATAGAATTTGGTGGGGGTTTTTTTTGTTTTGTTTTGTTTTTTGTTTTGGGGGGTTTTTTTGGGTTTTTTTTGTGATGATTGTTCACTTCTTAAGCTCTAAATACCCATATATATAATGCAGATCAAACGAGCTTCACCTTATTTAAGGCAGTACCTGTCTTTAAGACGCTAAAGGGAAAGTATGAAATCTGACTTCAGGTTAGCAATCTATTATTGTATTGTTTCAGGTTTAAAAATAATTTTCATGCACTCTCTGGAACCTGAATTAATGACTCAAGGTTTCTTTACTCAGATATTTTTGCTATGATGTGCCATAGTGCCTTTTCTCAGAGCAAGGGCTCCTTCACCCAGGCTAGCTCCGACACTGCGATCAGTCAGGGAACACTCCTCTGGATTTTGGGTACCAGAGGAGCGGCCAAGGAGGTTTTCCCTTATCATGGGAGAGACCTCGCTGAAGACGGAGGAAGTTGCCCTCAGTTGGAGGGCAAAGTCCAAGTTGTCTATTCAGTCCCCCGCGGGGCCATCTTAACCTTAGGGGATCTCTCCAGCCCGGGGCGGTGAGCTCCGGGATTAAATACAGGGGAGGGACTAAGGGAGGAGACAAGCCAACATCCAATGAGGACAAGGTGGGAGTGGAACAGGGTTGGAGGGACATTTAAAGAAACCAATGAGAACATAAAGGGAGGAACTTTTTTGGCTCCTGCCCTATCACTCGATGTCCTTACCCAAACTCTCTAGAAGCCTGGAGGAACAATCGAATGACAGACAGGGCTCGTAGGAGGGGACTGGGAGAAATATGGGAGGATTGACAGGGAAGAGAGGCAGGGACAAACCTTAGAACATAACATTTCTCAGGAGAACAGGGGAGTACAGAACAAACCATTACAACAAAAATAAGTAACAAAGCACAATGCAACAATGGTGGATTTAGCTGTGAAGCTTCTAATCCTGGTGTTTATAAGTGCGATGTGACTTTATTTCCTGAAACAACATTAGAAGATTTCTGATTTCTGTGAATTACTTGTAATTATTCAGAATGCTAATTCCAATTCTTTACATTTACTGAGCTGACAGGCTTGATGGATACCATAAAAAGGTGCCTTTTTTATTTATTGATTGTTTAATTTGGTAATAATAAAATGCTACTTTATAATTAAATTCATCTGTAAGCTCACAAAGACAAAACTATCAAGGAAACTAGTGGGAAAAAACCTCTCATCCCTTCCACCTCTATTTAAAAAAGAAATTATATCCATTTTCAAGTTAACATATCACAAGGGAAAATTACTGTGTAACATCTCTCTCTCAAGGAAAGCTCTTCAGTCAGTTAAAAAATAATGGCCAAAGATTTATTCCTTAGACCCTGAAGATTACTTCAGTACATGGAAAAAGAAGAGGATGCAACTACCTTTTTATCAGCTGAGTATTAGCCTCATTTTAACAATTTTATTAGTTCCTTTTAGTTACTGTTAATTTAGACTTGTTGAAGAAGGGTGATTGAGATGCAAACTTTTCTGTGTAATTTTTTCTGGCTTGGGTTTTTTTTTTCCAAAAAAGAAGAGAGAAACTTTAGAACAGGAATTATATGCTGGAAGGCACTTTTGGCTCAAATAAATGCACAGGTTTGGAGTAGGAGAATGCAGTTATGTGTAGGACTTAAGAGTGTATCATGAGATCCTCAGCTGTTTTAATATGCCTTGGACAGATTCAAATGGATGAAAATAATCCTGGATGTAAATGTGTTGATATAAACTAATCCATGCTGGCTTTTTTTTTTTTTTTTTTTTTTTTTTTTTTTTTTTTTTTTTTTTATGTAGTTTGATAAGTGTAAAAGAAATGGTAAATACTCCAGACTAAGTTGTCTTCCCTTCTTGTCTCTCATATTTTCATCTGTTATGATGTCTCTGAGCTGTACAAATTCATTCTAATTCAAATTCATTTTTCTTTCTTTCCATTCTGATTTCACCTTGCCTTTCACCTCTATTACTCTTTTCCATCACAAAATCTGCAAACACATTCTGTCTTTTTGGAGCCAGTGATTCTCTTTGACCCAAATTTGTACCCAAGCTGCTATGAACAGCAAGATGAAATAAGTATCAAATAATACAATATTCAGTTTTGCACTGTGATTTGAAAAGTGGAAGAAAATTATTAGTGTTTTGAACAGCATGGAAGAAATTATTGTCACTTAGTTACATGCTGCAGAAATTTATACAGATAGCTGAAGCTCTTTTGACGTGTTGACATCATTATATGCAAGAAAATTCTGACATTTTCCATTATAAGAGGATTTTTTAAAAAATTGCTTTTAACTTTGCTAGAACTAAACTGCTGGAGCTGAAATTTCCTTGTCTGACCAGAGCTTGTTTTTTTTAGGTTTAAGTTTCAGTTTCACAGAAGATAAGTTTTACACATCATCCTATACTTGTTGCCATGACAATGATGATCATAAGTGTAGTCTTTGGACAAGGGACTTGTTATGTAAGAGAAAGATGTTTTGAGTTTTAGGGATAGATCATTTACTTGCCCTTGAAAATTTGTTCAGTTTTGGCTAGCTTATAAATTATTCAAGTAGTCTTAATTTGCCCATCTTCAGTGGAGTTTTGTTACCATTTTTTCACACACGTTTTATGAATATTCCCTGTGTCTAAGGCAGGTTTAGTTTGCTCAGAGAGCAGATGGGCAATTTATACTGTGTGAAACATCTTCAGTCTCATTGAGGAAATGTCTGTTTCCATTGTTTGCAGGACACTGCATGAAGAACATCCACACCATGCAAAAAATATTTTGTTTTCCATGCTTGCTTGTAATGCATTTCACAGAGCAAGTGCAGTTATTCTTGCCTCCACATAGTGCTGACCTGCACTGCTTCTGATCCTGGCTTAGCTAGGTAGTTTAGGTATCTGCATTTTCCTCCCTCACCTGCTGTAATTATATTCACTGCCTACCTGTATTTGCCATAATCTTGCTCCCAAAATGTCATGGAGAAGCTGGAGTGGAGGAAAAGTGTTCAAAAGAGAGCAGAGATTAAGGTTGATCCTTCCTAGCAGACATAGCTTTAAGCTTTAAGCAATTTGCTTTAGCAAATCAGACTTTTAACCAAGATCTTAAAGGTGGTACAAGGGCAGTGGTTTTAAAGTGATACATTTAACTTGGACATAAGGAATTTTTGACAATTACAGTAATGAGACAATGGAACAGGTTGCCCAGAAGAGTTGTGAGTGGCCCATCATTGGAAGTGCTGAAGGTCAGGTTAAATGAGGCTTTGAGCAAACTGATAGTGAAAGATGTCCCAAGGGGGAATGAACTAGATGAGTTTTAAAAGTCATTTCCAACCCTCGCTTTCTCAGTTTTTTCTCCTGCCATTTATTACATTAGCTCGGGTTTCAGATGACTGTGCTGTGATTCTAAAAGTTGTGATTCAGATGAGGGCCAATAGACTACTTCAGGTATGACTTCTAGTTTACAAGACAGAATTCAGGAAATTACACTAAAAATACTGCAAGGGTGTTATAGTTGAAAAGTCAAATACTTCAAAACTGTGACAAACTGCTCTTTTTCAAGTAGAGCTGTATGAGTATATTACAATGGTGCTTTTAACTGTGTTTTTGAATGCTAAACACTTTTCTTTGCTCCACTGATGGAGCAAAGTTCTTAACGAATGGTAGGATAAATGCTGAATATTTTGGCTGTTGGACAAGATGGATTAAAAATGTCAGGAAGCAACAGGTGAGAAAACAAGAGAGAAGGGGAGTGGTATTGCTTTCTCTTCATTTCACTGGCAGAGGGCAAGGGATAAACGGGGTGCCAGGGAAGGGGAGCTGGTATTGGTTTTGCATGGCTTTGTCTAAGACAACTGCGTTGACCCATTTGATTATTCCATGTGGGTCAGAAAGGTACTCTCAAACAGGAAGCCTCTAACCTCTACTGAAACAAGAGCTTCTGTCCTTCTTTTCCTTTTTTTTTTTTTTTTTTTTTTTTTTCTACTTTAGTGAAATGATGAATCCATCCTGTGTTTATGCTTTTGGCTGAAGCACTTATTCCTAGAGCAGTTATGCCCTTCCAGCCTAATGATGAGCCATTAACACCCCATGGCTTGCACACCCTGTCTTAAAGGTCCTCACAGCTGGACCTCCTCAGTCCCAGCAGCTGCTTCCATCCTTCCACTCGAAGTGCATTCAGGAGCCAAGCTCTCTGCATGCCGGTTCCCCAGCAAAGTCAGAAAGGGGCCACTATTCAACAACCCATGGACCAGGCATGTAGCTTTAAGTGACAGCCAAAAATTTGAGTGGGAGGAACACCTGAACAGAAAAGTGCCAAAAAAGTTTTCAAACAACAAATTTTTATTCCCTGAGAGGGCAAACATGATCCAGAAGTTGCCAGGAGGTGAGGAGGGAGAGAGATTCGGGAGGGCGTGAGTGAATAGGAAATAGAAGAGGGATCAGCGTAGCAAATATGCCCACCACTGAGATATTCCTTAGTAAGATAGCTTGGTCCACTAAAGACTAAAACTCTCAAAATGCCAGTGTAGTAGTTCTCACACACCAAGATGGTTGAGAAGACTAGAAAGGCCCCAGCAGATGCCTCGCTGTGTATATCCTGCTGACAGGCCTTACTTCCCTGGGCCAGTTAGGAGCATAGGGGGTGTTTGTGAGTACTGAGGATGGAGTGAGACCTCACCTGGAGTACCGTGCACCGTTCAGATATTCCCAAAAAAAGAAGGACATGGAACTCTTGGAGCAATTCCAGAGGAGGGCCATGAAGTTGATAAGGGGACTGGAGCATTTTTCCTCCTAAGACAAACTAAGAAAATTCGGTCTCCTCAGATTGGAGAAGACAAGGTTGCACGGAGGCCTCACAGTAGCATTCTGGTATCTTAAGCGGGACTACTGGGAAGTCAGAGAGGGACTCTTAGGAACTGTAGTGATAGGACAAGGAGTAATGGGTACAAACTGAAACAGGGGAAATTTAAGTTAGATATTTGGAAGAAATTCTTTACTATGAGGATGGTTAGCCATTGGAACAGGTTGTGGCTGCCCCAACCCTGGCAGTGTTCCAGGCCGGGTTGGGTGAGGCATTGACAGCCTGGTCTAGTGGCAGGTATCCCTGACCATGGCAGCGGGGTGTGGGACTGGAGGATCTTTAAGGTCCATTCCAAACCCTTAGAATTCTATGATTTGATCCCATATCAGGATTCAGCTGAGGTTTCTTCCCTGCTGTCTCCTGCAGCTGGCCAACACATAGTGGCCAAGGGAGCAGGATTCTGGAGGAAGACCAAAAGTGTCAAAAGAGGCTACTGTTTACACAATTTCTCCCTGCTCTCAAGGAATCACCCATTCTCTCAGACCCAGTAGCTGTTGTAGAACTAGCTATGGCAATTCTACTGGGGAATCCTGCTTTGGGAGAAATGGTTGGACCTCTCCCAGTGCAGGCTGACAGGTGTCATGTCTTTGGAGGCTATGGGGACATGTTGAAGGTTCATGTGATAAACTTCCCCTTGGCATTAGGGAAAACAGCATTTTAAAGTGTGGTGGGAGAAAAGAGAGGGTAATGAAAAGAGTCTGAGTACTGGGACAAAAATACCAAGGTCAGGTGAAATAGGTGGGATGTTGAGGCAGCAGAAAGGTTGGGTAGATGAAGAAGTCCTGTTGCACAGTCTTGAGAGCTAGTGTAAAATACCCACGTAAAGGCATGGACAAATTCTGTCATTTTTTATTGTATGAGAATTGATCCAGGGTTTAAATATCAACAGTACTAGGGCATTCTGTTATTGTATGATTCTTTGGTACAACCTGGAAGACTTCACAATAATGCAGTCACCTCATTAGCAGTTGTTTTGCACTGGTAGGTACGTTGGCTTCACAGTCTGAACTGATACCTGGTAAGTAAGGATAGGTGGGATATTCACTTTAAATGCCACAACAGAACCCTGATTTAGATTCATACATGTTACTCCTCTGTCTGTCCACAAGGCCTGTTGGTTGATCTGTTTTACTACCAATTTTTATCTCATTTCCAGGTGGATGTTGCTTAGTTTATTTAAACTTACCCTTACATTTTCTAAGAGGCAAGGGTGGAAAGAAACAGAACATCTTATTGGATTGGTTAATGAAAACTATGCTTATATTTTGTAACTATTTGAGTTGGTACTTTGTTTTGAGTTTCAGTTCATTGTTTCAAATTCCAACTAGCTGTCTTTGACCACTGTATAGTACTGAGATGTGAATTTCATATATTTATTTTAATGAAGCTATTTTCATTAACACCTTTGTAAGGGTTATATGTCTATTTTTCTTGTATTTGTAATAATCAGTGAGATTCTTTAAGGTAATTTTATTTTTCATTTGATTTTATCTTCTAAGGCCAAGTAATTAATTATTTTACTTTCACTATTCAAGTGTCTGCAGTTCACATTTTGAATCTGAGATAACCTTTAAAAATCAGTATTTTTGCCCTAGTAAATTTCTTTTTTTTTTTTGTTCAGAATAACGAAGATTAACTACAAGATTCTCTCAATGACAATGCTGTCAGTTTTCCAATATTCTTTAATTTTTCTATTGAACTACCTGTTAATGTTTGCCAGAAAAATATACTAATGGTTTAGAGGTTTCCTCAGCTAGTTGATGTAAGACTCTTGAAAATAAGAGTTTGCAAAAGTTTAATTCTCACAAAGACTAACTCACATCCTCCTTTGTTATGCATGGCTAACTATTTGATCTATCAGTAATACATTCAGAAGTAGCTACAGAACTGGTTTCCTTCCAAATTCCACTGAAATACGTACTGGACATTTCTGCTTTTCCTTGATCCCACTTCACCTTCCCACTGTCTGAACCTAGCTATTGACTTATAAATAATTCTCTGAGTTTATTGCTTCTGGAATAATTTTAATTGCCTTATTATTTAAAATTTGTTGATTTAGTAAAATTCATTCACTCATTTGAGTTACTAACCTTATTACCCACTTACTTCTACTTGTGTTTTAGAGTAATTTTGTTGGCTTTTTAATTCACTCTCCATGTATACATGCACATACATGTACTATATGCTTCTGTATGTATGTAAATTCAAAATTTATGTGATTGCTTTCACCAAGATCTTCTTCACTCAAGTATATACTTTTGAATCTGAGGGATCTTGGGTTCTTGGGCATCCAGCAAGATGCTCCTGAAAAATTCCCAGTTGTTTTAACACTTCTTTATTTAAATGGATTTTCCCAACTCTAAACTGAACTGTGCCTCTCAGTTTCAAAACCCTCCAGGTTTTAAAAGATCCAACAGGAGATATTTCAGGTTGGTGACATATTCTGTTTGCATTAAATAAATCAAACCTCATTTCATTGGGCAATTTTTCAATTTTTCAATTTTTGTAAAAGCCATTAACTGTTCCTTATTTATCCTAATGAGGTCCATTACGGTGAGTAATTGATAATGGACATTACTGAGTTACTTGATATCCCATGCAGGATTTCTGTGTTAAGAAAAAAGTCCATTACTTCTAGAAATTTCTGAAGTCTACACAGTCTGAGAAAATGTTCTGCAGGATGAAAGTCACTTTAGGTAACAGAATTTTCCTTTCTGCTCTTAACAACCAGATTTTTTAGGGGAAGCTCCTCTACTTTTGTAAAATGTGGTAGTCTGTTGAACAGACCTTCTAGTTTGATTTTATTTAGCTAATTAGTACTTTAACCACAAACACTGTGGAGCCCACTTAGTCATCTATGACTTTCTAATCATATAGCAGGATATTGGATGCAGAATATCACCACCACCTTATCTTATTTTCCACTGTAGCTTTTATGGAACACATTAGACATGAAATACAATCCTCCAAAACCCATTGGACTTACCCCATCAGGTTTCTCTATTATTAATCACATAATTTCTTTTCTCCTACATGACCATTTCCAGCTACCCCTATTGACTCTCCAGGCTCCACACAATAGTACTCATATTACATCTCAGCATACTTACTTGCTTTTTTGTTTTATCATAAAAAATGATGTTTTTATTTGGCCTATGTGCTTGGATATGTATGTCTTGTTCTGTCATCATGATTCTCCCCTTTCAAGTAGTTTGAGTAGATTAAGTCTTCCTGACTACTTCATCTGTCAACCAGAGCACTGGTACATATTTTGGTGAAATTAAAGCAATAATACCATGCAATCTTTTATTTCTATAGAGGTTACCCTGCTGTTTTATTGAACCAAAATCTTCTCTTACTTTGCCTACCACCCCTACTATTGAACTCTATTATCTTCTGCCTGCTTTTTAGTTTTGCTTGGAAAAAAGGAGTTTTAAGTTTTTAAAGTATCAGCTGGCGTAGCTTTTTTCTACTTTTCTCAGCTGCCTGATCGATCACGGTTTTTAATGGCTGAATATTACCTGAAATAAATAAATAAATAAATAAATAATCATGTCTTCAAAGCCTTTTAATTGCCTTTAGTGTTTCCTGTTGGATAGGACAAATCATCCTGTTGTCTGCTGTGCATTGTGGAATACATCTTAGGCATACCCCCAAGATATTTCTGCTGCACTTCTGTGTACTCTGGTTTGAGCTGAATGTCAGCTCTCTGAATCAGCCCTCTGCTAAATTAATAGATTAGTTCTTACAGGCTGTTCTTTTCTGATGCCTCACACACTATCGGGTTGTTATTTGATACTTCCAGCTGGGAGTAATAGACTCTAGAGACTCTCAAAATGTAAAGTGAAAACAGACTAATATTTGTAGTTTCTCACTTGACTCAGTTACTTGTCATTGGGAAACTAGAAGATCTGCTGTCATACTGATCGAGCTGATCCACTGGGGAATCCCACATATGCACACTATATGAACTTCAGTATCACAGATTTCTTCCCCGTTTAGGCTACCAGAGTGAACTTCATGAGGTAAAATAATTTCTATTCAAAAGGAAGAATACAGATAATACTAGATTTGTTGTTGGTCATAGAAAATTATTCACTTTGTTGACTATTCATCTTTGTTGTTATAGCAAAATCACATGTATACAGCAAAACTTATAAACACTGCTGTGTGTATTGTGACGGAAAATCTGCTGCTAACTCCTCTATATTTCACGGTGCATGTATTAGCTGGATTTTATTCATTGTTCAAGTCAATCCCATCTTGTGTCAAGAATTGTCAGTAGAGGTCAAACACCAGAGGAGGAGCACACACCTCAGGCAGTATGTGTGAAAATCAAAGATGCATTCCTGTAATTGTTCATGAAACTTCCAAACAGGAGGTTTTTTACTGGGCCATATATCCAGCTCTTTCCTCTCATGATGATCCACTGCTTGAACTCTGCCTTTGGCCTATCCCCGTTTGTCGCCCTGGCTTCTCTATGGCTTGGTTCTACTCCTTGTTGTGGAAGCATTTTGAAATCATTACGCTTTTGTTTTCTGAGAAGCAAGATTTATAGGGAAGGTAATATCCTTTATTAGAATGTTTGGTTCATTTGGAAAAAAACAGGCATTCTTGTGGGGTCAGAGTCCCTTCATTACACTTGTTTTCTGCCTGCTTGGTTTTTCCATGTCTGAAAGCACTGCTTAGAGAAGGCAGGCCTGCTCATTTTGTTCTTTTTGGTTGCTACATTTTCTTCCAGAGTAATAGAGAGAACACATGTACTTGTGTTATTTTGTGGAGACTTGTGTTCTTTTGCGGAGACTTGTGTGCTTGTTTTTCCAAAATCCAAAATAAAAATAATAAAACCAATTTTAGGCCAAACATCTGTATTTTGGCCCTGGTGTATGGAAACCTCACTGCCTCCAGGTTTTTTGGAAAAAGTCCTGGACTGATATGATCAACTTCTCTTTTTCTTAGAGGAAAAATAAAAATCTGCTTTACCAGTTACATAAGAGGCAGAGAAAAACCCTATGGAGAACAGCAAGATATATGTATTGATTTAAAAATGACAAATAGAAACATTCCAAATATTTGCAAATTATTTCTTCTGCTGCTTGCACCCCCAACTAATGGAAAAACAATCTGTATTGAGTAAGAGACTGTAGATTTTGAATACTTTTAAGGTCTAATGCAGTCCTGAATTCCAGACCCATGCAGCTTCTCAGCTATCTAGCAGAGTGTACATGAGTTTTAACTGATTTAAATACCAATATATTTTTTGCTTGTGACAGCATGGCCTCTACATAGTGGGCAAAGAGTTCTTACACTCTTCTAGTAATTCCATTCCATGCTTTTCTCACTCTGTTTACTTCTCCCTGAAATGACCATGACCTTCTGCCAGATTTTCTTGAAGGTTATGTTAATCTTTGTTGGCAAGAGAAACAGTAGCTGGAGCAAAAAAAGTGAAAGAAGATGCCACATGAGAATGAACAGCATGCAGAGCGTGAGAAGTTTCTGCAATAACTGGAACTGGAGCAGCCCTGTCAGCATGCAGTCCCTGGAGCAGTAAGTAGGGATGTACACACTGGAATGTTCAAGAATGAAATCATAATTAATATTCAGGTACTCAGAAAGGCATTTTGGATAAATCCTTTGCTAAGGCAGGTGGGTGCCCCTCAGGTCCTTTCTATTGAGTTTTGTGTATCTCACACAGCCCCTCATTTGGCCCCAACACTAATTTTTTTCACATTTTAATCCAAATTAATTTGTTTGTCTCCCTGAGAGTTCAGTGTAAAAGCCTTTCATACATAAATGGAAAATGAGTTTATGTGCAGGGTCAGACAAACTTCCCACAATATTTTCTGACCTGATGTCAAATACAAACATCTTAAAACATGGTCAAAATTTAACTGGCTTCTGTTAGATTTTTTTGCAGCTCAATATATTTAACAACATGGAAGTATTCCTATGGAGTGGAGGGAAAGGGTTAATGCCACTCTCTTTAGGGAGCTGGACTTGCTACTGCTTCCTAGAAGATCCCAAGCACTGCAGTTTAAGCCACTTCAGGCTCCTGAACGTTGCAACATCTGTAACATGGTTCAGGGCCAAAATGCAAACAGTTATGTCACATCTACTTTACAAGATGGAACGTGGTTTAACCAAGTTGAGGGGCAAGCATGCTGCAAGGAGGCCCCACAATATGTTTGTTTTTGTAGAACAGATGAACCCTAAATTAGTACCAGATGTCAGTACTAGGTCTGCTGTATGGGGAACACAGCAGGGAACAAGCAATTATGGTGAAGCCACTGTGAGGCCATATTTAAGGTTGCATTCTGTTTTACATTGACAGGGAGAACTGAGTCTTTTTATATTATATTAAATCACCATCTTGCTCCATTCAGCATTAGTCCATGTGTGTATCTACTGGGGGATGATAAAGTGCCTTCTGCACTCAAACTGGATTTCTGTCTGCTTTTGGATTGCCTGAACAGCATATATATGCCATATTTCTATTTGTGCTCTGCACGGAGATTGTGAAGAGTGGTGCAAGCTTCTTCTTTCTTGGTTAGTTTCAACTGCTGTTGGCTTCAGATGTAACTTTGCTCTCATCACAGGCTGCAATGTTTTTGGCCTTGTGATCATTTTTCTGTCATTTTGCTTGTTAGTTTGCTCATTGGTTACTTAGCAATTTTCTTTGTTTTCCTAGACTTTTTTTGTTGCCAAGAGCTTTCCTCTTGGCAAACAGGGAAAAGAGGAGATTTTCAGTTTGAGTTAAGCCATGTGGCTTCCAATAGCCTTTTAGTTCCCTACCTCAGAACACTTTAGTCCCATTTCCCGCATGGTTTTTTTGTGACAAGGTCTTGCACTTCCCATCACATGTGTTGAGGGCATGTGTCAGGAAGAATCTGTATTGTCTGGAAGACAATTGCTTTCAGAAAGAATTCTCTATTCTGGAGATTCCACTAACTTGAGGTCTTTCACTTGCTCAGATAAAAGAAAAGATCTTCAGTATCATCTCTTGAAATTAATTGGGAATCTCTGAGGGTTTCTTCAGACACCAGTGGGGTAATTCAGAGGGTAAGGACTCCATGTTTGGAAGACCTTTTTTTTCTCATTAATGTCTGCGTAGTTGTCCTTTGGTGCAATAGAGTACATGGGGAGTTCAAGGAAAATAATTTAATCCAAAGTCTTCAAATAAATGTCTCTTGTTTCTTCCCTGCTTTTAAAATTTCATTATTTAGGGATCCCACAGGCTCCATCTGTAGAAGTATAATGCAAGAGGCCATGATTTAGAATTTGGCAACCATTTTTTACAATCCACAGTGTCTAGCTGAAGCACACACCTTTGCACAGTTTGCATGACAACCTATATCCTTCAAAGCAGCACTCAGTCATGGCTGAGGTTATAGTAAGGGGAAGGGGGTGTTTGTAGAAAACAATATGAATAAAATCACCTGGTTTGGGGTAGCTATAGTGTGTGGCTATGAGGGCACAAGTTTGCTCTCAAGAGCATGCCATTCCTTCTAAAGGACAGAAAATGGACTCTGGGATGGTTTATTCGCTTGTGCAGCTGTAGCTGTATTGGTCCTGAAGAGGTTCAGGTGTATGTTTTTAAGAATAACTCCGTGCTGAGCTCCTGTGATGACACAAAATCATCAGGAATATCAGGAAGCCTTTGGTATTCACCTACTGGAGTAAAAATCGTATCTTCTGAGAACTGTTGATCCAACTGTATAGACCCTTCTGGTCACTCCATGACAACACAGAGACTAACTGCCATTCAGAGAAGGGTCTCTACGCAGTTTTGCCCACTGGAAATTATTCTTCTAGTAACATATACTCCTTTTACAGGACCAGGAAATCTCTTTCTTTTGATAGAAATTAATTCTATTTTTCTCTTCACTGTTCTCACCATAACTAAAGAGACTTAACGCTGTTGTCCCTACACACTGCATGTGTTCATTGGCACTGGGACCTCCCTTACTACCACTCAGCCTCCTGGTTTATGACTTCTCCTTGAACACACTCCTTAAGTGAGAAACAAGTCTTGTGGTATTCACAACCACATAAATAAATCTGACTCCTCAGCCACTCAGAACTGTTAAAAGGTGCTTTTTTCATTTGAGAGTCTCAAAAGAAAGAAACTCATCATCAGTCCCCTAAGGTCAGAGTTTTCTCTTCCACATGCCTACAGATATTTTTAGCCTAATCTTTTCCACAAAGGGCAAACTCAGTGGTACCTGTCAGGGGTCTGGGTTGAGAACACAGCATTGTAACCTGTTACCCATCTTCTTCACCCTAAATGTTCTGGAGTTTATTTAAAGATAAATGCCACCTAGTGAACTACGGTGCCCTGAATCTACTATCTTTGTCTCTTCTAGATGAGTCTGTAGTCGCTCCTGATACTTAGGAGTTTATTTCAAGTGGTTCCAAAAAAGGAAGGTCCAGGTTTTTGTGATTGTAATGGAGGAGTGAAAGATTGTATTCTCTTTCATACTCAGTCTGGTTTTTACAGTCAAATATTGTATGTCTGTGAAAATTTACACCTTTAATCCATGAATAAAACCTTTGTGGGCTGAAAAGATTCAAAAAATGGAGTGATGATTGGGTGAATAAATTGACTCAAAATTTTCTTTAGTATGTTACTGCATGTTATTACTTTAGAACTGCACATTTTTCAGTCCCCTCTCCCTTAACATCTCAAAAAGTAAAAGGTATGTATGGAATGAAAGTTTGATAGATTTACTGGACTTAAAGCTTTTTTTTTTTTTTTTTTTTTTCTCTGTTAATCAACCAAGTTCTATTTTTTTTTTTTCCAGTGGCAATTTTATGTATATTACAGTAAGTTAATGGTAAAAACATTCTGCCGAATTTCTGTCCTCTGACTCAATGTCAAGAGACAAAAATCCCAGTAATATATTACTTTAGTTGATATGCTCTGTATCTCTAGGGATAAAACCCATATTTTGTCTGGTTGGAGAAAAAAAAGCAGTAAAGGAGTTCTTAGGTTATACAAAAAAGACATTGGTTGTTGAACTTTATAATACTTTTCATTATTTATGTGAGACAGTTCTAAATATATGTCAGCAGGCAAAGCACTTACCCTGCGTGTGGGGACAAAGTTTTGATGGATTTTGAGGAAGGCAGCTCTGAACAAGCAAAATTTGCCATGCTATCAGGGAGAGAAACATGCTGCTGCCTGTGAAACAAAGCCGTGTGCCACTGGTGGCTTTACCTTTCCATGTTTCTTGGCTTGTTTTGTGTTAAATGTGTTACACAAGTAACTGGTAACACCCTTATAACTTGTGGCACATCAGTCTGAGGGAGCTACGGAAGAAGATGCTGCCTCAGAAGGGGAGCAGGTTCACCTTTAACATAAGAGATGTCAATTTAAAGAACTTTCTGCAGATTTTCAGTGAATGAGACATCTCAGCCATGACTCTTCTGAAAATACAATAACTCTATCAAGATTTGAAGGATATTTTTCTAGATCCCTACTCCCTAAAAGAGTTCTTTTAGCATACAAAGGAGGTGGAGAAATATTTGTTTCCTCCTGCAGGTAATCATACCTAGCATGCCAGAGCCCAGACTGCATTAGAGGTATTGTGCGGGAGATTGCCAAATGCAGACTTCATGGAATATTGGTTGTTAGGTTAATGGATGGCTTTTTCAGGGTTAGAGAAAAGCACCCATACCACTAATTCTGGTGAAATGTATTGTGTGGCTTGCCCTGAGCAAATTCTTCCCAGCCAAGGGATTGAGGAATGAGATTTCTGATACTTCTACTGATTAAATGAGGAATAGGGTGTTCAAAATATTGATGTCCTGGATGATAGTCCAGTTGATAACCATGCAGATGAATGAGAGTAGGGAACAGGAGAGATACAGCCTTGCATGATCACTGTTTTCTGTTTGAAACTCATGGCACAATTACAATACATTGTAAGAAAAAAGTTAGTTCTGGAGCTGTTAGAGTTTTAGAGCTCACATAACAACTAACAGTTCACCTAACTTTTGACTTGTCTCTGAGTGAGAAAAGAAGAAACTCCCAAAATTGTTGCTGTCAGTGTCTCAGATGTTTTTTGCTTTGGTTACTGTAATCTTCTCCTGTCTGGCCCCATAGTTCCTCTGCTCTCTCCCTCACATCTGTACCAAATGTTTCTGCTAAAGTCATACTCATTTCCTCCCACACATTAGCACTCCATTGATTTCCTGTCGCTTGCCATGTCAAATTCAAGCTGCTCATCCTTACCTACAACACCCTTATTGTGTCCTCCTGCCCATATATTCAGTTTCATTTCCTCTGACTCCCCCTCCCACATCTCTGATCTCAAAATTACCTCAGTTCACAGTATTTGTGATCCACAAAAGAAAAGACAGAAGTGGAACAGTTTTTAATCAACATTGGCTGATTAAAATCATCTTGATTTTAATCAACTGGTTTCTGTAGCAAGTCATACACTCCCAGCAGAATTATATTGACCTAACATATTTTTGGGTCAGTATAATCAAACCAGGGCAGCTTTCTTCAGAGGTATTCCTCTTATTATTGTATAGGCCTATGATACCTGCATTAGTTTGCATTGGCATGCAGAGGCTAAACTGATAAAACCATTTTGAGAGCCAATAAGAGTGTTGACAAGAAAAAAATTTTCTTCCATTTTACACTTCTGAGACGTGAATAGAATAAATAAATATCTTCCAACTGAAACAAAGCTCTCAGAGCATTCCTAGAAATAAGACAGACCTGCACCAGTAACATAACAGTGGAGCATAAAAAGAAGATTGATTCCATGTGAATGAAACAGAAAAAAGTTGGTCCTTGGTGTTTCCTGGTTTCTCACACTTTGCCTACTAAGACCTTTTTTGGTTTAGAAAACTGTGCCTTCCTTTCCATCATACTACCAGCTCCTCTTCCTAATTTCCCTGCGTGTCTCTTCTATTTTTTTGATGTCTTTGCTTATTGCCATTTGTAGCCGTAGTATAGAGGTGATGAGCATCTAGAGCAGCACTAAGATACGACTGATATAAAGAGCTTTGCATGGTACACTTCACCAGCTGTAACTGTGTACAGTTTTGACCATGGATATATTCCAATGTAGCAATCTCATTACTCAATATCCCATCTGCACATACCCCTGTGATACGTACATTTGATCCTTGCTTTTGTCCTAATATGTCCTTTGCTATGTCTTCTCCAGCCCACTTCTGATGTGGGCAAAAGTTATATAGTTAGTAGTTGCATCTAGTTAATTCAGCTTAACAACTAGCTTATAAAATAAATCAAACTTCCTCATTTCCCTATCCCTTTCCCCCAGGGAAGTCTGAATATGTGGGGGATAGGGAGACTGGCCTTTTTCTTCTGTCTGTGCTGAAAGAGAAGGCTACATTTACCTACATGTACACAAGGAGTACGTCAACTTCAAGTCACTCTCAGTGCAATTTTATGTACCTAGTCAATCACTTACATGATTGTATGGAGGTTTCATGCTTAAGACTTGTTGATTCTTTCTTTTTCTCATTGTCAAGAAAATACATGTTTGGGAGGCTCTTCTTGTTACGAGAAGCTAGAGTTAAACACTGCTTCAGTCAATTTGACACTGTTTTTCTTATAAATCTCCTGCAAAATGTGTCAGTACTTGGGGGAAACATCCTGACTGCTGCCATGCTACTTAAGTTTGTGCAGGGCAGCTCTAATGGCTCTCTTGAAATAAAACAAAAAGGGAGAAGCCAAGACCATAGTGCACAGTGTACATGTGTGTGCATGTTTGTGTGATGGCCATGGTGGTTTTTTGCTGAATTTGTTTGCTTTGAGACTGAAGGTGAAAACAAGTGGACCTCTCTTTTATTGAGGTCACAATAGGTCAAATACACCGACAGTGTAAAAGTGGTTTGGCTTCCTGGTTCTCCTCACCTGAGCTAGCAGTGGCTGTTTATCCAGCACATTTATTTTACTATCAGCAGAGATAAAGCAAGTTGAGGAAGAAGAGGTGAGGGTTACATGAGAGGCCAGTGGCAGGGAGCTTTTTGTGCAGCCTCTCAAACACTTTGATTGTAGTTTGAGATTTTTCAAAGCTGCACATGTTGAGTAATATCTGCCAATAAACACAGCTCAGTGGGTGAGAAATGTGTCTGCCTCTTGCTGAGGATTAGAAGAGAAAAGACACCAAACGAGCAGTTTCGTCACATGTGGGTCATGCCCCTCACTGGGGCACTTGCCCCTGACCTAATCCTGTTCTACTTTGTCTCCCTCACTCCCTCCTGTCTTCCTTTCCCCTTCTACTCCTCTACTGCTGCACTACTGGTGGTCTGGTGAATGCTGCACAGATGTTTTCCCCATGCTATTATAAGATTATTTTTCAAGTGGCTTCTTGGAACAGATGTTCCAGTGTATGCACTCTCCTTCTCTTGGCTGAAAGTGCTCTTTGCAAAGAGCAGATTGCATTGCTGCTCTCCTTTTGATCTAAAGAGCGAGCGCGAGAAAAAAATCCCCACACAAATGATGCTGGGTTTTGTTTCGGAGTGCTTGGCAATGGTGCACCTGGGTGTGTGTCTCCTGCTTCTTTTCTCCCCATCACTAGTGCTGCTTGCAGATGGTTTTTTCTGTGCCTTTCTTCCTCAGCCCATTTTTTTTCCCCTTTGCGATCCAAAACTTTACTCCCACTGCCTTTAAATTTTCTTTCATCTAACACTCTGGTATTCATGTTTCCAAAATCATTCTCTACCCATTGCCAGCACCTCATCTTCATTTTTTCCTTCCCTTGGCAACTCCTGGACTGTTAGGATGGATTAGTCCCATGAGTTTGGGTACAGGACCTGTTCCCCTTTTGGTCTTTTCATTTTAAATTTATATTCATTGCTTAATTTCTCAGTTGTCCCAGTGAATTCACCTGGATATTGTTGCTGCTGTTTTTCATTTTATTTCTCCTATAGGATCAGGAACATTTTCAAAAGTCAAATGTTCTTATGATGTCAAAGTAGCATATTTTCCAAGTGCCACCTAATTTAGAGATGTAACAAAGGTATGACACAAGGAGGTTGCGAAATGTGTGCTATGTTTTAGGACCCTGTAGCTAGACTTAACCCACTGAATGTCATTCTTTGTGATTAGAAAAATTAATAATGAAATCCTTATTTGCTCACATCCTGACCTTTAAATAGACAGTTTGTGAGGTTCAACTCTGTCTGTTGCCATTAAAATTTCAAGTTACATGAATTCAGTCTATAGGGAGAAAAATAAATATTGCTAATTTTTTCTGAGCCAAGGGGACAGAATTTTGAGTGGTTTCCTAACTTACCATTAATCAGATTCAGTTGATTCAGGATGATTTACATCAGCAGAGAATTTGGTTTGGATATGTCTTCAAAAAAACCTGCCCAATGTTATTCTTGTTTTAATATGGGCAACACTGTATGTACCCATTAACTCATTTTATGTTGTCTTCTCATGGAAAAGTTCTGCAGAATTCAATGGGGAATGATAACCTCACCTAGGAACATGAAGGATTCTCCAACAGAAATATTATTATCTGTTGAATTCCAGGCCTGCCCTACATTCCTCCAGAAATGTTACTACTCCCTGTTCATTTATAGACTTCTCTATATAGAGAAATTTCTCTAGAACTCAGCTGGGCTAAAATTATGGAGCAACACACCTTTCCAGGTTATATTTTAAAACCACAATCGTAACCTAATGAACCCTTGTCTTCTCTACCTTCCCTCATAGGATAGTTCTATGGCATTGTACTTCAGCACATATTACCAATAAATTAATAAAAACCAATATATGAGGGGGGGGGGGGGGGCGGGGCGCACAGGGATAGACATATTGGTTTTGGCAGCATTTCTCATCCATTAAAGTACTCCTACCTGTGAGCTAAGCCTGAATTCAGCTACAATCCAAATAATCCATTTCAGATAAATTATTCTACTGCCATTCACATTTCAGGCCAGACTTCCACACATCCTTCTTCTCTGGAAACTCAGAAAACTGGCCTTTCAGTACTACTGCTTACTGGTTACTCCTTCCTCTTGTATTCTGCACAGAAGTATTAGAAAGCTGCCTGAGCCACCTCGGTATTGTTATCATCTAAAAGGGTAGTGGAAGGGTAGAAGAAGAATATTGAGTGATTTAGTAATGACTTTCAACAGGAAACATCACATGACAGAAAGCATATGCTCTCAGGAAACTGGAATCTCAAGCTACAGGAAATCCAGTCCTATTTCCTGACCTTTCTCTGTGATTGGTGTTGCAGGTGACATTGCAAACATAGTCACATCCAGCATGGACCCAAAGTTTGCAAATAAACCCCAATAATCTATCTTTTCAAACAAAAGAAATCATTGAAAATAGGCTGAAGAAACAGCCAACCTGGTAATTTCTTCTGACCCAAGCGAGCCACATGTCATTCATAACAGATACTGTATTGCATTCTTCTTATGATTCTTTGTTGACAGAAATGCCATAGGATTGCCAGCCTATTCCAGTGTTCAACTATTCCTGCTGTCCATAAAGTTTCCCAAGTCTGAATGACATTTATGGTTGCCATTGTACAGGCAGCTGCAGCAGGCTTTCCAAGTGCATCCAGCCAATGAACATCACAACAAAGAAGTGATAGATCTGAGCTGCAGAAATGAAAACGTAGATCATAAATGATTGAATCTGAACACTTCAAGAAAGATTTAACAAGGTTAAGATCCTATATCTTCTACAATCCTGTTATTTAATAATGTGGGCAACCAACAACAAGGTAATAAATTTGAGAAAACAGTATTATTCACAAGAGACTGCTGTCAGTGACTTGACTTAATTCTGTGTATTCATTAGCAGTTATACTCAATCAGAGCACTTTGAAATAAGATAGTAAACCTTGTCCTATTTTATCTGAGAAGGTAGATGGGACAGACTCTTCATAGCAACGATTAAAGGAAGAACTGGCATAACCTGGAGTTTTGAACTCCAGTCCCTAAAGTACACTGAGTCCTCCATGGGGAGATTCCATTAACTTTTGATAACTTTGCATCAGTGCTTCTGCCTCCTGCCCTCTGTCACAGATACACCTAAAAATATACAGGCACCTTGAACCTCAGACCCACAATTTATAGGCTGTGGATGAGGTGGAGTTCCAAAAGCTTAAATTCCTCTTTCCTGGTGACAGGTTTGTGCTCTTGGATTGAGATCTCTGTACTACATTTTTCTGAGGCATAATAAGTACTAATTTTTTTTTTTTTTTCTGACCAGCATTCTGATATCTGTGATGTTCAGAATATGATGTTCCTGAAAGATAGAAGAGAGGATATTTTGTTTGTCCTTTTGCCCTACAATTGCCCTTTTTATTCTATATGCACATTTTGTAACACCTACACCTTCTGCTTTGAGGCTTCCATAGGGTTACAGATTTGGCAGAGGCCTGAAAGACTAACTCACACTAAGTCTGATTTAACATCACTATCTCTCTTCTGTGATTTCCAGATTTCTGAGCTGCCCTAGGCAACCTTTTCCTGGATTGTGGATTTTTTTTTTTTTTTTTAATCTGACTCTACATTGCTTAGAAGTAGGGCTATTAATTTTGCCTTGTAATTGTAACTAAATAAAATATAAATAATATAAATAAAAAATGCAATAATGGTAAAAAAACTGCATCCCAAACATTGTGATGATAAATTGACATTAAGTACCATTTTCCAGGATTTTTTTCTGTTTCATCAGGGTCTGAACATTCCCTTTTTTTCAGATACTTCTAGACATTCATGTCCTCTCTTTCCTTTCACATGCCTCTGGATACCACAGTTTGTCACACCCATCTCAGACACTCCTCCTATCCCTCTTCTTTTCCTCAGTCCATCATAGCTCTGGATGTATTTGGATGCATCACCTCCGATGCTAATCTTGCTGGAACTGTTTACCCTTGGATATTTGAGGCTGCAATCTAAAATAACATTGTAGGAAAGATAGGGTTAAAAAAGCATCATGGGGTTCACAGGAAAGTATTCTGTGGGCAAGGATAAGGCACATCTAATCTACAGGATGATCTTGCTTCATCAGTACCTTACAATAATCCTATGGGACTAATTATAAATAGTTCAGTGATCATCAGCTGGGAAATGTTTTCATGACAAACTTCACTTCCAAATCTTCTGTGTGTCCCTTCTCCCTGGACAAACATGTGGCAATCTATTAATATTAACCCAAATGTTGCTTATTTAAATGATAAATGGAAACCATGTTATTAGTTAACAGCTCTGTTTGGAAACAGTTTTAGAGGTGGTCATGTAACAAAATGGGAGGAAACCCAAGTGGCAACACAGAGCATTAAAACTGAGGTGGTAACAAATGCAGGCAGTCAGCTCGGAAAGGCTGCGAGAACTTAGAAACAGGAGAACAGAGCTCTTTGATTTGGAAATCAGGTTTTAAGCTGTATTTTCTGATTGCACAATTGAATTTAACTCTTGGTTAACAGACAGACCTAGGATTTGAAGTTGCCAAGTCCATCTCACAGGATGTTTTCCTCCTGGCTCGTAAGACCTATGAAATAGGCTTTTCTTGTTGTTTTGGGTTTTGTTTTGTTGTGTTTTGTTGTGGTTTTTTTGGGTTTTTTTTGTAACTGAAGTGCAGTTGATTTCAGAGAAGGCCTAAATAACATTGCAGAAGTCTTCCTTTCCAAAGGATAGCCAAAACTTCCTTGGCTCACCTGCCAGTTCTATTCTGACTCTTGTGTGTCACACAGCTGTCGGCTCACACCACACAGTTGGATTACTACGGAGTTTATGAGAATATTTGTGACCACTCTTAATTTAGATGAAAGCAATGATTCCAGCAGCCAATGGCAGGCAAACACTGGCTGCATAAAAGATATGAGCACTTTCTTTTATAAAAATGCATTCTAGTTTCTGGCACTTCCTAGATGGCTGAGCTCAAGGGCTGGAGAATGTGAGGTTGGGACACTGTCATTCAGCTGTTTGCTGTATAGCATTCATTATTATCTTGTGTATTTTCCCACAAGGACAGTTATAAATAATTTTGTAGTGATCAGATGGGAAGAGTAAGCACAATCCTTACTCAGCACAACTGAAGAACAAGCTTCCCATCATCCCTCCCCCCCACCCCCTTTCTCTATCTAACACCCTTGTGGTTTCCTGGCCATTTTTACTACTGGGGTAGTGGCCCCAGCCTGGGTGCTGGTGGTGCAGGGACTCCTCACCTTTGAGGGTGAACAGGAGGGCAAAGAACCATGAGGAACGCAAGGAACCCGACTCTGCCTCCCCACCCACATGCCAGCTGGAGCAAATGGCTATAGGTCTGATTCAGAGTCCTCTGAAGTCCATGCAAATATTTGTGTTGATTTCAGTGGCTTTGGATCAGCACCTGTGTACACAGATGAAAGTAAGGGTTTTTTCCCATTACAGGACAAAGTCATGTTTTCCTTTCATAGAGAGAAAGGAAGCACCAATACCACCTTCTCCTCTCTGCTCCTGGGATAGTTGCTCCCACTTGATATTGCTGTGCATCCTGATTAGTTGTTCTAGCTGATCCCTAGAAAGTCTTACTCATGCAAATGCCTCCATTCTTCTTGTTCCGAGATAAAACAATGATGTATGGTGTTTTCCACCTCATAGTTTTCAATGTTCAAGGGGTAACAAGAGGCCAGGAACATTTTATGAAATGTGTCCATTCCAAGAGAGGGAAAATTAAGCCTTTATTACCCAAGGCAACTGTAAGTCACTGTGAGTGACACAACACCGTGATTCTTTAAAAGTGCATTCCACTTGTGCTACCATGCAATTCCAGTTTTTCCTTTAAAGCCTTTGTACCTGAAGCTGTGTGGTTTAACTGATCTGTTCGGTTGTTTTTTGGTTTTATTTTTTGTTTGTTTGTTTGTTTGTTTGTTTGTTTGTTTTTTGGGGGGGTTGTTTTGGGGGGGTTCTTTTTTGGGGGGGGGTGGTTTTTGTTGTGGTGGTGGTTGTGTGGGTGTGGGTTTTTTTTTTTTTTTTTTTTTGTTTTTGTTTTGTTTTTTTTTTCTTGGAAGAACATGGATGAGGACCCACAATCAAATAAGTCTAAGGCTATAGTCCAGAAAAGTTTACCATTTCACAAGTCACATGTCACTTAAGTTCATGTTGCCACATCTCTGATTAAAAAAGTGTGATGAGGTCAAGCTCCAGGGACCTGCAGGATTAAAAAAAAAAAAAAAAAAAAAAAAAAAAAAAAAAAAAAAAAAAAAAAATTATAGCCCATGATTCATCAATTTGATTGACTGCTGTTTTGTTAATCATCTGTGTTTAATCCATTTTCCTCACTTTAATTTTGTGGTTTCAAAATTTGTCTCATAGGTTGATTAAGTTCCTAATTATAAAGCCCTACTTTGAAATTTGGACCACAAAAACTTTTACATGTCATCAAGATCATAATGAAGATGAAATGAAAAATATTGTGGCAGTAATTCTGTGGGATTAAAAAATTATTTCATATTGTTTTTCAGCTGGAAGGAAAAGATGGCTTTGTGTATTCTTTTGAAATGCAAAGGAGTTTAGTTATTCTATTCCTGGAGTATGTTTCTATTGATCTCTTATGATTCACCTCTGGAAGAAGTCTCTGCATAAAACACTTCTAAATAAAAATCTTGTCATATGGGGGAAAAAAGAGGCTAATAGTGTTTTGAGAACCCTTGCAATGCTTTCATAAGTGACAGTACTTTGATGAAGGCTAAGATTCTGTGTTCTGGTCAATAATACAAAAATTTCCAACTCTTTATGGACCACCAGTCCCTTTTGGGGCAAAGTGGAAGTGGTGAAGCAATGCAGGAGACGATGAAGGTAAGTACGTTTGTGTGTAAATAAGGAGAAATTAGGGAGATGTTGGTAACAGGACTATGCAGCAATAACAGATTTGGCAGTCAGAGAATTGTGGAAAAGCAAAGATCACTGAATTTTAGAGAAGTATTTGACACAGGGAATAGCATCATTTTGCAAGCCAGGAGGAGAAGTCATAGAGAGGGGGAAAAGTGCAGGATAGGAATGAGATTTGTTGTCTCAAGAGCCAAAATCCTGTTTAGCCATGGGAGAAACAAAAAGGACTGTTGATTAAATATTAAATGAATACTTGAAGAAGGTGAGTACATAAAGTTCTGAGATGCCATTGATCAGAGCAGAAATTGATGCCATGAGATTTCTTCCAGGAAGAGTCAGGGCAAAAATTGCTGGCAGATGTCCTATTTCCTTGCTCTTAGGCTATCTATAGATAATTCTTTACAGTCCCCACACCTTTGTGAACCACCTTTAAGGCCGTCTCTGGCACTGTTCAGAATCCCTGAGAGCTACAAAGGGTGAGGGTAGAAGTACTTGTTTAGCAGACAAAAGGGTCCTGCCCAATGGACAGAAAGACCACTTTGGACGTAATTATTGTTTGGTATTTAAATTACTTTGCATGTTAGAGCAGAAGTAGGTTAGAGTTGAGGATGCTTCTCTTTATTTTCTGTGGGGTTTTTTTCAAGAACAATTATTTGAGGACCCAGCAAGCCTGATTTTTAAGCTCCTTACTAGTTCCAGAGAATTCTCAGATACATGAGGACAAATAATCTTCCTATATTAAGCAAGTGGTTCCATTTTTTCCTTTTTCAGCCTGGTCTCTTTATTCCCGATGCTAGTAAACTCTGTTGCTTCAAATGTCTTTGTTGCCTCTCTGGAAAGGCTGATTGAGACCCAGACACATGATAGGGGTTCGGCAAACAGCAAGGCTCCAAGCTCTCAAAGGCAGCATGTAGCTGGGGTACTTACTACGCATAATTATGGAGAAACAGTTTATTTTGGCTGATGTTAATCAACTAACAAGGTATAGTCAAACCACAGAGAAGAAGGAAGGCAGAATAAAGAGGTACAGGGGCAAGCTTTCCTGACATGAACAAGGATAAGCAAGGAAACCCAATAATTTTGGTGGGTTTCCTCCTCATAGGACTAGGTGACACCCAGAAGTATGTATTCACAGTCTGGTAGAAGACCAGACTAAGAGCATCACTGACCCAAGTCCTGTACTGTTTGAAGGGAGGGTGCTTGTTGTCAAAAATTGTGAAGGAATGGGTCAAGAAATGCCTTCATTTGAAGCCTGTCAAAGTTCTGCCTGTTGCCCTCAGAGCTTACAGATGTACCTCAGAGAGTGTGGACGGCCAACCTGCCTTATGCACCAGAGACAGTTCTTCTTTGATGAAAGAATCCTGGTACTTCTGGTTTGAGTCAAACTTTTGATATAGGGCAGAGTGGGGAGGTTTTAGAATTGTGATGTGCAAATATATCAGAAAAAATAAAAATAAATAAAAGGCACTGTCTATTGAGTAGCAAAAATTTGGGAGTAAGACTACCTGTCAGCATAAACAGACTAGATTTGGCTCAATCTAAGGTATGCTAAAAGCCTAGACTGTGAGGACAGATGGAACATTTCAGCCAAATACCATAATGAGCAGTGCTTGAGAACGCTGTTTTAGAGGTGTGGATGTGACCAAACGGTAATTTATGGTGTCTGCCAGAATCCCAGGGCTTTCCAGAGGAGTGATTTTGAGAGTGGAACATCGTATTACTGTGACAAAATATCTGTGCTGCCTTATCCAGCTGTCTTAGCTCACGTATAAGAGACAGAAACAGGAGAAGTAAGAAATAATGTAAACTGTCTAGCATATGACCAAAAATAAATAAATAAATAAAATAAAATAAAATAAAATAAAATAAAATAAAATAAAATAAAAATTAGTATGGGAAATAAATTTGAGATATAACTTTATCTGATTATGGAACTAGACAGTGGAAGGAGGGTAACACTGGTAGCCTCTTATGTTCAGATGTTAATTCATCTAATAATTAAGAGAGTGGTTCAAAATGAGGCCCCAACAGTAGTTTAAAGTGATGAGCTGAGCCAGACCAAGGTCTTAAGACTGAAAATAAGAATTGGAAGGGAGGATAGAGCTGAATGATCAGAATTTAAACATACAGATTGTAGAAGAAGACCTATTACAAAAATTATGCTCAGGAAATATTTCACACTTCAAGAACATAGAAAACTAAGCCTGATAAGGTAGGTTAGACTTGAGTCTTATGCAGGAAATCAGTTTAGACTTATCTGTTCTAACCTCAAGATTCTGTTTTTGAGGGAGTTGTTCTTGGCTTTTTTGGGGGGAAGCTAAGGTCTGGAAGTTGTTCTTTGCTAAAGAGATTTTTCTGGGTCAATATTCTGCTACACTTCTATCTTAGTTTCCCGTTTGAGTGATCTGCCTGCCATTGTAGTATTTAAATTCTGTATACAAAATGAAAAAAAACAACCAACCAAACAAACAAAACCAAACAAAACAACGCAAACATACTTAGATGACATAGAACTAGTTAGTATACGTGGAAAATTATGCCTTTCTGCAAGCAGAAATGTAATACAAAAACATATTTAAATGAAAACCAAAATTATGGATCTGTAATTGCAGGACTTTTCATGTTGAAAGATTACAGTTTTAGACATTGAACAGTATGTAGGGAAAATACCATCTTGATTTCACACTGCAATATCTGTGAATGGATTTTCTCGTAAGTACCTGTATTCCAGTGTATAAGATCTCTGTTCTGCAACAGTTTGGTATGCAGCTGTGTCAATTTTGTTTAGGACAGCCATCAACCTAAAACAGTAGCATATTTGGAGTCTAATTCCCCAAAAGGGTAGAAAAGCTAACGTTCCTGGCATATATGATAGGTTCAGTGTAACTGCTCAGATATGGACAGATACTTATTGTAATAGACTATGAACACGAAGAAAAGTTCCAATAGGAATTTATTACATTACAGCAGGCAAAGCAAAGGCAAATACAGCGCTGGACGGCAGGGGAGTCTCGCTCCACCAACTGCCGTGAATTGGTAGATTTTTCAGTCTTGCTTTTATCTTGCTTCTTTCCTCCGATGATGTATGTGTGACGTGTTGCTGGGAGGGTCTCTTTCTGTCCCTCGGTGGTCGCAGAGATGAAGGCTGTAGTTGTAAGCTGGAATTCCTGAAACTTAAAGCTGATTAAGCAAGTAGAGAAGGAATGAGCAAGGGTCTGTTTGCCTATCAGCTTAGATAGTGACATAGTAACTTCTTGTTATCTTGAGTTATTTGATCTTCAGTGAACAAAAAATAGTTAATGTTTATCACAATTCCCCCATTTCTCTTGTTCTTACTTATTTTTGTTCACTGTATCTTTGCAGTTCTTGTCTAGCTAACTCTAAAGTTTTTAAATTTTCTTCTTCAGGTATCTGATCATACTTAGTCTTAAGAAGCATAAGATGTGCCGCTTCTAGCCGGCTTTTCACTATAGTAATCAGTTTATTAAATATACATGGTCTAAAGTCTGCTTGCAAATATTTATCATGCCTTCCCCTGGGTGTCTAGTCAGAGGCGATTGTTTCACAGCTCTAATATCTACAAAAATATTCCCCAGGATAATTACAATATCCTTTACTGTGATTTGAGCTTGGGCACCTGTAAAATTCCGTTATGTTCAGTACTTTTTACAATGATTTATGTTGGTCAGATCACACAATTTTACTCTGAAACTGGGTGCTCCTACAGTAGTTACAGTTTGCAAAATCTTATTGTCATCCCATCGCCATAGTGACCATTTAAAGGGTTGGTGTGGTAGATTGTCTAAGGCATTAATCCCTCTCAAGTATAACATCAGCAAAAGAAAAGTAATCGGCTGGGTCACGTGGTGAGCATCATTGGGGGCATAGGAATGGGAGTATATCTGAGGATTGTTCTATTTTATAGACTGCAACCTGTCTCTCTGCCCAGGGTCCTTGCTCTTATTCCTATTCCTGAGGCAATTCCTCAAATATTGTTTTGTTATCCCACCCCTGGGGTTTCTTTCCTCCACAGCTTTTTACCTCTCTGCCTTTCCCGTCGACTCGGTTGCCTCGAGCCACGGGGGGTACCATCTTCTCGGCAGCAGGGATATTCTTCAGGAGGTCCCCGGGGGCGACTCTGTTGCCTCTTGACATAGGAATCTCAGTTCCAATACTTAACCGGGAATGTATCACACCGGATTCCCTTTAGGCGTGTGCGGCAGGTGCAGTCAACAATTTCAGCTATGAACGGGATGGGTTCATTAGGGTGATAACAATAATATTTTGGTTTAATTCTTAATGCAAAAATCTTCTACCACTCTTTTGATTCTCCTACTAATCCCTCATATTTAACTTTATATTCTAGAATTCAATCAGTTATGTTCCGCTGCAGTACTCAACAGGGGCTGCAAATTCCTCTAGGAGGGGTTCCTCGCCTACAATGACTCCACCACTTGTCCCCGCAGATTTTACAAATATAACAAACAAAGGGATAACAATTGCACTCTGGGTCTCTACACTTTATCTTAACATCAGAGTTACAAATTAATCTTTCCTCCGTGTAGTGTGGTTCTGGTGCATATTTTACACGGTGTCCATTTATTGATGATCTCTCCTCTGGATCTGTAACTTCAGGTCTCTAGGATTGCTTGTTACTTGCTACTCAGGAGTCAGTTTGCTCACTGGCCCTTTAATTCTGCTAGCATGGGTCCATCCCTTCTCTGCTGTTCTGACTGCAGTATCTGTAGTAAGCAATACAAGGTAAGGGCCCTCCCATTGTGGGGCTAAGGTTGCTTCTTTCCAGGACTTTATCATTACTCAATCTCCTGGTTGCACCTGGTGCAGTTTCAAATCTAGTGGGGGTCTCTGAGCTAACTTTCCCTTATTCTATAGATTTTCTTTATATTTCATTAGGCTGGTAATGTATACATTCATATTTTGATCTTTCAACTTTGGATGATCTTGCGGTTCCTCTATATTGTAGGGCATTCCATACAACATTTCAAATGGAGATATTCCCATATCCGATCTAGGTTGTGTCCGGATATTAGCAATGCTAATGGTAGGCATTTTACCTATGACAGTTTGGTCTCAATCACGAGTTTGGTCAATTGTTTTTTAATCCATTCATTCTTTTTACTCTTCTTGAACTTTGGGGGTGCCAGGGGGTGTGATAATCCCATAGGCATATTTTGAGTCAGTATAGATGGTACTTGATTTATCTTTTAACAACTGCAATGCCCGCAGTACAGCATAAAGTTCACAGGCCTGTGCCGACCAAAATCCACTTAGAGGGCTTGATTCGATAACTGCAAGTCCTTCTCCTGCAACTATTGCATAGCTAGAGACTTTTTTTCCATTAATTACTCGCGATGAGCCATCTACAAACAACCTATCCCCCTCTTCTAATTCTTCTTCATCCAAGTCTGGTCTTATCTTGGTTTGTTCTTCTATGGTAGATAAGCACTCATGGGCTAATCCATCTTCACTTGGCCTTCCATATAAGAATTGGGCCGGATTTTGTAAGGCTGTAACCTCCAGGGTTAATTTTGGGGAGTCTAATAGGATTCCCTCATACTTCAAGAGTCGGGCATCCGTTATCCATTTTTCTGCCTTTTGTTGCAAAATTCTCCGGATATTATGAGGGGATAATACTCTCAGTTCTCCGTTGAAAGTGATTTTATTAGCCTCCTCCACAAGCAAGGCGCAGGCTACTAGAGCTTGCAAACATGTAGGCCAACCTCTGCTTACAGGGTCTAACAGCTTAGATAAGTACCCAACAGGTTTCTTTTTCCCAGCCCATTCCTGGGTCAGTACTCTATAAGCTGTCCCACTATCTGTGTTTACAAATAGATAAAAGGGTCTCTTCAGATCGGGTAGGCTCAACACAGGGGCATTGACCAAATCATGCTGCAGAGCTTTCAGATGCTTGTCATCTTTCTCATCTCATTTCACTAGCCCTCCTTGGCTTAATTTTTCATATAAAAACTTAACCTTGGTGCTATAGTTTTCAATCCACTGTCGGCAATACCCCATGAGACCTAACAACTGCTTAATTTGCTTCTTGCTCTTTGGAGGCGGTATGGATAGTATCCCCTTTACTCTTTCAGGGTCTATTTTCTTCTCCCCCTTCCTTAGGTAATGCCTAAGATACTTTACTTCTTCTTCTACGAATTGTAGTTTTGCCTTAGATACTTTGAGCCCCTTAGCACTCAGAAAGTTGAGTAATCTAATGCTTTTTGCTCGTACTTTGTCTTCTGTTTCTCCAGCAATCAGGAGGTCATCTACATATTGGATAAGGGTCACTCTTTCTCCAGTCTGATATTCTTGCAAAATCTGTTCTAAAGCTTGTCCAAACAAATTAGGAGATTCTGTAAACCCCTGGGGGAGCACGGTCCACCTTAGCTGCTGTCTCCTATGAGTGACTGGGTCTTCCCATTCAAATGCAAAGTAATCCCTACTCTTCTCGTCTAGAGGACATGCTCAGAATGCATCTTTAAGGTCAATTACACTATAATATTGTTTTTCGGGACCAAGTCTGCTTAGCAGGGTGTAAGGGTTGGCTACCACCGGAAAACGAGCTACTGTCCTTTTGTTTATTTCTCTTAGGTCATGCACTAACTGGTATGATCCATCTGCCTTTTTTATTGGCAAAATGGGGGTATTTAAAAGGAGACATGCAAGATTCTAATAGTCCTTTGCTTAGTAGCCTCTCAATCTCGGGCTTCAACCCATTCTTTCCCTCTGGGGAGATGGGGTACTGTTTAACCCTTATCGGTGTCTCTGGATCTTTAATGATTACCGAGAAGGGGGGTATATTCAACCTCCCTACACTATCAGGAGTGTACTATACTTCTGAGTTAATTTTTTCCTCATCCTCTACCTTCAAGGGACAGAGTTTTATTTTGATTTCCTCATTTACTACTTCTATATTAATACTCATTTCTATAATTAAGTCTCTCCCTAACAAATTATAATCTGCTTCTGGTACCAGCAGAAGGTTCTCTATTCCCATTTTGGACCTCGATTCCACCAGTACATTCTTAATAACAGGGACTTCAAAGGGCTCCCCCTTTGCCCCTACCACTTGAGCAGTTTCTTTTGATATCTTACATCTCTTCGGTAGTACCTGGACTGTCGATTGCTCAGCTCCAGTATCTACTAAAAACTCAAATTCCTGCTGCTGAGGACCTATTTTTAATTTTATCAAGGGCTCCTGATGTTTTTGTGTCCCCAGCAAATGAAGCTCCTGACTCCTTCAGTCCTCTTTGAAGACTCTCTCATCCCTCAGCTGCTTCCTGCAGTTTCTCCGAAAGTGTCCTTCATTCCCACAGTAGAAACATACGCCTCCATTCTTTTCCTCTACCCGGAGAACTCCTCCCCCATTTCTCTGGGCCACTTGACTTGTTTTGGGAGGGGCATCAATTCTCTTAGTTTCTCTTACTGCTGCCACCATCATTCTTACTTGTCTCTTGTGACTCTCTTCATCTCTTCTCACACATATCTTCTGTGCTTCCTTCAATAGCTCATCTAGGTCTCTATCTTGCTAATTATCTAATTTTTCTAACTTCTTTCTGATATTTTCCCACGATTTAGCTACAAATTGTGTTTTTAGTAGTGCTTGCTCTAACGGTGTCTCAGGATTTAAGCCCGAGTACATTTGCAGGTTTTTTTTTTCTCAAGCGTTCTAGCCAATCTGTAGGTGTCTCCTCCTTTTTCTGTCTCTCATTAAATGTTTTGTTGATGTTCTGCCCCCTAGGCACCGCTTCCCGGATCCCCTGTACTATTATCCCCCTCAGATCCTGCATATTGATTCTGTGATCCTGCTGCTGATGATTCCAATTGGGATCCTGCAAAGGCCACTTGGTGTCTGCTAAGGGTCCTTGTGCATGTTGCGAATCCCATAGCCGCATCCCCGCTCGTCTAATCATATTTCTTTCCTCGGCCGTGAAGAGAATATTCAATATGGCTTGCAACTCACCCCAAGTATAAATACTGGGTCCCAAAAATTGGTCTAGTCTCTCGGCCACCCCCAAAGGATCTTCCAGGAGGCTCCCCATCTCCCTCTTAAATTCCCGAACATCCCCAGAACTCAAAGGTACTGAAACAAACCCTATCGCTGGGTGAGGTCCCTGGCCCCCCCCCACAGGCATTTCTCTTAGGGGATATAGGTTATGCTGTCTAGCCCGACCTCGGGTTATGGGTCCCTGCACTTCCTCGGGGGGCTCGGGATTACTCCCTGCTTCATGAGGCTCCATTGGAGGTGCATCCGGAATCTGGGGGTTCTGAGGGGGTATGTAAGGAGGTGGGATTAGTAAGGCTTCTTCCTCTTTACTCCTGTCTTTCTTTCGTCCTCCCTCTTTGAGGGGAAACAGGAGCACTTCACCCCCAGGTCTTGTAACTCATACATTAGCATATTCACTTTCTTCTTGTCTAAAAGGAATTTTAGTGTTTACTCACAAGTTGAGTTTTTGCCTCACTCAATCTTCTGATGATCCAAAAATAGGCTAAAAAATATTCCAGGAAATCTCCTTTCCACCTCATACTACTACACAATAATGGATCATTTTAGCTTTATCTTTACCCCCTGTGTTAGGGTAATGTTTCCAATTGTCTAATATGAACCCCAGTGGGCTATCTGTTTTATGGGAGTAGAGGGCCTGCTCTTCCCCTGTCCCATCTTCTGGAGTGCCCTCACACAAGCGTGGTGCGGAAATCACTCGCTTCCCCTTGTTCGTGGCTCACGCCCTCTCGGGCAATGAGAACCGCACTACTGAGGGTCCACAATCACTTGGAAAATCCGAGCTGCCGGTTCTCCTCTCACTCACACACACACTCGCAGCACTCCAGGATACCCGACCCAGACCGAACGGAATCTTCCACACAGATACTCACGCGTCTTGCGTCTTCGTCCGGACCTTTGTGCACAAAGTTTATAGGGTCTGCCGGCCTCCTTTGCCTAATGCTTTGAATTTAGGTTCGTCGGTCCAACCGAGACAGGAATCGGGTCTACCAGGGCCGCCGACTGATCGGCGGGGCGCCCCCCAGGCAGAACCAAAAGTCCTATCTCACAGGTGGATCCGAGTCACGGCACCAAATTGTAATAGACTATGAACACGAAGAAAAGTTCCAATAGGAATTTATTACATTACAGCAGGCAAAGCAAAGGCAAATACAGCGCTGGACGGCAGGGGAGTCTCGCTCCACCAACTGCCGTGAATTGGTAGATTTTTCAGTCTTGCTTTTATCTTGCTTCTTTCCTCCGATGATGTATGTGTGACGTGTTGCTGGGAGGGTCTCTTTCTGTCCCTCGGTGGTCGCAGAGATGAAGGCTGTAGTTGTAAGCTGGAATTCCTGAAACTTAAAGCTGATTAAGCAAGTAGAGAAGGAATGAGCAAGGGTCTGTTTGCCTATCAGCTTAGATAGTGACATAGTAACTTCTTGTTATCTTGAGTTATTTGATCTTCAGTGAACAAAAAATAGTTAATGTTTATCACACTTATAGATTTGCAGGAGAGAGTTATTAGATCTAGATCTTATTTTGTCTTCTGGTCCAGTTTATTAATTTGTCTGGCCATAAATTAATGCATGTTTTAGATCACAGGGATTAATCTTGCAAACATGTGATGCAGGTTTAATTTTATCATATCTGAAAAAATTATGTTAATATTATCAGGCTTATGTTCCTTGGGCAAGGTGTCATGGGTCGGCACAGTTTGGTTTTTTAGTTATGGAGGAATTGCTGTAGAAAGGACAGGGACCTGTCAGAAGGCTAGTTTGGGATATTGGCATCTGTTTTGACCACTGAGAATGTCAATTGCAACTTTAGGCAGTACCCATATAAAAAAACCCTGATTTCCTGCAGGTCAGCCCTTTTCCCTTTGGCCAGAGAGAGGAAGGTAGCCGGCGGTCAACTGGGCCCCGCTGCCCTAGCCGGGCAGCCGGGGCTGGGCTGAGCCGGGCCCAAAGGAGCGGCCCTGGCCGGGCTGGGCTGAGCCGGGCCCAGAGGAGCGGCCCTGGCCGGGCCTGGGCTGAGCCGGGCCCAGAGGAGCGGCCCTGGCCGGGGCTGGGCTGAGCCGGGCCCAGAGGAGCGGCCCTGGCCGGGACTGGGCTGAGCCGGGCCCAGAGGAGCGGCCCTGGCCGGGGCTGGGCTGAGCCGGGCCCAGAGGAGCGGCCCTGGCCGGGACTGGGCTGAGCCGGGCGCAGAGGAGCGGCCCTGGCCGGGCTGTGCCTCCGGGCCCATCTGCTGCCAGCAAGGGGGGCCGGGCAGGCTCTGCCGGCCAGGCCCCTGATACCAGCTACGGGCCTGGCTGGGCCGGGGCCCGCCCCGATTTAAATTGAGGGGTGGGCAAAAAAGGCATTTATGATCCTGCCTGGGTTTTTTTTGAATTTGGACTGCCTGGGTGCTCTGATCTCTGATTTTTCTGCGTGAGTTCTTCCCCCCCTCACCAGCGTGGCCTTGAAAATCTTAACACCATAAGCTGCAGGGGGAGAGAAAAGACTCTGGGCAGATTTAACCCCTTCCTGGCAACATGAAGCTTCCAAGGCTTAACCCTTCCCTGAGAGAGAAAAGAAAGGGACAGAGTGAACATAGAAAAGACACAGCATGAGGTCAGTGGAGTGAGAGTGAAAAGACTATTGGGACAGGGGGTTGAGGAGTTTGTCATTCCATTCTTATTTAGCCATGGAAATGAACTTTATATTTTGATTATCCCTTTAAATCATGGGAAAGATATGCATTTGGGGAGATGATTGTTTAGGTTTGTGTAGGGATTTGAGCAAAGGTGTTTGTGATGGACTAAATGATATTAATCCCATAAGATGCTTGAACAGAGATAGAGATGAGAAGCCCTCTGTGCCAGTGAAGAAGTGAGAAGATATCTCTGTTCCTTGAGATGAAGAATCCTTTACCTTTGGAGTTATTCATCTTTAAAAGGTGACACCCCAGTATGCCAAAGTCTAAGACCCATGACCCATAAGCAGCTTGGGAAACTGCTAATGGGAGGGGTCACAAAAGCAGGTTTCCTCAGGCAGCTGTTTTTGTGACAATTAAACCCACAAGAGATCTGTTCTAGTATGTCAGTGGGATCCATGACTCTAAGTGAGACTCTTCTCCTAAAGAATTGATGAAAGATTATTTTCAAGTGGTGAAACTGACAGAAAATCACGGGTTTTTGTCTCTTTATGCTGTTTGTAGGAAAGTTAACAGTTTGCAGGGGGAAGGAAGAGTGTTTTTGGAGTTTCATTTTTGTTTTGTTTTTTTTCCCAACTTTCTTTTTCCATTCTTTTAGTGTGTGTTAATAAAACCATTTGTTTATTTTTAAGCTTGAGCCTGCTTTGCTTTTCTCCTATTTTTTCTCCCACAAAAAGAAAATAAACACTAGGACCCCACTACACTAAATTTGGCAACCAGAATTTGGCGAATGTGAAACCACTACAGCAAGGAAAACCTGACTTTCTTATTGACTTTCAATTGGGATCAACAGAGTTAGGATTTGCATTGGTATCCATGATATATGAGTTTATATCCTTGATAGAAACCATAAGGAATACATATATGTTTTCAAGTGTCCCTTAGGGACTTTCAGACCACTTTCCTGTAATCTTGTGTTCTGTTTCAGACCTTGCTTTCTGGCATACTTCTGCTCTAAAACCAAGATGCAAAAAAGTTTAAGGGAAGTAATAGCCATCTCATTTGCTGTCTGAATGATCGTAGTAATGGGTCAGTAATCAGAGGAAGAGGACCATGGTTTTTGTGTAAAGGAAATACATCTGTGAATAACATCTTAGCTGGCATGTCCTTAACAGAGACCAGGTTGCTGGTATCCAGTGCTGATTGCAATGCTAGGGCTGGAGGGAAATTAAGGTTTTTTACCTCAAGGAAGATGGGACTTGTAGAAGTGTTTTTAGGAAGATGGTCATGATTAAATTTATAATTTTTCTCTAAAGTCAGTAATGAAGGAGATAAAATTTTATCACATTTTGAAGTGTAGAATAATGGACTAATTAAGGGTGGGGGAGACATCTTCTTCTCCTTCAGCAGGGCCAGCTCTGAGATCAGACCATGTTGCTTAGAGCTTTATTTAGTCTGGTCTTGAAAGCCTCCTGTCTTCCTAGGTCTCCACTATTCAACTGTCCTACTAAAGAATATTTCTGTGATGCAGCAGGAGCTGCTGAGCTGGTTTATGTGCTTCCTTGGTTCAAGCAGGGAACAAGAGAAAATTGCCTTCCAAGATGAAGTTTTCAAGAACGAGGATGAGAAGATCCATGAGAGGGAAAGAGAGGCGATTTATTACTGTGCATTCTGCTTCTAACGGTGATGGGAGCTTGGGTGCAGAGCAACAGTGGGCTGTGAATATTCTCCATCATGATATATCTGCTTCCTTCAAAATAGTTTTGTGATACCAGTAATGTTTGTATAGTCAATTTCAAAACAATGTAAGTGAAATATCTAACAGCTAACAGAAAGGTTAGTGGTTACTTAATATTAGAACAGTAAAATTATTTTTATGCAGCAAAGATAATAGGCACCTGAGTGACAAAAATCACACTAATGCAGTAAAGCTGAATGACCAGCACTCAGCTTTTAAAACAGTTGAATGCCATTCTGATAACCATAAGGTGTTTAGTCGGTCTACTGGATGGGGCATTGATGGCCTTATAACTGTATAAATTATAATTATTATTTAATAGTGAGAAATGTACCAAGGATATAGCACAAAAATCTAGATCCTAGTTTTCTGCCAAAACATATATGCGGTGCAAATAATCCTTTCAGAGCCTTGTGGAAGAAAGTTAAAGGGCTCAGCAGACTTAGAATGTGCTAAACAAAGTCAGTGAACTTGAGTGATGGTATAGCCACTGTATATGTTTAGATGGGAGGCAAAGATATCGAGTAATCTCATAGCATGTGAGAAAGCTGGAAAGGCCAAAGCTACATTATTTCTTTAAATTATTTTATTTTATTAACTTTTTTTTTTTTTTTTTTCCCTCCAGCCTATGGTTTTGGTGTATTGAATTAGAATCTTCTCCTTGGGCAGATAAGTTGAAATGCTTTCACTGCAGGATTCCACTGACACATAAGATGTACCAAAATCTCTTTGACTGAAAATCATGATTGATTATGTGCTTATTTGGGACAGAAATTATTATGTGTTATAAAAAATCTATGCAATGCATGCCAAGGAAAAAAAGAAGCCTTAAATTGAGTGAGAATTAATATCCAATTGGGATGAGTAAGACTGGTTATTTAGGAAACCTATCATGATCTGTGCATCGTGACAAAGGAATGTGACTGAACATCGGTAAGGTAACTGGACAAGTGGAACAACTTCAAAAGAGAGAGGCCACCCAGAGATTCACAGCCTCATTACTATTTCTAAGCAAACCTACTCCCTGATTTATTATAAATATTCCTCTGAGCATGTTGCTAGAGGATGATAGTGAACGTTCCTGTGATTACAAGGGGAAAGACTCAGGGGACAGCTGCAAAGGAGCCCAAACTAATTTTTCTCCACTTAAGAAAGAGTCCAAAATGAGACAAATTTATGTGGATTAGAGACTACACTTCTGGAACAAGATAATCTGGGGTCATACCCGTTTGACACACAGATTTGACTGCAATAGAATTGTAGTCAGACTGTGGATTATTGGATTGACTTAGGAGTGGTTTCATGCATAACTTTATAAATCACTTGAGGTAAAAACAGACCATATTACCACGGGAATCTATGTGATAGAAACTATTTTACAGATCACCCTTTTAGCCTCAGAAAGTGTCCATTTGTCATGAAATTAATAAAATAAAAGCCTTCAATTTGAAAAGGGCATGATTAGAATATGCATGATTATGAGAGGAAGCATGAAGTGGTCTATGAGGGCTCTTTTCAGGGAGATCCTTGCCTAAGCATAGATTTTTGCAAAGGTGTTGGAAGTGAAATGGAACATGCTGAGATCAGGAGGGTGTCACTAGGTAGTGTCAAAATGTCCCTGTGCTGACTGTTAGAGAAGTGCTAATGGAATTTTAAATAATCTTTTCCGCTCCTTAGGTCTCATAATGTGTAGCTTTCTTTGCTCCAAGGACCTGACTACATTATCAGAGTTTAAGTATTAACAGGTTTCTAAGAAACAGAATGCTGATAAACAAACAAGAAGTTGAAACAATTGGAAGTTCTTACTTGCTTTTGTCTGTATTTGATTCATCATTTTGGGTTACTTTTTTTTTTTTTTTTAATGAGAAAGGTTTTGTTTAAATTTAAATTGCTGTATGTTACATCTCAGAAAAAAAAGTGTATGTATTTGTAGTATATTCTCCCTTCCCCCACGTAGAGGATTCCAGATGAATTAATAACCAATTGTTTTCAGCAGTCCATAAATTTCTTCTCTTTTCAGCCAACCTTTTATGAATATTTGCATGGGTTAGCAGAAATAGTTTGGTTATGAGAATATATTCTGGAGCGTTTAACAAATTTATTCACATTGAACACTGTTACAAAACATCATACATCTCACTGCATAGAGATGATGTTAGAGACTTCAGGGCAGAAGAACAGAGGTTTCAGTGCCAGAATGTAATGGGTTTCTTGAACTGAAGGTGGTTAACTATGGTTAGCCAAAAGCACTATACATCAAGAATGACAAATAGGGCAGAAAACAAACTCCAAGAATGTACAATAGTTGCCATTAATGTCTCGGAGCATGTTTCAGGCAAATCCATGGGACTTCTGCTGAGGGAATAAGTTGATGATCTTAACAATGCCCTTTCTTATAAGCAATCATGATCGTAAATGTTCTCAGAAGAGAATTTCAGGAGTCACTGGCTTTCTGTTTCTTGAGAACAAATATAAAGCCAGTGTAGCACGTAGAAATGGAAAACCACAGGAACTGAGGGTAGAAACCTCCAGAAGTGCTCCCACTTAAAGAGTTGGTTCAGCAGCCTCATGAGCTTCAGAGTTCATGGTGACCCTGTGATGGTACACCATGGGGAACAGAGGTGATTACCGCTAACAGAGATCTCAAATTCATCACGACAATCTGCTTATGATTGTGGAGAATTCTGAGAGTTTACCCTGTCTTCTCTTCTACAGTTATTGATTTATCCTTTACTAAGTGCTTGAATTAATCTATGGTAGCTGTTAATTTGCATTGATACATTTGCTTTCTTATATAATTTTCCAAGATTAAAAAAATATCTGGAGTGTAAGGGGATATAATTCAGCTACTAAACCTAGTGGCTGGGTCTTTTATGACCCAGCCCATGTCCTATGGCTATTGGCAGAAAATTCCAGCACTCCTTTGTGTCACATTACAAAGTCTAAATTGCTGAAAGAATATTGTCTTTCATTAAATTAAACAATCCCTCAGCAGCTCCTCTGATAAGACGTATAATCAGTAATTTTTTGTACAGCATTAAAGGCTGAGATGCTCACTTTGCAGTTCAGAATCTTTGTCCACCTTCCAATCTGTAATAGGGCTCTTTTTATGGGTAATCTATTGTTGTCCCAGTATTACTGGTGCCCACTCACAGAGTACTGCTGGTGTCATGGTACCATGCACATTTATGTGAATGAACTCTTAGTAATTCCTCTGGCACATCATATCCATTTTCAGTGAAGCAATGTACCTATCCGAAAAAAAACCCCAGTCAGGTTTAACTCTTCAGTGGTGTTTTGTCTGTGACGGTTCTCAGATGTAAATAACTTTGCCTAGAAATATTTCAAAAATATTTTAAAGACATAGCCATTACATATCAAACATTCCTGGTTTATTGATCGCTATTTTTAGTGTAATGAGACAGCTGTAGTATTTTCCAATAAATTTGCTTTTTTAAAGTGTGTCTTCATGGTCTACTGCAGAACCCTGAAATCTCATTCTTTCCATATGTGTATATATTCACCTTTTATTTTTAAATAAAGTGTAAACCAAACATTCTAGTCAAGAACTGTAGTAATTATATTCCTAGAAAATAAAAAAGTTCAGGTGGTAGTTTCTGCTTGTAAATAGAAGTGATGAAGTAGTTTCACAATTAAATTGTGCCTTCTTAACTAAAATACTTTTATTTCAGTTAGTTACTAAGACTCTTCTGATGACTTCTCATTTTTTTTCATTATGTGCAGTGAGAAAAGTGACTTTATAGAAGCTCTTGCACATCTTTACCTCCCATTTGTCTCTGTCAAGCTGAAGAGCTCTAGATTTCTCCTCAAACATAGGATACCCCATGATTTTCATTCTTCTTGTCATCTTTTTTTAAAATGTTTCTAGTTCTTGGATTGGTTAGTTTTTATTGGTGTATTTTTGAGAAGTCACAAGAACCACATGGTGACTTCATAATGTTCTTTGCTTTGGTTTTGAGAGCAGATGCTTAGAGAAGTACATTGGAGAAGGTAATTGTACAGAATCCTTCTATTCTCCTAGTGCCTAGAGCTTACCCTAGTAATAGGAGCTCTTTTGTCAGAAATGTCTACAGCAAAGACTAACCCAAATTCTCTTATCCAAGCCACCGTGTAGGCCTGCATTTTTCAGAACAAAAGTGGCTGGATATAAAAAGAAAGAAAAGATCAGGGACTCTAATTTAGAAGGATGAAGCAGTGTGAAACTCTGACCTAGGAAGTATATTCTGGATTAGAATTATAGAAGCTGCTACCGTTTTTTTTTTTTCCAAATGTTACTTGGGGGTAGGTTCAGTGGTTGGACTCAAATAAGTACTTGCAGTCGGCCCAAAATCAAATTTTTGTGTGAATTGAAGCAAATAGTCATTGCCGGTAGGAATGCTCAAACCCTTATGGAGAAAATGTAGTTTCTACAGTCTGACCTCAACAGCAAAGGTTCTCAACAAATATTCACCTTTTGCACCATATGCTTCCATGACCCATGGTAACCCCACATCCTGTTTCTGTGAATAAGAATAAAGGCTTCCCTATACATGTTTTCATTTTTCCTGTTTCTGAAAGAAATGGGATGTTGTTTAACAGCAAATCTAATTTGGATGTGATTATTGCTGTTGAGAGAATAAGTGCTGGCTGGCTGGGTAGCGAGCCAGAAAAGGTTTCTAGCTAAGAAATCAACAAGATTGGACTCAGCAGCTCCATGGCCTTGATAAAAAAAAAAAAATACAGAGTTTTGAGAGAAGGTCTCTCTCACAGGCATAAAGAAAAGACTTTTGCATGTTGAGTGCTGAAGTATATCACTGGGTTGTTGCAGTCCCGAAGGACCTGTAAGCAAGTGGAGAGATCATAAAGCATTTGGTGTTTGCAATGAGAAGATAAAGTAAGAAAGGAACATAACTCTTACTTCTTTAAACTTTTGTGTATCTGCAAAAGAAGCAGGGGTTTGTAAGTTTTTTCTGAGGGAGAAGGCTGATGCTTTGCTCTGTTCACTAGTATCATCCTTCAGACTGTTGTTGGTCTGAAGTTTGGGAAGAAGGATGGAGGCACTGAGTTTACAGTGATATTGTAGCTGTATCCACCTCTGGGCAAAAATTTCCCAGTATGAGAAGAGTAAATAAACACAAAATAACTGTGTTGGGGATGAGGGGGAAGAAAATGAGGGAATTGGGATATAGATTGAACTCCCCAAGCCCCTCCATCCTTGTAGAGGACCACTTCTGTAAGAACAACCAGCCAAGCATAAGATCTTAGGCCCTGATAAGTAAATTATTTAACTCCACCCTGAAATTCCTCAGATTGCACACAGTCCCCAGGTTCCTTGGAAATTTTCTTTGGCATAATTTTTAATGACAGTAGAGAACAAGTGCAAGACAAAGTGACTGCAACAGAAGACTGGCAGAGTTTGCAGTCAACAGTTTGTATAACCTGCATGATTCTGGAAGTCATGTTTCACTTTATCTCAAGTGGGTTTGCTCTGAGTCTGTTAAAATCTCTGAGAATCACTCACCCCTCCATTGTGTGCTGGTATCACTACCAACAACAGAATTAATTTGTTTTGCAAAGAAACCATGGTCTGTGCTAAGCCAGTAGCTGTTCCTGTGCATGCCTGGAGTTGTAGCATGACTGAGAATTCTCCCCCAGTTAAGCTGAAATGGAGGCTGTTCAGTAGAACTCTGTGGGACCCTGTTGCTTATAAAAATAAGAAAGCATGACTTAGGACAGAATTTTTCATTGCTGAAATGCATTCTTTAACTTATAAAGGTTACTAAAAACTCACAATTGAAATTATTTAAGTAGCTCTGTTGGAAATCCTTTTCCTTTAAAGATTTCAGGCCAGAAAATTGGATGCATTTCTAATATATTTTTTTGGGGAAAAAAAAAAAATCCCCTACAGAAAGCAAGTATCCTTGTGAAAACCTGTTAGTTTTGTTTGTTTCCCTTGCCAAATCCCCAATTTTCTATCACATAGTTTCAACTTTTTTTTTTTTTTTTTTTTTTTTCCTGAAAGCCTGAAGACCAAAAGAGATCAAATGAAATCTATGAAGCGCTCTTAAAATTGAGAGGAGGGGTAAAATCCTACAAAGAAAAAAATGTTGTTTGGACCACAAAAAAATACTTGGGGTGATTACTAAGGCTTGTCTGTGTCTTGTTGATTTGCCCTGAAACTGCTAAAGAGCTAATGAAGCAAAAGTTCAACTCAAACAGTTTAATCTAGAGCTGACAGAAAAAATACTTGGAGTAAAACATTTCAATATAAAATGGCTTTTTTCCAAAACCAGAACTTTCAGTAAAAGCTTTCCATTTCTTCTAAATTTTCTTCTTTTTTTAATTGGAAACAAATATTTTGTTCTTATGTTAATATTTTTTTTCCTCCCTCCCTGCACCCTACTTCCTTTTGCCTTTGAATGCAATGTAAAGACTAATGTCTAGGGACTGTTTACTCCTGAAATTTTCTTTAATATTTTTTTTCTTTGTTTTGTGGGAGGCTTTGTTTATTTCTCAGCTTTGAAAGTGCTTCAATGTTACAAATAGAGAAATCTTTGAAAATTCGCAGATTAGATTTTCTGCTGAATAAAATTAATTTTCTCCAAAGAAAAAGAATGGTCTCAAAATTTGAAATTTAATTTAAAATTTTACAAATGCTTCATAGTTCAAGACACATATGAATGAACAATGTCAAAATGTTTTCTCCAGACCATCAGATTATTCTGTTTCCTGTAGATTGCAGACCATAGAATATTACCAGTTATTCCTGCTTGAGCTTAGTTACTGTGCCCAACAAATGTAAGACTTCTGGGACTGCTTGTGGATCTCCCTTTCCTTTGTGAACATTCCAAGGTTGGCAGATGCTGTCAATTACCACTATAAACTTGACTGATAATCTTGCGACTGTGCAACAAAGACTGGAGAGCTATAGCTGTGCTCTGTATTTTCTTCAAACCTCACAACAATTCACTCACAGGAATGGTTGAGTTTCCATGTAGACATGCCTGGGCTCCTTCAGAAACCCCTGGGTTTGACACCAGGATTTGAGGCTAAAAAACACAAGGACCTGGGTAGATGCTTAGTCATTTTATCTGTGCTGCATTTCAGTCTGCTGCAGATGATCTCCTGCCTGAGGCACCTTAGGTCTTTCTGTACAGCTTTTCTCACTGTTGAACAGAGATATCTTTAGATACAAGCTTAAATATTTTACTGACTCTAGACTTCAGTTAATGTGAAATATCAATCAGAGGAGTCAGTGCCTCTGGGTGCACAATCAACCGGTATAATCCGCGGACTGAACGCAAATGAAGCATGAATGTAAACTGAACATCTGAAACAGAACCCCAAAGAAGGACAACAAATAACTGCTGGTCTTGGGTGAAAATATGTGTCAGGCTGTGGATGGGTCAGGCTCTCCCTGAGGTCTCATTGCAAAACCCCAACGTTTACCAAGTTTTCCAACCTGTCAGCTGGCAAGCACCAGTGCTGCAGTCCCACCATGATGGAACCCACTGGCATTGGTGTAAGAAACTCTATTCCACTCCCCTTGGCTGGAAATAACTTAGGTGTTCTCCCTTACTGTTTTTTAATTTGAGAATGGATAATGGAAAGTCTGGGAGAGGAGTCAAGGGGCACTGGGAAAAGAGGCAATGGAACTGAGTTATGATTATGAAAGAAACAGGAAAGATTTTTTGTGGTGTCCTGAATTTTAAAGGCTGGGTGCAGGAAAAGTGTGTCAAGAGAAAGTGACAAGTAGCTGTGAAATTAGGAAGAAGTCCAAGAATTATTTTAGATTTTGAACAATATGGATATGAAGGAAATGAAAGGATATGAAAGAAAACAATTCAAAGGAGTAAGTGAATCAAACAGAAGAGCTTTTGGTAGTTTTGAGGATGGAGGAAAAATATGTAGGAGAGGAGAATTTAAAGCAGAGAAACTTAACATGGGAAAGAGAAGTAATGATTTGAGAAATGTGTGTCAAATTTGATTCAGAAATAATAGCTTTGAGTAGGTGTGAAGGGAAGAAAAAAGATCACAGAGGAAGTGGCAGAGGCTGCAGAAAACACAGTGTAGATGGGAAAAGAATCAGGAGCTCGGAGAAGTATAACAATGAATTGTGAAGAGGAGTGTTTTGGGGTGAAAGGCATGCAATGAATTTTTTTTTTTTTTTTCCCTCTGTTGTTTGTTTGTTCCACTGCAGACAATCTGATCTTTCTCTCCCTGTCCATGCTGTTGTACCTCTGGCTTTGCTGGTTTGGTAGCCATGCCTATCACTAGAGGATTTGGTATGCAGAAACTAGAAGGTTATGACTGTTCACAGTGTCATCTGTGTGTGCTTAGCTAACAGCCCAGGAATCAAGCCTAGACTGACTCTAGCAAATTAAGCCATGCCAGGGAATGTTCTTGCGAGCTGAAGACCACTTTTTGCTATGAAAGTTTTAGCATGGATGCTGGCAACACTCTGACCCAGGTCAGGTAGCACTGTCCTCGATGATTCCCAAATATGGCTCAGGAGTTAGTGGCAGATAGGGAGTCAGCTGCCAAGGGCAGCTCCCAGTAGGCAGTTTGGACGCACTCACCCCAGTTTGGCGGGTAAAGGAAGTGAATGGGATTGAGGCAGCTTGTTCTGTGCCAGATGTTGCTGTGGGCCAGGAAACATTCCTTAGCATATTTAGTTTACTAGCATGGATACAGCCAAAGAGTGCATTGTTTCTTCTCTTTAAAAGAGAAGATGCAGTTGTTCCTTAGCTTAGAACAAAGTCACCTTCCTTTAGATAGAAAAAGGTAGAGTTAGCTTCTGGAAGAAACACAGGAAAGGGAAGAGACAAGATACACACAAAACAGTAGAAGCACCTCCAGATGACAGAAGAATGGGAAACTTCGAAACTAGAAGTGCCTGTATAAATCTGGGGTAGGGAGGAGAACGAAACTGAGGCTAGAGCTGTATCTGGATATGCTGAAACCATTGCCTACCCTGATGAAAATATCAGTGCTGTATTTGTACAGACGATAGCATGTGTGGTCTTTCCTGTGCTTAGGAGCACTGGGTCAGAATATCAGAGATGGGAGTGGACAGTGTTACTCGTTTATCACCCTCTGTAATGGCCGTGCTCATGAAAGCATGTGTAGTGAATTATGCTGCAGTAGACAGAACACACAGTCTAGAAGCAACATGAATCTAGTAGGAAATGTGCAAATGCCGAACCTGCAAATTGGCAGATGATCTGATGGAAGTACTTGGATGTTAGGTACAACTAGACCTGGAAGTAAGTACACAGCTTTCAGGTTTTCTTCACCTCCTGCTAGCATAAGTTAAAGTCCACATGCATTTTTCATAAATGCTTTATAAAATCATAATTAATGTATTTAAAAATGACTTTGTTTTACTGGCTTACCTAAATTGTACCTTTGTACCTAGATCAAACCAGTCAGCTAACAGAAATTATTGATTAAAAACAGCTTTTAATGTGAATACTCTGTCAGGGAATACAATCTTCTGTTTTCCCAGAAGTGTTGCTTTGCTCTTTTAGCAAGGAGAGCCTGCAGGAAGCTCCTGCATGTTTGCAGGACATTGGAGAGCTTAACAATGGAGTACATATGGTGCTGTGATCTTGTCCAGTGAAATCCCCTGGACTTGTATTCTCCATCTGTTTCCATTCAGGTCAAGTGCATGTGCTTCTCATTTATTACTGTCTATCGTCTGCATGACAGGAGCACCAAGAGGCCCCACCTGTGGTCAGCTCCTGCCCATTCTAGGTATTGTGCAGAGACTCATGCTTACTTAGTTTATAGCACAAAAGGCTGGGACAAAAAAAGGGATGAAGTAAAGGGCTTAGGGTGGAAGATCAAGAGCTCCAATGCAAGTAGATTAAGGTGACATCCTGCCCTCACGTCAGTAAGAGTTTTACCATTCACTTCCATGTGACCTGGACTTCTATCCTGGCTGACTTGTCCAAAATTGTAGGGGAAGTCTGCATCAGAGACAGGAATTGAACTTTGAGTCCTTGTCCCATGACATTGCTCTTCCTGATGAAGGGGTGGGATGGATGGATCTGCACCGTGCATGGTTCTCTCAACAGAATTAATGGAAGTTTTGCATGCTGAGGGACTACAGGCTTGATGTGGTTTTCCCTTGTACATCTGTTTCCTTCACCTCTTGGTAGAACCTCTGGGTTCTGACAGTGTGAGATGAGTAAATTTAGCAGGTTCACAAAGAAGGCACATGTGAACCTTCTACAGCCTGAACGAGAGCTTAAGGTTGGAAAGAATCCAAAACCTCAAAAGGAAATTCAGCTAAAATGACCAACTTTTGCCTGGTTTGGGGTCAAAACTTAGGGAAAACAACAGTTCAGATGGTTTCTATATAAAAAAACATGAAGCCACCCAGGTTTATAGCAAACCACTTCAAATTTTCTTACTGTGCAGCCAGGTTCAGAAAGAAAGTATGGAAAATTGAGTAATACTGCTCAAGTTCCAGATTGATGGCACGGATTCAAAATATTTTAAACCTGCTGTACTCTAGGTTCATTTCACTTTTAAAGCTTGGCAGGAATCCAGCAGCTACCTCAAATGGTATAGTACCAAGATACTTACCAGACATTTGTAGTCTCCTCCACCAAACCATTTGCTAAGTTTTTTTGTTTGTTTGTTTGTTTGGTGGTTTGTTTGGTTTTTTTTTTTTTTTTTGGGGGGGGGGGGGGTTGGTGGTTTTTTTGGGGGGTTTGGTTTTTTTTTTTTGGCATTTACATTTAAACCTCAGGGACTCATGTTGATCCTACCAGAAAACTCATGACTTCCTGTGGTGTTCCTTGGAGTTTTATTCTCAAGAATTTGAATTTCAGACAGGTCAGCCCCAACAAAGGAGACAAAATGCTGAGGTCTAAACTAAGTGCAATGCAAGAGCTCTCCTTAATGATACGTCATCAGCCTACAGTCCCTGTAAAAAGACAAGACTGTAGAAATGCAGCAAATCAGTAATTTTGGTAGAGCTAGTCTTCATGAAGGCTTGTTTTTGCAGCAGTTGACAGTTGTCAGGTTCATCTTCAATACTGTGTAAGAATCTTGTTTTCATGGTGAAATGTGAGACAATAATCCTTTCCATGGACTGAAAATGTGTTTGCTAAAACTCGACAGTGTTAGATAAGGGTCTGCAAACAATGATATATTGGCCACTTACACAGAGCAAGAGCCTGGAAAAGAAAAAACATCCTAAGAGAAAATGGTCCTGATTCAAATCTCACTGAAATTATTTGCACTGCTTTCCTCACAGAATTTGAGTACTGTGCTTAAGCCTGAACTATATAGTCACTAGCTTGGAATTAAGTCATGTGAAAAAAAAATCACTATGATTTCAATAAAACCTTTCTTCTTGGGAAAATCTGCTAATGATGATGCTTGAATGAAGCATCCAAAACAAAACAAAACAAAACAAAATTAATTTGAATTCACTAAATATCTTTAAAAACTCTTTTCTAATTGAAAGCTTGTATGCACAGATGTGCTTGAAGGATCTCAGGTAGAAGTTTTGTTACCTCTGGTTCCAGTACTGTCATTATGAACTGAGAAAAAATGCTCTTCACAGCATCTGAGCAATGCTCTTATCACAAATGTGAATCAGGATAGCATCTTTAGTCCATGAATAAGACACAGAAGAAGATAACAGAGATATAAAAAGTAGCTTCTCTCTAAGACAACACATTATACTCTGTGTGTTTTTAGCAGTCTTCTGGTTGCCTTTAGCCTTCTCTGAACCAAGGACAAGGTTTTCATAGAAAATCAATGTTGTTTTCAACTCTACTGAAATAAATTTAAAATTTGCTAATGCTATCCACGATGAAACAAAATTGAAATGGAGAAAAAAATAAAAGAGGGATATAAACTGCAAGTAAACTAGATAACACCAAATCCATGAGAGAAGAGTGGCCATCTTACACCATTTTACTTATGTTTGTATTGTGTCAGATAATACAGATACCCCAGGAAATTACCTGCAATTAAATCCTACCACTGTTGCAAAGGAAGAATTTTGTCCAACCTAAGAGGGTGATAAGTGTTTAGATAAGAAAAGTTCCGATTTCATTTCAGTGCTACCATCTGGTGGGCAAAATGCAGACAGCAAAAATCCCATTGCTGTAACACTGGAACATTCTGATACAGTGAGTTTTTGTTTTACTTTGTGAAGGAAACATAAGATATTATTAAAACAACTTGAACATCTGGTTTGGGGATAAAGTCATTTTGCAGTGTTGCTGCCAACCCTCAGGGCCAAGTGCAAAGAGAGCAACCTCCCCTTCCAGACTCTCCATAATGCATAACACCAAACTAAAATTTCATGTCCAATACAAATTAAGAACAAAATATACCGGAGCTGTATCTGTACACATCTAGGGATATTCTGCTGATAAATTGAAAGCCAGAGAATTGTATGAGATTGAAGCTGCAGAATTTTAAAACCAACTGCAGGGAAGAGAAGTCATGTTTATTTTATTATGGGTAAGTTAAAGGCAAAGTTACATCAGGCATTTTGAGGAAAATAAATAGAAAGGAAAATCACTAGGAAATCTATGTGATTAGTTATTGAAGGATCTGTTAGGATCTGTTAAGACACCATAATGAAGAGCAGTGCTGTTTTCTTTGGTACGCTTAGAACTTACATTGTGAAGGTGGAAATAAGGGTCAGAGCTGATCTTCTCCAACTACTGCCTAAAAATTTTGAGATCTGGAAGAAAAGGGACTAATTGTTCCAATTTTATTACTTACTTTCAAATGAATCTAGCCCAAAACCTCAAACATTTATGCAAACTTCTTGCCTGTTAAGATGTACGTAACTTTCATAACCACAACACTTCAATTTTTACAAAATTTTGAGGGAGCTTTGCTGAAAAAACCTCTTCAGGGTAGAAGTTCTGGTGTCATTTAACCTTAGTATGGCCGAGATTTTACCCTTGGCATTCTTCAACTTTCCTATACTGTCATTTTCTCAGAGGTAAATCAAAACTAGCTACTGATGTTTCAGATGCTTCTAGTCTCAACTCAAATGCTCTTTTTGGCCATCTGCTTGCATGCAAAAATGAACTGTCTTTTAGAATGTGATTGAAGTTGTATTATACCATCAGGGATTGCTGTCACTTTTAACCTGGCATGAATCTATTAAAAGGAAACACAGCTAGCAAAAATAAATCAATAATGATGTTTTTGGGCAGGTGTGAATATTGGTCTCTCAGACTGATATATTCAATCCTTTAATTTAACTTGGCAAGCTTTATATAAAAACCTTCAGTGATTAAATGCTGATATTGGTATTTTTTGAGTCTTGGGTGATGTAAATCTACTACTTCAGAAGGTCAGCCAGTAGGTGACTTAATGCCTCTAAGAACTTCCACTAATGAGTACAACAGTAATTCATGATCATTTCAACCTTGGTAACAAGGTTCATAGAGATCTGGTCAAGCATTCCAGAACTCCAGCTTCATCAGGAAATTTGTATTGTGGTTGAACAAGAATAAATAACCTTCTCTGAGATTTGTCTCTCATGTTCTACTAAGTTTCTGCCAGCTTGTCAACTAGAACAAATATTCATTTCTTCCAGTATAGATTAAAGTGATTTCTATTTTTCCTACTACAGACTTGGCCCTTGACTTAGAAGTGATAGAGATCAGATGCAAGAAAGACTGAGATGAGTTATATGTAAAGAAACAGAAATAATTTTTTGTCTCTTGATTTAAAAATATTCCTGAGGTTTCTGAGGTTTAAGCTCCTCTACACATTTAAGGATGAAAAGGTGAATAAATAATAGAAATTCACAGATTTTAATTTCAGAAGAGCAGAAAGAACTACTGCTGTTCATTTAATCATATTTCCTACAGCAAATATTTCAAGGGAATATGGAAGTTTGTGGAGTTTGTGGTGTGTTTTGGTTTCCTTTTTTTTTAAATGCAAGTGTATTCTCTTTTGAGAGATCTCTTTTTTACAGTACCCCAGAAAATCAATGATACAGTGATTGCTCCCATTAAGACCTTCTATACAGAGGAAATGACACATGCTGGCTCAGAGATGCTACTTCTCCCATATGTGCTGTTCTGTATTTTCTGAGGAGCAACACTGATCAGACTATCTTTTGCCAAATGTTGAGCTTGAAAGGAGCTCTGGGAGTTTGATACAGTGTACTTTCCCTTCTCTTTAAAGAGTTAATTAGGCATTTATTGTCAGAGACAGGCTACTGGGCTTAGTACAGCTTCTCTGAGACTTTTTGTGCTTGTGTTTATTAGCACACTCACGTGAGGTTCAGTTACTGTTTTCCTTTATGGCAAACCCACCTCAAAACCTATGAGCCCAAAAGAAGAACTGTTTCTAGTCTAATATGGCATGGAGCAGCTTCACTGCCTCTCTCCCTGGACAGAGACCTCGAAGGAATCTGGGGATCAGGAACAGCTGCCTCAGGCCAGGGCTTATACCCAACTCAGTGGTACTGCCTCTTAGATCCAGCTTAATTCAGAGCTCCCATATGCCCCAAGTCCCATGGGGATGGAATCTTCCCTATTTGAGAGGCAACTGATTTTGGGTCCCCCTTTATTGAGTTATAATCTTTCCCTTTTATTTCAAGCCCGTCCTGTATAACCCCAGCCATAAATTATTCCCTAGAAAATGCTTTATTTAACATATTTTTTCATTTTAATTGCTATGGTATCTTTTGGAAGGAGATCTAGTTCAGATTTGAAAACTTGACCTGATGAATTTTCCTTCCCCTCCTCAACATTCAGTAACCCTACTACATATGTGCACATACATTTATTTATTCATTGGCTTCGAGTTAGGACAGTATATGTCCAGGGAAAAGACATAAAAACATGGCCAGAAGAAAAGGATGAAAAGAAAGCTGCAAGGATTTTTTACTCAGGCTTTAGTGCCTTTTGAGGAAAATTCTTTTTGACATTTTTTCACAGTTTTTGGCTTGTGCTTTGTGGTAGCTTGCAATAACCATTTTGAGGTAAATACTCCTTAGAGAGAATGACTGGAAAGATCTCCACATCATGATAAGGCACTGGTAAGAACAATATTTCTTTGACATGATCTAGGCAGTCTGCTAGGTTTTCTGTTGCATCATTCAGTTTTTTTCTGATGACCCACACAGACAGGTGCCTGAAATTTGTCTTGGGCTCTGGTCTTCTGTGGAAGGCATGATTGTCACCATTGAAATGACATGCTTGTTAATAAAGTTTTTCTGGCCTGCCTAATTGTCTTCATTGCAGACTACTGGCCTTGCTCCTACTGTCTATGTCATTAGATGTACACATAGAGTTTCTTGCTTCCTCCACAGGGGGCCCAAGTTGTTTTTCAAACTAAGAGTAGCAAAGATGGAACCCTGCAAATACTGTGTATTTTTTTGATATGTCTAGTAATACTAGATTTGAGAGAGGCAATTTCCTGTATTTAATGTTTTAGCATGCTGAGTGGTGAAGTAATGACTATTTTCAATAACAGAAGTTTCTGCTCTTTTTTTTTTTTTTTTTTTTTTTTTTTTTTCCAGTGGAAGCACATTCCCTTTTCATACAGCAGCTGCTTCCTACAGGGCAACTTAAGGGCTGCAGACATTACAAAGAGGTATTGAAAGCGACAATGGCTGGATATGCTTCAAGTACATCGGAAGAGAACCCTACTGGCCCTCAACGTGCCTGGTATGGGTGGCATGGGATTAGAGGATGGGGAGTGGTACTCCTATTGGATCTGAAGCTGGATCCCAAGAGTCCATCTGTTCTGGGCTTTTGTTACTTATCCATGCATTAGCAATAATTTCACATATATTCTGCCAATTCCCCAGGCTTGTCTGGTTGTAGGGCTCCTTCCGCCAGATTTTTCCGCCTGTCTTCTGGAGCCGTTCTCTGGGGGATCACTCCCACATCCTTTATGTCAGAATGGATAACAAGGCACTTACCTCAGTAAGCCAGCAGAGTCTATCCAACCTTTCCCTGCAGGCTTCGCCTTGGATAACGAGGGGGATTGTCTCTGGCAAAGACTAGTGTCTTATGATACAGTCCTTTTAAAAGCTGTGGTGAAGTAGGGTTTACAGTGATAGAGAATTTGTTTTCTCTTGTGCTGTTAATAGAGTTGTTTTTTCCTTCCTTCAGCTTTTTGTCTCTTAGCAATATTATCCTTTCATTTTATGAACATATGAGTCCTTTCATGGCCAACAATGACGTCTGGCACTATAACATTTGATCGTGGACAGCAGAACAGAAAGTGAAAATGTAACCTCCCTATAGAAATTTTAGGGATTTCAGGGGAGATGTATGAAATATAGATTAGAGGAGAACCTTCCTGCAGAAGTGGCTAGCTTTCCAGGCTCTTGTTATTGGTGCAGTATAGAATAAATGACATTATATCATCATTTAATTTTTTGCTGATGTATTTTGAATAGTACCACAGCCTAATGAGTGAAATTCTTGGATATCAGTACTAGCTTTTTCAAGACCCAGTAGATTCCAGTGAAATTCCTTTTTCTTTTTTTGTTTTCTTCTCTATAGTATTAAGCTATGGAGACAAGCATTTCACCAGACCTATGGAATACATTCTAAGAACTTTCCTGAGATTTACATTACACATCAGCTCTATATATGTGACGGGGGGAAAAAAGCCAGTCTCTTTTAGAGGGCTTAATTAAAAATAAATAGAGATGGTAAAAACTGCTTCTGACTTCACTGGACCTGTGATAAGGATAATGAGTATACAGTATTTCCAGTGTAAATCCTCCTGTATACCTATATTTGTAGACATTGTGTCTTCTTTGTAACACAGAATTACTCAACAAGTCACAGATAACTTGTAAGACAGCAGACAAAACTGCAAAACTGCAGGCAAACAACTAAAAAAAAAAACTAAAAAAAAATCAAAAGACTAAACCATAGAAAATACATTTCTGTAAAGGCAAGATAAAGTTCAAAGAGAGAGCTCAGACTTTCATTGATGAGAGATTTATGACTGCACTGGAGAAATATTTAAATATGACAGCTCCCTTGTTTATGGGCAAAATATCATGCTCTCATGCAAATAAATAAAACACATTTCAATATTCTTACACTAGTCTTTGTTTATATGAGTTTATTCCAGAATTCAGACTAAAGATAAGGATTTGCTACTGCAAATAACTAAAGATTAATCCAGATGTTGGTTTTGTTTCTTAGAAGAGTAGAAAGCAGATTTATTGAGAGCAGTGCAGCTGCTGTTGACAGTTTCTTATCTTTGGTATTACATTTTGTAATGTGTGGCAGAGATGAAAGCAGTGAATGGAATGGATGAATGATATTTCAATAATTGGTATGGAGCAGTTAGTAAGAAACACATTTTGTACTAGATGGTGGATAATCTTAAAGTATCCAGCCTCATCTTCAGTGCTTCTTTTGAATTAGATGTCCTTATTAAAAATATAATTTTCTTTATGTCTTTTCCATTGTTATAGGGAAAAAAACATTATGGTTTTACCATTAAGAGTTATGAGGTTTCTTTGTTAGGAAAAAAAAAAGTGTTCTTCTCTTCTGTCGATCCAATGCTGTGTTAAAGTGTGGGATGGAATGTGAGCCCTTTGACTTTACTATGGATTAACAGATATGAATGTGATTTCCTGGGAACCATGGAAGCTGGAGGCCCCATTCAGTCCAATAGCCAGTTTGTAATCTTGGCTCATATTTACATGGGAGAAATACCAATAGCCACTCAGTGAGACCATGAACAACAGAGTGGGAATTGCAGGGAGAGGAGCACGAAAGCTCCACTTATTCTTCCAGAAATTTGAAACGTTTTAATTTCCAGCTTAATTTTAGTCCTAGCCAATGTGCAACCACTGTCATTGTTATTGTCTAGATTTTCAAATTTCTTCTATCTAGTTTTACACTTCTTATGTCTGCCAAACTTACGATCATTGGGTCATCCAGCAGACTTTGATCTGCTGGGCTAAACCAGTTGGTTTAGGTCTTCTTCTACAAGGCAAGTTCTGATCAGCTCTGTGCCCATTCTCTGTACCTGCTTCATTTTCAATACATCTTTGCCACACATGGGTGGTCAGAATCGTATTGTATTCAGAGTGGAGGCTTGCCAAAGCTTTCTGGAATGACAATAATGCTTTCCTTTCTTTAGCAAAACATGCTAGTCATAGCTGTCATCTTCTTTGTGGCTGTATTTCATTAATGATTGATCATCAACCTTTTCCCCCTTCTGTCCTGTTAGAGCTGTCCTAACAAGTTCCATAGCTATGCACTGTAGCTAATAAGACAGACAGATTTTTTTTTTTTTTTTTTTTGCCAGGCGATGTGTGGCTATTCCCATAAACATTTAAAAGGGGAGGTTCATTCTCTTCACACTTTTTAGGCAAAATTGACTGCTCACTCTGATCTCAGTAGCCAAAATATTTTTTTAATACATGTGGCATTTACAGGTAAAGAGTTAACGACTGAGTTTGGTTTTGTGATTTTTTTCCCTTTTTCATGCTTTTCTGTGATTATGATGAGAGATCCAGGAATTAAGATGACCAGTCATCCTATGTCAGATGGTCCGACATCCCCTTGATTCACAGAGAGAAAGGATTCATCAGCGGAGCACCAGGACCACATGTTTTAGGTGATTAACATTTTCCTTGACAGTGCCTCTTGGCAACTGTGCTCATGGCCAGAGGTGAAGCCTTCTTTGCCCTGTCTGCCTTCCCTCACATCAGCCTGTAGGAGCTGCCTGGGCCAGCAGTCAGTTATAAAGAAATACACACAAAATTTCATCGGCATGGAGGAACAGAAAAGCAGAACTGTCAGGGGTCCCCTCGTTCTCTCAGTAGCACACGCCTTGAGGTTCCCCAATCTCGGAAATCACCACCTGCTTCCTGAAGGGCTCCAGTGCCCAGCTCTCAAACTGTTAGCTCCAGAATGCCTGTAGAAGAACTGCAGAGATCACAGAATCATATAAAGGTTTGGGCTGGAAGGGACCCTTAATGGTCATTTAGTTCAACCCACCTCATGTTGATTCGTCTTCTCTCTGAGAAACAAAATTAAATCAGACTATGCTGTTCTCTATGTTGTGGTCATGATAGCCACCATAAGCTTGAGTTTGGGACATTCGAGCAGTTGCTGCAAACTTTTATCAATAGGATCCAGCATCATCAATCCTTGATTCCTGGTTGATATAATACCCCAAGGCTGTTTCTCTATATTTGCAGGGAAGAAGCACCCACGTTACTTCAAGGATTCTTGGGACACTGGTTCTTCACAAAGAAAGCAAAGTCAGTGGAGAAGCAGACTGGATCTTTTGTCAGTCTCTAAAGATGCCCTTGCCTCTCCCTTAACCTCAGAAGAGCAGCAGGCATTTCTAGGGTGCATCCCAGCCTGCTGGTTTGTATCCTTCTCCAAAGAAAGTAGAGAAAAGCAAGAGGAAGCTTCTGGACAGAATACCTAACAGCTCACAAAACCAGGCCTGAGGATAGCAGAGGATCAGCAACAACAGCATCTATTTTTCCTTGCCTTTACCTAACTCTTAACTGGTTAGAGGATTTTAAGAAGCCTGGATAATCCTCTACCCCTGCTTCCAGTGTTAGGAGCTTAAAATCCTGACAAACTAAGCCCTAGTCAATGTCTTCAGAATGGATTAAGTGGAATACTCTAGAATTTACTAGAATTCCATTAGGAATACACTAGGGAATAGAGTTTATCGCTTCACAGCCTATTGATACATTAATGCTGCTACTGCTACTACTATAAACACCAATAATCACAAATATTACAGCTTATAAAGTATCTGAAGGACACCTAAGACTGAAATAAACACTTCATAACACTTCATATCCACACAGTGGATAACACTTCATTCAATTTTTAATCTACTTCATGTTCAGTTTCCTCGGGCATTTGTTGCTGACATTGGTTATCTTGTCACTGTAGCTCAAATTTCTCTTTGAGGCATAATTCTCTGCCTTCCTCTCCTGAGTAATTATTTTGATTTGCAGCTTTCTAGTGGGTGAAAAATATGGCCATCAGCAACAAGTGGCTCTGCATGGAAGACATGTGGCTCTCTTTTTTTTTCTTCTTTTGTTTGTTTGTTTGTTTGTTTGTTTGTTTGTTTGTTGGGCTTTTTTTTGTAAGACCACTATGGTGCGTAAAACTGGCTTTACTGCTCGGCTCCCAGTTCTGTGATCCCAGAGCATTTGATCAAGTCTCTCAGTGACTTCTCTACCACCAGAAAGTCCATTTCTTATGCTGCTCATAGCTCCCAAAGGGCAGTTTCTCAAGCTGGAGAGCAATAATGCTATAAGGTCTTTCCATTTACACTATTTTCTTGCTGCCCTGCCCAACGCAGGGACTTCAGCTGAGTGCTGCAGTATTCCCAAACCGCAGTTCTCTCTAATCCGGAGCCCTTCACAAAGACTGTGGAGCCAGGTGTGAGGTGAGTTTATGCCCCTGAGCTGCTGCACAGTAGTCTTGCTGGAGCTGGCAGGCTGGCCTAGACCATAAGTGTGCTCTGACAGACAGGCAATTCAGAGACTAAGGAGCCACTTCTCTGAGTGCTGGCCACAGTTCCTGTTTCCCCTGCCAATGTGCTTATGGTTTGGCATTTGTAGACACACCACAGCTGTCCAGTTGATAAACTGACACACTCTGGGTGGCCCTCATCTCCTGAGATTTTACAACTGCTGTTTGCTCCACCAGACATGAATTGAAGTCTTCCAAACTCTCCCACAGAGGCTTTCCTGGTACTCTGGTGTCAAGTTCAGAACAAGAATCTGGAGCAGACCTTTTATTCCTAGTAACACTTGTTTTCCTACAGTGCTGCTCTCCTTCAGCTAACCAGTGCCTGTGATGAACACATGTTTCTGTTCACTGGTTTGTCCTGCTCAGCAGAAGTCAGAAGTTATTTACAGAATGTTCAATCCATTAGACCTCTACCCTTGAAGGAAAAGGGTCTGTTCATGCATAGTGAAACTCAGGATTACAGATGAAATGAGCTGCTATGCATGTACATTTATATGAGTCTTGCCACTCTGGTGTTTCCTGCATGCTTGTTGTCCAGGTTAAAGAAAGAGGCATCACCTACTCATGTACAGTAAAATAACATTGAAAAATACCATATGTGTAGCAGTGTTCTTGAGAAATACAACTCCTGGGCTGTCTGCATGTAATGTGAATTCTGTAGTAGCTTTCAGGGAGTGATATGTGTCTCATACAACTTTTGCTTTACTCACATATTACTCCTGGAATATGTGGCTACTTCATCTAGTAAAAAAGTAAGGAAAAAAATACCACTAATAGGAGGTGATGTTTCAAGCATGGGGAAATGAAATAGTTTTATTTTTTAGTGGCCACCGTCAAAATCTTGTCAGGATGGTTCTTTTCCAGCTCCACATCATGGCATTCAGGTAGCAGTGAGATGCATTTACAGATAATTCTCATTTAATTCCAAATGGATACCATAGTGGAGCAACTGTTGGATTGCAGACAGAAGGAGAGGTATTCATTTCCATCTTCTGCAGTAGATTCATTGAAATGTGTTAGCTCAGCTGTGTGCAGATATGCTGATGTAATCAAGCCAGGTGCATGCACAGGATTTTCTAAGAAGAGGTGGAGATGAGTCTGGATCATGTAAAGAGGAGCTGGAGAACTGTGCAGGATGTTTAAAGGTCACAAGGATGCTTATTAACATTTTGTATCAGATATGTGAGGAAGAAAAATAGTACTGGGGTAGAGTCATTAAATGGCAAGAAAGGTGCAAGTTGAGCATTTCAAGGTCGAGAATTCCAGATTATGTATGGTGCAAGGGAGAGAGGAGGGGACTGTGCTCCTGAGTTTTGATAGAAAAAGTTAAAGAAGCTGGGCTTCTTATAGGAAAGCCAGGGAATTGAGTAAGGATTATTTCAGGAACGTTATACTATGCCACTTGAACCCAACCAGATTTTTTTGGTAGGCAAATATTTGTTTCAAGCAAAACAAGCCCAGAAACAGCTCTTATAAAATGTATAAGGATTTTTTTTCCATTGTTCAAATACTGCATTCTAGTTCAGTCTGTTGATTTTCAGGAGAATGTTTTTTTTTTCTTTGTCTTCTCAGGAGCAGAGAGAGAGCTGGGACAAGGGTCTGCAAGAGGACAGGCAGATAAACAAGGCTAAGTTTGTAGAGAAGGCTCTTCCAGACTGATTCTTGTCACCAGAGACTTGTACACCATTAAAATTCTTAGATATCTTCTCAGACTGTATAACTGAAAAAGACATTACATAAACTGCCAGCATTTTTCTCCTTTTTCACTTTGAGAACCAGCCTTGTGGGACAATTTTAAGGAATTTAGTGGGGTTGGCTCTAATAAGTTTCTGTGGACAGTACTCTAAAAATACAGACACAAGAGGAAGCAGTGTTGGGTTTTTCTGGTTTTGTTTTTAAACAGTTACAGAATTCTACAAAAGGGATAGAATTCTTTTAAAAAGCTTTATAGGTTATTGTGAGAAACCTTTCCGTTTTCATTGCATTCTGTTCCACTTTCAGTATGAAGAGGGTGCTGGCAGGTATTTTCAGTGGAAGTGAGTATGGGCTTTCAGTTCTCACCAAATCCCAGCTGGATTATGTGTTTAATCCACAAAACTTCCTGATAACTGCAAGTTGCTTCAGTTTTGCATTGTTAAAGAGTTCACCTTTGACATTGCTATTCCATCCCTACAAGAAATGGCATGCTGCTGCAGCCCCAAAAAGCCTGCATGTCCAGCTACAAATTCACTGAAAGGTTAGATGAACAAGGAAGCAATTCATGGCCCTCCAGGCTGGTCATCAAGGGCGGCCATCAGAAATTATTATCACCTTTGGCCACCCCAAGCAATAATTCTCTGTGTTCACCCTTTCTTCTAGATCACAACTGTTATCTCTTAATATTAATAGTATCCCAGTAGTCTGGGACAGCAGTAATATGGGATAGAAAAAACCCTTTTTCTTCCACTTGCAGTGAAAGTTTTGTGAGAAAAAAAATGAAGGCTCGCATGAAATACAAATCCAATACTTTAGTTTCCAGGTTGTATGGAGATGTGAGGTCAGTTTCTCACAAAGAACTGGGACGCAGGGCAAGGTGTGGTTTCACACAGAGTTCTGGCACTGGGACATGCAGGAACGCCCTGGCTCATACCTGTCTCTCTTCAGCTGCCTCTCATGTTCCCCCTTGGGGTTGCTCAAAATGAACTGATTTATGCAACGAAAGCTGGTCGAGGTCTCTGTTGGTAAATCCAGTATTACAGGCCTTTGCATAATAATTCCAGGACTGGTGTTTCACTTCATCTTCCAAGAAATTTGATAGCTAAAGGTTATGACACCTCTGCAGAGTGACTTTTCCAGAGCAGTGACCATTCCCTGTGAAAGTTTCTTCTGTCACTTCATGTCTGCAGTAAGTTTGGAAATAATTTCTTCTCTCCTTTTTTACCTACACCAGTTTGGTATTGCTAATGTTGCTTCCAAGGTCAAATCTATAGCAAGTATTCATTTTCATGAGGATCACTAGTAACCTCTTAAACAAATGATGTCATAAATGACAATTTTGTCTAAGGCTTTTCAGGGAGAACAGTACCAGAGGCACATACATACACACACTGGGAAAAAAAGGCTCTTCTCAGCACTCTTCTTCATGTATATTTTTTGTGGCCAAAACTAGAGTGGGAAAGGAAAAGATAACATCTGAGTTGGGATGACCAAAGTACATAGAGAGAACAATTTAGTCTTTTAAAACAATGCAAGAAGTTAGATTCCAGTAGTAATTCAAGTGAAGGCAGGAGGTTGGGCCAGATCCCAACATCTCTGCAGTCCCAGTGACCCAACCTATCACATGTGATATACCTCACTTCTTTATTTGCTTGTTTATTCTGAATGACTACAAGGGCACTGGATGTGATAAAAAGTGGACAATGTCCTGAGTTCAGCTGGAGTGAGTTAGAATATTATCTTTCTGGAGCTTCTCCCTGCAGTAATGATGATACCCATTTTGGGGTTAATTTTCTGTTGAATAAGCACGTCAGGTTTTAAGGCACTGGTCCAGACTGTAAACAAGTCAGTCTCTTTGGAGCCTGCTTTGGCAGCTCTGCTGAGGTTGCTGTTTGTATTAAAATATTTGCTAACCTATTCTTCATAAAGCCAGGTATGTTTCTGTGAAAAGGAGAGGCAATGTTGACATCTACCCTCTTGACAGCACCAGCAATCATATTACCTTGTTATCTCAGCTAGCCCTCCCCCATGCTGATGCCCTAAATAAGGGACTGCTGAAATTCTGACCCAGGGCTCATTACATTTCTGCTCCACACACAGTTCTGAGTATCTGTGGAAAATTCAGTCCCAGCATTTCAGTGGCACTTAGATCAGGAAAAAACCTTACTGCTGAGAGAAATCACTGATAGAAAACTCTGGAATGTAAATTTTAGATGAGCTAGATATTTTTACATGTGGCTGACAAGCAATTTAAAGCACTAAGGAGAGTTCAAGAGGGAGTTAAGTGGTCCACGTAGATATATGGATACTGGAAAAAATTGGATGCATTTAGGATACAGAATAGACAAAGAATTCATCTCACCCCTGAGCTGTTTGGGGCTGTGACTGAGTTTTGGTTCTGAGGTCATATTAATTCTTCTGTAGCGAGTCTGGCCCCAGCTCTAATACATCATTGTCATGGCTCTGTTCACATTAAGAGGTTGGGGAGTGGGAAGAAAATAATCTAAACAATGTAAGACCACCACAATTACTTTAATTGTTTTTATAGTTTACCCATAAAATTGTGGGCACTTTTCAGACATAGAAAATGGCGTGGACTTGGACTCAGATCTTTTAGCCTAAAGCTTTAGCCCCGTGCCTGTGTCTTCCTCTTTCAATACTCCCATTGATGGCAGTAGTAGATATAACATAAAAAGCAGGAAGTTCAGGACTATTATTTTTGTTCCAAGGTTAAATGAGGTGTCTACAAGAAGCAAAAAACCCTTGCTTCTGGGGACAGAAGGTTGCTGTCCCTTTAGTGTAAATGTGCAATCTGAACATGTAGTAGGCTTTACCTGGTTGTTGGTTTGATCATTGTATTTGTCATTGGTAGAACAGCTAGTGATAACTTTGCTTTCCTGTTCTCCATTTCTTTTCTTTTGATATACAGTTCAAAGCCTGATGAAGAAATGTGAAAAATATTTGAGGCTCTATACACAAAAAGGGAGTTAATTCATGCACTCTGCTGTTTGATTTTTAAATGATGGGATATATCTATAAGGCACAGAATTTTTTCTTTCAAATAGGCATGATTTTTCAAAGCTGGCCTCATCTTGCTCCCACCAAAATGATAGGTTAAGGCTACCTTTCTCTTCAAAAGGAGCAAAGATACATGATGAGCATATTTGGTAGCATTCCCTGCCAAGGAATTAGGAGTAAGAATTGCTACTGGGCAGATCGTGAAGTGATTTATCAGCTGATGAAATTAGATGTGCATTCACTTTACTCAGTGCAGATGGATCAATTTATATCTGACCCTTTGTTCCGGGGATTCCTAGTGACTTATTGATATAACTATTATGTGTTAAGTATAAAGGCAAAATTAATTTTGTGGGAAGTGATGGTATGCTTGTTACCCCAACTCACATTGCTGGAAATTCAGACAACCTTCAGGGCATTTCAAGTCCTTTTCCCATTTCATGCCTATTTTTCTCAAGGCATGCTTTCTCTTTTCCTTGCAGCATTAGTTGTACCGATGTGAGATACTATCTTTCTCTGCAAACTTAGATATGGGGATTTCTTCAAGATGTGATTGTCTGTTATGGATTTTCCTCAGGTGTCAGTCTCATACATAGCTGCCTCATTTTTTTCTCACTCACTACTGATGTTAATTTCAGCCCATTTTCTTCTCTCCTTCCCAGTTCTGCCTATTCCTATCCATTATGGTTCCCTTTTGGTAATCATTACACTGAACTCCTTTTAACTTTTCCTTATTTGGTGGTATAAATGGGCTTGCTCCACAAAAGACAAAATATTCTACAGTATCTTTATTATGCATTTTGCTGGGTTTTGAGTCTCGTGTAATTATAGGCTGAGTTACTTTGATATGGATCTGATCCTACTTCTGAGTATTTTGTTGGTTTGCATACACTCACTATTAAAAATTACTTACTCCTTTTAAAGAGACAAGCTTCCCATATTTTTCCCTTTTTTTTTATTTTTAGCCTTTCTTGACAGTAGGATAGGTTGGGTGCTTTTCCACCTCTGTTGCTTCTGTTATCTCCTAATGTTGAAATTGATTATAGCAGAGGCTGGTTTTCTTATCTGTGAGCTTTCAGAGTAAGATCTGTATGTGAGGTCATTTTATTTTCTTCTTTCTCGGTCTTCTTTGCTGTCTCTGCTTCTTGTCTTTTGGTTTGGCTTTTGTCTTTCTGTTTTTTTGGCTCGGATGTTCAGTAGTAGAGGCACAGTTATCATGAGCTGGCTGAGAGAAAATACAAGATGGAGAAGCTCTTCCATAATTTAATTTGATACAAGGTCTTCCATTTTAAGGTTGATTTTGAACCCCACTCTGACTTTGTCAAGCTGATATTAATCCACCTGAAATTGCACAGGGAAATGTTTATGTCAGACTACAATTTTCCAGGAAAACGTGACAGATACTAGGCAAAATATTTGGGAGATAAAAGGATATTTTACAAAGTGGGGTGATCTCACTTTTTGGATAATTTCCTGATGTTTATTTTAAAGAAATGTCATGACTCAAAACTATCTTGACCGAGAAGCTCCAAACTTGGGTTACTTTATTGTCCCTGGCAAGGATTGGTACTTTGGACTCAGTTTGGGAGGTGGAGGGGGGCGGGGGTAGTGTTTATGATTTAGATATTACTTACAACAACATCTACATACATTAGAAACACATCAGCTTTCCAAATACCACATTCTGGCTTGTGCTTTGTTTATAAACCACAGACTCAAGAGCCTTTGTGCTGTTTGACCAGTGTGCAGCACTACACAGTCCTTTGGAAGAACATAGCCAAAGGCTACCAGATGCCTGAATAGTTGCCATTATATCCATCGAGCAGGATGTGAGAAGCACTCAGTTTGAAGCATCTTCTGATCTCCACAGGAGTTTCTACAGTGTCTGTCAACTTCTTGGGCATCCGTATGGGTTGTGCTGGCTGCCTCCCTCAGTGCCTCCCAAACGTGAAGTCTCAATGAACCCTCCTCCCAGCCTACTGCTTGACTGGGAGTAGTTCCCTGCATTAGCTGTGGCTTTTAAGAAGCACTTACACATTTCTCTTAAACCCCAGAATGCTCAAATATGGACATTCTCTAACCAAGAACAGAGTCCAAGGAGAAAAGTGTAGTTGAAAGGGGATGTGGAAGTGCTCGTGGATAAAAGGATAATCCTGAAATAACGTCATTATCTGAACTGCTCAGGTACTGGCAAGTAAACATATGAAAAGTACAGAATCAGGGCAAACTGGACCTAAACACCTTGTTAGAGAAAATGACTTCATTATGCCTGAATTTTAGGACATTCAAAGACAACTTGTTCTGCTGTGGAAGGTCTGCGCAGCCTCCAAATGTTCTGGTCCATATTTCCTGGAGTCCCAAGCCTGCTTTTTTGCGTTGTTCTGCTCTTAACAGAACTGATGTAGGTCAGGCAAGTGCTTAATAACTGGTATTACTATGGCACATACTAGGACGTCTTAGGAGTGAGGTCTGAGTGAGATGTGATTCCACTGAAACGTGGAGGTGGCAGACTTGGCCTCCAGCTGCAGATGAGTGCCAGCAAGGCAATTCTGGTCATGGGAGCAGAAAATTCAGCAGAGGCTGCAAAACTCTCTCAAGATGGGCAAATTAGCCCTGACTAAGCTCATTGCTGGCACAGTGAATCAGCTACCGGTGTGCAAGCAAGGCAGCTTAGGTTAGATAAGTTTACATTGCAAAACCATTCCATCTGCCACGTAGAGAAATGTTGAAATATTTTGAAATTCCTATAATAGCAGTACCTTTATTCATTATGAGTCTGGGAAATTTTACCACCTAGTAAAACCATAGTCCAGACATTCAGTGTGTAAATAGTCACAGTAATTAATTCAAAGTAGTGCAATCAAATCCATTTCCAAAAAAAGGAGACCACACACCTCCAAGATAACAGTTTGAATGTTTCTTTTTTGAACATCCCAGTGGTCAGGGGAAAGCAGTGAAGCTGAAATGCTTCTTTCTGAAATCCTCCGTAGACCAGTGCACTGACAAGGAGAAGTTGTCCTGTTGTGGAATGCATGAATTTTGCTATTTTGGACCCAAGACCTCTGTTTCACTCTGGAGGAATGAGAAACAAATTTATTACATTAGTGAAATGGGTGATAGCTGCCTCTTCAGTAGAGACCTTGTGTGCTCCAATGATTAGATTTGGGATAAGTTGTCCAGGCAAAAGATAAATGGAGCTAATAAATTTAAGTGCATCTTCTGAGAATCACAAACTACCTTTTGCCCTGGAAGGGGGAAATTTTGACTGGTTAGGCTCTCCTTCAAGAAGAGCACTTCCTTCAAAATCAGTCTCAACTATGTTTTCTGACTGTTTCCATCAGCAGAAACACTTTGGGGATAAAGGATCATTTTCTAGAGGATGCTTTGGTAAAATGAGGAGTCTTTAGCCAAATACGACAATAGTCAACATAGTTCCTTGTGTACTTCACAGTTCAGTAATCTTACTGAAAGTTCAAAGAGTTGGATTAAATTCCTCTTGGATTTCCTGTGATAATTGCAGTTGGATCATCTGCTCTTACATGCTAGAGTTCAACAATGTCCGAATCTGTTAAGGAAAAATGACATTTATTAGACACAACTTTCTTTTACAAACCCTCCTCATCTGACTGGGAAAACAAATGCTATTTAAAGGGCTGTCTTGCAACTAATAAGACTTTTGTATAGATAACAATAAAAATTATGTCAGACGGGAAATACTGAACTCCATTAGCCCTTTACAACAACAACAACAACAAACAACAACAACAATAATAAGTGGTTTTGGATTTGGTTTCTCCCTCTCCACATGGTAGAGTCCATTTAATTTATACTATTTAATTTATACTGGAAATTAGGGGTGGGGAGGAGGGAGAGAAGGGGCGGAAGGTTAGCAGAGGTTAAATTCATCCTGCCTTCCATTACTGCATGAGTAGGTTTGTGAGCTTAAAAGATCAGAGTCCTTGGATATAGACTTGCATTTCAGGAGGTGTGGCTTGTGGGTATTGAAGGATAAAACATCAATCAAATGGACAGATATTTCTTTTGAGAAGAAGATTTATTCTTTGAATTTACTCTTTGTATATTTATTGGCAACACCCATTAGCTATTTTTAAGGACATCTAGACTTCAAAAGGATGCTTATGTGTTTGTTGTGTTAAAATCTAAGTGGGCAAGTACTAAATGTTCAGCTAATAGAGACTAACATAACCCCACTGATATTAAATTTACTCAACTAATTCTCTCTTCTGATCTCTGTGAAGTAATTGGAAATTCTTCTGTCAATTTTAGAGGACCAGGTTTTGCTCTTTTAAATGCTCAGACAACTATATTTAGGAATTATGATGCTGGTGAGCGCTTTGAATTCATATGATAATGAAAGTTTGTAATGTGTTTTTCCATGTGGTGAAAATGCATACGTTGTTATTTTGCTTGGTTTAATCTATTTTTATAAAGTACTTGAGGAGAAATACATAGATTTGTATAGTTTAGTCCTTAAGTTAAATGAGTGTAGTGACCTCTTGGGCTAGATCTTAGTTTCTCTATTTCTAATGCAGAATTTCTCTTGTAGAGGTCTACCTCTATGACAGAGGCAAGGTTGCTAATTCTGCCTATTAACAAATACGTATTTTGTTTGAGGAAGGTTAAATGACTGATAGTGACCTGTGTCATGACATATATACAAGAATGGAAGGAAGTTTGTGCTGCCTTCCCTCAAAAGAATGCCTTTGTTGATTTTTATAGGATTCATCCAAAACTCAATAAGAGAACTCTTCAGCACCATTAGAAAGGCAGAAACATTTCCAAGAACAAGGAAAATTTGAAAATCTGCATTTTCAGCAGTGAGTATTACTGGTTATTCCTGAGTTTCAATGTTCACAAACAGAGAATTCAAAGGAAAAATTGGAAGGAAATACAAATGAAAAGGGGCCCCAGTTTTCTGCTATCCAGACTCCTCTTTTGAAATGCCTCCACCCAGGCAACTGAAGCACTAGTCATTTTAGAACTCTCAATCTCATTCTTCTCTTTTCCTCATCTTTTTCTCTTTTCCTCTTCTCTTTTCTATTAAGGTCAAATCCTGCTTCTCCTGATGCCAATAATAAAACTCCCATTGATTTCAACATCAGCAGGAAATATGCAGTTTTTTATTTACCACAACCACCACAATGAATCTCTGGGAAGAATTCATTTATATTCATTCCAACAATGCCATGAAAAATGGGACCTTGCTATTTTATCACATCCAAACTGTTGCTCTAACTCTAACATCCTAGCTGTTGCTAACAAGTCAGTGATGATTTGTAAACCAACAATTTATGGTAACCACATTCCATCCCCATTATGATGTGTGGTTTGGAAATGGAAAAGTAATCAGGACCTCCTGTTAAGAGACTTTATTTCATTTAAGGGTTTCTGTAAATAAAAGCATTTTGAAAGGATCATTGCTATATGATTCTAACTCTTAAATTGTTCATTTGATCTAGGTCCCATCTATGCTCCAAATTCCTGCCAGGCTCCATCTGTCAGGAGTGTGAGATCCCCAACAGTGGCATGAGCATACTGGCAGAACTGTTTTTATCAGTACAAGTATTTTCATTCAACTGGATAGTTTCACTAGACTGGAACAGCAGTTCCATTTCTTGGAGACAGCTATGTCCATTCCATGGAATACTTTGTAATACTTTATCAGCACACTGTAAGGGTACTTTGACATAAATTAAGGCCTCCTACTACAGTTACAGTAAGAGATGAAGGATTGTAGTCAGACCCATGGTATGTAGTGATGCCCTGGGGAACAAAGAGCCTGCGTAGTTTGTGCAACACTTTGTCTTGGTTGTAAGGATTGTGGGCAGTCACTATGACACTGAGGAGGACTTTCCAGCACTTTGATGGAAGACCACCTAGAATCACTGGTAAATAAACTCAAACAAGGGAATTTTGTTCCAGTACTAAATACTGGTACCAGCCAGGTTGAAAACCTTCCTTTGCTCTCTTTGGTACTAATGCACCATGTCCTCTCAACTTTGTGTAAGAAGCCCAGCAGCCCGGCTTTGAGGCTATAGACACTTTGTTTGGTGATCTGCTGAAAGAGGGAGCAATTTAGGCAGTCTAGTGAGGGCCCTACTAATCAGCTCTAACTATTATGTGATAATGATGATGGAGACCACGCTAATCAGGAGATATAAAGCTCTTTTCCTATGTCTTTGTCTTCAGCAAAAATCACTATTTTATTAGGTTACATATCCCAGAATTGAGCACAATTCACTGGGGTAGGATGTCACCTCAAAGGTTTTACTCTGATTTGCTACTGAACAAATGACTGACTACAAAAAAACACTCTTAAAATTTACTTTTATTTTGTGACCTAATTCTATGAAGAGGATTTGAGCATGTCTGAATCCTCATGAGGTGTCCATTGACTTGGCTGTATTTTAATAATGGTATGAAAATGAATAGCTATTTTATTATTAAGTAACTTTCTAAGTAGTTTTCTCTGAAACATTGAGGGGAATTATGTGTTTTAAAGGAAAGTTTACCTCATGTAGTATAACAGACTGAAAAATAAGACACAAATCCTGGCAGGAGATCTTGTTCACCATCAGAAACTAAGCATAGGTCCATGATAAAATGGATTCATGGGCTTAGCTCTGGTTTAATGTGTTTCTCCCCACTCCTGACCCTCTGCTGTAAGTAGAATGTCTGCTTGTTTGTGACAGCGCAGCAGTTCATGAATTTGGTTGAGGAAAAGCAGTTTGTATAATAGAGGCAAAGAATATAATATATAGAAAGAATATATATAATGTAATAATGGCAAAGAAATTTCCTGATCTGTCATAGTTAAGCTGCCACATAGTTAGGTGTGGCATGTAGCAACAAGTGGAGAAAAGTCAAAGAAGGTTTTAGATGGAACTGTCTGAAACCAGCAGTAGTAGTAGTAGTGCCAAGGACAAAACTGTCACTTAAATTAGTTTTCAAAAAGAGCTCAAATATTTCACTAGAGAGATGCCCAACTTATTGTCCTACAAGCTGCTGGACATGGATTCTGCTGGGCCTTGAAAGGTCAATCTGTCACACTCCTAACAACTTAAGTGTGAAGATAGGGACCAATGCTGCCCAGATCGGTTCATCCCCCCGGAGCAGGGTTTGATAATATCTGGCCTCCCCAGCTCTGGAAACGAGTCAAAATCTCCAAGCTGAGTTACATGATTTTATCCCTGTCACTCATTCTTTCCACACAGCCCTTTGGGATATGGAATAGAAATCTCTTCTTTATTCTCAAATATTTATTCTTACAGATGTATTAGGCCTTTGGCCTAATACATCACGCTGTTCTTTAATTAGAAAGTAAGCGAGACGGCAGAAGATTGCCCGCACTTTTCCAGCAGTAGGGGTGTGTCAGGTAAGAGGGCAGGAGCTCAGGCAAGCCCCGTGTTTACCTTAACCTGATGCTGCGCTACCACCTTGTGGGCAGAAGGCAGCGAGCGCTGCCGCCGGCAGGGGCGGGGGCTGCGGGACGGACACGGCGCTGGCCGGGCGGGTGACCGCGGGCGGGTGACCGCGGGCGGGTGACCACGGGCGGTCTGCTCGCCCGGGACCGCACCGCCGGAATCCCCCACGCTGAGACAGCTCGGGACCTGGGCAGCCAAGAGGGGCCGAGCAGGTTGTGACAATCGGCTGAAGCTCTGAACTGTGATAGCAGGTGAAGGGTACCCTTCGAAGGAATGTAACTGTATGGTATTCCTGTAGGATATAAAGAGACGCAAGCAGGATGAAATTATGCTCCTATTATACTAGAGTACCAATGCGTTTATATTAAGTAACTCTTCTGATCTGCCTGCTCTTAACCACAATCCTCAGAGCTACTTACAAATTCCTTGACTGGCTTCCACCTGCTAACTCCACTGACAAGTCCCTTGGCAGTGTGTTGCCTTGGAGTACCAACACCTCCGTGGTCTTCACATCCCAGGATTGCTGCAGCTCTCTTGAATTTCAGTGCTGTCCTTCGGGGAAGAATAGAAATAAGAAAGCCACCTAAAAGCCAAGTTATGGAATATGTCATTAATAAGAATATTATTGGTAGCCTTTTCATCCCTTCAGGATTCAGTACCTCATGGCACTTAACAGATTCCAAAAGAATATATTCAAAACATTATCTTCATTTTCTCTAAAACTGAAGGAATCTCTCTGAACATCTGAGAGATGTACACAATCAGATGTACTGTTTGATGTGCCTCCTCACAGGTAACTACTGTGGGATTTGAAAAACGTATTTCTCTGACATCTGTTACATTCTTCTCTTGAATTGTTCAAGGAATGACTTGACCTTGCACTTAGTGCTGTGCTTTAGTTGAAACGGTGGCATCTGAACCTTGGAGGTCTTTACCAACCTTAATGATTCTATGACTCTATGATTGTCTGAAGGTAAAAGCTTTTGGGGAACTGACCCTCCTGTTAGTCAGCAGGCCAGAGTGGTTCTGATTTATACCAATGCCAAATTCTGGAACAGGATGTGATGCAAAATCTTATTGAGGGTTTCCACAACCAAAGAATCTGTCTAATTGGCCCAGTTAATTTGATATTACAGAACAAGGCCTTTCTCAATTGCTCTTCATTTAGAGCAGTCCTCTTAACGTGGTAAATTAGGTGACTGCTGCAGTAAGCGTGTGAACTTGGGTCTCTAACATGCCTACTGGTTGCCTCAGGGGAAGGCAGTAGAATTCTTCCTGCTTTCCTTCTCTCTCCCCCCCTTCATCCTCTACATTTTCATAAGCTGAGCATTTAGTCCAGTATTGCCTCTTCCAAGCTCAAGAATGATCCATCCTGACAGACAGGAAGCCAAGGAAAGATGGCAAGAGGCCTGCATAGATGAAACAGGAGCTCCAGACAGACCTCAAACACAAAAAAAGAAACATGCAAGAGGTGCAATTAGTTTCAGATCTCCCATAAGGAATACAGACACATTATATCATGCAAGGATGAGGTTAGGAAAATGAAAGCCCAGCTGGAGCTGAATCTGGTGAAGGATATAAAAGAAAACAGGAAGGGCTTCTACAAGTGTATTTGGGGGGGGGGGGGGGGGGGGGCGGGGAGAAATAAGGTTGGGGGAGTAGAATGTAGGCTTGCTGCTGAATGAGACCATGGAAAACGCTGATGACTTCTTGGCTGGAGATATGGGACAACCAGAATCTTGGTGAAACCGTCCACCTGATGATGATTAGCCCCAGGCACCAGTACAGACCAGGGAGATCCGCCAGCCGCAAAATGGCTTGGCAGAAATGGCCTGAAGGCCTGAGTGCTGGTGGACGACAAACTGACAGCTATGAGCCAGGAATCTGCCCTTGAAGCAAAGAAGGCCAACAGCATCCTGGATGGCATGAAGACCATTTCAGGCAGATGGAGTCAGGTGAACTTTCCTTTGTGCTCACCAGTGTTGAAACAATGTCTGGAGTGTGGCAGCCACAAGGATAAGGACAAAACCAGACAAGGGCAAGTCTAATGAGGGAATGTGAAGATTTGAAGGAACATGAAGATTATCCATGGATTGGAGCATGTGACATACAGGAAGACACTGGGAAAACTGGAACTGTTTTCAGCCTGGGAAAGAGAAGGCTCAGTAGGATCTGAACAATCTGTATAAATACCTGATGGAGACAGTAAAGAGGGTAGATAATCTCAGCAGTATCCTGTGAAGAGTCAGGACAATGAGCACAAAATCAAATATGTGAAATTCCCTTCAAATTTTAGAAGATGATGATGATGATGATGATGATGATGATGATGATGTTGAATGGTCAAATGCTAAAACAGGCTTCCCTTAGAGTTTGTGTAGTCTCTATCCTTGGAGATAGTCAGTGCCTGGCTAGACACAACGCTGAGCAACATTCTTGGTGATCCTCTGTGTAGGGTGTTGGAGTGGAGTGGACAATCTCCAGAGGTCTCTTCCAAACTCTGTGATTCTGTACAGTAACACATTAATTTTCCAGGCACAGTTCTGATATGACCAATGCTTCTATGTACAACTCCCTTCTCCCCTTTTGAAAGAGATGAAAAACATTTCTATCTTTTGATTCTGCTTTCAGGATAGCATTCAGCCTACAGTTATCATAGGACATGAGTGAGTCCTCATGCTCTTTTCAGCAGTTTTCTGTGCCCTATTTCTCCTGTTGCCCAAAGAAACTAATTGAAGCATCATAGCTCATCTCTGTCCCCATCTTCTGTCTTAGAAGGACCTGGGAAAGACCAGAGTATATATCATCTTTTCATATGGTGTAAGCACAGGATATGCCTGAGGCATGAAGAACAGTACATGCACTGCAGGTGCTCTTCCACTCCAGCTCTGTTGAGTCGTCCTTTAATTCAGGAACAGATCACACATACCTTACTCTGCTACAAGCACAGCAAAATTGCTGCTCAGAACTACCGTGAATCCAGGACTGTCTCCAATTTTTTCCCACCTGCTGTGCTTTTGCTTTTCTCTTCCACTGACCAATAGTGTGAAATAGCAGAGCTGCTGTAGAGTAACAGGTTGTGTACTACATATCTTGAAGATGTGCTAATTTCATCTACCAAGATCTTGTTAGTGAAAGATTTTCATGTCATGCTCAAAATAACTCCTTTGCTGAGGGTGGAAGTCTGTAAATGTGACAAATGGTGAACCTGTTTCTCTGGAGAGAAATTGCTAGCAGAAGACTGTGAGGGTGTTCCAGGAAGAATTTGGAGTAAAAGAGTTCTTGATGGTTTTTGTTGGTGCCCTCAGCTACATGAGTACCTTCTTCCTCCCTTATATGAATGCTGCTCCTCATGTAAAAAAATATTTCCGCTTGCTCCATGTTTCCCAAATGATACAATTTATCTTGCTCTGAGCTGTACGCAAATATAAACAGGATTTCACAATCTCAAATCTGTTATATCAGAAAGCAGAAGAACTGAACTTCCTTGCCTGAATTCTAAGGCAACATAGCCCACCATATAGCATACCCTGAGAGAGCTCTTCTGAAATTCTGTTGTAATAGCACTTTTTATCAGCTTAATACAGAACTAAGCTATCAGCATGAATCATATGGGGCCCCACAGTCCTCTGCAATAATTTTAGTGTCTTCAACTGTTAGTCAACACTGTAAGGCTTCGGTAAACTTCTTGAATGTAAGGAAGAATTTGCAGAAGTTCATCAGGAAATTCTTTGTTCAGTCCATCATTTCCATTTAAGTAGTAAAGAGTGAGGTGCTCTCTAGCTTTCTGTATAATGACATCATTGCTTCTTTGCTTCATGTTTTCAGTCTAGTTCTAGACACATAGAGATGTCAAGACAATAGGAAGTCAATTTTCTCCATGAATATTTTTTTCTTAATCTATCTTTAGCTCTGTTTAACCTATTAATATAACAGTACAGAAATAAATGATGTATCACAAAGTACAGAGAAATTGCCCAGACAGACAATATCATCAGAAAGCCAGTACCACATTAGTGATGGGGTGGAATTTTTCCCAAACTGTGAATGCACATGATAGCAATATTGGATGATACATTTGTAACAGAAAACCCACTCTGGTGACCTTTAACTTGTTTTCTACCCAAGGATAAAGATTATAATTGGAGGAAAGTAACTAAGCAACAGTGGCTAGCAAATTTCATTTACCAACACTCCTTCCTTCTCAACCTCCCTGCAGCTCACGCAGTATTTCACAAAGGGGCTAAACCTCAGACTCAGTTGCAAATCCTTCCTTTGTAGGACACTAGAGACACAAGAATTGAGTTAAATCATTTTGTTTATTCAGATTTAAACCAAGAAATATGAACTAATTCAAGAGTCAGAATCAAATTGAAATGTCTGAAGTACAAGAATTAAACACTGTACAAAATTCATATCATCATCCAACACACATTCCATTTCTAACCCATCAGTTTTGGGATTAATTCAGGAAATACTTAAAAACAGGCCCTTTTTTCTTTTTTTTTCTTTTTTTTTTTTCTTTTTTTTTCTTTTTTTAAATTTATTTTACAGATTCTATTGAGACTGTTCCTGACAGCCTTGTACAAAACACATTGATTATGTGTCATCATGTGAGATGTTACTGAAAGACAGCATTTGTTAATTAACAGATTAATAGATATTTTCCTTCTATGAATTAATTTTAATTGTCTGTTTTTATCAGAGTATCTAAAGTGTGCCAGTCTACTACTTCAAGAAATATTTCATGATACTGACAGTTGGGCTTTTTTCTTTGACAGTAAATATAATAGGAAAGTACTAAATCTGCACTGGGATATGACTGTAAATGGATCCTCTATTTTTACTTCCACATTTTAGCTATTAGCCTGCTCAACAGAAATTTAGCTGCTGATTCTGAGTCTGCAAGCGAGATCAGTCAAACTGGCTTCATTAAAGTCAGCAGTGCAACCTATTTTACTGCATGCCATGCCCAAACTCCACAACTTCAGCAACAGCTGAAATAGAACACACCATTTTAAATGGTATCCAAAATTGTTTTGAGACAGGATTCTTCTAGTTACTGTACCTGACAAGTGGTAGGTGCTATGTTTTATATTTATATGTTTATGTTTAAACATATCACAGTTAATACCTTGAAGATTAACACCACTGGTTGTGGATGGGAGTAGAGATGTGTTTCAGATACATCTGATGGTAGCTGTTACCTTCTTTACCCAAGTGTAACTGTTTTGCCAGGTCTTCATTGCCTTCATCAAGAGCCAGGTTTAAGTTTAAGAATGTCCATGTGTTGCTCAAGTTCCACCCAAAACCTTGGGTTTGGGTAGATCACCCAGGAAAGTGATGGAGTCACCATCTCTGGGTGTTCAACAAGCTAATTTTCCCCATTTGCAAGTACAAATAAAAGGAATCAATAAATAACTTCTTAAACTAATGGAAATAAAAAATCCTCTTGACAAAATGGTTAAACAGGGTAAAAGACAGCATCTGGCATACTGTTACAGCAACAATAATTTTACATTCTTCTGCTGAGAGGGCAGTGCTTGGCCAGCTGCTCGCTCTTCCTTCCTAAGGCAGCCTTCACTCAAAGTTTAGGACTCCTGTGTCCTGCAAGGCAGCAAGATCTTGTTAGCTTCAACTTTCACAGAATTGTAGAATCATAGAATCGATAAGGTTGGAAGAGACCTTCAAGATCATCCAGTCCCACTGTCCACCCAGCAATATCAGTGTAACCCCTGAATGATTCAACCACATCCCCCAATGCCAGATCCAGATACTTCTTGAACACCTCCAGGGATGGTGACTCCATCACCTTCCTGGGCAACATCTTTCAATGCCTGACCACCCTACCAGGGCACAAATCTTTTTGATATCTTGTCTGAATCTCCCCTGTCTCAGCTGAAGGAGATTTCCTCTTGTCCTCTCACCGCGGGCACAGCAGAAGAGACTGACCCCCATCTCCCTACAGCCTCCTATCAGGGAGTTTGGAGAGCAACCAGGTCTCCCTAAGCCTCCTCTTCTTGACACTAAACAAACTCCTCTCCCTTAGCTGCTCCTCATAAGATGTTTTCTAGACCCTTCACAAGACTTGTTGCCCTTCTTTGTTGTATTGTTTTCCACACACCACGTAAAAACTTCTTTTCTAAATATCTCTTTTTCTGTTCTCTATCTTTTATATCCCATGTTCAAAGTTAAGTGCCTTAGATAAGGCTAACATTCCTGAGGCAGGGTTAAAAAGTCTTAAGTGACCTTGACTCCTTCACACTCTCACAGGTACAAAATTTCATCCTTTATGCTAAAAAGCTCCCATTATTCAGAAATGTTTCTCAAATGTAATGAAACAGCCTATGCAAAGAAAACATATTTCAGGCATATCTACTGGCACTTTCTGTTCCTCATCCCTTTGCTCTGCTAGTTGTCAGCCTTTCTGCTCCTTTTCTAGGTTGTCTTTCTTTCCCCTGGGGAATTTGTGTGGTGGGAGAGGGTGCCAGAGATTTGCTTTCCCTTTGGTGCTCAGCCACCAGCTTTATCCAAGCCTAACGTATATTTAATATGATACAGCCAATAACACTTTCTGCCAACCTCCAATCACGTGCCAGCTGAAGAATGCAGCAAAGTAATGTCTTCTGACTAAATCTCAAAGCCCATGTATAAACTCCTGATTACTGGTGGGTGAGATTACTGGGGATGTGTGTATGTACCCCTCTGTTTCTGCGCCAGCTGGAGTTTCTCCATACTGTAGGATATCTACGGAAGCAGGCTCCAGAGAACCTTCTCTTTTTGCAGTAGGTGCATAAGGCAAAGATGCTGCAGGGTTTTTCCTGGTAGCTTCATTTCCTGACTCAAGAAGTCGTGTAACATTTCTGTGCATGGTTAATTGGTGGTCATGATTCACTGGGGGAGTTATGGCATTTCAGTGATGGGTGTAAGGAGATCTTCACGCATGAAGTTGTACATGGAAGAATTTAATGATGCAGGTTTCTTTGGGAATACACTATCTTTTCCATGAAAGCTTGATTTGTTTTCTTCTTTCTTCATGGATCAGCAGAGACAAAGAAGACTGAAGGTAAAGAAGTTTCCTTGCTTGGAAGGTCTTTTTCTTTTTTCTTTTTTTCTTTTCCTATACTCACCCCTCCTTCACCTCAGCCCCCACCCCAGCATTTCTTGAAGTGGTTAAGAAAGGTTTATATTCACCAGGTAGTACAAAGATCAAAATGTTAAGCGAACCAGAGAGAAGTGATTGAGAAGGTCTTTCTGAGGATGACAGCTCTGCCTTGTAATACAATACTGTTTCTCATGGGAGTGGGTGGGAGGCCAGCCTAAATTTCCTCTTGCTGTGCTGCCAAATTCTCCAAATTGCATAACTGTGTATTCTCCTTACACAGTGGTACCCTTGGCATTGCTAGCAAATCTGCAGGGAAGCAGTGAAGCAGCTGGAGGCTTGAAGGTGGACCAAAATTGGTAGAGGACATACTTGGTTAGCCAAAAAACAAAACAAACCCAAACCCACAAACTGAATTTACTAACTCTCCCATGTATAACTGAACAGCACAATACAGATTTAATAATATACACTATTTTGTTCTAAATACACTCCATCTAGGAAAAATAAGTTTATCGGGATAAGCAAAGGGCCCATGGGGAGTTCATCAGTTCAGTTTCAAGTCACAAGATGTGTTTTACTTGGCTTTAGAACCTTTTTGTGCAAGATTAATATGAAACTGCTGAAACGCAAACTGACAAAAAGACATATTTTTACTGGTTGGTGCTTTTTCCTCTGTGCCATTATTTTCGTCGGGAGGCCCCACTGCTGCCTTTCCCATCGCTGCTGCCTTAGACTGACGGGAGGATGAGGTACTTGTTGGCTTCTGTGAGGAAATGAAAGAATGACTGTTGGAAGAGCAGAATGACCAGTGTAACTCATAAGGATGTAACCCTGAAGGCTTTTGTTTTGTCACTACACTGAATCAAAAGAAAAGAATTTGGAACTTCTTCGAGGGGAGTGTCAAACATGGCTAGCCTGGGGTAGGTTCTGCCTGAGCAAGGAGGGAAAGATTTACCTCCTTTGGAAGAATATTTATGCATCTTAAAAGTTCAAGTAGCCAAATCCATTACTTTTGCAGCTTTACCAGGTTTCAGTGCAGCCTGCCCTAGCCCAGTATGCCAGCTGACTATCACTAAAGGCAAGGAAAAAGCAAGTACACCCACCGTGGTTTTGATAATCTTGCTCTTACTGCCTGTGTGCAGCACCTTAAACAGGCTCAGTGCTGTGGCTGGGATTGCTTGAGAGGCTGGGTACTACCCAGCATGTGTAAGGGTGGGAGAATCTGGCTCCAAAATGGTTTCTTTTTCTCTCCTTGCTACAGGACCTGGAAAAGACAAGGGTGTGTGGGCGGGCCTGGAGTCCCTCCAAAGAAAGTGTGAGGCCTTGGGCAAAACAAATCCATCAGGTCTCTCGTTTCTTCCAAATATAGGTCTGTTCTGAGTAATGGCCAAACTCAAGTCTAAATTCCACATTCAACCATTTCAGAGGGAATACATGAAAAAGACCCTATGGCCCAGAGAATCCGTCTATAGAAAATATTTTGATAGCTCTTCCGCTCTGGCATTATCTTCCACTTTAAAAGAAAGGGAAGGAAAACGCACAGAATTGGAGCACATGATTCAATTTTCACTGTAAAAGAACTGATTGATGAAAATAATACTTCTGAAAACAATCTGTTGTGAGCTATCAAATATTTTTGCCTATGCACCAATTGGCAGGAAGCAGACAGATAAATTATTACAATATGTAAGAAAACAAATTGCTCTGAGGAGGAATGGTATTTGTGTGTTTATGAGCAGGATAACTAGAATTAAACCCATAAAAGCATGCTGAGAGATCATCTTCCATCACAGCAGAAATATACTGGAAGCAAAGGAACGCACTTCAGCTCTGTTCCTGGCTGAATTTCTAGCAAAACAGGGTTTATGATATGCAAGTGTTCTCCTGGAGTAGAACTTTTAAAAAAAAAATCAAAATAAGAATGGAGCCTGGGATGTTCCTGCTGTCAAGAGGAAGGGGGTCTCATAGCCATTCTTTGCCAAGATACTTCCAAATTTTTTAGGTATCACCACATTTTAATAAAATAGAGCAGTTGCAGCAGATCCACGGATCCTGAATATTACTGCTCATGGGAAAATTTACAGAAGTGCTGTAGACATGAAGCTTTAAGAACCAGCATTGTATTAACTTTCAATAAGACAGTTTCTATATAGCCTGACAAGTGGAAAAATTACATTGAGATAAGGTCCGTATGAAATAACAGCCTGTGGATTTCTCTGTGCTGACTCTCTGTGTACGTGCTCCTATCCCACAGTGAGCAGTTCAGCCAGAGATGGTAACTCATTTTCTAGTAAATCCTTTTCCATTAGGAGCCAAACCACCTCACATTGTCCTCAGAGCTCAGACTGGGTACACTGGCAGCTGGTGGGTAGCAGTGGACGAGCAGCTGCGTACTAAATACAATTTTGAGTAAATAAGTAGAGCTTCTGAGCAGCACAGGATAAATCTATCTTTACATTTGTAGATAACTATCACCCAGCTCGAGCCATGAGATCCCCATTTTCCCTCCTTACGCCATGTCTGTAACCTGCATTGACCCCTGCTTGCACTGCTGCTAAGAGGAGAGGGAACCCTTCTGGTCTGGAGCATCATCTTCTTTTCCTGAACTGCCCTCTATTTGTGCATTGTAGAGGAAGGAAGGAGACACAAACAGCAGGAAAGTCTGGAATAGGCAATAATAAGACTGATTCTGGGAAATGTGATCTGTGGAACGTAAATAAATTTCACGCACATCTCAGGAGGTGGAGAAGGATACGAGATGAATTGCAGAACATACCAGATAATTTTTCCATAGCAAGGCTATACAGCTGCTAGTGGTTGAGCTTAGGTTTCCCAATAGGTGTTCCAAAGAGTTGTCCTTTTGATCATTACTACAGTCATCATGACATCAATAAGAGGCAAAATTTCTAATGGTATCCAGGGGAATCTGAATTATGTGAAAAAAAAAAAAAGCAATCGAAGCCTATTTGCTAACAGGCTTTTTTTTAGAAATCTTTCCTTACACACGAATTTCTTTCCCAGAAGTTAAATTTCCCATTCAAATTAAGCATCCTTGTATGTGACAGAGCCAGAGTATCTTGGACCTTTTATTTTCTGTTTTTTCTTTCAATGAAGGTACAAATATTCTGTGATCTTAAATCTGACAAGAAATTATTTTGTCATATTTCAAGGCTACTGAATGAGTACTTAAAAATAGCGAGCAGAAGTGCCCGTCTAACAAACTCTTGTATTTGTATATTTTTAGGGAGTCATTCATGGTTTGTGGGCAATAGCTGATGCTAATTGCTAGGAATAAGGAGTTAGCTGCAAGGACTGCTAACTGTAGGCAGCTAGCCAGCCTAGGACATTGTGATCATGTCATTAAGGCAGCAAGTACAACACTGTGTGGATGAAAAGCTACTATGCTATTTTGTGACAGATAACTTGAAAAGGTGGCAAGGAGAGGAAAAAAAAAAAAAAACAAACCAAAAAACCTGTAAGAGTCCCATGACACATGAGTATGCTACAAAGAGCTGTAGCTTATATCACCTACCAAAAACTGGAGTAAGTCTTGTTTGTCATTGAAACATTCTAAGCAGGAGCTCATTATTTCATCTAAGTCAGCAGCCTAAATTACAGTGAAAAGATTACCTGAACTGAGCTGATTTGTGCATTAAAGGTTTCTGCCTGCAAGTACAACTTCATCACTAAGCCTTCAACCTACAAGTATGTCAGTGGCAGGTGAGATGTACTGCTGTGGTTTTAAGAGAGGTTTTCAAGGGCCAAGCAGAAGTTTTTCAGTTCCTCTTTTATCTGGTGGAGTGCCCTCTTGACTTTCTGTGGTGTGTTCAAAACCTCTATGCTGCTGGTGAAGGGGTCATAATGCAGAGCAAAAGGCTTCTTGATCTTCATTGCGTAGTTCCTGTGGGGAGACAGGACAAAGCTTCTAGTTCAAAAAGCATTCCCTTAAGTGCAAAACCTGCAGGACCTCATTTCTCAGGGTGTAGTCATGGCCTGACTGGGGAGCAGAGGATGCTGTGACACCTCCTCACTGCTTCTCTTGAGCTTTGTCTGGTGCAGCACATCCTGCCCACAACTGAACCACTAGCAGCCCCAAAGATCTGCAGTTCCTCATCTCAGCCTGGCTGGCTGAGACCTGTCTGTTCTCACAGCTCTGCGTTCACACAATTCAGAGTTATTACAACCACAAGCTGAGGAATGCAGGAGCACAGCATGTCTGCCGCCTTCACTTCCAAGAAATAACCTGGAGCAGCTCTTTCTGTGTAACATTCTAAAAACTTGTTGATACTAGGCATCCTGGGCTATTTTTCTGTCTCTATTAAAAGAAAAAAAATGATTGCTTGCCACTTTTGACAATATTTCCATTAAGTACACACTGGTAGGACCCCCCTGTACTGATGTTGCCTTATGTTTTCAATGCTGACAGATTCTTGTGCCTTCAGTTATTTTGAGCAGCCTTGGCTGTGCTACTGTCTTGAAAAAATGTATGAAAAATCTTCAGGCCTGGTAGTGGTATATTCCTTGTCCTCGTATGTTCTTTGCAGGTTTGCCTGAGTCAAATGCTTTGCAAGATCTCTCTCTCCTGCCAGTGAGATCTCACACGTGTTTTCACACATATTAAAAAATTTAATGTGAACATTCAGATTTAAGATGAGGAGCCAAATTAGCCATGGCTATAGCCCCAGCGGACAGTGCTTCTGGGGAAGAGGCAGGGAGAGTAAGGAAGAAGTCTGGCTCAGGTTATCTTCCTCTAATAAATTCATTTCAGCTCCTACATGCTCCCCAGTAGCTCCACAACCAACATTCTGCCTCCAGCCAGAACTGGTCATGTTTTTCTAACTCTTGGAGATGAAGGCCAGTTTCAAACCCTGCTTACTTATTTAAAAAAAAAAAAAATCTTTACTGCACAATATCACACAGTTAAGGAAATGTGTTTAGAAACACCTCAAGCTAATTTGAAATAATGTTATTTAGGCTGCAGACAGCTACTTTGTAGAAAATAGATTGCCCGTGAATGCTGATTCTGGATTCTTGTGCAGATATAATCAGAGGAGAAAGGCAATCTTGTTTTTAAGCCTCCTGCTGATCCATGTTAATTCCAGCGACTGCTATAAAATTTCCAAGTGACCTTGGGTAAATCAGTTCTTCACGATGTCCTGTTTGTATGGACTAGCACATAGTGTGGGATTGCACTCTCACAGTTCAGTTAAAGGACTTACTTCAGAAGGTGCTAAAATGAAGCATTTCTAAGATTAGGCATAGGACAGGCCATAGCAAAAGTAAATTCTGAATTTCTGTGACGCTTTTCTGAGATAAACAAGCTCATGCTTAACTCCATTGTACAAAAGCCACTATGCAGATGCAGCGAGATAGCCTGGCATGGTTGTTGCAATAGTAATAGATGTATTTGAGATTAAGAATCAACCCAGTGTGTCCCTCCTCAATGAAAATACCCACAAACACTTTACTTACTGAAGCTTGACCTTGGCATCTTCCAGATTTTCTGCTATGAAATAGACAGGCTGGAAGGCTTGATCCTGATAGGGGTGAACTGCAGTCACTTCTGGATCAAAAGGCTTGTACTCCGGCTTGTTTGACAAAGCGTACTTTGTAGCAGGAACAACACCGGTTAGAGCAGGTGAATGAACAGAGAAAGAATTAGTCCCTGCTGGGCTGGGAAATTCTCTTTGGGGAATAGTTAGGGATAATATGAAGTCCTGTTCTTTCAGGTCAGAGCTATTTTCATAAGCAGCAGTTAATAAACCAAATAATATTTTTTTAAGATTAAAAAAAACCATAATAAATATATATTTCCTTTATTACAGTGATGTACAACTGGATAGTAAAGCCATGTTCTCAGATACGGAGTGGAAAGTCTACACCACCCCTTAAAATATAAATATCCAGAAGAAGAAAAATATCATGCTGCTTTTTTTCAAATAATATCACAGAAGTTTCACAGTCCTGTCTAGAATTACTTTAGAATCCCCCAGCCCACGTCACAAATTTCCTGCTTCCTGCTGCAATGAAGAACAGAAGACAGAATGCTTCTGGTATTCTATGCAGGGCTCCCAAGCCAGTATATCAGCCTAAAATCTTCCCTGAAATCCAAGGTATAAATAAACACTATACTGCATGTGCACATTTGTATTTTTGAGTCCACAGAGCTTCTTCAATATGTTCTTCTCCAGTTCTTTTACGTTGTCTCCCCAGGCAAGCAGAAGGCTTATAGAAGCCACTTCTGTCCACACTGCATTCTGTAGGTACATCTATATCGTTTGTTTACATATACTGGAAATGCCTTTTAAACCAGTTTGGCACCTGCACAGAGTCCTGGGAAGGCAGCTCTACTTAGGCTTAAAGTGAGTATCCAAACACTTTGTCTGCCCCTGAAACCCAAGTGAGGTACTCTAAACCTAGCTCAGCTCCAGTGACATTTGAAGTTTATCACAGATGTGCCTAAAAGCTGGTTGGGCCTCCAGCTGGCCAGATTGGTGAAATATACAGGGTATAAATGAAAAGCAAAAAGGAACTCGTCCCATCAATGCTGAGACCTTTCTTCCCCACGTTCAGACTGGACAGTGGGCCCCATTCACCTAGGGACAGTGTTTTAGTACCCACCCTTCTCTGAGACCTGCCTCTTTCCCTTTCTCTCTTCTTCCCCAGTCTTCAGAAGGCTCCCTTCACCATTTTGTAATCCAAATGTCAGGTCTCAGGGTACTACTTGTAAATAACTGGTAAGAGTAGGTGATGAGACTCAAGACTTTCAGTTCAATCTGCTGGCTGGAAAAATTAAGACAATACTCCTAAGCACATATTTTGACATTTCAATGAACTGATGCAGAAATAAAGACGAGGCTCCAAAAAAAACCAAACACCCTCCCCCCGCCCCCCCCCCGCCAAAAAAAAAAAAAGAAAAAAACAAAACAAAAATAATAAAGAAAGAAATAATAAAATTTTTAAAAATCCAGTCTATATAAAAGATGGTGTTTTTCTTGCTCTTCATTTGCAGTGTGTAATTGAAGAGTAAACCTTGGATAGCACTCATACAACCTAAGATGGTTGGTGTACACAAACATGAGGCTGCTCTTACAATCTTAGAAGCTCTGGGGAACTAATGGGAAAAGATTTCAGTAACTCAAAACCTGACAGGGGTCCCACTATGCTGTCAGTGTTGAAGCAGAACTGAAATCCCATTGATTTCAGTGGAAGTTCAGCTCAAAACCGGATGGCCTTAAAGGCCTCTACAAGTTAAGTACCGTGTGTGCTGCAAGAAAAGCATATGTAGCACTGAGTGTTGCCAGAAGTGTGGTATGAGCCATAAGATTTTACAGTATGCAGGACAGAGTCCAGCTGAGTGTTAACAGAAGAAGCATTTGGGATAATGTAGAACAGCTGACAGAATAAAGTGAAATAAACAGTGCAATACTGAGAGCTTTTGGGGAGGAATTCTTACAGTTCAGAGGAGGCAAGTTTTGCCAGCAGTCAGCCCCATTACAACTGCTCACTTTAGACTCGGGGATGGTTATCCTTTTGATACCTAGCTGCTGTCACTAAATGCTTTGTTAGATAACAGGGATTCAAGTGCAAGATTCATGCAGAGTGTGTCTAGCTCTACCTCTCATCCTCTGCCTTTACCCCAGATTATGACCTGAGTTTGGGCAAGATCAACTCATCCACAGAAAATATCTACCTGAAGCTAAGTTCAAACTGGTAAGAGTGGAGCAAAGGGAAATGTTTTGAAGATTTCATAGTCAGGATGTGGTTCCCTTGGTTACAGTCACACACCCACAGGCTGCAGTTCAGGGATGTTCCCAGGCTTCTTGCTGATGCTAAGTTCTCATATAACACAAGCTGGATGACTGCTGCTTGCCCTCTCCCGCTGGTTAGTTGTTATCTTCTTGTAGACAACCATCAAAACTTAGTAACTCATACCCTTATCCCCTCCTTAGTGACTGAATCATTCTGCTACTCCTGGCCTAGAAGCCTTTAGGTACAAGGAAGCCTCTCCCTTGCTCAGGCTGCTGCAGTGTGTCTCCTTCAACACACAACCTGCAGTGAGATTACTACAGTATTTGTTATATTCACTGCCAACAAAGTGCCAAAACTTCACTGCCTATACCAAATATGTTGATCAGCTAAATGATTGGGAATAAAGTCTGGGACCTCCATGCAGAAGTCTGTCTGGGCCCACTAAGAAGACTGGCAGATAATTATTAGGCTGAATAATGGCTTTCTGCCAAGCAGCAATGAAACTTATCTAGAGTAATAAACTGAAGTCTATCATGAGCCTCACTATCTTCCAGTCATCGTCTCTAACAGATCTGTCTAGACACTGCTATATTTCTAAAAAAAATCCCTTCTATGAAACAGGCACTGAACTACACATATTTTCTCTCTTCAGCTGAAAAAGAAGCAGTTGGTACAGCTTTGCAATTTGCTAACAGGTGCTTAGGCATTGGACCTCATCACTTTACCCACACTGCCAGTGCCTATACTGAAGTTAGAATCAGATGCTCAGGCAGACTAGAATGAATAAATGGAAATATTTCTGTATTTCAGTTTTGTTCTAAATTAAAAATCAGTGAGATTTAATCAGTCAGCTAGAGAAGGAAACTTCAGCACTTAGGTCCATGGATATCATTAACTTGAGTTCGACCAGTTTCAGGAGCTCAAGGTGAAGAACACAGAACCACTAAGCCATTGTCCCAGAAGATGTGCAGTGAGGAACTTGCAGAGGTCACAAAGGGATTCTGCAGGGTGCATAGCAGAACTGCTGATTAACTGCTTGCCCAGCTTCTGATTTAGGTGTTATATACAAGATGAACATGCTGAAAGGGGGCTAATCCTATTCATTACTTGTTGAATATAAATGCTATCAGTCCTGAATGTATTTTCAGTAATGTGATGGTTGAACACAGAGGCAGACCCAGCTTTATTAAAAGTTTATCCAGTAGTTTTACCCTGCAATTACCAGAGGCAAAAGTAATGACAAGAAACTGCAATTTATCAGCTCAGGAACTGTCAAGACTTCCACTCTCAGCCTGAGAGGCAGGGAGTTTGAGATGCAGTTGTACTTTTTCATTCTATATTGCACAGTTTTGTGCACAAGCAGTCCCCGCCTATGGTTTTAACCAAAAGCAGAAGAGCTTGTTGGTGTCTGAGGAAGAAAAGGGTGGAAATAGAGGAGAGAGAATACAAGTCTGGTGTGTTCAACTCTGGACACCAAAAACGAGCATTTCTGATGAGATTTTTACCTTCATTTGAGTCAAACTTTAACAGAAAAAGGAGGTAACCAGATCAGATAGATTTTGCCATGCATATTGCTATGAAAGCTACATAAGTATCAGCAATATGATTACCTCTGCCCTTTAGTATCCTGTTTAACATGTAAATGAACTTGATTTAAAACCACAAAGTATTAAGCCTGGCAGAGTAGAATAAATGTTGCCTTAAACTGTGCTTTGATTGGACATTTCTGACTTTGCCAGGTAAATGAAAGCAAAATTATGTTTCATGTTTGTTGTCAGTGAATATAAGTACTGAAGGATTCCCAGATAAACAGTAGCTTCAGCAGTACATAGTGTGAAGCTGATGAGCAATCAGGCCAAGATCAGGCTGCCATGTAGAAAGGAAGTCACGTTTATTCCTGTAGAGGGCTAATGAACATACAGATCTTTCAGCTCATCAAGAGAGAAAGCTCTCCACAGAGTCACCTCACAAAAATCTCCAAATTGCAAGTGTTGTGAGGAAAAACCGTGCTAAATTCATCAAGGGGTAAAAGCGAAGGTTGACGTCGGGGAAGGTTCCCCCTTCTCTGTGTTAATTTCAACTGTCCTTTTGTGGGGACTTCTACTTGAAATGACATGAGATGCATCAAAATGTTGTTTTCTCTCCTGTCAGTTGACCGGGAAGTGGGCTGACCTGTACACAATTGGGAGAGTTTTGAAAATGTTTGTTGTCATAACAACCCAACTATCTCCAGTTCTGGGAGTCCAAGCTATGCTAGTTCAGCCACAGTTCAGCGTGAATGTATCATATATCTGGCTGTTAGGCTGCTGAGTTTATGTGCTAAAATATATCTCCCATGAAAAAAAAAAAAGACAAAAAGGGTTCTGGTGTATAAAAATGCTTGAAAAGAGTGGTATTTATTTTCCTTTGGCTCTTACCAATTAAAAAAAATATCCAATATCTGCACAGCTTGAAGCATTTGAGCCCTGCTGATACCAGTTTAGGGCTTTTGCAATTGTGATCCCCTGCATCAATGCTCTTCAAAATTAAGGAGAAATTAATCTCTTTCCTATCAGCTGTTTGGCCAAAGAAGGGGAAACCCACTTTCTGTAAAAGTGTAGAAATCCTTTCTACAGTTAAGCAAGGCAGTATGAAACCTGTCCTTGCAGATTTTGATCTCATAAAACTAGACCTTACATTAGTTCTGAAATGTATCTAGGAATTTAAAAAAAAAAAAAAAAAAAAAAAAAAAAAAAAAAAACCTAAAGCAATTTCTTTTTGACAGTGTCTATGCTATTTCCAGTTTCTTTGCACTTCATTTGGTCCAGTAAATCGATGCCTTTCTGGTTCATATGTGTGTGAATGTCAAAGGCATGGACAAAATAGCCAAGCTCATAAAAGGCATAATATTGCCCTCTAGTGAGTAATTCAGAAAGGAACGTGAATTTTGTGTCAAAGTCAGCTGCATTACTACTGGCAGAAGAAGCAAATTTAGTATTTTATGGGACGGACGCTTTCATTGCATTTCGTCTCACAGTAGCTTTTCCCCTACTCAGTAGCTTCTGTGAAGGGACAATTATTTCTTTGTAAAAGAAAAATCTGAATTTTAAATCATATTAATTTTTTTGTACAAAAACATAGTTCATTTTCACCCGAGTTCAGGAAAGTGGATTATAGAAATCTTTCAATACTATGCATTTGACACATACCTTCAGCTCCCCATAAGATGAAAGCAGTCCTGCCCCATAAGCTTTGATCAATCCATTTTGCTTGCAGAGGCCAAACTCCACAGTGAACCAGTAAAGCTGGGAATAAGAACAACTTGTGAAAAACAGTCTGAAAAGGCAGGAATTTTTAAGCTTCTCATCTCTCTTTTAATTTTCTTTTATCCTCAGTCCTTAATATCTTTGTATCTTCAAATTTTATTGTTGTGTATTTTAAGACAATTATTTTTTCCCCTCAGCATATAACACACACTAAATAGAATATATATTTTTTCAAAAGTTGTTGCCTCACTTAGGGAAAAAAAAATTTAAATTTTGCATGATAGTACATGGGTAAATAAAGTCATATCCTTTTCTTTTTTTGGAAGATGTCACAAATTACCTTGCAACCTCTTAGTCCAGAGCATCACCGTAGTCAGTGGAAGCTGGTAGATTTCCACCCACAGTCCCCAGAAAGACAGGTAGATCCTGACAGAGGGTTCAAGACCTTTGGACAGGTACTTGAAAAGAGAGTTTCCCTCCTTTTTCCATGTGATCTCATTCAGAAGAATTGAAGAACAACTTTTTCCATATGGTGCCAATTATGCCTTAGTCATGCTCCAGCAGAAAATAAAGGTACATTTCTCTAGGCTTTTCTTGTGATAAAAGAATACTTAGGGCCATACTTCCTTTACCTGCTGGACAACAGCAGGATGAAAGCAACTTCTGGCTCTGCCAAACTTTTAGTCCCACTCATATTAAAAAATCTAAGGAAATGAACAATGGAGAACCAGTTCTGGAAACAGCCTAGTGCCCTGAAAGCTGGATAGGCATTGTGCAAGGGGAAAACATAGTAAATAAGGCATTTCAAGAATATGGCTTTGTGTCACAACTCTTCAAGGTTCCTTTAGAGACACAGAGCACTTTGCTGTCTCATACACAGGGATAGACCTTGGCTTCACAAGTATGGCATTTTTAGGACCCTGCTTAAAGAACTGCAGACAAATTGTAAAACAATGTGCAGCTCTGTATTATTCTGTCTATTCTGCCTCTTTCCTACATTCTCTTTCTTTCTTTCTCCCACATATTTTCATTTTGATGACTTGGTTTTAGCTTTCAGATTTATCACAGAAGAAATAACATCTTCCTTTTTGCAGGATCCTGAGTTGCTTTCTCTACAGTTCAGCAAATAATTACATGTTTATATTCCGTTAATATTCTTGATTCTAATTATTTCCCAGTGAAAAGTCTTTTTAGTGTCTCCTCATTTTGCAGGAGGCTTTTTTGACTGCAGAATGAGATATGGGAGGAGGAATTCTTTTTAGTGTTTCTTAAGATATCCTGTATTTGGCTTCACAGAATTCATGTTAGACTTTCATGTCAGGATAGTGAATACATTTTAGGTTCTTCTTTATCTTCACTTTCTAGAAAAGGAACTCAAACAGTAAGCCTAGATTAGGTATATAAATTTTAAACATTTGAATATTGGGATGTTAATCCAGACTAGGTTTATACTGTTCAGAATACTTGAATGGTGCTTGCAAAATTGTATTCTCACAGACCCTGAACTGCAGGCAGCCCTTTCAAAAAGGTGCCCTTATTCTACCTCCCCAAACCCTAGATGACACTAAGAAAGTTCAATAAGTTAATAATGGGGAGACCCATTATTCTTCTGATCTTAACCCTACCTCTTGTCTAGGCTACTCAGTTCAGGATCAGGAGCTGCTTGCAGAGGACTGCTTTATAAACCACAGGCCTCAACCCCACCTCACCAAGACCTGGGGAATGATGCAAAATGGCTTTCTGGGACTTGAATTTTTTAACCCTAGTAAAGGCATGGGTCTAAATCTCACTCTAGCCTCTCTAGATCCAGATAGTGAAAGAGGAAATGTTGACTGTCAATGTCATGGTCTCCTCACACCACCAGTCCAGGACCTGGATGAAGTTACAAAGGATTCAGCACATGTAGCGACCTTCAAAAATAATGCTAGTCTTACTTAGTCCTAACCCAAGGATGGATATGTGCAGTTGGATTTTAGGCGAGCCACAACTGCCTTCCTGAGTGGGACTGTGGACTGGGTAAGGAAGTTCAGGAGAGACATTCTCCTCTCATACACTACCTGTACTAAATGAGTCTTACACAGCTCAGGGAGGATAAGGCTCCTCTCCTTCTCTGAAAAATCATCAAGATTGGTAAATGGCTGCCATTATCAGAAAAAAAATTACCTGGCCTCCAGAAAATTTTCAGAACAAGTTAAGATGATAGTAAGAGGCTGCACAAATCCTTTTGACAGTTGTAGACAGCCTAGTGACTCAGAACTGAACAGCAGTATCTGCTCTCAAACTGCTTCTAAGTGCTCATCTATTTGGTGAGGTTAATGAATATGAGGTGAACCAAATTCTGCTGGTGTTTTGGACCTTGTGTAGGAGAAAATATAGGTATCACACTGGGTAGTGCTTTAGGTGAATCTGTAATGCGAGCTGAGACACCATCCTGTGTCTGAAATTGTAAAAACTCAGCTTAAGAAATATTTTCTTATAAAATCAAGAAGTGTAAACATTTCCTCAGGTGGAATCACACCATTCTGGGCTCCCCCAGAGGGATTCCAGTCCCTGCTCCAGCATCTTCCTAACCTGTGGAGAAGAAGAGACAATCCAGCTGATGCTTCCTGCTTTTGTAGTTAATCTGAAACACAAAGAGAGCCTTCCCTACGCAGCAAGGGATATGCAGTGAATTGTTTGGGGTTTGCCTCCAATATTAAACTGCCATCTGTACTTACTGTGGCCAGTTTCTCAATCTCCTCTTCAGATGATCCAAGAGAAGCCAGTCCAATATCCTAAAGCAAGTAAGCAAGCAGACAGTGTTACACTAGTGCGATTATTCAGCCCAAGGGAGAGAAAGAGGGGAAGGGGGAGGGCTGCATCATTTCTAGCATGAATAGCATGAACTATTCATTGGTTTTGTCACCCAAAATGACCTTCCATGGCTTCCAGGATGCCTACCTCTCCCTGGCCCCCAGCTACATACCACTGGGAGCCACATTAGATGAGTGTTTAATCCTCAGTGTTCTCTGTAAAATTAACCATCTCTTGTCTTAATGCTAGACCATCTACATCAGGAAAAATTAACAGGGAGGCATGAGAAAGAAGGAAAGCAAAGGTGGGTTTTACCTTAACCATTACCTTTCTGCCCCTCACTCTTTCTGACAGTCCTTATGAGCGGGTCATGTCTGTGCAGGGATGATTCTGTTTATTTTCATCTTTGCTTCCTATTAAATGTTATTCTCACAATAAGAATCTGTAGATGTCTCTTTTTTTTTTTTTTTTTTTTTTTTTTTTTTTTTTTTTTTTTTTTTTTGCTATCCCAGGAGCCATATCATACAACAAACAAACAAAATTAGGGCATTTTCACCATTCATCATCTCGTATTCAATGGAGAAAAAAAGAATTTTCATGGGGTGAATTTCAACTGTGAAAATACTTTGAGGGGACAAAAAAGTGAAATGTGAAAATTCCTTGAATGTGATCTCATTTTGTGTAGTCTATATTATTGGTAGGAAAAGAAGAACATTGAAAGCTTTGAAATTGCTGTAATCTCTTATTTCTAATGTGTTTTAAGTTCCAATATTGAACCGAACTAAAGAGGTTTCTTCCAGAATAGTTTATAGATGACTAGGATACTTAAAATACTACTCTTCTGATTCTGTTGATAACCAATATTTATGATCAAAATGGTAGCTGTCATGTATTCCAGTTGACACAACTGGAAACCACATCATATGAGGTGATTTTCTTTTAAAGATATTTCTTTAGGGACCTACATCATGTTGGGACCTACCTAATGTTACCCCTCTGATCTTATCACCAGTTTCCATGCCAGCTGCTGATCGATAAGCCCGGACTATGAGAAATCTTCTTCCCTCTGCTATGGTTTTGAGGAATAATCATAGTTCTGAAGTCTTTAATTATGAGAGGTCATTGAGTTCAGTTGGGTCTGACACTGACTGCTCGTACTAAACAGCCCCTTATTGTACAAAGAAGCTTTGTTTGCTTTTTGGAGCCTCCTCACCAGTATGAGCAATGCGGTGAGAATCTGGTGAGCCGTAAAAGGAAAAACAACTCTGATGAATGACACGGTGATGGACACAATTAAACTCTCTTGTGAGACAAGAATGTACGTCCAGAGACAGAACCAGCTTGGAGGCTCAGCAGCTGGTGCTGCGTAGGTTCATGGGGTGTAGGACAGGAAACCAGAGGAGCAGCTCGGTCAGCAGAGCCCAGACCCCAGCCCCACAGAGACATCCTTCTCCAGACAGACACAGATCTCCCACAGAGAAGTCCCACAGGCCCTGCCTGCCCTTCCTTTCACACTGTGTCCATAGGGAGCAGTGCTACCACTCCCTTGGAGAAAGGGTCTGTCTCCCAGGTCGCAGCTAGCCCACCATGCCTGGAGGTCATGACTCAGGCACAATCCAGTCTTAGAACTGCATTCCAAGGTGAGCTGTGTGTATTTAAGGCACCTCAGACCTGCTATCCAGAGCAGTTGGTTAAAGAGCCAACAGAAAATGTTCTTACCTGTGAAAACTGGGCAAACTCCTTGTCAGCCAACATGGGAACATGACCCAACAACTCATGGCAGCAGTCTCTGGAAAATAAGTGACCTTCTTGTTTATTAAAGGCTTCCTTTCCTACCCTTCATGAACTTCCTGTGAAGAACTTTAGCCAGAAAACCACAAAGGGAGCTGCTGTGAGAGCTGCTCCACAGTGGCTGCGTCCGTACCTGGCCTGGCTTTGCAAGGATCAGAGCATTCCCTCCTGCCACAGGCAGCCAGCTGCCCCCTGCCACCTTGTCTATTGTCTCCTTGGGATGGCATGGACACTAACCTTCTATGTCACAACATCTTTGAAAGGTCTCTGTTTTGTCCCAGCATACAACAAAGTGTCTGTGTGAACTTGTAATTTCTCATGAAATGTAATTGCTGTTGTCTGGCCAGCACTTACTGGGAGAGTTTCACAGCAGGAAACCAAACCCCAGCAGATGGTAACTGAAGATTAAAGATTAAACCAGATATTCTTCAGTCTTTTCCTTCCCCAGACAACTTTGCAAGGGAGGCAGAGAACCACACCCTCTCATGCATGACTTCCCCTTCTAACTCTCCAGCTACCAGTTTCTCAAATTGTTTCATTCTGCGGACTACTTGATGGAACTCCAGAGCCAGCCCCAAGAGAATGATCCCAAACACATTCAGAAGGATGGAATTAACTCAGGGTATCAAACTTACGGTTCTGGGGAATGCATAGGAGAAGAGAAATGCCTTATATACTGTGTGCACTGAAAGACACGAAATGCCAGGCTGGCAAGGAAGTCACGAGCAGACAGCAGTCCTGCAGCTGGTCTCAGCTGGAAACCTGTTCTCTCTGCAAAGGGAAGAGGCACCAAATTCAGCTGTTTCTAGGGTTAACTACACAGAGTGTTTACTTTAGCTAGTGGTTTCAGGGATACTTCCTGCTCTGTTGGAATAGTTCCCTCCACTAAGCATAGCAGGCACACCTTGGCCTATCATTATTGTTGTGCCCCTGTGCTGCTATAGGACCAGTTCCTGCAACATGGAATCACCTATCCATCCATCCTGGGTGTAGTCACATTGCAATGTCACGAGGTATGGAAGTAGTGTCCACCTCAGTGCACATTTTTGCACATATACACACAATTATCTGTGTTCCACATGACAGTGGTGTGTTGGAGGACACGCATGGTCTTTATGACCAAGCAGGGAACAGAACCTGCATCTGGTTTTTGTTTGTTCTGGGTTTTTTTCTTTTTTTCTTTTTCTTTTTCTTTTTCTTTTTCTTTTTCTTTTTCTTTTTCTTCTTTTTCTTTTTTACCATTATGTTTGTCTAGAACTCACTGCACAGCCTCCCATGATGTGATCATAGGTGCTTTGCTTTGCATGTGTCCACAGAACAGGACAAAAGAATGCAACATTTTTGCACTGTGATTTCAGGTTGTACATCCAAGGACATCCAGGGTTACCCCAGAGCACCCTGCATTACCATGAAAGGCCTGTGAGAGACAACCAAAAAAAATAATAACCAGTCTGGTGGTCTCACCAGAATATAGAACTCACACTCTACATTTCCATGGGAAACATGTTGGTGGTCTGCAAAGCTAAGAAAATTGAAAATCACTGCTTTCAAAGTGAGCCAATGAAAATCTTTTTGAAGTCCTATATTCAAAATCTGTGTTGCATTCTCAGCTCCCATAAATGACATCTCATCTTCTTTAAAGCATAAACTGCATTTTAAAAAAATCAGAAATTGTTTTATTCTCAATTCTTTATCCGTATTCTATTGTGTCATTAAGCCTATAACCTTTTTTTTTTTTTTTTCTTTTTTATGTAAACAAACAACAAAAAAATCCCACCCAGAAACCAAGCCATTTACAAGATTTGTTTTGGTTTGTTTTTTCATGTTTCTTCCAGAATTTCTTGTCTTATTCTGTCAGACTATTAGTACTTTTCCCATTAAAAATAAATAAATAAATAAACAAAACAAAACCACCCAGACAAAGGAAAAAAGGAAAAAACTTCAAAGAAGTGACCAAATATATGAAGAAATATAGGAACGACAGGACAGTATGGAGTGCTTCTTCCTGACATTGTGATGGACTAGGTGGTGGGCATTTACACAGTTATCTTCAGTTGTTCCACTCAATTCAAAGGCAACTAGTATAGAACTGTCTCAAAAATTAAAAATTTTAAAAAACCCTGTGGAGATTATGTATCTACCTTTATCTATTTGCTGGTCCAATCCAGAGGAATATGAAAATTATATAATCTGGTAACCTTTGGGCTGAATTCTGGGTGAAGTGAAAATTGCACTAGCTGAAAAATATATTCTATGAAAACCAAGACCTTAGTAACTCAATTTTGGAAAGATTATGAAAGAGTCTAGGGAAATTTATATAGCTTTAGCATCCATGTTGGAGGAGAAGGTGGGAGAGTGAAGATTACAGCTTGTGTTCCCTGAGATATCCTTTTAAATAGAGCCCAGTGACTCAGTCTGCTGATGGAACAGACTTGGCCAGTTGCCTTGAAAAGCCCTAGGAAAAAGTTATCTGCTGAAGGTAACATCTGCAAATCTAGTTCATGACTGCACAATACAACCAGCAATCAGTAGAGAATTGGGGGTGTGGCTGGTTGGTCATGCTGCCCAAAGATCTGGGAAATCAAAGTGCATGGCAGAGAATGTCTTGAGCAGTTGACCTAAAGTGATCTGTGAGGCTTAATTCTTGGCCTAAAAGCTGGTGTATACAGGCAGGCTGTGCATTGTAGTGTGAGCTTGCTTGAGTTCACTGGCTGTAATTTCTTCCAGCTGTGGAGCACAATGACTGCCTAAATCCAAACATCTTTCCTAGAAAGAAAGATGTGCCTAGGTTCATCTAGTTAACCCTTTAGAAAAACCCTTGCCATGTGTAAACGATCACACTGCTAAGCACTTAACTCTCTTTAAGTAATCGTGAAATACTTATGAAGTACAGTTCATTTCTCTTCAGACCAGCCTCACTAATTGGTAATAACAGACAGAACTCACACCAAATCAAAAAGAATTGTTTTCTTATGTTCACAGGTACTGCTAAGTTAAAAAGAAGATGGAAGTTTATCTGGCTGTGTTGGCTGGTTTTAGCATGATCACTTTCTTTCCAGGTTACACCCCCCTCTCTCTGCCTCCTATGGTTTATTATTTTCAAAGCTGTACAAGGGGAGGTTCAGAATGGACATTCAGAAGCATTTCTTTACTGATAGGGTGGTGGTTCTAACACTGGAATTGGCTTTCTGGAGAATTGGTCAATGACCCAAGCCTGACAGCATTTAAGAGGAGTTTGGACAATGCCCTTGACAACATGCTTTAACTTTTGGTCCGATTTTAGACCTTGCAGATGCTTCTGACTCAGACTGAGTTTGGGCCTTGCAATGATGTCAATCTTCATGCTATTCTCGGAAGTATTCTGCATAGTGAAATGAGCTCGTTAGAGGAAAGCAAACCAAGATATCCATTCAAAGCCTCATAAAATAGGACTAAAATAGTTTCCTCACTCTTAATTGTGTCTACTTCTTAACACAGCTCTTCTAAAAATTTTTGTTTCATTCATGCATAACCTGTAGGCTAAAGTAATCCAATTTTAATCTACAGTTTAATGAGGGTAGGACCAGTAGTCCCAAGAACTATTCAAAATTTTCTTTAGCTGTCCAATTCAGAATGGAATAAAATGCCTCAGGAATGCTTGATGCTCATTTCCACTTAGTTTATACAATTAGCTTGTAATAGACACCTTGTTTATAGTAAAGGAGTTGAAACTCACTGAGAACATCTTTCCAAACATTGTTGGCCAGTTTTTCAGAGTTGCTGTTTAGTTTGTTTTGTTTTGTTTATGACACAGAATATTTAGAACCAGAGCCTGTAAAGGAAGTGAGCAGACTCCAGGCAATCAAATCCTGTCAACTACCATGAGCAATACAAATAGGATTATGGCAGAATAGTCTTATATTATCCTAAATTCTCCTACTCTGAAATCACCTGATACACTTAAAGGATACTAATATCTGTGATAATCAAATCAGAATCATAATTCCTGGAGCTCCCTGTTGTCAGCTACTGTGTAAATTAAATGAGATCAACTACTTCAAGAGACAAAATATTTATCAGCCCAGTTATTATAAGAGGGACGTAAGATGGGTACTTGAATAGAAGTGAGAATACATGAGAAAATACACAATGCCTACACAGAAAAACTCCTACAGCTGGGTGCAATGGTGTTCATGGCAACCCTCTCTTCCCTTACAGTAAACATGCAATAAAAACCTTGTCATCAGAGAGCTTAATCTTCGCAAGAAATGCCAAAGTGTTAGAAAACTCTTCAGAAACAGAAAGCTTATTCAAGATAACTGGTATCCCCTACTCTTATACAGAGCAGGTCACTTGATTTCCTGAGTATTATATTTAAATACAATTTATTTAAAGGTAATCCATATATTTTATTGTTTATTTCAGCATGGTGATAAGCTTTCCTCTCTCTGGCACTTCTTCTCACTGATGAGGAGCCTTTAAAGATTACCTTTCTTTAGAAATCCTTGATAATCAGGTGGTTTACACAAAGCACGTGGCCTTGGGAATCCATGCAGCCTGTGGCGGCATAAAAATAATTCAGGCTCGCTTACTCTTCTGTTCTTTGTTAGTCAGCAAACTTGTGTGTCCTTTTTCTAAGGTGACCTCTTCATGCCTTTATGGACTAGCATCACAGCCTTTGTGCTCTCCTGTCAGCCACATGGTAGGCATCAAAAAGTTTAGTCTGACAAGTGGTGCTACAGAGACAAAGAGAAGCAGAATGGTTTCAAGGCAGCTGCTGATTGACTAGCAGGATCTCCTGGAAATCATTTTCTCTAGCACACATTCCCATCCTGCCTGGTGGATCAGAAAAGAAGTGTACTTGAGAGGTATGTACCTGTACTTGTGTTTGGGTTTTACTATCAGCATGGCTATAGGAGTAGAAAACAGAGCCAAACCCATAAAAAGGCTGTGTGGAAGTTGTGCTGAGCAGGGTCTGCCGTGACTGTAGAGGTGCTAGTACTGAAGTTAGCTGGTTAGTGCCACACCAGCAGCTGCCACTCACAGAACAGACACAAGCTTCCAGCTTGGTCCCTCAGTGTGCCTGGTATGAATGCCTTGTGCTACTGCTCCTCATGCATATGGGAATGCTACAGCTCACCAGTTCTGCTGACTGGCCTGTTTCCTAGGAAATGGTTTATAGTGCACAACTATATGCAGGGAACCCTAGAATAAACCATGGTTTATAATGACCGACCTTTTAAAAATCTGGAGACGTCCTGAAGCTGAGGGATGTTATCCTCTCGGTAGCCGCAGTGCTTCTCGAGCTCCTGGAAAGCATCCAGGTACTGTGTACAGGCGTGGGTAGGGTAAAGGCTCCTCAGCTTCCTGTAGACTTCTCTCCTGAAAATCAAAAACTTGATAGCACAAGACACCTCAATAAAGCAGTACTTATCTACAGATCAACAGAGATGTAAACCCCCAGGATATGTCATGGCCTAAAAGTCCGAGCTTGGGACACCTGGTACTTGAAAACTGGTGCTGGTTGGATGTAGTGAACCATAAGGGCTTTTTGTTTGACTTTTCACTCAGAAGGTGTATTTTAATGCTACAGAACTCTAATTCTGATACAGAAGTATTCCTTGATTAGGCACCTTCTTGCTCAGGGTGTTGAAGGCATCAGGGAAGTCCCATGGAGAGAGCTGAATGTGGGATACTCTGTTGTTCAGTTCAGGAATGGAATGAATCAGGTATTCCTCTCCTTTCTATTTTTGGGTACAACTTGAAATGCTGGTCTCTCCTTTTCCACCCTGAAGCCCAGCCTAGGTTTGCCTCTTAAAAACCTCTGGAAAACACACTTTCTGATACTGAAGAGTAATATCTGGACAGGTGAAGAGGTTTGTATTTTTACAGTTAAAAATGCCTGACATGGGCTATGTATTTGAAAGATATGCCAGGTTCTTGAAGCATTTACCCCAGTATACAAAAAGAGACCAGCTGAAATAACATGTAACCTGATTTGGGCACAGGCTTTAAGCTTCTCACAAACCTGATGGTACTTGGACTTAGAATTGTGGTTTGGAATATATTTAGTTGTTGCAAAATAAGCAAGTAGTAATAGGATGGGAAAGAACCTTATAGAAATGGTTATTTTTGTTCAGACATGGCCCTAGTCTGTCAACAACTTTATAAACATTGTTTTATGAAAATTGAGATCATTCTTGGAAATGCTGGGTACAGGATATGACCTTTTGTTGGTTTTGTAAATTTTTTGACTATTATTATTATTACTCTCCTTTTTGGGATGCTATTGTTGCTATGGAGGTGATAGCCAGTCCTTGGTAATGGCTCTTTATTTGTATGAATGTCTTAAACAGTGTGGGAGTAATGAACCAGAATGACGTGGGGGAGGAAAACCTTAGGAAGAAAAAAATGTTAAAAGAACAGAGGAAACAGTGGCTGCTGTCACTATTGCAAAAGCCACAGGAGACTGGGCCATTTCCATGGAGGAATTAGGAAAAAATGAGGAGGACTAGAGTTCAAGTGTTGCCCTGGCTTATTTCCTCATGGAGTACTACTGACTTCAGTGAGGTTGCGTGGGATTTGAACCAGTACAAGGTTCATGCCCAGACTGGAGTCTAGAGAGAGCAGGCTTGTTTACACTTTTGCACATATGGTCTCCTTTATCAAAGTGTCATTATGCTGTGTGTCCAAACATTGGCTACCACAGAAGTGCAGGCAGACCCAGAGACCAGTGATGAATTATCCAAAGCTAAGTGTTCCTCTAAGACAATCGTCTCCAAAGTCAAGAGAGTAGCAGGTATGAAAGAACTGATGGAAGCATATTTTATGAAACACTCTAGAAAGGAGCGTCCTAACAAATGATCGAGCCAGGTGCTTGAAAGACTTTAAAGGCAACAACCTCATTTTATGTAAATATCCTTATTGTTCATGAAAAAAAAAAAAAAAAAAAGTGGCACTATTCAGCTTCATTATGAAGATGTGACAGGTGCATCCCCATAATTTTCTCCTGACTTCTCCATTTTCTTACACAGTTTTACCCATATGGCATCTCTGACTACTTAATTTCAGGGCCTTCTAAGAAGTTGTTTTGAAAACAAAAGCTCAGATCATCTGCGCCCTCTCTTTTCTGAAAGTCGTTTTTCTTCACTGGCTTGGTTTTCATTTTTATGACCGTGTTGCTACAAACTGAAGGCATCCAGCAACTCAGAGTGACACCAAGGGAATTCAGTCTGTGCTACAAACTTTGCCTGCAATTGCACAGTGCTTAATTAAGTTGTGCTGCAATGCAGCTGACCTCAGGGCACAGCCTCGGGGGGCTGTGATAACAACTGGGAAGGCTAATTTTGGAAACAGCTTTACATAACAAGACAACCTGGGTTGCTGGGGTTGGCTGTTTGGGGAAATGGGCGCATACTCCTTTAAAAGCCTATTCTGTTGCCACAATGGATCTAATTCTAGGTGGAGAAGAGCTGGAATGACGAAGGTTGGCAACAAAAGAGAAAAACAGGAAAGAACACAAAATTAAATTTTCTTAAATATGACATTCCCACACGCCATCCCATGCCAAGATTGTTGGCTGGTGGTAGTAATCATGAGCATGACACTGACCATCAATCTTTGACTATTGAAAGACGCTATAAAAACCTATTTGAACTTAATAAAAATGTGTCCTCCTGGATGAGCTGGATGCAAGATTTTTATGTTGCCATGGGCTTCTGTGGCACAGTAGATTTTATTTAAAATTAAAAAAAAGTTGAAAGAGATGAGATGGCAGGGTGATTGAGGTTCTGGCATGAGACATCTAGTTCTATGGATTTAAATTCTGGCATTGGAATAAATTTTGCATGTGATTTAGGGCAAAATTCTTAAGTTCTAGGGTTTTCAGTTGCACAGTTAGAAAATGTGGTCTTCTTTCTTCCTTTCCCCCACCTTTAGGCCTTCTTTCCAATTGTAAACCTTTCTGAAAAGAGACTCTCTCTTATGCGTGTGGCACCTTGCACAATCCCAGGACTCTACCCTTACTTGAGACGTTCGGACGTATTAGCACGTTGTAGTATCCCCCAAATGTGGAACTGCTGCTGCTTACTGATACAGTTTAAAGTTAGTGGGAGAAAGTGGAAACAGAGTTATTTGGAATAAGAACTCTGCTCTCATTCAAATCTGGCACATACTTCACATAATGCTTAAAAGCATACTTTGAATTTAATTAATTTTGTTTCATTCATTGTTTGTGTTTTGGTTTTTGTTTTGTTGGGGGTTTTTTTGTTTGTTTGTTGTGGGGTTTTTTTTGGAGGGGGGGCGTTGTTTGTTTGTTTGTTTGTGGGTTTTTTTGGGAATGGCAAACCTTCAGGAGAAACAAAGTCCCAGTGAAGAAATGCTGCACCCTTGTAAAGGTAACTTACCATCATTTCATATGATATCTAAGAACATTTTGCTATGTAAATAATTTGTGCTGGAAGGGTATTTCCAAATTTCTTCTACCTTCAGTTTGAGAAAATGATACATATTGACATTAAAAGCAATGAATACTTGAAGGAGACCAAGCTGTCCTGTGAATATTGATTTAGCAATTCCATCTGAGTGAATTTCTGCCCTGTGAGTGCTCATTTTCCTCTGGTAACAGGTTTGAAAAGGTGATATTTCTGTGAGCACCACAGTTCTAGTGAATTAGAGGTCCGTTAGAAGTTATTCTATAGGCTCCAGGTGTTTTCTAGCTTCTGATATCCTGATGGGATGGGCAGGCAGGGAGATAGGAAAATGCCTTTTGCTCTAGAAAATGAAGAGTAAAGACCAGACCTGAGAATGGCTTTCTGCAAAACAAATGACCAAAAGATGACATTTAACCAAAGAGTAAAATGTGAGGTGGATGAACAACATTTTAAAAAGGGTAAAGCTGTCTCACATCACCAGTCTTTCCTGGGACTGCTACGGAATGGCCCAGGAGTAGGAGCATAAGTAGAAAACTCACCAAGTTGCTGTTTCCTGTGCTGTGTACTCAATGTGAGGTAAAGGGTCTCCTCTGTAATGAAGAGAAGAAATATGACCTGTCTCAAGATTTCAAGTTCCATTTCCAAGTTGGTTTTTTTGCCATAATGAAAATAGAAACAGCAAAATAGTAAATAATGAACCATCTATTTGTCTTGGTCGGCTCTAATGTGGGTATTCTCTCTCCTGTTACAATGTTGGGAGGAAACATTGGGAGGGATATGTAAGAAAGGGAGCTGTGTTCTGGTTCACAGATGGAATAAGAGACCTCCAGGCTTGCTATTACCTCTGCTGAATGCAATCTAGCAAGCAAAACAGTGTGTGCCTGGAGGGGCCCTCCCTGCAGGATGTGATCAGGACAGTACCATCACAGAGAAGCTTTCATAAACGCATGAGCAGAGAGCTGCCCAAGCATTCACTGCGTGGTTAGCACTGATTCTCTGATGGGAGGCCTTTTCTCTTCTTCCTCACTGTTGCTTCTTCTGTAGCTCTGAGTCAGTCCAGTTCCACTTTTGGGCTATTCTGAGTTGTGCTGACTCTGATATTTGATGGAAGAAAGAAAATTGTATTCACAAGTCTCACAAGACTTTGGAGACTTCACCAGTTCTTGGACACCATGAGGCTAATAATCCATGACCCTTTGTACCTATACCTTTGATTTATCCTACCAGAAAGCAGTGTAGTTCTGGTGAAGGTTTACACCTTCAGGTGTAAAGGTGGAAACATTTTCCATCACTTACACAAGAACTGAGAGCTTTTTATGTTTTTAGGTAGTTAGCGTGCACAGACAGAGACATTTAAAATAGCAAATAACAAAAATAGTAAATCGCTTTCCACAGTCAAAAATATCTTTGTAAATGCTGTTCCTCAAATTTCCTTGAAAAAGATTAGCCTCAGCTCAGGACCAGGTCCTAAAAAGAGCTTGAAAATTTAAATAAAGGGTCATATTGCCATCACTTCTGCTAAAATAAAATCCAGCACTGGGTTGGGATATGTGAATGCAATCTTAAGATTTATGTTTTAAAATATATTTGCTGTGTCATCACAAAAGTCTATTTCGTATTGAGTGAAAGCTTTTGTGGCTGAATTTTTTTGTCTCAAAAGTGGCCCCACTGATACACTGACAGAATATTACATCTCTGACATTTCTTGCACATGAAGTCTGAAAGAATGTGTGGACCACTGAAGTTTCCCTTCAGCAGCCTTGTACTTACGCTCTGTAATTAAAGGCCAGGTCGGCAAAGAATGCCCTCCGTTTGTTATACTCCAGGTCAGAGTATCCCTGGGTTAGAAAATAATTAGGAAAAAACGTTTTACATTATGAAAGATCTGTGGGCATAAGTAGAAATCATCAGAACCACCACTGGATCTGTGGGAAGTACATGCTCCCCACCCACTTCTCACTGCCCATTTATGATTATGTTGTGATAAAGACTGACTCAGTGGTCTGTTTAAATGGGAAGTTTACCTACTGAATACCAGCATTTTCTTTCCGCTCCTTCTGTGTTTACTAGAATTAAAACTTTGAGCAGGCTTTGCCAGCTATTGAATATGCATACAGACATGGAATCACATTCCTTTTAATTTTACATCATTCATAATAGGAATTAAAACTTAAACCTGGAACTGTGTGCTAATATAACTCACAAAACAGCATTGATCAGCATCATTGCACAAATATTTATTATTCTAAAATATTCAGAATTTACTGGAACAATTTTGCATACTACAAGCCAAATCTGTCCCTTAGGTATATTCTCATAATTTTTAGTGTAACAATAATGCCAGTAACCCTGCGGTTAATGAGCGTTGTGTGCATGAATCTGAGGATAGAGCTGGATCCTGAGAACATGTTTATTTTGTCATGTGTTGTGAATAATGTGTTCATTCAGGTGCCAGCCTTGCTTGTCAGTGGCTGTAACAAATCCATGCAAAACACATTAAAAGCTGTTGGGCCAGACTCACACAGATGCTGTGACACCTCAGCTTTGTCCGTGTGGGCTCTGTACCCACCCTGTATGCAGCAGGAGCCTCCCTGGGGGACCTGCAGCCAGTGGCAGGGTAGCCCAGAAACTGGTGTCACAGTGACATCAGTTTGATTGTTTTTGCCAGCAAAGAACAAATGGAAGGTGTGGAGATAAACAGCCCGAACTCTCTATTTGGTAGGAAATGTATATGCAAAATCTTTGCTGAGCTACCTGTGCATCAGCTTCTTTTGTGCTTTCCTCCAGCCTCTCTGTTTATGAGCCCTGCTCAGAAGCCTGGATCAGCCCACGCTGTGCTCTCTCCTGCCACAGACAAGTGATGTTCAGCGCCTGAGGTAACTTGTTTTCAACTTGTTAGGTATTTCTAAATTGCACTACATTCTGCAATTTAGCTTTATCCCCAGTACTTCAGTAACTCAGCACCACTGCTGCTTTCTCTCAAACTCTTCACTGCTCACACCTTCTATTTGGCAAAGGATGACGGGAACTTAGTCCAGTTCAAAGTATCTCCTATGTGTGTTCATTCAACTAATGAGGAACAGCCTAAGAGTCAGCTCAGGAAAATTACAAACACTTGGACTGTTTGTATCAGAAAGAAATAAGGAAGAATGAAAGATGTCCTGGTTAAAGACGATATGAAGTTCTCCTAGAGGATTATAGTTGAATAAGTGATTCTCAAAAATAGAAGATAGGCTTATAGACTTGGAAAGGTCTATTTTATTTTATATTACACAGGACTGTACGTAGCTCACAACAAAACATGGTGTAGGTTAATGAAAGGGACTAGATAGAATTCAAACATGTAGAGAACGGAATGACAAAAACGTTCTTGTAGATTCTGCTGACACACATCTACACCTTCACTGCATTTCTCAGTGTGAAGTATGTCTTCTTTTTTTCCTTTCCATGCATCTCTTCTATGTGATGCTTGGCAGAATAAAATGCTTCTGTGACCTGCCTTGTCAAGGGACAAACAGCCCTTCGGAGTCCCTTTTGTGTCTGTGCCTAAGTCACATCTCATCTAAAGCTACTGAAGCTGGGAAGCTTTGATGAGAAACGAGGGTTTGATTGTTTGTTTGTTTATTCCCAGTACTCTCCCTTACTATCATCACTACAGCTGGATTCTGTGTTGCATTTTTCTTTCCCTCTTCTAGAGTTTGTGCTTAGGGCATGGCTAAGAGTGCACACATAAAGCTGTTACAGTAAAACTCTTTTTGTGGCCCATTCCTGCGGAGACTCATACAGTCCCTAATTCCACTGAATATGAGCTTTTATCTGCCCCTGTGTTTTTTTGTTGGGTTTTTTTGTTGTTGTTGGGTTTTGGGGGGGGGGGGGTTCTCTTCTTTCATGACTATTTGTTTACTCCTGAAGTTTCCCTTACAACAATCTCGCTACAGAGTTTCTCTTTTAAAAATAAAATAACTGTAATGTTAAACTTACAGGGTGACCGTGGTCCAAATTGGGATGATATTTAGTGATCAGATGGTGACACTTGTCCAGATCTTGGATTTTTCTGGGGAACCAGGGCACTGGAGAGAAAGCAGAAGGAGTTAAATGAGAGAGAATCAAATACATTTTAGAAGACAGAGAAAATAAAAGCTGTGCTGAGGATTACAAACTTTCTTTTCATCAATATCTAAGAATATTCATATCTACATGTTACCATAATTGTCATACATCTCAGTAGTTGACTTGTTTCCTGGCTAAATTGGCAGACTGGATGAAAAATTATCTGAAATTAACTTGCTGTGATAATGTCTTAGTTTGAATTAATAGAAACAATTTTCAAAGGCAAAAATATTTTTTTAGATCAAATGTGTTTTCTGTTTGACTCAGGACAACTAATTTATTTCTACATTCTGGATTTAGGAATGTATTTTGAGCTTGTCTAAAAAGCAGTCTTATATTTTCATACCTTTAAAAGTGAAACAATATTTTAAAAGTAAATAATGAAATTTCTAAAATTTCTAGAAACCAAAGAGGTGAAGAAGAATCTTCAAGGTTTTTTTTCCTTCTGGCTCCTTTTTTTTTTTTTTTTCCCCCGAGCAACATTATTCTTTAGCTATATTTCCAAACAGCTTCCTTCTCATGAAGTAGGAAGCTTTTCCAGTGACCAGAATTAAATAAAATGTGATCATTTTAATATAAATGCCAGCATTTATGAGAAATTAATTTTAAAAAAATGCTGGAAAAGCACAAAGTTGATGTTGCTTTCTGAAATCAGACTGATGCTGTAATCAGATCTTCTGTGTTGCAATTCAAAAAGGTCCATTTGGGGTCACCTTAATCTCATACTGGACAAGACATCAAACATGTCTCTACTGAATGGTAAATTTAATTTTTGCTGTGTTATATTACACCCAAGGACATCAAATTTAGAGAAGTACAAATCTAAAAAGTACCCACAGGCGTTGGGGAAATTATAGGGTTTTTTGTGCATTATGATAAATTCTGTGATAAGCAGGAAGAAATACCAGTCTGACAGATGCCTTATGTGCACTCAGAACCTTTTTCTGAGCCTTTGTCTCTGGTTGTACCAGTGGTTCTGCATGCAGGGTACCTTCCCTGCCATGTACTGCCATATCCCCTCAAAACCCGTACTGGATCACAGCTGCCCCAGTGTGTTCCCATAAACATCTTGCTAATTCCCTACAGAAAAAAACATAAACACACCCTCTTTTAACAGGCCCTTGTTTTTATTGTAGTTCCAAGTTCTGGCACATCTGAAACCTCTCAAATCCCAAGGAAATCCTGAAGAAATGCTTCTCCAGCTCCAAAACCCTCTTTGGCTCTCCAGTTTCCCTGATAACAGTGGTGCCCTTTTGATATGCCCACAGTTCCTGAGAACAGCTTGGCAACGACTGCCTCTCATAGTCAGCCTGACAGTGAATTCCAAACACCCAAAGGTGCCCAAACAGTTTAAAGTACTCTGGGACTATCTGTCTGGCCTTGTCAAGGGAAGAAAAATCCATGGCAATTCTGTATTCAGAGAACTCAATCAGTGAGCTGGACCCTCAGCCTTCTCAGGATTGTATTAAAGGTCTCTAACAGCCGCATTCACTCATTCCTGCCAGCAAATAGGAAAAACACCTGTCTGCCTCTGTCTTAAAACAATCAGTTCTCTGCACACAATCTTCCTGTCATTGAGGAGTTTATAGTTTCTCCTCAGCTTTTTGGTCTACAGCTCTATCTTTCTCATGTCCCTCTTTGCTGGAACACTTCTCAGCTCGATTCCACTGGCTGTGATGAAGTGCCTCTCTTTCTGCACCAATGGCAATGGAAAGCAGCCGTGCAAAGACAAATAATGAGTGCACACTCTACTGGCTTTCCAGACAAATTGAATTACTGTTATGAAGCTGAAGCTAAAACTAAAAAAGTTACTCCAAAAGAACTGCACCAAGAGATCCATACATTTCTTACCTTTGTCTTCTCTGCTGGCTTTCACATCCTTTGCTAGTCTCTTTAAGGACGTGATAAAGACACCAACATCAGCACTGTGAACTTCACATTCAACAAATACGTCAGAATCATCCACAGAGTTCTTGGGCTTTTTGGCTCGACGGGTTTCAAAGTGAGAGATTTGAGTTTCGAACATCTGCAAGAGCCAAGTGTTCATATGAGGAAGCTTTTCCAAAGACTGAAAATCCTGGTAAGTCTAAATACATTTCCACAATGTCTTTAAAAGGTGACTAAAAGAGGTATTAACTGGAAGTGCGTGTTAAGCAATAAAGTCCAATAATGTCTGGTTTACAAAGAGCTAAAATACAGCAGAACTAAAGATTAAACACTGTAGCATTGGTTAGAGAAAGAAGGAGATGAAAGATGAGATACTGTTGACTGTAGAATTTAATCTGTGCAGAAATAGCAAATGAGTGGCTGGGTAACTTAAAACCCTGCCAGAATGAAAGCAGATCTATTGATGTATAATAGCACCATAATCATTAAATAATTGTGAAAAATAAGTAACAAGTACAATACTTTTCTTTAGAGTTATTCATTTTCCCAGATAAGAGTGAGCACCTGGTAGGGGTACTTCAAGTGCCCAGACTACACAATGCCTGTGTGGTTCACAGCTCTTATAGTCTTTGTATCTCCTGCCAAATATGCAGAGATAATTCACTGGCTTCTTATGTACCCGCAGTCTGAGTGCTTGAAATGCCAGCCACCACAACTGCTAGAAAGAAATGACTGATTGGTATCTCCTCTAAACAGCCCTTGCATGAAATGGTGATTCTTCTAAAAGACTGTGCCCAGATGCTCCCCCCCTCCAGAGAACTCTCCCTCTTCACCATGAGACCAGGCACCCTCTCTGAGCAGCTGGAGCGAAAACAGGACAATGAGAAAGGGGGAAGTCAGCATAAGGTGTAGAGCAGGCAGGGAGCAGGAGGAGGGTGAGAGGGGGAGAGATGCAAACTGGGAGGCATGAAGGCAGTAGGAAGAGAAGAGAGAGCTCAGCAAAGGAAGGGGATATTGCGGTCTGTACCTCGAAGACTTTGGCTGCCTTAGAGAGCTCAATCTTCCTGACGTTGTAGAGAGTGAGGGTCAGGATAAGAGAAGCTCTGTCATCCTCCCTGTTGGAGTCCAGGCTGCCTTGGCTGTTCAATGACTCCATGCCACACATCTCCTCCTTGCTGGCCTCTTCTTTTGGGCCTGACATCCCCACCAAATCAGTCTTCATTGGGAGATAGGAGAGTGGATTGCAATAGCCAGATGTTGAGTGGGAGCTGCCTGAGGGTGTGGGACCAATGGCCAGGGGAATTGGTGGTACTGGAGATGCAGTGTGTCTGCGTGTGGCGAGAGCTGCCAGAAGCAGGGACGCAAGCTGGTTGCTGTGTGTTAGGCGTAGAGACATTTATGTTGGCTGTGCCAGACACATCAAGGGAAGCCGCCTGTGTAGGATGTGCGCAGGAGCCCAAGATGGCCCTCCTCCCCTGGGTAACTTCAAAGTGCAGTCCCCCTGCTCTGTTTGAAGGCGTCGGCAAGCTGTTCAGCCCTGGATAGGGGTTCCTTTGTGGAGAGGCAATCAATTAGCCTGAGCTCCACTTATATCTCCCAGTATGGACTGACCTGCACAATATCTGAGACTGTCCTTCATCCCCTCTCTCTCTTACCTCACTGGGTCTCTCTCTGTATTGTCTATATTCCCGGTGGACTAATGGGATCTTCTCCCAAACCATGGCTCAATCTGAGTGTCTCCTCTGCACAGACACAATTCTGGGAGTGCCAGAGAGACCTCAGTTGAAGTCAGAATTCATTGCCTGCTTCTGAGCTTTTCCTACCCACAAGATCTGAACCTGTTCTACCCTACCCCTCCAAGAGAGGAGTGCTGCCTCCAAGCTATGTTCCTCCATTAGAACTTTTTTCTATCATGATTTTATCTCCAGTGAAATAGGCTCCCAAAAAGACCAGGGTCACATCTTTCTTGTGGGTAGCAGGCTCCCACAAGAAAGGGAAGCTCCAAGGGGATTTAGCTCTGCTCCTGACAGGGTGGGCACATCTTCCCTTCACTTATACTTGACATCAAAAAACCTTGATATGAGCACCCATATCTTCATACCCCAAGTGACAGCGTGCCAGACCCCATGTGAAGGTCATCCTGCAGGTCCAGAGATAAGACCACCCTTCTGGCCTCCCTTTGCAGATGGAGTCATTTTTATGTACCCCTTAGCTAATCCTGGCTCAGTCACACTCCTAAGTGCTATCACACTCTTACCTCTTTCCTTGACAGGGAGGAGAAAAGAATTTTTGTTCTCTAGGGATCACGACACACCATATTTTCCCTCGGACTGAGACAGAGCACTGAGAAGGTCTTGATTTCCTTATCTAGTTCCCTGCTGACAGACGGGGCGGTGGGATGTGTGGACAGCATGTGAGCGGGAAGCTGATTGGGTGTTGAGAGTGCAGACGGCAAGTGACTGGGAAGTTGATTGGGTGGTGAGAGCATGGACAGCATGTGAGCAGAAAGCTGATTGGGTGGTGAGAGTGCAGACGGCAAGTGACTGGGAAGTTGATTGGGTGGTGATAGTGTGGACAGCATGTGAGCAGAAAGCTGATTGGGTGGTGGGATGCCTGGGCAGCATGTGAGCAGGAAACTGATTGGGTGGTGGGATGCCTGGACAGCATCTGAGCAGAAAGTTGATTGGGTGGTGGGATGCCTGGACAGCAAGTGAGCGGGAAGCTGATTGGGTGGTGAGAGTGCAGACAGCGGCACTGCAGCTGAGTAGTCAATGGGTGTCCTGTTTCTGTTGAGTTTTGGTTATGTCCAGTGGAAACTAAAGGTATATAAGAAAGGTGTTTTCTGCAACAAAGCGATTTCTGTCACATGGATGGGAGGGGGAGTGGTGGTCCCTGTGTCTTTGTTCCCCACTGCTACCCCTGGGAAGAGGGGTGTCCCAGCCATGCTCAGCCTGGGCCCAAGGGCCATGGGACAGGCCACTTTCTGTCATGCAGAACCCACCCCGAGGTAGAACCCTCCAGGCCTGGCTTGTGTCCCAGGTGACTCCAGGAGGGCAAGGGGGCATCTAGAGGTGGTTGAATGGCAGCTGCAACTGAATAATTAGGGTGGAGAAATGGGCTTTACAAGGAAAAAAAGCTCTTCCCACTCCCACATTCCCCCAGCAGTGGTGGCAAGGCTGGGCACAGAAGAGGGCCATGTCTGATCACCACAACCAACCTGCCCTTTTTTCATCTGGTACCATAGCAGGTATCTTTATCCTGTATGAACAGGGCACCGCACATTTGAGATGGATGCAGCATTAGTATTTTTAGTTTATTTAGGTTAATTTAGATGGTTACATCTGAACACCGAAATGTCTTCTCTGACAGCTGCCAGCATGGTTTGAAGCAGCAGAGGGAGATTTAAAAATAATGCATTCTTGTGGACTGCTCCTGTGCTTAATCCTTTGTTCAACAATTTCTGTATTCTTTAGGGAATAAAACATCCCTTCTCCAGGGACGCTGTCAGATGTAGGCATCTTAAGACACCCAGAGAAGGCGACCAGTGCTGACAAGCCCTCCCTCCATCACAATCATTGACCTGGGCCAAGGTCATTGTAAAGCAAAGGGCCTCACCTACACCTTATTTGATCACCCGAAACTGAGCTAGAGATGAGGACACCAAGAAATGTGATCATAGTGGGATAGAAGAGAGGAGGATTACTTTAAATATTAGTTTGCAGTAGGTTAGTCAGAGTAACACTCAAAGACTTATGGAGTATGAAAATGTAGAGCAAGCTGGGCTTTACTGTGCATTCAAGGAGTGGCCCACATTAGGAAGTGTTTATATCAGTCTCATAATCTTGGCTGGATGAGTGACAGTCAACCAGTGCAAAAGAGCCTTTTACTGTGCTGGGGAACACCTCAGATGGGCATTCCCTCCTAGCTGGGTATTGAATTCTGGTTGTATAGTTACCATAAAAGGAGGATTTACACTGGTCAAATGATGCAAAAAACATTTTCCTACACAGCTGGAACTTTCTTTAAGCATGGAAATAAGAAGTCACCCATTGAGGAGTTCTATTTAAAATATGATTTATTTGTAGTATTTCAAGTACTTATGTACAAGATTATTTGTTCTGCAAGAAAATCTACTTTCCATAGATTTTCTCTGCTTTTAAAATGCTGAACAATTAATTTTTTCTCATCTCTCTTGCTGAGCAGCCGTGCTATGCTGCTTTGGCTGGAGCTATTGCTCATTTAAACCTGCATTAAGGGACAGAGAATCAGACATGTGGCATCAATATTCTCTAACTATCCCACTTGCACATAAAAGAAAATCATGAACCCTGGGCTTTCAATATCACTATAGAAGTACTGCTGCTGTCATTCATAGCAACAGTCAGAAGCACAGGAACTTGGAAAGCTGTCTGAGGATTAGTTAGAAAGACTTTACCCTTGGGGTGAAATTGTCTCTTCATAGCATACAGTTACTTCATGATTCGTATTATATTAAGAGAGAAAAATATGGGCTACTTTCACACTGAAAATACATGTCAAGTGGGATTGAAAGATCTAGAGAGACATTGTGATGAAAGAAAAAAAAATAAAAAGATACTGAGATAAAAAGGGTTACTTCAAAGCACCAAAATGATACCATTTTGCATAAGTATGCATCTATTGAAAAGGGTTCCAGCTGGTATCCTTAGATTAATGTTATTACCCATCATATATATAATGAAAAGAACTGTTCTTTCTATCTTCCTAAAGGATGATGCTTACATTAAAGCAGTATTGATTTTCAAACCATAAATACAAAATTAGTAGTATAGCAGGTATGAGGCTCATGGGCTTTCAATTGCTTTCCATCTTTCAATCTTCTAGCAGAATTGTGATCCCTGAACTATCTTAGTGTCATGATGCAAGATTGTTGCAAGCTGGAAATGCTGTTCCGCTTTAATTTGCTCCATTCTGCTCCAATATTCCAATGGTGAGTTCCCTCCTTCAACCAGGGAGCTACAGGGAGGCATTATACAATGTGGACTAGTCCAAGAAGGCATTTAGCTGATTCGAGTGAAATTTATTGGAAAAATACAGAAACAGCTTCCTGACCAGCAAAACTCTTCTCTCTCCATGCCCAGCCATTGAGTTAAGCTGGAATCACTTTTGGTTCCATTTGCTGACTCTGTTGAGATATACTTCAGGAAAAATAAAACTGCTTTCACCAAAAAAAAAAAAAAAAAAAAAAAAAAAAAAAAAAAAAAAAAAAAAAAATTAAAGCTCACATGGGCAGTGGAGATACAAAAGGGTGTCATTACTTAGGACCTGTCTTGAAAGATAATGTTTGAGTCTAAATGCAGTTAGACTGGGACGAGCTGACCCAGGTCTTCCTTGGCTTTGGTGGGGACTCTAGCCACAGATACAGTGAGCTGGGACTTGGAAGGCTCTGACTTCTTCAGCTGCATTGTAACTGGTACTTCATTTCCAAGGTGCTGGTATCCACATTCTAGGTTGTGAGACCAGAAAGCTGAGACACCTCTCAGGGAAGGACACACACACAAAAAATGTAGCCTTCACACATCAGACATCCACTGTGAGTAGCTGAGTATGCCTGTTAAGAGAAATCTCCCTTTGTACCTTGAAAAATCTCTTTGTATACCCTGAAAGGTGTAGAGTTTCGGACTCCATGGGAACCTTGGACAGCTGGGAAGCACTGAGGGGAGAGTGACTGTGAGAGAAGGCAAGGTGGATCACTCTGTCTATCATTGACATACCATCCCTTGTTCCAGACCACACAGGTGCAGCAGATTATAGCTTTGCATGGTGAAGATCTCATTCTGCTAACCTTTGGCACAAAATGTATAGAGACTTCCCCCAAATTCCCAGGAATAAGGTAATTTTTATACATTACTGAGAAAAAAATTATGAGTGTCTGAAGGCCAGAAGAGTTGAGGATCACCTATAGATGTCTGCTTCTCTACTAATCTCTAACAATTAAGATATATAACATAAGTATTAGTGCAGTACACTAGAAGATTATAGACTGAGGCTAGATCAAGACTGGCACTTGTACATGATAGCTTCCGGTCACTAGCAAGTTACAGCAAATCTTCATCTGATCTTCTGGAGGGCATTGCAAAGGATCCCAATCTCACCTGCAAAGGAAATAATCAGAGCAGTTAATTCCAGAGCTAGCCCATTTTTAACATTCCTGTATGTTTTTTACCCTTTATATCCATTCTCTTAAAGAATAAGGTGAGCAGGGAAGTGCTGAACTAAACACATTTATTAGGGATGGCTCACAGGATCAGAGGAGCTGGCTGTCAGCAGGCTAGCCAACGTGAGGGGGGAAATGGGATCAAAGCCATGCTTCTCCTTCTCTTCCTTACTGGAAACAGCTAGAGCCACACATCAGGATCCACCTCAAGGCCATCTGGCATTTCCTAGCATCTCCCCCCAAATATATATATTTTTTTAAAAAAAATTTTTTTTTTCCCCCAGATTTAACAAGCTACAGTCAAGTGGAAATGCTTCTTGAAGCTTGGCTGGAACTGGGAAGTAATTTTTTTCATGAGAAAGGAGATGTGTGCTCCCTTATCTTGGATGGGCTTAGAGCATTAAATGCAACCAGATGGAATCCGCCTTGTGGTTCCTATTTCTGGCCCAAGTTTTGAGGAATTCAAGGTAACAAATCTGCAATTCCTTACTATTGATCGTATCAGCTAAGTTCTTCAACTGCTTTGCGTTGTCCAAGACTTCAATCCTCTGTGTGTATGGATTATACCGAACAGAGAAAGGACGAGGGATTGTTTGAGCAAATTTCCTGAGGGAAAAAAACATAAACAAATGTACAGTTTATTTTTTCTTTTTTCACTTACTCTTCTTAGTGTGTGCATTTGTTGATTGTGGGGATAAGAAAAATCTATGAGAGGAGATAACTAAAATTCCTACTGACTGATCTGAGACCTACAATGTTCTGCAACACACTTGAAACTCTGTTTGTCCTTATCACCTTTGTTTTTTTTTCTGAACAGGACTAACTAAGGTATTGGCGTGGAAAGACTGTTCCTGGTATAGGTCAGCTATGTAGCAACTGGAATCTGCCAGGCTTGAAAACCTTGTTTTCCTTTCATTGGTACAAAATGCAGGACTTCTAAGCCAAGTCTGCGTTTTGGGGGAGTTAAGGTCAAGGATCTATGCCATCCTGTTATGCCAAGGAGCAAGCAGAGACCTAACTTCTGGCATGGTGTAGCTCTTAAATTACCTGGTAGCTTCCAGGTAATTTAAGAGCTAGACAATAGTTAATGGAGCGAAGCAGCATTTTCTGTTGCAAAATAGTTAATTCCATGTCAGAAGCATTAAGATTTTGGTGTCTTGGGAAAATATTAATTTGCATAACCACAGAACTGCGGAAAGAAGTGCTCTGAATGGGATGAGACGGTCAGAACTATTGTTCCAGGCCCCTTGTAGATCCCAGCAGGATACTGGCTTATATATCTGTTTTGGATTACTGAAGTTATTGCTGAAAGAGGAAGGGAAGCATGCAGGAGTTGATTATGGAGCCCCACTACACAGACTGTGACTCAGCAGGGTAAATCCCATACTCCTAGAACAGTGGAATATACTGCATGCCACCCCCACAAAGCTTCTTCAGCTAAGGACATTGTCTCAAACAGAATTCAGTATCAACAGGCCACAAGGTGTGACAGTGAAAAAATATTACATTGACTATGATGAATTTAACAGCATTGGTCTAGTTTTTCTAAGAGGAGAGATCATATTAGAAAATGGCTTTCCTAAATCTCACCTGAAGGTAAGATCCCAGTTAGAAGATGAATGCCTTAAACTGAGATCCTTTAGGTCAGTCTCAGGTCAATTTTTCAGAAAGGTATTCTGCTACCCACAAACACACATGTCCAGATGCAAGCCACTAACACAGGCACTGGACCAAGCTACAGAACTTCTATTTTAATTTAACCACTTTTTCAATTTGGTCACTGAAACAAATTTAAAAAGCTCCAAGATATTTTATTGCAGCTAAGTAGGGCAGCATCTTCCTCAAGGAGCTTGCTACTCAGTTAGAGATGTATACAGAGAAGACAGAAGCTCTGTGCACAATATTAATAGTAGGGCCCAGAAGAGAAGGTCATCTTTTCCAGGTATTTCCCCACAGAAAAGGGCACAAGGAGAATCTGCAGACTTATGGCAACTAAGCAAGCAGCAGGAGAGAGAGCTAGGAAGACCTCAGAGCTGGGGAGCCTGAGGCAGCAGAATATCTCGGGATGTAGCACAATCTGTCTGTGAATGGTAGATAAGGGACTGCAGGTCTGGGACAAGTTTGTGTGTGGCATCTGAAAGTGAAAAATATATTGAGTGTAAACAAAGGAAAATGCTCGGTGGCTTGACTAACATCCAGAAATATGCTCGTGTGTTGGTGTTTCAGTGGGAATAGAAATACTGTCAAGGTGAAAACCAAGCTGAACCCAACACAACCCATTCCTGTTCCAAGAATCAGAACTGAACCTGGACATAACTTCAGAGGAAAAGGAGTAGATACCATGAGATTTTTTGTTTTGTTTTGTTTTACAAGAACTGTTAATTCTAGTAATAATAAATTCTCTTGGTTTGCACTATTTAGCAAGATTTGACCTTAAATGTTGGTATCACTGCAATTGAATAGAGAATTATTTTTTGTTGCATTTTGGTTAGACAGATGAAGCTCTTACTTACACTAAGCACAAACTCTTGGCTCCATGCATAAGGTATATTCCTGTTACTACTAATTTTTTCCCAAAATTTTGAGGATATAAAATGATTATTATCTTTAAACATTGCGTAAATTTTTCTAATGCCTCTCAAAACACGATTGTCAACCCAAGACCCGTTATGGCAATGAGATCCACTGTATTTGCAGCAGACAAAAATGGGTTCTTCTCTGGAATGACTGCAGTACCTTAGCTTGTCTTTTGCATCTTTAAAACTTTCAGCAACATAGTAGATAGGCTGGAACTCAGTAACAGGGTACTTCTGCACAGAAGTCTTCTCCAGGACAAGAGGCTGAATCTCAGGCTTACTTGATAAACAATACTATGAACAAAAAAGTAAGAAATTTATTTCAGTGCAAGAGTTTGGACGAACTGTGAAAGAAGTAAAGAGCCACCCCATTTCAGACAGGGAGGAGTTGCTCCTGTGGTATACAGTGATAATGTCACTTACTGGGAAAGGAGGTGAGTTCCCTGTGTATCCATGCATCTGTACATTTATCAGAGCTCTACAATGAAGTACTACATTTCATGCTACTTCTATGCACAAAGCATGAAGCAAAACCAAAAGATCCAAAGACATTCAGAAAATAAATTTGAATAATTATAAACATATTTGAAATATTTTCTAGAACATACCTGCAGCTCCCCAAATGAAGACAGCAGCCCGGCACCATATGCCTTGAGAGAATCTCCTTCCTTACATAGTCCAAACTCAACTGTAAACCAATAAACCTGGAAAGAAAATGAGACAGAATCTTACAATTCCTTGATGAAAAGTAATACGTGTACACCATTTATTTGGAGTTTTCATTTCTATAAAAATGTTGCTATATGTCTAATTCAAATGTATTAATGCAATAAATGTCTCTTCAGACTGAAATTCTTCTCCTAGAAGCACAGCACTAGATTTTGTGTGCCTGAGAATCAGTTCCAGTTCCACTTTGACAAAGTTGTGTTTTACTGTGCTTATCTTTGTCAGCAGGGGTAATGAAATTATACCGATAAAGCTTTACTTTGGCTGGCCAACTCAGTGGAAGTTTGAACCTTAGTTTTGAAAAGTTTAAGTCCTGCTTCACACAGGGCATCTGACTCAGCAGGGGCATGAACAGGCTGTTGGTACAATAGGGAAGGAAAATGATGTGTGTGGCCTAACTCCTGGGTCTGTCCTTTTGAAGGGATACCTGCCCTGGCTCAGAAAAAACTGCCCTATCTGTCAGAAGTGTCAAAATTGGTGGAATTCTTTTCCCAGGTGGCCTCCATTTGGCACTGGGAACCCTAATCTCAGAGGAATATCCCCGGTTTTATTCAAAGTTTGCAGCTCTGGGTCTCAGTAATCTCAGAGTAGCATCCAGGTAACGTATGTTGACTACAGAGGATATTGCCTGCCTGGCAAAGTGGAAGAGATGCTTGAAGGTAAAACAACTAAAGAAGCTGCCTCTTGAAATTTCCTGTGGGGATGTAGTAACATATAATCTTTTCTTGCCCAATATGTTTGTGCTAGAGGAAATCTAGTTTGGGCTTCTGTGTTTAATCACAACTGTCACTTTGAATAAGGAGTGCCAAAGCTATTTTCCTTTAGTGCAACTGTTTAAGGGTGGGGTTTTCCAATCATGGTCTTCACTCTGATCCCATTCAGCTCTATGGGAGTTCTATCAGTGACTTCAGTGGCAGCAGAATTAAGACAACGCAGGGCGCTTTGGAAAATTGAGCCCTCATCTATTAAATTACCGTAGCAAGTTTCTCGATGAAATCATCTGGAGCTCCCAGAGATGCCAGTCCAATTTCCTGTAACAATAAACCATTATTCTTCAAGCTGTTTATTGCAAACATTCTTCCTGCCCCGTTTTATGTAATTGCTCACATTTTAAATGTTACCATTGCTTACTACCACACACAAATGTTTACAGGACATGTTCCTATCATGCAAGATCAATTTTAAACCAGAAATCTCTCCAAAAATGAACAAAGGGTCTTCTCCAAATGTCATTTACAAGGCATGATCCTTTGTGCCTGGTACAAAGCCCATTGAGGTCAAATAAAATTTTCCTCTTGCTTTGACAGGCTTTTGATCAAGTCTACAATGAACATCTGAGAGAATGATAGGGATAAAAGGAGGCAAATCAATCACACCTACACACCCTATGTATTTCTCGTTGTTTTGATGGGTCCTGATTAAAGGAGTTTTCCTGGAGCCTTGAATGAGCCATTTTTTCTGAATGACAGTGCATGGTTTGAAAGAGCTTATTCATACCTTGGGAGCTAATGGAGATTTTTCCAGGAGGCATGCAATAGTTGCATTCAAAAGACAGACACATGAAACTACATATAACCAGGTTCATTTCTTGGTTTGCTCTAGTGAGGACTGCAAAGTGCAAAAATCAGAGGGCTCCCCCACACACAGCAAAGGCATTGGAGCAACTTATCACCATGTCAAATCCTAGTAAGCCAAGGGATAGCAGGCTCATCTGGAAGGAAGCACCTGGTCTGGGAAAGGGCAAATCCTAAAGGAAATAATGAGAACTTACTAACTAGATCAAACTGACTATTGTCTTTTGAGACATCAAGCCTATGTTGCCTCCCTTCCTCTCTCCCCTTCTCTCCTTCTTTCTGCCAGTCTTTCTGTCTTTATGCCTTTCTCTCTTTGTGTATTTCCATGTTTTCTAGTAGGATGCAGCCAAAAGTTTACTGCTTCACCAGGGTTTGGCTTCTTTTCCAGAGACATTAACACTACCAAAAAGAAATCTCTCCGGCCTTCTCCCACACTTACAGCTGAGACAGTTCCTCACTTTACTCAGCCTCCAATGTCACGTCAACAGAGAACAAAACAAAATCTCCCCTTTCCCTAACATTTGAATATCATGGTGAGGTAATAATCCATCTGACTCATGAGCTATATTACTTCACTCAGAAGGATCAACATCTGCAGGAAGGTTTTAAGATGATAGCTTCACAGGGCCTGTCAAAAAGCAACTCACACAAGATCATGTTTGGAGTTGGACTTTATGATTTCACCTATGTGAATTGTGTCCAGATTTCAAGCGATAAATAAACCATCTCAGCCACTCCTACGCAGTATGCTTAAAGGTGTATCTGCACCACCCTTCACAGCTCCTGGATCATCCTCTGAATTACTGTGTGTTTAATTGTATAAATAATATAACCACTGAGTAACTTACCTGAGAAAACTGAGCAAAACTGGGGTCAGCAAAGAGAGGCACGTGTCCTAGCAGCTCATGACAAATATCGCTGCAGGAAAACATGACATCTGAATAACTGTGATTCAGGAAAAGTCCAGCAATGCTGGAAGAATGCCCTAGAGCCAGCAAACAGTCAAGAGCACAGTGCATTTGCTCCTACCAGTAGATATTGTTCACAGGAAAACATTTTGCTCTGAAATTATCCTTGTGATGGAAATGCTTGCAAACCCTGGGGTTTTCTATGCTTTTGCATCATACATTCCTCAGCAGCAGGGGCTGTTAGACTTTTTAAATACAGAGAAGTGATTTGGTGAGGTGGAAAGGGGAAGGGGATAAGATGTCTAAAGAAGGCCAAGCCAGTGGAAGACATTTCAGCCTGGTATGATGACAATGGGGTAAACAAAAGCAGGAAGGAAAATCAGAAGACTCAAAAATAGAAAAAAGAAAGGGAAAAGAGTTTGTGGAAAGTAGGAAGCAAAAAAACAAGGAAGAACTGCAACAATAAGAAGCAGAATAAGAAATCTGCTTTTTAAATGGCAAATGGAAAAGGACAATGGACAGGGACAGAGACGAACACTCCAAAATGGAAACAAGATGGGTTCAATGGTCTGGGCTTCTATCTTACTACCAGAGGCTTACTTGCAACAGGTGGAGTCCTTGCTGCACTGCTTGGGTGCTAATAGCTTAGTTAAATGCCCTTGTACGCTGCTCTCTTGCATCCCAGCCACCACACAAGCACACCTTCTGTAGCAAAACTATCTCATTTGCCCCAGGAGAACTTGCGGAAGTGGATGCAGATTGTTAGACAGACTAGAAATGCTCCATAAATGTTTTCAGAAGAGACCCGTTCCTTGGCTGCCCTCCCTTAGCTCTGTTCCCAGGAGTGCCACAGAGTTCTGTGCAGTTATTCCCAGTTGGACTGACCCTGCTGTCGGTGTGCTGCAGCTTTACACCCTTTGTGTGCCACAGTACTTACGGCTCTGGGGTGTACATGGGCTTGGAGGCGTGGCGGATGTACTGCGTAGAGTGGAACACTCGGAACGCCAGCCCAGCCAGGAAATCCCGAGAGGAGAGCAAGCCTGCAACGGGACGCAGCCGAAACCCGGTGCAGCCTGAAGGGACAGAAAGACAGCACCTTGAAAACAGCTGATATGTTTCATTTATCCTTAGCCAGACTCCTCACAGTGGGAAAAGTTTGTTGATAGTCTGGTTTTGTTGTTGTTTTTTAATCTCCCTATGTTAGAGTTTAACTGCAGGCTATTTTCTGCCCAGGTATACCAGCAGCAGAGTGTCTGAGCATCTCTCCCATTGTTCCCTCAGATGCATTAGAGAAGGACCTGGGACACAGGCTAAGCGATGTGCCCGAGCATCATAGGGAGGCTTTGATAAATCAGGGATTGTTTTTCCTTCTCTGGAAGCACCACCCCCACTGATAGCTGAAGCCTTTCATTTAATTTGCTTCTTTTAGGCGCTTCAAACTTACTTTGCAAGAAATTTGAAATATCTTCAAGCTGGGGAATATTGTCCTCCCTGTAGCCACAGTATTTCTCCAGCAGTGGGAACACGTGGTTGTGCTCATAGCAAGCATGAGTTGGATACAGAGTCTTCAGCTCCCTGAAGACAATGCCCCAGGTTTTCTTCTCTTCTTCTGTATAGGTGACACGAGGAATAGGTTGGCCACTAGAAAGAAAATGGATACCCTCAATAGCAGCCACAGAAAATGTCCTACGCCATCAACATCATGCTCTTTGTCCTTTCCCACTTGCCATTCTCAAAACAGTTTTCTTATTCTCCTTCATGTTGCAGCTTTACTAGACCTGGGCAGGAGCTGCTGGTACAGGAGGGGAGATGCTTTTGGGGCTGACACACAGGTGCAAAAGGAACCTCACATGTGCCTAGGCATTGGCTGGAAAGGACTTTACTGGTCTTGGCTGAGATAATGGCCTTTAGACAGCTCCTTGCATTATTGTGTTAAGAATAAAACAGTGCTTATTTGCCTTTTAAAGGTGTTCTTCTAAAAATACTTGCTGGATGTCAGTTTCAATTTATTTTTCCTTCTAGATATGAAAGAGCTGTTTTACTTCTTGCTCTGGTGAGCATTATATTAATTGTTTTTGTAAAAACATGAAACCATCAGCTCCGTAAAACTCTGTTGCAGTGGTGAGAAATTCTGATCTGTGCTCTGTGCCATAACAGATGCAGACTCCAGCCAGTTTGACTTTTGACTTTTTATAATTGTAAAGAGTAATTATGATTTAAATCCCACCCTCAGGCCTCCACGTGCGTAGCTCATGTTGAAGCTAACAGGAGTTATACATCACAAGCAATGCAGTTTGGCCTCCTGTGAATAACCAATTTCTTAGCAATAATGTTAAGGCCATAAGTGAATCCAGCAGCTTTGAAAAATCAAAGGGACTTAAGTAACTTAATAGGGTTAACAACACTGTTGGAATAATGCTGAAGCTTTCCAAGCCCCAGAAAGCCATTGTTGAACTCTTGATGACATCCCACCGTTTCCTACTTCCCCACTTTTTCTTGAGCCTCAGGGCAGCTCTTCTGCAGAACCATCATTTTCTGTCTCTCTGTATCAGCTCTCCTTGATCTGTGGAGCTTTAAACATCATGCTGAATTTTGAGGATTGCTGGGGGATTTTTGTTCCTATAGTACTCCTAAATAATCCTCAACCACCTTCCAAGGCTACAGGGGGCAGCTTTTTAAAAACCCTTTAAACTGCAATTAAAAAGAAAAAATCTAGGGATCAATGGGGCCAGAAGCAAAGTAAGGCAGAGGAAAGAGGCATGCTAAAAAAAAAAAAAAAAAAAAAAAAAAAAAAGTCAGGGAAATTGAGCATTCAACAAAAGCAGTGGGTAAGTCTATCACTAAAGGAGGCAAAAAAGTAAAGGCAAAGTAGAGACAAACAGCACAAAGAAAGAGGACAGAACAGATGCAAAAGAAGGGATACAGAAAAGGATTAAACTAAAGTTAGAAAGAATACAAGGCAAGCAACCACTGACCAATGCCACTGTTGCAGCTGTGCAGCACCTTCACAACTTAAGAACCTTTGCCTTTTCAGTGAAGCCGGATAACTTTGGTTGTGCCTCTCCTCCTGCCCACTTCTCTGTAACTTCTGTGGGATATCTAAGAGTGGACATTAGATCTGTTCATATCTGGACAAAAAAAAACTTATCCAGATTTTTTAGCTATAAACTGGGTTTCTGACTTTTTTCACCTCACATTTTGTACTTCCATCAACCAGTCCAATTTTGTCTCTCCTTTTGTGATCACATTATTAGCACTTTGGCTCAGGGGCTATCTTTTGATCCTGCGCAAAGTGTAGCCCAAAATTTACAATATAAGCTATTTTTTTCTTTGCAAACACAGTTTTTATCAGTCCCAGCAAGAATCAGGCCCACCAGTACTGATCTATACATGTGAGTGTCTCTGGGAACAGAATTTTTCTCCTCCAGTTCAGATCATTAAGAGCAATAAAATAAGCCTGTTCTAAGTGAATTTATCATCTCTATTAATTTATTTTTCTTGGGAAATGAAAGCCTAAATTACTGATTGCAGCCGGATTAGACATGATAAAAGTAGGGTAACAGACACTGGATTAGCATCAGACCATAAGTTATTCATTATTTTAATAGTGTATGCAGATCCTGCTTTAATGTTAATGAGAGGCACTCCTCCCACAGCCCTCGTTTAATGGGGAATACCAGATTTATTCAATGCTCAGGTCTTTGTAGTAGCAACAGTCTGCTGCTCAATTAGACAACAAAGCTGGGAAAGAGGGGTGTTGCGGGGAGAGAAGGGAGATGATGTCTCTTCTGAACATGTGCCTGGAACAATTTACTTTTGTTTTGCTGCGATTTGGGCATAAATGCATTAACAGGAAGATTTAAACACGTGGCAGAGAAAAGCCAAGAGCAGGAGGATGCTTGTGGAAAAGCAGGGATAGCCAGCAGGTTGAGCACCCTAGGAAAGGGCAGGAGATGAGAAGCTTGCTTTCTGCCCATGCAGTGGGTACTCACTGTCTGTAGTTATAGGCGATATCAGCAAACTCCTTCCTCCGGGCCCGGTATACGGGATCTTTGAACCCCTGAAGAGAAACACGATGGTCAGCGCATGCGTAAGTGCAAAAGGTGAAGAGCCTTCCTCCCAGTGAGCACCCTCAGGCATGGCTGGTGCATCCAAGAAATTCAGCAAGGTCAGTGGGAAAGCTGCTTCCGTTCTTCCAGGCTCTGCTCACCCAGGGCACCTCTCCTCCTGGGCTGCAGAGCCACCGGAACAGCCACCCAGCTACAGTCTCTTACCAGCACCCCCCCACACCCCCACCCCTGCCAAGTTTTTGGGGGTTTTTTCTCATTTCCACTTCCTATAAGATAGGGAAACTGGTTCCTTTACAGCAACAGTAAGGTGCTCCTGGTAAGAGCAACTCAGAATATCAGTACTTGGAGAACTATGCCCTTCTGGCTTCCCATGAAGCTTGTTGCTGGCCCTAGGCACAGCTGGGCTGCACTAGAGGAGCAGAATCAAAACACATTAGAAACACATTCATCAACTCAATCGGACCTTTTAGGCAGATTTTCAGCATGAGCCACACTTAAAAGTGTGGCTCATTTTCAAACTGCTAGAGGAACAGTAGACATTTGGCAAGCCAAAAAAACCTATTTGTAGTACAAATTCAACCATTTGAAGGCAGCTAATGACTGCAAAGGATGTTTGAAAGACCTTGTGGCTGGGAGCTTGACCTTTGCAGCTAATTAGCAATAAAACCAAGGATACGAAATAAAACCTCTAAATCTTGCTCTGGGATAACCATTCTCCGAAACCCCACTGTTTAGACTAAAAGATCCTCAGGACCAGGAGTGCCTTCACCACCTGGAGTGCAGAACCTCCTCCTTCCAAGCTAGGATGCCCTTCTGCAGGACAAATAGGAACAGCTCCCTGGGTGTGCTGCAGCAGTCCATAAAGGCATCTCTTTGTGGTGAACGGCACAACTGGATTGAGGGGCCACAAAACACAGCCAAGTACAGGAGGCAGCTGGAGTGTAAATTCAGGAGTGTGAATCAAAAAGAGGTAGCCAATGGCCAAAAAAATGCACTGTCCAAGATCAATCTATCATGGAGGTAATTCTGATTAAATTCCATGCATCACTTAACTACTAAAAACATGTACTCCCTTAATTTCTCTTTTTCTGCACTCTGTGGACTGTCACACTTATTTACCCCAGCAGCTGACTTTCTTTTCTAAGGCACAGGTGCTCACTAATTCTAGGAACTGGAAGAGAGACGCTTCATTTCATTTTATGCATTTTTTTCTTTTTCTTCCTTTTTCAAATACAGTCTTGGTCTATTCTTGCATGACACACAAGGGGGCCATTGGCTCAGTGTACCTCCTTTCATATGACCACAGTGAACATCATGAATCATTGCACATGGTACATAACACATCTCAAATTAAGCAATAGGTACTGAATGACTAATCACCCCATCTCAATTAAACTAATAGCAGCAATTTTTGGTGCACTGCGTGTAATTTATTTATAATCACCCTATCTCAATTAAACTAACAGCAGCAATTTCTGATGCACTGCATGGAACTCAGTGTGTTTTGACAAATGAAAGTAAGTTGTTGTTTACTTGGAGAGGAAATAGAGGCAGAAAATATTCTTGTATCTGAACAAAACTGAAAACCACAAAACAATGTTTTTTTATCAGCTAAGTCAATGAACAAAACTTTCTGATGTTACCATTTAAACCACAAACTTTTTTAACCAAGAACCTTTTCTTTTGTTGTGTCTCACCATAAAAGTACCACATCAGATTTAGCACCCACATAACAATACGCTGAGCAAAATCATGTGTACGTAATCAAGGATGAAAAAAGTCTTTCTTTCTCTGGACTATGATATGTTGCTTCTTTTTCTTGCCAGTGATACACAAAGCGAGCCTGAAATCACTATATCGGAGCCTCCTTGGAAGACTAGATGTTTCCTTGCAGTGGCCCTGTGCTCTGAAAACCACTACAACTTTTAAGATCTCCTGATATTTGCTCAATTATAGCAATCTTTCGTTTGATTTACTCCATGAGCAGGGACTGGGCTGATTATAACTCCAGAAATGTGGTAGCCTTCTTGTCCTGTACCGTGTGAGATTTAGTATATTAGACCTGTACTAAGGGAGAGCAAATTTAAATGAGAGAAACATCAGTGCCAAAAACTAGAAAAAATGCTAAAAATAATTCTTACAGGATGATCAGCATCCAATTCTGCTCCATAGCTTAGGATCTGATTGGCAAACCTGTCCAGCTCCTGGATACTTCTTGGGAACCATGGCACTGCAAAACAGAAAAGAAATAGAGACTGGTATCCTTCCTTGCTACTTGATTTTGGGCCTTCATCTGACATTTTCATCTTTTCATCATATATATATATATAAACATAGGCAAGGGGCTAAATTCTTTCAATCCTTTTCCCTGTAGTAGGAAACGAGAACAAACCAAGCAAGTTGTCTTGAATTTGCGATTGTTTTACATTGTTGGAAGAATACAGACCATCAACAGCATCTGACCCTTGGTGCAGAGCTGGCTTGTAATGTTTATGATTTTCTGTTTATTACTTCTGGTCCCTGGGCTTATCAAAATGCAGAAAATTTTCACAATTAGCCAGAATCATCCCTTTCAAAGGAATGACAAGAAACCCCACAGCAAGGATAAAGAATTTTTGGACTGTCTGAAACACTCAGGTTCTAAGACCTACTTAGTGGCCCCACTTGAGCTAGGATTCTGAAACATAACCATAAATGGCATCCTAATACCTCAGACTAGCAATGGATCACGGTAGTCATTACACAACAATGCATTAACTTGAGTACCTGTCTTGGTTGAGTTCTCTGTTGCCTTGTAATTCATATTCTATACACCCTGTCTCAGGCACAGCCAGCATGTGAGAAGAGACCTTGTTGACCACACAGAGTGTAATGCCCATGTGACCCTCTCATTACAGAAGGACATAAGGTGAAGGACAAAGAAGAATCACAGAGATTTCCAGATGTGATGTGTTGAGATTAAAAAAACCCAGTAAGCCAAGCGTCTTCATGGCAATTCAATACAAGGACTGAACAGGGGCAGCCTCTATCAGTAAAAAGTTCGCAATTCATTGAGACACTTTCTTGTACAAATGGGTGTTGCTTGCTCAGCCAGTGCTTGGAAAACAGCTGATTTCCCTCTTTGGCTCCCTGCTCAGCTGGGAGCGCTGCTGCTCGGACATACCTCTCCATCTTGTTCTGGGGGTTGGGTCAACCTGATCCTCGGTCAGCAGCTGCTGAATGAATTCCCTGCAGTGCCTTAGTGATGGGGCTCATCCCGGACCTGCTGGACCACCTACAGGATAAGAGGATCTCTGCCTCCAGGACTGTTCAGCGGCGCTTTGTGCCGATCCTCACAGCAGGGAGGGCACTTGTGGCGCTGGGTTTCTGCGAGACACCTGCACAGAGGCGCCGGAGCGGCAACAGCAGCTCTACCGGGCTCTCTTTGGGGGGCTGCTGCTCAGCCCCACACGGAGAGAGTGTGCCCCCTGCTCTGACCGCTGTCCCACCGCCGGCCTGGCTCCGTGCTGGGAGCCTTCGCACCTGCTTCCAGCAGGCAGCTGGCAGCTGCTGGCCAGGAAGATCCCGGGATGCAGGGACCCGCCGCGGCGCCCACCCAGCGCTATCCCCGGCGGTGAATGCCCTTCTCCCGCCCAGCAGAGCCGGGATTCTGTCCGCCCCTCTCCAGGATGCGCGCTCTTCGCTTTGCCCTAAAAACCAGACCTGAGCAAGTCACTAGATGGCAGCAGCAGACCCAGGAAGGTCCCCAGAAGGGTTTCTTTGCTGCTGGATGTACCGCCGGCTCTCTCAGTTGCACCAGAAACTCTTTTCGCCCCTTGCTGTCAGAGTTTCCTGCCCGTCCAACCCTTTCATTTAAACTAATCACTGGGGGGGGGGTGTACAAAAAGGTATGTTTGATTCACAGAGAGGGGTCACTACTTACACCATGTCCTTCCCATTTCCTATCTGGAAATTTGTCTCCTGGCTGTACCATTGAGACTTGTGTGACGGAGTGGAGCTCAGTGTTTTTTTGCTTCAGACTCCCCACCACCAGTCTGGGGTGAAGCACATTGGTGAATGGTTTTATGTTAGGCACTAGGGGGGAAAAAATGCTGCCTAGCAGCCCCACAGCAAAGGATTTATCTGTGTTAGAGAGAAAACCACTCTTCCTCAGGGATGCACCATGACCTGAAGGGTCCAGGCTGTATAGAAAAATCAGTGGGGGCTGAAGTCTGCACTGGATTTCAGCAGTGGTGTCTGCAGAGCTTTGCTGGCCTGAATTAGAAAGGTCTCACTGGGCAGGGTTTGAACCATTGCTGACTTAGTTTCCATACTGACTTACTTTCATTAAATATTTTATTCTCAAGATTGCTTTTGTACTTGGTGCAATCCTCATCTTAAACTCAAGGCAAACCGACTCCAGGTATGGTGTCAGTCCTGGGTGTGGAGATGGGTAGCTTGCTTTTTCCCTAAGCAAGAGAAGCAATTTATCTTCCTGGCATGAAGTCCTGATCCTGCCTACCCAAACATCAGCTGTAGCTAAACAAGAGCAGCTCTGAGCTTGCAGAGTTGGATGAAAGTGGCAAGCTGTGAAAGGGAAATCCCAAGGAGACTTAGTGCTGCTTGCACCAGCATAAGTCATTAAGTTGGGTCCTGGAAAGTGCTGAGCTTTCTCAGCTCTCATAGAAACAAGAATCAAAGACTCTGAGCACAATTCTAGGGCAAACACTGTGTTAAGTCCATACAGCCCCCGCATCGAGGGCCAGGGTGAAAAAAGGCTAATGGTGGGTTTTCTGCTAGATATGATGTGCCAGGAGGCTGTCCCCAGCCCTCCCAGAAACTATTCAAAAAATCAAATCAAATTACCCCGGCTGAATCTATCCCGTATTTTGTTTGCCACATCCTCCTCCAGCCCGTTCGCCAGACTCGCTGTCTGTCTGCACAGCCATTAATGAATTGCCAGGGCAAGCTCTTGCAACACTGGGCCTCTGTGAAGGTCTGAGGAGCAAACGTGGGCTGATCAGTAATAAATATTGATTTGTCTGGAAGTGAAACAGCAGCATTTATGGGATGGTGCTGGACACCCAAGTGGTGACCAAATTACCATGGGGTCAAATGCTGAGCAGAATGCTAATAAGCCATTTATATGAGAGGCAGCAAAGCAGGGGCAGTGAGGACTTCTGCAGAATCCTCCACTCGGACCATTGTGAGGAGGGTCAAAGACAGGTCTATGCAATTTATAGCAGTTCAAGGCCCAGGTTTAGCCCTTTCTTAAACAGTCTCAAATGCTCTGGCCAGCCTCAGGGTCTAGCAAACAAGGCCCCTACAGAGCCTCAGCTCCCAGCTTATTTCAGAAATGCAGTAAATTGTCTGCATTTCCCTAATCCTGCAACGGAATAATATTTAATTACTTTTATTCATGGGCTCCAAGTGGACTGTAGATACCCATCTTGTTTCCACAAAGAGACATTAAGAGATGCACTGTGATTTTACAACAAATCTTTCCAAAGAGCTTTTGGCCCAGCAACTGCCAGCCCTTCTCATCTGAAGTTCTAAAGCTGCATTTGGATTTAGAGCACTTTGCTGGCCTGCTCTCACCTAAAATGGCACTGTTGATCCAAATCTGATATTTGCAACTATTTGAATGTGTCAATTAAATTTTGCATTTAGTTAAGGCAAGATACTAAAAGCAGCTAAAGTGATCCCCCGCCCCCCCCCCCCCCCAAAAAAAAAGAGAAAGAAAAAAGAAAAAGCCTTTCCTTTATTCCTTGCACAATAAAGCAAGCAATGTTTAACGCTGAGCTATACAAAAGGGACAGAATAAAGAAGTTTCCTCTGAGTGCCCACAAAGCAGTGCCCCAAGAATGAGACTGTATGCTTCTCACAGGAAACAAAAATAAGGTTTTTCTTTCTCAAATCATGAGCAGGAGCAAAGTCCTTAGCAGGGAAGAAATGAGAGCATCTTGGGCAACAGTAAAGGAATCAGTCTCATGGGATTCCAGACTGGCTCTGGAAGAAAACCTTCCCAGCCTTTACCTGCCCACTGAGACAAGTGTGGCAACATCCCCATAAACCATCTGTCTGAGATTTTGCTCCCTGGAGGCACAGTGCTCTTGTTCTATGTTTTGGGAGTAAGATTTCAAACAAGCATGTCTGTGGACTATGACCAGATTTGCCAGGAGGATACATTTGAAAGACAAGCTGGCCTAAAACACACCACAAGGCCTGTTATTTGTTAATGCCATCACTGATAAAGGACAGCATCTCACCACACTTCCTACAGCTCAGGCTGCTCCCATTTCACTCTGCCCCTGTAGCTGCCTCCACCCAGGATTTGCCACCCACAGTTCATCCCCTAAGCAGCGCTTGTTTGACCTTTCAAAATATGGTCCTTTGGGGATTTCAGTTTGACTGGACCCTTATTACTCATGAGAGGAGTTGAAATTGAAAAAAAAAATTAGAAAGGGCAAAAAGAAATATCAATCTTCCTGTCTCTCCTTGGCAATAAATTGTTCCCATTTTATACTATTTCTGAATTGCTGAAACTAACAAACAAACACAAGTTATCCTCTCAGACAGAAGAGGATCAAGTCCCTTTTTGAAGCACTGACAGGATAATCTAGCTCAAAAAACTCCTTTGATCAACACAGTAACATGCAGTGAAATCCTAATCCTACAGCTGACCACAAGAGTTTTGACTTCTGTGAGGTCAGAACTTCACACACAAGACTTCCCTGGATGATATTTAGAGCTGTATCTCTTTCTGACTCTGGCATATGTTTATAGACAACTTTATTATTTAATGAAATTGATTATTAACTTCTTCATAGTAACTAGAAAAAGTAATGTTAAGCCCTGGTAGGTCCTATAGCTAGCTTTCTTCTGGAAATAAAAAGCCCCCAAAAGTGAATCTCTTCAATCTGACATGATCAGAAATCACCTAATCAACCTTTTGTCCCTTTGTTTATGAATGGAGAAAACTGACTCCAAAGAGAATCTGCTTTCTTCTTTTTTATCTTCAAATGTAATGTCATGGATAGGACACAAAGGAAATGGTAAAAGGATTACCAGCATTGATCTCAAGAAGGTATTAATGTCTTTTCATGTTGTTCCTAGGAAGGAAGAGGATCCAGACCTAAAGTATTTAAAGTCTGAAATCCTATTAAAATCACATCTGTTATCTGAAGAGGCATTTAAATCTGTCTCAGACTATCTGCTGGGCAGCCACCACTGCACCAAGCAGCCTCAACTCCAGCAAATCTGAGAATTAGGAGCATGAACAACTCACAAAATCTTTCCTTCTTTCCCTCCAAAGGCAGAACAGCAACTGACCTCCCTGGGATTACAGTAATGGAGAGTGAGTCCTGTTCCCACCAAAGTGGGTGGCAGAGCCTCCATAGTTTCCCAGGAGACCTAGTTAGAATCATGGCAAAAAATTACACAGACGGAAAATCTCCAAATGAAAACCTTTACAGTATAGGAAAAATAGAGAGAAATGTAGCCATAAAGAGCCAAGAGAATCTCCTTTACTGCTGGAAAAATAAGTAATTTCAGTATGTGACATAAATAGCCTGTGTCAATGTTAACCTTGTCAGCATATCCTTACCAGTGTCCTTCTTCTTTGTTCGTGAAAGCTCATGGACTGTTGCTCCGATATCACTTCTCAAGGACTTGATGATCTTGTCCAGTGCTGGGACATTCTTGCCTTCCAAGTTAATGAAGAATTCATACTCATCTTTGTTAAGACGGGAAGGTCGGGACTCAATGTGGGTCAAGTTTATACCTTTCTCCTATAAGAAAGAGAAATTTTGGTCCCATGATTTTTGGGGAAAGGAATACGGCATAAGACTGGATAAATACCTGTGTCAGTCAACAAACCATACTGTACCATCCAAACAACTCAAAAGCAGCCACTGGACTTGGGGACTTTCACAACAGAGAGAGAAACAGAAAGGAAAAATGAGAAATATGTGGGATTCACCCTTGTACAGAGCACCATCACGAAGATTAGGCACTACTGAAGGCTTAGAGAAAGGTAGAAGCAGGATACAAGTTGTAAACAGGCTTTGTATTGTAGATGGCAACTCCAGCACCTCAAGCACGTAATGAGAGCTTGTCTGTGTTGACAGAGATATTTCCCCAGGATCAACACAGGAAGAAGGCATTCCACCTGCAGAGTACCCTCTCATGGGAAACTGAATGCTGTCTTGATGAGCATCCTGATAGAAGATCGGATGAGCAGGCAGCTGGGCACTCTGTGAGATAAGCCTCTGCAAAACCTCTGCACAGTCACCTGCAAAGCCACCTGCACAGTTTCCCGGGCTGTGAGCAGCTGCTGGGCAAAGATCCAAAGGGAAATGTGCATCTGCACCAAAAAAAAAGGCAGCCCAGGTTTGTGTAAATAAGAAGTTGGGTGTTTTAAATCACAGAGTTGGTGAGCCTGAATGGCACCTCTGAAGTTCAGCAAGTACAATAATCTGTTCAGGTTGCCTGAGCAGTTTGCCCAGGGCTATGTCCAAGTTTTGAGGCTCCTCAGTCTCTCTGGGCAACAGCTTACAAGCCTAATCACCCTCACAGAGAAGTATTATTTTCTTTAGCTCAGAAATTCAAATTCTATCTCACCAAATATCATTTCTGACCATCAGCAGTGTCTCCTAGCTCTGAAGAAAGAGATAATTGGCAACTATAGCACTGACGACTATAGCCAGTGGGAATCTGACCTCAGACATGCTGCCATGTTGATGTGTAAGTAGCTAAAAATCCTACTTTTCCAACAAAAAGCAAACAAAAAGTCTGGGGCGGGAGGGGAAGGAAAAACAAACAAACAAACAAAACAGAACACAAAGTCCAAAAGAAAAGTCCAGGAACAACTACCCCTGTTAACTGAATTCAAATGTTTTCTTGAACACTATAATTCGAATATGAAAATATTGCTTTCTTTCCTTTTTTTCTGAGAAAAAGCTTTCAAACAGTTTTCCATGAACATTGACTTTGCCATCTGACCATCTTGTCAGGTTCACACAGCATGCCATGGCCAGGTCTGGGCTTCTGTCCCTTGAGAGGAATATACAGATCCCTGGAGGAAAACCAGGCCTGAAGATCACAGCATCATAACCCACAGAAGAGTCAGAGAGGCTGACACATGGTGATCAACATCCCTGGAGAAACTTTTAGTTTTCATCTTTCAGGCTAAAGAAGACTCCAAACCACATGGGGTGAAGTGACGACCCTGCTGGTGTCAATGTCAGAACCCCTGCTATAGTAGGGTCGGGATTCATCCACAAAGTAACGCCATGAGGATCTACTTTTGTCCTACAAGGAAGAAAAGGGGAAGATTTTTTAACTGTACATCCCTCTTTCTGAGCCTCTTTAGGGTTTTGTTTGCTCCTCTCAGTGCTTGCACAGCACAGGAGGGCATCAGGCCATCAGCAGCAAAGGTCTGATTTACTCCTCCACAAAAGGCAGTTTATTCCTTGGTAGGAAACATGTATGTCATTACTCTGTTCCCTGAGTATTGCACACTACAGATGAACTCAAATTGTTTGGCTAGATACCAATACAATAAGTTGAAAAGGTCAAAAGCACATTCACCAACTGCTGCTCTCGAGAGATGCTGTCCTCACAGGGCTGCCTGCAGGAGAGAATGGCCAGCACTGTCCTTGGCCCTGGGGACAGTTGGTTTTAGGCTTCCAAAGCCCTGCTTCCCGAACAGACTGCACATTGTCCCATCCCTGTGGGTGAGGCACTGGGAGCTCCTGACAGAGAGCAGGCTCAGGGAGCTGCTGCGCCTTTGCTGTGTCTCACCATCCTCCTCCTAAAAATTTTCTTCCTTATGCCTGCTCTGGATCTACACTCTTTGAGTTTAAAACCATTACCCCCATATGCCAAAGTAAAAGGTCTTGCTAAAAACTCTGTCTCCACCTTTCTTTCTTTTAGGATCCCCCTGAGTACTGGAGGGCCACAATAGGATCTCCCCAGCACCTTCTCCTCTCTGGGCTGAAGGCTCCTTAAACTACATCCTCCTGTTTTCTGATCAGGTGACTCTACTGCTGCACCAGCTCTCCAGCTGGGCTCAGTGAGCAGCGGCACAAACAGCAATGCCCCCAAAATGAATGGAATGATGCAGGGGCTGGGAATGAAGAGATAAGCTGCAGAGTGGGCATGAGATGTGCTTAAGGAAGCAGGAGTATAAATACCTCTCAAACTATCACAACCTAAGACAGTGAGAAAAAAAAAAAAAAGGGGTGGGGGGGGGAAGAAGGTGGAGGAAGGAGCCCATGGAGAGAGTTACCTCCTTACACCTGAGGGAAGCAGAGTGCCACATTGGTTTGCTGTTTATTTGAGGGATATCTGCCACTCAGCAACGTACAAAGCCAACCTGTTACCTCTCTGTGCTGAGACTTCAGGGCTTCACAGCAGAGAAGCTGAAGGGAGAACCTTTCTGGTGACTGTTTGTAGAGCAAGAATCCAGCAGCATATGTGCAACTCCCTGAACTGGCACTCCTGGAGATATGTGTTCTGCTATGCTTTGCCTTGCTACTAAGCCCTTGATTTCAAAATATTTACAGTGGCTCTGTTACTAGAGTTGCTTTGCAAATCTCAATTTCATTCTAGTCCAACTACTCCATCTAGTGTTTAATCTTAATAATTTCACATTGTTCAGAACTTTTTTGTACCCTTGATGTTGCCAAATCTTGCTATTGCATCACGTTTCTCCCAATAGCTGATGTTTTCTTTAAAGCTCCAACTTCTAGAGACAAATAGTTACCTGAGAAAGCAGAGTGGGGGCTTTTTTGTTGTTGTTGTTTAGTTGTAAATTTTAAGCAGCTTTCCATCTCTATCTGCTTTTTTAGTAGAGATTGACATCTTGACAATGTATGCCTTCAAAAGCCGGCTGATAAAAGTCATTTCAGCTTTATGAGCTATTTTTTGTTGATGGAACCTAACTCCTAACCGGAAAGTTCCTAATCGGAAGATTTCAGCTGTCACGTGTTTGTGGCTGGATTCCCACCTGAACTATTAATATGGATCTCTTCTGCCCTTCCTATTTTAGAGCTGGTTGGAATCAGACGAGCCCACGGAGTGAGATTAGACGTGTCTTTGCTGAATTCACCCCACCATGCATTGCAGCTGCAAGGAACTTGGAGAGCACATTGGTACTTTTCTCCTTCTCTTCGGGTTTGTGACCAGGGAAGTCTCTCTGCTTTGGACATATCCTGTCATACAACCATGAGTCTGTTGTAGTTTTTTTTTTCCTTAAAACTTTCTTGAAATCTCCATTCCTAGGGTTGGAAAAACTCAGCTTTTGTTATTTTAATACCCAAGTCAAGTGTACCTCTATCACTGCCCATTAGAGAAGGAAATCCCAAGACATGTTCTCTGAGCTCAAAAATCAAGCTAGAATTAGTTCTAACCAAGTTAGAAGGGGGCAGCAATACAAATATCAATTTAAAACAGAGACAATGGTGGATGCAGGGAGGAGATTACTCATGTCTTTCCCTGCCTTACCTTACAGTGCTGGAACTCAGCCTTGGCTCCCTCTCAGAGTCTGTGAAGCAGCTCCAGCCCCTTGCCCAGGTTATTCCAGTTACTCCATCCTAACTGAGCACCACCTATGACTGCAGCTGCCATACACCAGCAGGAGAAAACCAGACTGGTGTTGCACTACACCAGCAGTCTTGCTGAGGCCACCAGCAAGAGAATTTAGTCCCACCCTATGTTTAATGGCCTGGTCACTGGAAAAGGAAAGTTGTGTGTTCATAGCTACACAGGCAAGCTTTCAGTAGGGAGGGATTCTTTCTGAAAATGTTAAGAGTTACTATTTCCCATTACACTCACTCATCCTTCTGTCCACTACTAAATGTGCCTATATATAGTTCTAAAGCTAAGTACAGCAGTGAAATCCAGCTGCAGCTTTTTTTCATGACTGTTGTCATTAATTAAGCTTGGCTTCATCAGGAGACCCCACACTGTTACCAGATGACAACACTATGGTGCCACTAAGTGAGAATTTTGGTAAAATCTCCCAAAAGGAGGATTTTACTTGCACCTTCTGGTAAAAAAAAAAAAAAAAAAAAAAAAAAAAAAAAAAAAAAAAAAAAAAAAAAAAAAAGAGAGAGAGAGAGAGACATGAGATGTTCTTTTAACCTTTGCCATAGTATAGTTCAGGGTTTCCTAAAGGGGGACACTTTTGGAAGCACAAGTACACAAGTATAAGCTCAGTGCTTCATTTTCATAGATCTGAGGTCTTAAGAAGCTACAGTGATGCCTTCAACTATGGATTCCCAAAGCAATGGCAAAGACAGCCCTCTGATTCAACTTTACTGTCCAAGGGCCTGCTTCTCAGCAGGAGACAGTGCTTCCTCATCTTCTCCTTCACAACTGATAGGGTCTTCCTTCCAAGCTCATGGAGGAAAAGGTGTCTCAGAGCAGGTCCCTACCAGCAAAGAGCAGCAGAGGGCAGCTGGCCCTGGAGCAGCCCCTGCCGTCCATCACTCAGCACTTCTGCTCCAGCCCTGAAATTTGGTACGAGGCTGGCAGCAGAATCTGGCTACAAAACACATGCACCAGGACAAACCAAAAACATGTGACAGCGTGTAGCATTGCATAAGCACTTGTGAAGAGGGCACTCCTCTCTTTAAACCCATGTTGGTTCATTAGATCAAGAAGTCCTGCTCTCGTGGCTGTAGGAAGAGGAGGAGTAAGGCCAAGGATGCGGATTTGGAGCAGTGTAATGAAATGATCACTGCTGTGCATATGTACAGTATAATGAAAAACAGTCTTGTGGGAGAGGCCAGCCTGGCCTGTGCACCTATCACTGTAGACACTTCCAACACACCCCCTGGCCACAGTGACTGTTTTCTTCCCCTGATTTGGAAACAACCACAACCACCGCAGAGCCAATAGCTTCCCAGGGGACAAAGAGATAACAGTCACCTAGGACTTTCTGTGGAATAAATTTCCTAAACAGAAACTGAGCAGAGTTATCTCTGATGCCTCTGAAAGTGCCAGCTCTCATTTAGCCTTTTATTCCCATCCCATCCTTCCATGGAGCAGTAACTTACACCCATGGGACAGTAACCTACTCTGGGAGCAGGAGTACTTGGTGCAAATCAACTTTTTTTTTTCTTTCTTTCTTTTTCTTTTTTTTTTCTTCTCAGCTAGAGCCCTACCCATTGATGGCTGCACCTTGCACTGAAGTCCTGCTCTGTATCTGAGAAGGTCCCATCAGTGAGGAAAAGATAGAGGACTCCTCCCTGACAATGGGTCGTGCAAACTTGTAATGTATTCCAATGTTTGCCACTTAAAACAGCTGATAGCCTACTGCTTGTAAATCCATCAGAAAAAGAACTTCAGAGAAGATTAATGTATTCACAAATTCATGTGGAAAATTTGCAATTGAAACTGAAGGCAATCCTATGGAAATTATTATTTCTGATATTTTTATGATGAATTTTAACTACAGAAAGGGCAATATTTGAGAGAGAACAGTGTGAGGTTTTCTTCACTTTTTTTTTTTCTTTCAGAATGAACTTTTCTGTTTAAAGAAGATACCTCAATTTCAATAAGCTTTTATCACTACAGAGAAACAAATATTTCTACCAAGTGTAACAACACTTGGGCCAACCAAAGTGGTCAGTTTTGATAAGAAACCTGGAACATTTCTCCTTATTTGGCCTCAACTTAGAATATTTTTTATGTGTCCAGTGGATCAAAACAGAAGCACAATTTCACAATGACTGTTCTGTCTTCCTGATTTTAAGCATGATATTTTACTCACGTGTGCTGTTCTGTTTCAGACAAAGGTATTTCTTCAAGTTTTGGCTCCCTAGCTGTTATTTTCTCTGACACTAATAAACAGCACAGGGCTGCACCAAGGAGTACCTCAGTGTGCATCACATCCCATTAAAATGAAGTTAGTGTAAAGACCCTGCTGGTGAGTTTGTGCTGTCCCTACAGCCATCCTCAAGCCTGCAATAAGGATAGAAGTGACACAGGGACTTGTCAAGTGCAAAACAACTGGGTTTGATGAGCAAAAAGTGAATGTCTGCCACATTCCAATATACAAACAGAGCAGCTTGTGTAGAAGCAAAGGGGATTCAGTTTTAACAATCTGATTATTGCTGAGCATGATTGAGCTCCTAACATTTTACAGCACATCAGAGTGTGAATCTGGCCCTGCAGACACATCTCTCCACAGGACAGGTGAAGAAGGGGCTGCAGGGGCTGTACTGCCAGCAATGGCATAGAGCAGTCCAGGAGGAACAGACTCATGCAGTCAGGCAAGGATTTGCAAACTGAGAGAAGGAACAAGAGCCAGGGATCAGAAAAGCTTAGAAGCCTGCTGAGGTCTGGTGTTCAGATGGGTCTTCCTGAGCAAACATAAGAAAAAATCCAAATAATCAAGTATGTTTTGGACATAAAGCCAGCAGACAAAAGAGCTGAGTTCATTTGGGTCTTTGAGGAAAAAACCCCACAAATGTGAGAGTGTGCAGTACTCTGCCAACTGCATGAGCAATCCTGAAGGATGTTGGAGTAGGACAAATATTTTTTCCCAAAACACATTGAAATTCTCTTAAACTTGGTGTCTCAGTTAGAGGATATAATTCTGTGCCATGAGCACTCTGTAGCCCATAGCCATGATCCTCCCCCTCCCTGGAGGAGGCTCCCCTACCTTCAGTCCATCCTCCAGGCTCCCATAATGAGCCTTCCATCTTGGCTGTGTTTGGACATTAATTCCTTTCCTGGGTGGTTTGCTGTGTGGGTGAGTAGAGATTCTACCTGTCATGATGCTTGATGGGCCAGAAGTTTTGGACCTCATGATATGCAGGGGCAGACCCAAGCTAGAGCACAGCCTTTGGGCTCTTGATGCCCATGGAGAATAAGCTGTGACAGGGGCTAAAGTCTGGACAGTTTCACCCCAGCACAGGAGTGGGATGTGGGCAGGATGTGAACCTGGGAGTTCATCCCAGGAAGAGACTCAAGAGTGGCTGAAGGATACTCCCAGAGTAACTTTTTTTTTCAGTTCTTAAACCAAGGAGAGGTTTGTATGGACCTTCTCAGGTCCATACAGAAGTCTCCTCTACAGAAAGACATCCTGTGTGCTGATGGCACCTCAACATCTGTTCTTTATTTAGGTATCCCCTCAAAATCTGGATCTTGCTTTCATGCTTCCTTCCCTGGGAGAGAGAGCAGATTTTCAAGTCTTTCATATTTATAGATCATTTGACCCTCCTCCTCTCCCCTTCATGTTCCAGACTAGTTTTACAGACTGTCTAGAAAAGAGGCAAAATCCTCAAAGCCAGTGCTGGAGGCACTATCCTCACTCCCAAATCCAAGCTGGGAGGAGAGGGTTGATCTGTGCTCTCTGCCTGCATTCCCATGCATGAGTGCCCAGAGAGGTGCCAGGAGTCCTGGCAGCTCCCAGCCTCAGCAAGGAGCAGAAAGTTTACAGACATGCAACACGTGGCCATCAGCATCAGCAGCTGCACAGGGTGTGGACCCGCTCCACGAAGTCAGCAATTGCAGTGCCACATCTGCTCCTGGAAACAGCCTGATCCTGTTTGTGGCTTGTCACTTTTTTCTTTTCCTTCTGCATGTGGCTGCATGAGGCAATGACAGCTGGAGCAGCCATTCTCACATCTCCTCTTGTGAGGCCCCTCTGAGACAAATGCACCACATTTCCACAAGCCAGCAACAAGCTGGTGACACAAACCAGGGTATCTCCCTGCCCAAGGAGCCCACCCACAGAGAGTCTGAGCTAACTCCTGTAAGCATCTCACAGTTAATGTTATTGGGCGTGAAGGAGTACAAGATTAAAAAATTCCCTCAAGTTCTTCCTATTTGCTTCCACTCTTCACTTGCATATCACCACTTTCCCGGTCTGTGCTGTGGATGACACTGAGCACAAAGTCTGTTTCTCTGAGGCACCACAGCTATGGCTCAGATGGAAAAGGGGGAAGGTCATCTCGGCTGTGCACGTATGTAAAACTTACACCTCTGTGCAGCTCTTGGAACAGAGTTACAGCACTCAAAGGCAGCTCTGGTTTACACCAGGAATTCACTAACAACAGCCTTGAGGAGCTGTTCTTGTACCATTAAATCCCATCCATCCATCCATCCATCCATCCATCCATTTCCCCACTACAATGCCAAATGTAAAACTGATAAAAGAGCACCTATGCCAGGTCTCTTGTCAAGCTTTGGTGCTGGAGGAGGCTGCAAGTTAGCACAGAAAAAATTGGCTTTGTTGGGATGGAAAACCAAGTCCTAACTTCTCAGCTGCAATCATGGTCACTGGGAAAAAACATGACCCAGATGGTCTAATTTAGGTATCTGCTTCGGGGTGAGAAAAGTCACATACAAGAAATGGTTACTTCTCTCTTTCCTATGCTAGCTCCTCTAAAAATTCTTCTTTAGAAAAATTTCTTTTTTTTTTCTTTTCTTTTTCTTTAGACCTGACAGCAATTTAGTCAGAAGACAGCAATGCATTTAATAAGAGAATATCAACAGTCTCATTAATTCACTTACAGACATGCACATCACTGACATATGGACATTTTACAGGACTTTACTGGTCAATTCCCAAATTCAGACTTGCTCTTCTGTTGTTGGTGTGAATTTCCTTTTATCTTAATGAATCAAATATGTCATATAACTCCTAATTACTTTTGCTTTGTACCCATAACACGCAACCTTTCATTCCCTAGTAAATTCAATTTATGAATGGAAAATATGCAGGTCACAACTTATTAGAACGTTCTAAATAAATTGCTGTTTTCAGGCACAACTATTACATTATTAAAAAAAAAAAAAAAAAAAAGCCACAGAACTAATACAAAAGTGTATTTGCTTGGGAGCAAAGAGTACACAGCTGTGTGTGTTGCAACACAACCATCCTGAATTGCAAGGATTCTGTGCTTTTCAAACAACATTCATGACATCTGGGAAATATTTCTGCAAGAATAAATAGGCACATAATGTCCTGAAAGGTAAATGGCTCCTTGTTTCCCCAAAAGCTTTCCAAATCACTCAGCATAAGTTACTGAGTCCCTTTGGTGTGTAAAAAAAACAAAACAAAACAAAACAAAACAAAACAAAACAAAAAAAAAAAAAAAAAAAAAAAAAAACAAACACACACACACACAAAAAAAAAAGTGCTGTAATTTTCATGCTGTTCTGTAGGCACCCTGTACCCACTCTGTAGAAGTATTGGAGGTGGAAGAGGGTAGAATTTTTTTACATCAGATTTATTGATGAGGACAAAAGCTAAGAGCTGCCCGCAGCAGAAATACCTTGTGCAATGTGCATTGTGAGTCACATAGCTCACATGCAGGTTATATTTGCCTTACAAGCTGTAAGGAAAATTATTTGGCTATACGTCAATCTTAGAGCATAGCCCAACTCACCCCTAACTCTTACTACAGCAGTTATGATTAAATATTTCCCTCTTAAGTGGAAAAAAACCCACATTTTTCCCACCCTCATGTCAGTCAAAGGTAGAAGTTTTAGTTTAAAAAAGCTACTTCTGCTCCAAGATTTTGAGGGATTTTAAGCCCAGAAAAGAAAGGCAGGCTGCTTTCCCCTGTAACAGCAATGAAATAGAACCACAAACACAATCTCCAAGACCCTAACAAAATGTGTCTGCAAAACAAAATTGCAAAGACCTGAAGGAAAATTTTTACCTCAAATGTGCGCAGGACTTTAGCCAATGCCCCGACTTCTTCTTTCAGAGAGAAAATCAAAGAAATCACACCATTTTTATTGGAGGAGTCTTCAATGTACCTAGATTCCTGGAAGGAAAGAAAAAATACAGAACCAAGAATTACTACCATTGACCCTAGGAGTCAATTTTGCCTCTCTTCATTTGCCTTTTGCACAGCACCAGCGATGTAAAGAGGGCATAAAATAGCTCAAAGCGGGAATCAAGGCAACTGTTGCCGCAAGGAGCAGAGAAGCGCTGGGGCCGCTCTGATTTATGATGGTAGAGGCACAAATCCCTTCTCTCAAACTAGAGCCCTCATGAGAGCAACTTAGTCAAAAAGGACATACAAATAAGCCTCACTTCACCCCCCAGGGATGACTGGAAATATTACTGCACTTTGGTTTCAGCTACAGTGCAGAGTCCTTCCCTCAGGCTTCCTTTTCATCAACACTCAGGGTGAAGCAGAGCAATGTGCGTGAGCTCTGTGCAGAGATGCAGAGCATGATCTGTGTTTCCCTTCAGTTCTGCTTGTACCTTCCAGGTATCTCCAGGAGAGAAGCAGTATTCACAGGAAGGATATGGAAGGCGATTTTAAAATAAACTAATAACATCAAGCAAAGTAAATAAAAGGGAAAAAAAAAAAAAAAAAGTTGGAGTAAACATTTAGCTCTTCCCTAAATCCCATAATGTGTAAAGATTCAGTTAGGGCAAGATGTGTTTTCATTTATGCTTGTTTCCTTTCTCTTACGATTTTCTGCTCTACAAATTTCAAAAGGCAATTTACAGTACTCTCAAAGGTTTATTTTCATTATTTTCATGGTTCTCATTAATCTAATGTCTTTGCATGTCTCTACATATGTTTCTTTTCACAAAAGCTCTGTAAAGCAGGGAAGAGCTATTTCACCACTCAGTTTCAAGAAGAAACTGAGCCCTAGAGTAGAGGCAGATCTTAAAAACTGGGTACTTGGCATGGCAGGTAAATGCCTGCTAAGATTTCAATCACTTAATTTTTCTGATACCACAGTAAATTTGTTGTAAAAACTTTTGGAGGACACATAAACATCTTATTTGCCTTTTTTTTTTTTTTTTTTTTTTAAACATCTACTGGCTTTAGACCAATTGCCTGTGGTTGGCATTTCCAAGATCACACCAGGCATCTGCAACACAGATGAGTCCTGGTGTAACCAGTCCTGGGCTAAAGCTTGATTCAAGGTATCCATTCAAATATTCCTTATAAAGATCTGTATTTTTGGGCAGAGCTTGCCCTCATTATGGCTATTGCTCAACTGAACATATAAATCAGAGTAAAAAGAGTCCCAGTTCCCAAATACTGTCCTCAGTAAAGATAGCCTTTGTAGAAGGCAAATTAATAATCAAATCCAGCTGCCCTGAAGCCATAAAGTTCTTGGTGGGCCTACATTTCCTGAGGCAGAGCTATGAAGAGCTGCCTTCTTTTGTAAAGTAAATAATTGCTGATTCTTCAAGCCATCTCCAAGGCTGCCTCCAAGGTTGCTGCTAACAGACTGGCTACATATTTTTCTATGTGGCTTTGTTTCCAGAGGCTGCAAAGGTTTTCCAAATGTCTTCCAGCTTTATAAGGGACCTCTAGTGGGAACTGCAGTAGAAGTTCTGGCTTTATGCACCAGAAGGAAGATTGCCACCTGTTCAGTTGGGACACTTCTGCAGCATCTCTGTCTCCTGAGTCCTCATCCAGCCAGAGAGTCAGCCCAGCTCTTTACATGGGGAGGACCAAGAGGAAAAGCAGCTGGAATTGATGTGTCAGCTGGCTAATGAAACCCATTTACACCTCAAGCAACCACAAGGGAAAACCATGACAGGAGTCCGGCAAAAGTCAAAACAAATGTCTGTAGTGGTGAAATTTTACAGCAGTGTGACCAAACTGTCACCTCAAACACTGTCCACGCATTGCTTTTTCCTCCTGTTTTCACCTACCACAGCCAAAACTGATCTTAAGGACAGAACTGTCTCCATCACCGTGTGTCCAATGGATAAAGATTTTGGTTTTCACTGGCAGCAATAAAACTGCAGTAAAAGACATGCAATTATATATATAAAATATTCTTACTAAGTCATGGTGCGTGGACCAGCTTATATGACAGCTGGACTCGAATGTGCGTGACAAACGAGGAATTTGTGGTTTGGATACTTGCAGGGGATATAGTCTAAAGTTGAAGTCCAGAAAGGTGATTCTGATTGTAATAACTGATCTCTTTGTACAATGAGATTGCACGAAAAAGCCTTCAAAAACCTTTTCAAACACATTAGTCACTAGCCTTGATTTGTTGAGATCAGCTTTCAATCTGTCCTCAGACATTTTCCCACTCCTGTAAATGAATTTATATTGGTGCTTAGGAGAAAGACACATTGCAGCAGGGAGTAGGCACTAATGCCGTACACACCCTCATACTTGCTTAACTTCTTGCACATCTGCATATGCCCTCAGTTCCCTGGAAGGTCTTTTAACAAGTGTCAGTCTCTGCCTGAGCCTCTCACAGAGACGACAACTTCAATTGCAAAGGGGGAGAAGACTAAAACGATTGTTTTCCTGGTACCCAGCTCTTATCAGCATATACGAAGGCAGCCTGCATCAATACACACTGCAGATAAACCTCAACACATGCACTGGAGGTGATAGCAGCAAAAACACAGGCACTCACATTATTGTTGAGCTTTTTGTAGTACTTATGCATAGTTTTAACTGATGATCAGCTTTTCCATTCTCATTTTGGACGATAACTTCTCGTTCCTCAAGGAATTGCCGCTTTGGGGTAGTTCTACTGTTGTTACTATTGTGATTATGATTCAGAGTCAAAGAAATAATTTTATTGTGCTGAAATATTGTCTCTGTGATATGTACATGTGATTTATGGTATGCAATAAATTCAGCCATGATTTTCTTACAGCAATATTTTTTAGGCTGGGGGTTTTTTTTCCAGGAAATAAAATAAAAACCAGTTGATGAGCAGGAACAGCCATCCCTGGACCTAATACAATCTCAAAGAAAGTATTACGTAGATGCAAGGATAGGTTTACCTGAGCATAAACCTGCATTTTTAGTTAGCCACTTTGTACATAGATTGGTATTGCCATTCTGACACAGGTGGTAGTATTAGGGGCCAATAACACAATCCTGTCAGCCTTCTAATCCATTGCTGAGACATTTAGCTAAAGCCTTTCAGAGTGAATCCAACACTGTTAAAGCCCGAGAAAGTTTTTCTTGCAATTTCAGGGATGTAAAATTTTCATCTCTCTGTTGTAGAGTTCAAACTTCCTAGATATGCAAAATAGGAGGGAAGGGGAAAATATCTCAAACTAAAAAATTTCTGAGTTACTTGTGAAAATGGAACTAGTTACCAAGTCAGATTTCTTAAGGCATTTAAATGCTGATCACCACAGTGGCTGGAACCAAGCCATTACACAACCTGGATAAGCTGCAAGGTGAGACCCTAGAGAAATGTTGTGGGAGTTCTGCCTCAGCACACAAAGCAGGAGGAATAGAGGCTTCCTTGGCATCTCTGCTCTTATAAAAAATAGAAGCCCTTTTTTGCACATCTGATGCAGCTTGTCTCTGGCTTCAGCATTGCATAGGACACATAAGTGCAGAATTTTGTCCTAATAATTAACCATGCTGGCCTCATGTTACAACATTTGCCCGTGCAGTAACATCAGTACCTGTACTGAAAAGGCATGAACTCCAGGTCTTTCCTTTATTTCCCAACACAAAGAATTCAAAGTCAGTCAGTAAACATTAAAAAAAAAAAAAAGAGGACAAGTGAGTTCTAAAATTTAACAAAAGCTCCACCAGAAGAGCACATAACTTCATCTGTTTTTCTTTAACAAAAGAAGACAGCTTTTTTTCATCACACATGTTTAAGAGCTCTAATAAGCTACTGGTCTTTTCCAATTCTTTGTCTTTTTGCCATGTATGCAAGAATACTGTTGCAATGTTTGTGTGCATTCTCACTGCCTTTTTGTGAGCACAATTGACAGAAGACAAGTATGGGGGCTACCAAAATTGTTCAGGTACTAAAAAGCATCACGACAGGCCACCTTGATTCTTCCCCTCTTGGGTCACACTGCCTCTCAGAGAGTGGAAGACGAGCACAGGAGTGCAGAAGTGAGGCAGAACACCCCTCCACCTCTTCAAAAAGCAGGCACAGACCTTATCACTTACCTGGAAAGATTCACCATTCATCTTGCAGTGCTGTGAATCCATGTTGCAGTGGCAGGGAGGCGTCTTCACAATAGCAGGTGAAGTCTTCTGATTTAACTGCAGTGTCCAGAAATCTGTGCAAAGGTATTTAAAGTAGAGCTAGCAAGTCAGAGCCAACCCCTTCCCCAGCTCCCTCCCCTGGACAGCATGCCAAGGGGGCGTTCTCCCTGCACGCCCACCCCACCCACCCCTGGCACATGAACCAGCTGCCATCCCCTGGGAGTCCCACGCCTGTGTGGAGTGGCTCTCCAGCAGATTGTTTCTATCTGCACCCAAAGTGGAGGAGCAGCATGTTCTGAATTAACAGCCTTCCTCCTCCTGATCAACATCAGCTGTCTTCATTTTTTCACATCAACACATCATTTTCAGTTCAGCCTCTGGCCCATTCCCTCCCAGTGCAGCTGCGTGTTCAGCCTCAGGTGGGTTTCCCACGGAGGTCACTCCCCTTGAACAGACATCAGACATTCTCTAGGCTGTGTTCTTTGGATGTCAAAGGTCAGGAACAGAAGGCCCTGGCAAGGCATGGTAGCTGAGGGATTTGTCCTTTAGTAAGGCCTCTGGGGCTGCTTCCAAAGAGGTCAGAGAGTGGGAGACACCACCCCACTCACCGGACACTGGAGAGAGATACCCAGTACAAGGAAAGCATGAGACAGGAGTCAGCAGCATGAACCTCACACTGGGATATGAGCCTGAGCATGGGGAAAGAGAAGAAGGTAAAGGAAGAAAAGGAGCAGGAAAGAGTACATCAGAACTCCAGGGCAGGAAGATGCAGAAGAACTGCAGATTATTAAGTGTGCTTGCGTATGGTGTCAGCCACGGAAAGCACAAGGGCAACAGGGTGCAAATGATTTCAGGAAAGGTTAGTAAAGTATTGATATGAAAGAGCCCAGGTTTGGCTTAATGAGAGTCACCAAAGGGGATGAAGGAAATTGGAAAGCTGTAGCCCAATATCAGAGGGCAGGTGAAAAAATGAAGCAACTAGGCAAGTATCTGTCTTGCTACTTGGGAAGATGAAGTCTTACAGAGACAAATTGTGCCAAGGCAGGTAATCCTGCTATATTTTCATGAAGAAGACAAATTCTCTTTACTGTTATTTTGTCCTTGAGGTAAACTCTACTATGCACACCTGTGCTTGTGTTAGTGGTGAACACTAGCAAAGACTTACTGTTAATTTTTCATACGTACAAAACCCAGCAGCCTTACAGTGGGGAAACTGAGTGGAGCCCTTTTCAGGGTTCTCAGTCCAAATCCGTGTTGGACCCCATGACTTGGGGTCAGAATCCATCCCACTGAAATTATTGATTATATAACATGCATCTGAAGTAACTCAGTGCTTTGGGTGCAAATACATACCTTTTTCAGAAGAGCTGCTTCTTTGTGCATCCTGAAACTGCCTGCAGGGATAAGTTATTTCTGAAATGATAAGCAAGGATGTGGTACTGGCTGACAGGTCAAGATAGCCAAATGTGATGCACCCTAAACACATGGAACCCTGCTCACATGGCAGTAGGATGGGGCAAGGAAAGGCAGAGCACTAGGGGAAAGTATCCCCAGTAATTGCCAGTAATAGAAAAACTACTGTTTGGGGGTTTTTTAACTACTCAGACAGTAAATTTATTACGGTAGCCAATATTTTGTGTCCTGTGTTTGTGCAGCACAAGGCACAGTCCTATCCATGATAGGAAGACTGAAGGCCACCTTGGAAAAAAGTAACAGTGAGATGAGGATGGTGACAAGTCTGATTATAGCCCTTATGCAGGACAAGACAGATCCCAGCAACCAGTCTTGTTTACTTTCCCAACACACCATGCCTTGCCCCTTGGTGTATTTTTCAATGAGATAAACTATTATTTCCTCTGGTTTTGCCTTCTCTTTTCTTCCTTATTTCTTTTCTTTTCACTAATCTTTTATCTCTCTTTTACTTCTTTGTGGCTTTTACATGCTTTTGGGTTTTGTTCCTTCCCTTTCTCCATCCCTTTTCTTACATATGTTCGCTCTACCCAATGGTAATGGCAAAGTGAAATATCAAAATACTGCTCATGCCAAATCTTTGTAATTATCTATTTTCCCTCCTACCCCCTGCTTTTTGTATTTATTTTGCAAGATTATCTCTTACCGCTGTTGTTACACAATCATAATATCACCAGTGTATTGCCACCAGTTCACTGTTTAATCAGTCTGCACTGTCAGAAGCTGCCTGGTAGCAAAATGCTGGAGGAAACAAAGCTCTGTCTTGCCAGGAGGAATATCCAAATTCTCTTGTTTTGGAGCAAAGCGGTGTGTGGAGGCGTGTTCGTGTGTGCCCAGTGACATTACTCTAGGAATATGCAGTTGCATCAGCATCTGTTACCTTGGGCCATTTCAGAGTCCAAATTGCTGGAGTTTCCCTGTTCTCCTTGAAGTACTACTTCAGTGTTCCAAGCATGGGTTCATCCCCCTCCAGTGAAACTGCCAATCCACTCGGGTTTCAAGTTCCCTCACGTGCCTGATTCCCCGGCCAGTGTAAGCACCTGGGCTTTAAGTCTGTTAGTCCTGCTCTGGGCTTTTGCTGCAGCACTGTGCAATATCTCTCCTTTCAACTGTATGCAGATATGCCCTGGTGTCCCACCTTGCCTTTGCCTAAAAGCATGTGTTCTCTGTCCAAAGCACACTTTCTTTGGGAACACACATATACATGCATGCACCACAAGTAGTCCGTTCTGGCTGTGCCCTCAGCAGCAGCTCACAGGGCTCTTTGCGCTGAAGTTGGCAGGCTCCCCCCGGCCAGCACTATGCAAGTTCAAAGGGCCACGGACTTTGGCTGCTTTTCAGACTGCTCTTTGCTACCCATTTGCAGTGGTGGCTTTCCTGGAGCTGTGAGTCTTTGTGTCCGAGAAAGGATGTCCCTTCCTGTGCCGGGACACTGGGCCTATCCTTGGCCTGCAGCTCCCTGCCTTCCCTGCTGGTTCAGGGTGCCCCCGCGCATGGGAGGGAGCAGTGAGCAATGAAAGGGGGATTTTCTAACGAAAACAGAAGCTTGTGGAAAAAATTCCTAGGTGAGGATTCCATGAGTATATGAGGTGGTTTGCGTTTGTGTGCATGGCAGGGGAACATCCCCCTCATCAATATAGTGTATGCATTTACTAGAGATCTCAGGGTGCTGTAGCCCTCCTTTACACTCCAGACAGGCAGTATTTCCTCGCGCCTCCCTCTGCATCGTGCTAGCAAAGCCGCCCAGCCATATCCCCGGCGTATTGCAGAGTCAAAGGCTCCGCGGGACCTCAAGGCTGCCCCCATCCATCCCTCCCCGGATTTCCCAGGCTCTTTCACTCCTGGGCGCGGGCGGCCGGGAGGTGGCACTGTGTCCTCACGGCAGAGATGGCCGGCGGGAGCGGGGATCCCGGCTCTCCCGGCTGCCTGCCCGCCCCGGGAATAGCGGGGGATCCGCCACACAGCCCGCGCAGGCATCACCCAAACCCTCTCCTTCCCCTCCTGCCAGGGGATCGCCACTTCGGAGGAGCCGGGAACAAACTACCCCCCACCCAAAACAGTTGGCTCTCCAAAAAGTGGCGCTGGGGGTACGCGGGAGGGCAGCCCGGTGTGATTTCTCCCCCGGGGCTGGCTGTGACGGACGCGCAACTCGTGGACGCACAATGGGGCCACCCGGCAGAGCCGGCAGCGATGGGCTCTGCTCCGCGGGCGCGGAGGGCAGGGGAGCAGCGGGCGGCACCGCCAGGCGGGACCCGCGGGAGCTGCGGAGGGGCGAGCGGGACGGGGCCGCGACGGGGAAACGCTGCTTCGGCGGCTGGTTTGGTTTGGGGGTTTTGGGTTTTGGCTTGTTTTGGTTGTAGGTGGGTTTTTTTGTTTGTGTTTTTGGTGTGGTTGGGGGGGGGGTGGTTTGTTGGTTTGGTTGGTTGGTTGGTTTTTTGTTTGGTTGGTTGGTTGTTTTGTTGTTTTTTGTTGTTGTTGTTTGTTTTGGGGTTTGTTTGTTTGTTGTTTGGGGTGTGGGGTTTTTTGGTTTTTTTTTTATTTATTTTTTTTCCCCCCTGTGTTTTTTCTTTTTTTTTTGTCAGCCCTATATGCAAACTGTCACTTCAGGTTAGCACAAGACCTGATGTAGCTCATTAGCATGAGCTGTATCTAATATGCTTAAAACCTCTAATTATTTATTATGCCCTAATTGGCAGCCCAAGAAATGTCTGCAAAGTGATGAGTGTTCATCCCAAGACGCCTTTTGAGGAGAAATCAGCAGCGGCCCTGGTCAAACGTCATTTTTAATTCTTCATTTGTGCACAGGATTTTTTCCCCTTGTAGACGATACAACACTAAGAAAACTTGAGCTTGCTACCCCAACAACCAGCCTTCTCCATCCTGGGCAGGATAGGCAACAATTACTCAAGAATAAGGTTTCATGGTTAAGTTCTTATTTCCATAAAGGGATGCTTAGGAAGAGGCATTAAACTTTATCAAGTATGCAAAAGTGCCAACACAAGGTCTGTAAAAATTACTTAAGCAAAAGCAACATCTTGCCTTTTTGGGAGAAAGTAATTTTCCTCACTTCTGAAAGTAGCAAATGTTGAAAATTATATTCACATGGAAATTGTTTAAAAATAAGTTTACCTCTCTTGGGTTGACCCCCCCACACACACACACACATTCCTTTCAAAGTGCTTTTTTTTTTTTTTTCTTCCAAGTCTGTATTATGTTTCTTCGGGCCGCACCAACTATTTATTTATCTTTATTCTTTCTCTCTTTCTTTTCATTCATTATTCTCTCTCCCTCTCTTTTTTTTCCCCCTTCCTTGTGTGTGTGGCTTCTCGGTCTGATCTGTAGCTTGTTACCACCCACTGCACGCTCTCTCCTGCAGCCGAGGTGTTTCTATACAAACTTTAGCGTCCAGTTGTCATATTAATTATTACACTGAGTAATGACTGAAATAGTCAAAATAAGGGGAGACTCAAGAGAGCTTTTTCTTGCTGCTCAAAGATTCAGCAAAGAAGCCTTGCAACAAAGCACTAATTGGTCCCCAGAAATACTCTGACAAGGCATGGAAGATAGGTTTCATAAAGCCCAGCAATTGTGAAGGGGGAAAAGATCCTTGAATAGACCCCACGCTTCTTTTCTAAACTCTCTTGCTGAGCAAAAAATGGACTGCTTCTTGAATACTGGACTGATCTTGAATGCTATACCCAGCAGAGAAAAAAATGCACCATTTATTGTAAGTTTTTTTTCCAGCTATTCATGTGTTCTATGTGGAGAATAAGCTGGTTTTGTTTACCATGAAAGACCTTTTACTTTATTTTCACTCTTGGGGGGGAAGCTGGAAAGGCGAGGGGGAGGGCGAGGGGAGGGAGAGAAACACATGTGCCCAAATCCAGACGAGCTGCCTACTGTAACAAAATGGAGTGTAACAAATCCTACAGAAGTCCCAAATGTATCGATTCTTTGAAGATCTATATAGATTAACGACTTTCGTTCTGCTTTCCTAAGACAGCATTTAATCATAACGTAAATGGCCTTTAAAAAAGAAAAGAAGCGGGAAGAAAAAAAAAAAAAAAAAAAAAAAAATAAAAACCAGAGTTGGTTTGGTTTTTGGTTTTTTTGTTGTTGTTTGGTTTTTTTGTTTTTGTTTTTGGGTTCTTTTTGGTTTTTTGGGTTTTTTTAAGGCAAGGACTTCAAAAGACCTCATGAGTGGGGCTACAATTTAGGCACACAAAAAAGTCACTAGAAAATAATGACAGTTCAAGATTAAATAAATAAATAAATAACTGAAATAAAAGTGCCAAATGAAAAGGGCAAGGGCTATTTATCATTATATTACAATTAAGAATTTTAAGGTGCAGGTGCAGGACTGTGCTAGGAGTGTGTGGAAGCAGGGGATCTTGGAGCGATATTTATTATCTAGAAATCTGGTCCCTTACTCTGTGCAGTCAGCACACAGAGGGGCTGGTGAGATCAGACATACCTGAGACATGAGAGTTTGTTCCCCAGTGGCAGTGGGGGGAAAAGGCTCTGCCCCCCTGATCCATCCCCCACACAAACACATACCAGCACCCAGAGAAGCCAAATGGGTAAGGGCCACAGAGGCACAGCCACATGAGTTACACTTGGTGACCTCTGGAACTCACCAATTTGCCTTTTTAAGAGCCCTCTGAGACTGGAGAAGGGACCCAGAAACTCCAGTCTTATTCTGCCACTTCCATGAAAAAGGGCAGGGATATCCCTACATGGTGCTTCTACACCAGTTCTGGAAGTAGGCTGCTCCAGAAGAACTAGTCTGTTTAAATATATATATAGTTTACAGGGCTGCAATTACTTTGATATTTCTGTTAGCACGTCCCAAAGTCCCAATGCAGAACTGGTGACACAACAACTGCTTCCAGCGCAGTCCATTCTGACATCACACAAGGGATGTCGAACAAACCATGCAGGACACCTAGAACTGAAGAAGGAGAGCACCCCAAACAGGAAATACAAGCAAACATCCTGCTAAGGTCTGGCTGTTCTGCCCAAGAGTGGATAAAGTAAGTTAAAACATTTCCCATGTGATGAGACAGCAGGCTCGAAGTCAGAAAATGGTCAGTGATCAGTGAAGAGGCCCCAGAATAAATATGACCACACAGAACTACTTCACATTTTTCATCACACATGTATTAAAAGCTGATATGTTGAAAAAAATATTAAAAAATACTAGCTAGCAGGTGCACATTGAGGTTCTCCTGTGCTATGTTTCTGGTTAGCACTTTTTAAATTCACACACAAGCCAGGGTCAGAAATGCAGTGGTGGATCAGAAGTGATTTCTACAGCTCCAGGCTGCTGTAATTGAGGTCAACAACAGCACAGGGCTTACTTTTGCAGTCATTTCCACCGAAACCTTAACATGGACTGTGCAGATCTCCTTCCATGCTTTGGAGCTGGTGTATCAGGGACAAAAGCCACCTGCCAGGTGGCTTCCTAGAGCCATAGTATTACCATGGCAAGGCTGTTATTCCATGCTCTTTTTAGTGGGTTAGAGAGCACACACATCTGAGTTTACAGAGTGGAAAGATGCAGAGAGAGTGGAGATGAGACAGAGTAGAAGGCAGAAAATGTGCTAAAGATTTCAGAAATACATTGACATGTGAGAGGCAGGAGGGCAGGGCGGGAATGCCAGGATCAGCATTCTCCGGTGCTAAGCCTGGCCATGTCTCTGCAGCCCCAAGGGTGAGTGCGACCTCAGACTCTCAGCACCTTAGCGTTTGCTTTTCCTCATTTGGTCCTGAACCACAAGTGAGACTTCACCTGGGAGCAGTGATAACTTCCCCTGCACAGGCCAGGTCCATCCCGATTCCCCCTTCACAGGCAAATGCCATTGCCTGCTTGGAAAGCTGGTGACCTACTTCCAGTTTTCAGGGTGCCACCGGAGGAGCAGGGGGTCAGTGGCTTCCCCAGGCCCAGCAAGCACCGTGTGGCCTGGGAAATGGGATCTGGGTGGGCTGACTCCACACCTGCCAGCTCTGCTGAACACACCCTTACTTTATGAGGCAAACCTCCTCCCTCCCCGCCCTGGATCGTCCGCGTGGGACGTGCCCGAGCGTGGTTTGTTCTTTCTCTCCTGACAGGCTCACCCTGTGGTGCTCAGCATTTCAGAGGGGGAATTCGAGGTGACTTCTCCCGAGAGGTCTCTACCCTGCTCTACCCTCAGCCGCCCTCCTCCTATCACCCAGCCCGGCTCACCCGTGCTTGTCGCTAGCTAATAGAGCCATCAGGCCGTCCGCGAAGCGTGTGCGGTGCCGGGCACACGCGGCTGCGGCCGCTGGAAGCGAGGGGGACGACAGCCTCCGGCGGTGGGGCTCGGACACTCACGGAGCTCAGCCCGGCAGCGCTCGGTGAGCGAAGGGAGCGACCTGGTGCTCTCTAGGGACAAGAAGAAGCCGAGGTCCCGCGCACGAAGTTTCCCCGAAACTTCCCCGCGTCCCGCAATGGCAAGGGCGCTTCCCCCGCGGGCGCGCACCGCTTTGCCTGCCCACGCCACGGGACTCCTCCCTGCCTACACGTCCCGCACCGCGGCTCTCCCTCCCCTGCAAACCACGGCAGGTGCCGCTGAGGCGGCCCCAGCAGGGGATGCCCCGCACGCCCTGGGGCTCCGCCGGGAGTCACCCCCGCCTCTCCCTCAGCCCGGTCCGCACCCCGTCTCGGGCACCCCTCGGCGGGCAGGGCTCCCTCACCCCTTTCCCTTTCTCCCTCACGCTCTCCCGCCCCCGCGCCGCCCCCCCCCCCCCCCCCCCCGCAGCGCCCACGCGCGCCGCCCCCGCCCCGCCCCCGGCCCTCGCGGCGCCCCGGCGCGGGTGTTTGCTCAGGGCCGGGAGCGCGGCACGCGCCGGGCGCACGCACTTGCGACAACAAACCCGCGAGCGGCGGGGGCGGCGCGCGGGGCGGGGGAGCGGCGGCGGGGGGCGGCGGGGGGCGGGGCCGCGCGGCCGCCAGCGCGTGTGCGGCGGGGGGCGCGGGGGCTCGTGTGTGTGCGTCCGTCCGTCCGTCCGTCCGTCTCTGCGTGTGTGTGTGTGTGTGCCCCGCGCTGAAAAGGCGGAGGCGCTCCGCGCATCGCGGCCGGCAAAGCCGGGGAGCGTGGAAGGCGCAAGGTGCAGAGTGTGGGTGTGTGTGAGCGCGGGGGGTGGCGGGGGGAGGTTTGTCTGTCTGTCTGTCTGTCTGTGTGTGTGTGTGTGTGTGTGTGTGTGTGTGTAGGAGAAGGGGGGGGGGCGAGCCCCGTCCGCCCCTTATAAGAGACACAATCCTCAGCCACTTTTTTGCAAAAGGGGCTTTGCAAAGCAGCCTGCGCACACGCGAGCGCCACGAGCCTCCCCGCGGCCGCCGCACGGAGGGCGAGAGGGAGGGGGGCGGGCAGAGCCGCCCGCCGTCCGCGCCGCCCGCCCGGCTCCGCCGTCCGCTCCCGTCCGTCCCCGCTTTCCCTTTCCCCGGCCGTCTGTCGCCTGGCTCCTTTTTTTTTTTTTTTTTTTTTTTTTTTTCCCCTCAGTTTTAAATTGAACGTTGGAAGTTTTTCTTTTTTTTTTTTTTTCTCTCTCTCTCTCTTTTTTTGGTTTTTTTTTTTTTTTGTTTTTTTTTTTTTTTTTTTTTTGGTGGTGTTGGGGGGTCGGGGACCGGCCGTCGCTCGGGCGCCCCCGCCTCGCAGGACGCTCCCTCGCCTATGGCCAGCGGCAGCCCCGCCAGGATGTCCAGCGCCGCCGGGCAGCCGCCCTTCCTGCAGCCGGCGTGCTTCTTCGCCGCGGCGGTGGCCGCCGCCGCCGCCCCTCCGGGGCCGCCCCCGGGGGCGCCGCCGCCGCAGCTCAGCCCAGCGGGCGGGCAACCCTCCCCGGGCGGCAAGCCCTCGGCGCCGCGGGCGGCCAAGCGACAGCGCTCGGCCTCGCCGGAGCTGATGCGCTGCAAGAGGAGGCTCAACTTCAGCGGGTTCGGGTATAGCCTGCCGCAGCAGCAGCCGGCGGCCGTGGCGCGGCGCAACGAGCGGGAACGCAATCGGGTGAAGCTGGTGAACCTGGGCTTCGCCACGCTGCGGGAGCACGTCCCCAACGGCGCTGCCAACAAGAAGATGAGCAAGGTGGAGACGCTCCGCTCCGCCGTCGAGTACATCCGCGCCCTGCAGCAGCTGCTCGACGAGCACGACGCCGTCAGCGCCGCCTTCCAGGCAGGCGTCCTCTCGCCCACCATCTCGCCCAGCTACTCCCACGACATGAACTCCATGGCGGGCTCCCCCGTCTCCTCCTACTCCTCCGACGAGGGCTCCTACGACCCGCTCAGCCCCGAGGAGCAGGAGCTTCTCGACTTCACAAGCTGGTTCTGAACGCCGGCCGCCCTCCCGGCAGGTGGGTAGGCGGAGGGCCGGGGGATGCCGGGGCGAGAGCGGGGGGACGGACGCGGGGCGGAGGGGCCGCAGCCGCCGGCGGAGGGGGCGCAGCCGGGGCTGCCCCTCGGGCGGGCGCTGCGTGCCCCGCGGTGCTTACGAGCGCTTCTGCGGCCCGACGCTGCACTAGTCCCGGCGCGGCTCTGATCTCTCCCTTTTATTGTTACAGGACAGTTGCAAAAGAGGGGAAAAAAAAAAAAAAGACCACCAAGCAAACAAAACCGCCAAACAACAACAACAACAAAAAACAACAACAACAAAAAAACCCCACAAAACAAGATCACACACAGAGAGACAAAAATCCACGCAGAAAAAGAACCTGTTGCGTTTCCAGCTTCCCTGCCGTCGGAGGGCGGTGCGGGCACGTCTCTCGGCGGGCGGGCACAGCGCTGCGCGTCGCGGGGGCGGTCGGGGCGGTCGGCCCCGGCCCCGGAGACCGGCCGGCCTTTGCACTCCGTCGCACTGCCGCGGACTGCGCCTCGGCGGAGCGGGTGTCCGGCGGGGGAGCCCCGGGCCGCGGGAAAGGACGCTGCGCTCCTCGGCAGGCGCGGGAGCTCCTCTTCCTCCTCCTCAGCAGAAAGGCGCCCCATCTTCGCACCTCGCTGCGGCCGCGGCCCTTCAGAGACTGGCGTTCATCACCTGTGGACAAGTTAGTTTCCCGATGTCTGTGGAGATGCTGAAGTTCAGCTATGCTGTACTCAAAGAAGTCCCTGGAGCCCCGTCTATCCCCCCCATCTCCCTGTGCCTCTCCCTCCCTTCGATCCAAGCTTTTCCTCTCGTTTCCATCATAGAATGCTTCCAATTTTTTTTTTTTTTTTTGTGAATTTTTTTATGATAAGAAAATCTATTTGTATCTATCGTAACCCGGTTGGGGATATATTAAGCTATTTTTGTACATAAGAGAGAGAGAGATTTATAGAGGTTTTGTACAAATGGTTTAAAATGTGTATATCTTGATACTTTTTTAATATGTAATGCTTATTACCTCTTCATGTTTAGACTCGTAGTCAACGTTACCTTACAACTGCCATTTTTGTATGTGGTTTTGTAAAGGACTTGGATTTCCTCCAGATGTACTTTAGCACCAATGTGTCTTACTTTATAGAAACTTTGTTAATGTATTAATAATGTCATTAAACAATGTTCAAAGTGAACAAAGTTTATGCAGCTATTGTCCAAACGCAAAACGGTAGCCATTTGTTTTCATATGCTGCCTTTTGGGAAAACAAACAAACAAACAAACCAGACAAGCAAACAAACACCCCCTCCCCACACTGCCTTTTCTTACTGTTTTATTACAAACTTACAAAGGTCCTGCCTGTATAACCCTATTTTATACAAACTAGTTTCGTAATAAAACTTTTTTTTTAATTAAAATGAACAGCTGCCTATCGCATGCAATTTTTTTTCTTTCTTCCATTGACAACAATGAATGTAAGGACAGAATATTAATCGATGTTAAACCGGAGCTAACTTGCATATGAAGTGTTTGTATCTGATGGATGTAACATATATATCTTTATCTCTATATAAATATGCAAAGATCTAGCGCTATCAATATTGTTTTCTTGCCCTTCTGTGTTGCAAATGTGTATCCAAATCAAAAGGCGAGGGGATGATTAATGATTGCATTGTCCTTCCTGAAAGCACTGCACATTACAGAATTCCCCCCAAAGCCTAAGTCTTAAAAGAGAGGGCGCTCCATCCCGCGTTTCGGCGGTGTGACCCTGTCCTCCTCCGCGGCTCTGACCCAAGGGGGCAGGCAAACACGGGGGATGGCACAGCCGCCGCCACCCAAAACACGGGGCGCTGTGTTGCCTCTGCGAAGACAGTGGCTGGGTAAATAAAACTGTCGCGGGGAAGACGGGAAGCGAGAGATGGGAGATAAAATTAAATAAATAAATAAAGTAGTAGAAATCCGTGGCGGCGTAGAGATATTGGTCTTTCCAAGCTTGTTATTCTGCCCAAATAGCGTGATCTGCCTGTAAAAGTACCCAATTACCAAGACTCAAAAAGAAATTGGACTCTTCCCCCAGTCCCCGGTTCTTTTTTTTTTTTTTTTTTTTGGCTAGCCTGCTTGTTGTCAGTTAGCAGGGACGTGACCAGAATTCGCCTTCTTTTCGCCTGGCTCCTGCATCACTTGCAAATTCAGTTTGCGTGCACCAAGCCAAGCGGAAAGCAAAGCTCAAAATGCATCTTACAAAAAAAAAAAAAAAAAAAAAAAAAAAAAAAAAAAAAAAAAAAAAAAAAAAAAAAAAAAAAAGACCAGGGAGAGCCAGTGTGTCGTACGGAGTTAAAAAGAAAAAACCTAGTCTGCTGCGCTACAAATGTGCCGTCGAGTTGCGAGCGATGCACTATTTTTAAAAAAAGAAGAGGGAAAAACTTTGGTGGAGGAGCCCGGAATTTTCCCTCTGTGTGTGTATGTGTAACCATATATGTATATATGCACGGACGCATGGACGTTTTTACATGCGTATGTCAATACATAGTCCTTCCTGCATTGCTTTAAAAGTATACACACGTCGACCCCTTCGCCTCCTCCCCCCAGGCCCTGAAATGATCAATAAGTGATTTAATCGTGGTGGGGAGGGAAGAGGAGGGGGAGGACGGGACGGGAGGACGGGACACGATGGGGTCACGAAATCCCTCATTACTTTAGCACAAACACTCATTGTTTTAACCGCTCGTGGAACTAATGTTTAGTTATGAAAATAATAACCGTTATATGTCGCCATCCGCTCTCCCTTTACAGCATCTCCCTTTTTATTTACCCACTTTTGCAAGTGTACAGATAAGGTATGCAAAGAAAGTGTAGCGAGTAATTTATAGCTATGAATATAACATTAGGATAATGTTTCATTCTGTTACAAAGGCGAAATTTCTCTTCCTTGTGTAGACAGGTGTTCTTTTTTGCTCACTTCTGAATAGTAAATATCCAGACTCATTAAACTAAAGGCAAAGTTACGCCGTTGTTCGCTACAATGTATAAGACAGGCTCAGAAATTCACCACCTCCTCCCTCCCTTTTCCCCTCAGCCCCCTCCAGAAAGAAAGAAAGAAAGAAAGAAAACACACACACACAATTTTACTGAAGATAGGGAAAGGGCAAAGCAGGATTGGGGTAAATCTCATTACATCTGCTCTAATCGCTTAGCAACACAAAGCCTTTTCTTGTATTAGCGCGGAGAGCCTTTCAGCGCTGCCTGACAGACAGTATTCAGTTAGCATTAGTAAACTCCATAAATCAGGGACTTCTTTGGGCGCAGTATAAGTTTTAGAACTACTCAGGATTTGGTTGGGGGGTGGGGGAAGAGGTGCGGAGAGGGGATATGCGTGCAGATGAAGGTTGCTTGGCCACGGATTTATTAATTTATCTACCTGCGTGTTTATTTAGCGTAATGCACGAGAAGGGTCCCGTTAGCAATTGCCTCTCCCAGAGTGTGTGCCCTCCCCTAAGCCAAGACCCTAGGGCAGCGGGGTAGCACGGCGAGGCCCGCGGCGGTGGGCAGCGCTGCCCCCGCCTCCCCACAGCACGGCCCGCGGGATTCGCGCCCGCGGAGCCGGGCGAGACCCGAGGGGAGTCTCCCCGCGGCGTGGGGTTTACCCTCACTTCCCATTCCTACTCCGCCGCGGCCCCCTCCCCACAGCTCTCCCTCCCCCCACCCCCCGCCCCGTGATGCTATCTTATGCCCAAACTTTTTTCCCTCACGCGGGAGCAGCGCCTGCCCCGCGGAGCCTCCGCGCCCTCCACCCCTCCCGTACAGGTAAGAACGGAGGGGGAAGCCCCCCCGGCCCCCCAGATCGCCGGGAAGGGCTGTGGGCACTCCTCTGAGCTTCCTCTTGCCCCCAGCTCTCCTCTCACCTTCCCCTCAGAGAGAAGCGCCGACCCGCACCCAGCCTCGCTAGCACGGGCTTTTGGGGAGGCCGGGGGTTCTTTCCCTGTTCTAAATTTTTTTTTCTCCCTCTCCTTTTCTTTTCTTTTTTTTTTTTTTAATTTGTTTGTTTGTTCCCCCTCCTTCTTTCTTTTCCTTTCCTGCCCCTCCCCGCGGCGCAGGTCCTGCCTTTTGTGTGCGGGCTGGCAGGGGCAGGCGGGGGGTGCGGCGGGGGCCGGGCAGGCAGCGGGCAGCGCTGTCCCCGCGCGTGTCGTGCCTCAGCCTTTATCCCGGCGGCGGCGGCGCGGCGGGGGCCCGCCGGGCTCGGGGGCGGCGTGCGCCCGCCGCAGCTGCCGCCCGCGCTCCCCGCTCCCCGCCCCGCGCCGCTCCGCGCTGCCCGGCCCGAGCGGCGGCCGGGGCCGGCAGCACGCGAGGGGAGCGGGCACCTGCCCAAGGAAAGGCGGGCGCGGCCGGGCGGGCGGGGGCACGCACGGGACGCCCTGGCTCGCCGCTCCGTAATGCAGCGCGTATTACTCAGCGCATTCAGGGATTAGCTCGACTTGAAGCGTGGGGCGATTCTGCCTCTCCCTGCTCCTCGCCTCTTGGAAAGGGGAGAGGGGAGAAGCGCCCCCCCGGTCGCCTCCCACCCCCCTCTTCCCCCCCGTTCTCCCCCGGTTCGTCCCAGCGCGCAGCAACTTCGAGCTCTCAAGCGAGCGAGCTCTTAGCGTGTCAGGCCGCACAATGCGGGGCTAATTCCTGCTGCAAAAGGCAAGTGGTGAGGAATCAATCGCAGGCTTTATACAATCAAAAGAAATGATGGGTTTGAGATTGAGATTTTTTTTTTTTTTTTTTCTTTTAAGTTCCCTGCCCCAGTCTGAATTTCTCCTTCTCCTTACCCCTGTCCTATTAATAATCCCATGCAGGCGATTGCAGACCGAGGTAAAGCTATCATTTGTGTGCGCCCGAAGATTAATTTCCCCCATGTACCAACTCAACGGCATAGTTATCTCTTTAACAGGGAAAACAGTTTGGCTCCATTGTCGGGTTGCCAAGACCGCCTTTTGAGAAAGGGAGCCCGGCTAGCTTCTGATCAAACTCAAAGGTTAGTTAAAAGACAAAAACAGCTGAAAATCTTCATGAATAATGCCGTTTCCCCGAGCCCAGTGTAGTGCAAGCGCACATTTCAATGCCAGAGCATTTTGTTATGCTGCTCGCCTAAGTCAGAATTTCACAGAAAAGGCAGAGAAGAAAAGCTCCAACAATTAGAGGGGGCCTGTCAGAAAACATTAACGCCTTCCTCGCCCAGCCTGTCAAGCGTGCTGGAAATAAAAAACGGGCATAGCGAATTGCACCTCCACCCTCCGGAGCTGCAGGAGGGAGAGGGAGGGGGGGAGGTTAGGGACAGAGAAGTAAAGAGAGACAAATGGACAGGCCCAGGCAGTTAACAACCCCCCTCAGCTTTGCAGTTCATCCAATATCTGGAAAAAGAAGGGGAAAGGACCTGCAGCTGGATGTTCTTGCTTGATATTCATCCGTTTCATGCTCCATAATTATATTTTTTTTCTCAGGACCATTGCACACACACACGCACACACACACATGCATGCGCACACACTCACACTGTCCCTTTACACCTTCAACCCTTTCCTTAATCAGCCCTGCCAAGTACAGGAGATACCTGGTGAAGCAGCAGCCTGGCAGAGGTGTGACCACTTTCTGCTTTCTCCTTCCTCCGGTCTCATTTCTAAGTGTCCATGTCTGTAACCATGCAGATGTCCAGTGTGGCCAACCTGCAGCTGGGCTGAAGGACCTCATGTCAGAGAAGCTGTGCTTATGTATAGCACCAGAGCTATCTTACTCTTTAGAAATTTTTAGGAAAATGTGTTTCAAATGTACAGTTTTAACTAGCCAGATCACCTACCCGTATGCTCGAGTCCTTTTCCCTACTGACAAAGGACACTAAGATATTTAAAACTTCCCCTGCACTGATGTTGAAGTCTGTAAGTGAACATCTAGACTGACTTTCCTGGTCAAAGCACAGAGTTTTACCAGTCATTTAAATAACAAGAGTGCTCTGGTTCATCTCTTACTGTGAGCAAAACCTCAGAACATGACTTAAATTCTTTTTTTTTTTTTTTCTTTTGTCCTTGTTGCCTTTGTTGTCTTATTGCAAATACATGTATATGTTAATAACTGATAAGGAGAAGATCAGCACTGAACACCTTCTATATTCAGCCTTCTGCTGGGTGGGAAAGAGTGGGGGAGATTACTGCTGTGCATTGTAGTATTCATATGGGGGTTGAAAAAATGAAATTCCGGCAAAATACAAAGTGACTGAGGGGAAGGAGTACTTTCAGCTGTCCAGTCTGAGGTGTTTCAGGGGTTATATCTGTAAAAGGATACAGCAACACAGTTTAGACAGGGGGAGAGAGACATCAGACTGCCCATGGTTAGAGAGCTGTGGGATTCCTATACATCCTGTGGGGGGGAAACTCTAACCCTGTGGACAGGAACCCCAGCCCTCCATCCCATACACACCCTGGAGCAGCACAGTACATCTAGGCAAAATGGTACTTGCTGCTCTCCTTAAGCGAAGGCAGGGATCTCCTGTGGCTTTGGAGTCAGATATGTCCCTTGAAGGATGTACACAAGAAAAGCCTCATGGAGTGCTGGGACTTTCATTGGCTCTGACACTTCTGTCCTGGAGAAACACAAGCAACTGGTAGGAGAGGGGAGAAGTTTAAAGAGATGTTTTTTCTCCCCCTATCTGGCCACCTGGTACTATTCTAATTAAAGAGGTGGTAAGATAAGTATAAACACAGGCATGGGAAACTAAGGGGGTTGATCATGGACTGAAGCTATCTAGATTCATTGCTGGCTATGACTTTGTCCTGATTCAAACCATTTTAGCCTTAGATCCACGAGTGCTAAACAGAGACCATAAGCAGTTCCTCACAGATGCTGGGGATATGCAGCATTGGGAGAACATGAAAAAGCTGCCAAGAGAGTGGGGGTCTCTGATCCAAAATCTGCTTTGTGCAAGGTGCTGTGGGAAGAGCCAGTGTATCCTAATAGTCAGCCTTATTTTTCTGCGGGACAGACAACCCATGTTTCCTTTTATCCCACTGCAAACAGGATTCAATCCAGTTTTTGGTCTTTACCTAACACCTGTTAAAGGACAGTTACATATCTTAAAACATCAGAGTAAACATCTCTGTGTTGTACAGTATGTTACCTGTAAATTGCTTAGGAGTAAAATTCCTTTGAAAATATTACCCAGCAAACCATGTATTTCAATCTTCTCTTAAACCCTGTAAACAACTACAGCAAATTGCAAAGTTTTCTGCTGGTCACTCCTGCTTTGCGCAAACATGTAGCTTTCTTGCTTTCTGCTTCTATATATTCCAAATAGCACTGGGGAAGGAAAGGTAAACTTCACAAAGACCCCCAGTAACTGGCCCCAGCAGCATAATCCAGGCCTTTGCTATAGAGGAGGGGAATTGTCTTCCTAAGTGGAGCCCAAACTCATTTGGTCCAATTTCACAGAAGCAGATCACAGAAAGATCATGGGTTCCAGTTTTGGGATGGGGTCCCTCCCCACCAGTCACACCACTCCCTTGCTCACTCTCCCCTCCTGCTGCTGGTCACAGTTTGGAGCTATGTTAATTTGCACTTGCTGGACTGGCAGGGCTATATTAGTCTGGAACAGGAAGGGAAAAGCACCATATTAGTAAAGTGTGAAATGCACTTTTGACTGAAAAGGGAAGCCATTTTGACATGATTATACCGTGACAGTGCAGATTAAAACCCTGCCATATGGCCTAAGGTTTGTTCTTACTTTCAGGTAACAGCACATTGCTAATTAAGTGGTGATGATATATTCAAATGAAAAAGAAAAAAAGAAAAAGAAAAGCCACCTGTATGTGAAATAAAGACAGTCAAGAGAAGGGAAGACATCAATCGGTACTCATAAGAGTGGAAATCAGCTCTCTTTTATCATTGTGGTTTGCTCTGAATAGGAGAGAATTTGTTTGATTTGTTATTGAGTAAACAATAATTCATGTGTGCTCTTGTAGATGTGAACACTGTGCTCCTGAAAGGCAAACGATTGACAGTGCAGGAGAGCAAAGTCCTCCATCACATCCAGGACAAACACAGCACGGGCAGCAGCACAGAGAGGCTCCCCACCCTGCTTTGCCAAGGGCCTGCAAGAGGGAGATGGAGGTTTCCCTGAGCAAGGCAGGAAGCCTGCCCACCTCTTAAGTGGCAGTCACATTTAAGCACATACTTTAATGTCCCTGTACTGGAGATCTTCACTTTTGCATCTCAGGGGATACAGCAGCAAATAAATGATGGTAGAACCAGCTGACACAAAACCCACAGTCCTGCCTACGTCCACTACTGTGTCTCTGTGGGATAGCAGTAGCTTTAAGACAATAAAAGGAACAATAACAGACTGCTGGTTAACAAGCAAAGGGTCACTTTAACCACTAATACCAGCCATTTGAAACTTTCAGATGAAAGTTGTTCTTTAATGACCCAAGACTTTTACTTGCAGTTTCTTTTACTAGCACATATATATATATGTCTATATTCCTCCATACCATACAGACTCCATTTGGAGCAGCTGATCCAAATGTCTGAAAAACAAGCAGTGCAACACACTTTGCTTCATCTTAAGTTTCATAGCAAACCACATTTTAGGTTACTCTAATGCACGTCATGTGAGCCTACCCAGTTATGAGCCCCAACGTAGCAAGGACACTTACAGTGCCTATGAAAAAAAAAAAAAAAAAAAAAAAAAAAAAAAAAAAAAAAAAAAAAAAAAAGAAAAAAGGAAGCACAACTTCCATACTTCCAGAGTATCACTTCCACCTCTTCTTGGCTGTGTTGCTGCTCAGTTGAACTCCAGAGCCTTGTGTGGTTCTCACAGATTTTGCATGCTGAATGATTTGAAGTTGGAATTCAGCAGCCAATTAAAGTTCTACACAGCTGTATGTCCATGGATGAGCCTGGCAGCACTTTATACTTTTTTCCTCATTTTTGCTTCCTTCTCTTCTTCCTCTTTGGCCTCCCACTTCTCATATCTGGGGCTGCACTAACGAGAGTTACACCTGAATCAGCTTCCAGGGTAAATACCCATTTGCAAGCATCTTCATGTAGACATTCTCACATCTCTCCTTAGCACAGTATATTGAGAACAAGTGTGGGTTGGAAGGAGCCCAGGAAACCAAGAAGAAAGCACAGATGAAGCCTTCTGAAGTCCCTAATAGCAGGTACTACATATCTGAATCCCAAATCCCCTTGGTCTTCACAAAGGTTTGGGTTCTGCCCCTTAAGGACTTGCTGGTGAGAATGGTGCCCAACTTCTGCCTCTTAGGCCAGGAAACCTGTAGAAAATAATGATGGGTAAAAATGCTGGCAATTGTCTCTACGTGTGCAAAAAGGAGGATGTCATGGACCTGCAGTGTCAGAGGATGCAGTGCAAGATGCTGTGGCAGAAAGTCACAGAAATCATGACAGGGAGAAGGGGCCCTACCAAGCAGTGTGCTGTGTACAGCACAGAGCAAGGTTCTGATGAGTAAAATGGGGGCGTATAGAAAGAGCGAAGCTGAGCAGATCCTCCTGACACCCAGGCAGTGTCAGCCCCAGGAGACTATTCCATAGCAGCCAGCAGCATCCCAGGGTTCCCAAAGGTCCCTCTTGCATATGTCAGAAGAAATGTGTTTGTGCAAGTAGAGAAGCTTGTAGGGAACGCTGGCAGGAGTGTGAAACAAACACAGGAGGACAATGGCTTTATCCTTAATTCAGCTACTTGGTCTCTTTCTGAAGGCGAATGTATTTTCAATGTATTTTCACCTTCTCCAAGACCTTGTGGCAATCACTGTGAAGAGATTACAATGTACAAACAGAAATAAAATAGTTGCTGGAGAACATGAGCAAACCTCCTTCCCTCCTCCCCTGCTCAAATGTCAGAGGACCACTGCAGCCCAAGGGCAGGTGATGAGGACAATGACAGATCCAAGAGGGGCACTTTGCTCAGTCTGGGTTGTCCCTTGGCTTCTCTGCATGGTCAAACTCCGTCTTCTTGGCACTTCGCTTTTAGTTACCACTACTCCTCGCTCTCTGTGTGGGGAACTGCTACTGACCAATGGAGCATTTATAAATAGAACAATGTTTAATTAACACAACAGTAGGACAGACTTGTTGAAATACTTCCCAGACAGCAGGCAAGAGTCCTGACAAGGAGACTATTATGGGAATTTTAATGAATTCTTCCAGAGTGGGACAGCTTCCATACACCTACATTGCAATGACTAATTTTGTTTGTGAGAATTGTATTGGTAAATGATGCAGAGTGACAATAACATTGGGGACCAGCAAACTGAATAAAGTCACTGGGTGACTGTGTGAAATACTGCCTATAGACAGAGCAGAGTGCTTACTAAATGCAGTGCAGTCATGGGTCCGAGTGCCCAAAAGCCCAGCTACAAATGGAGTTTGCATAAGGCAGGCAAAGAAGCAATTAAATAACCCAAACAAGGATCTAGCTGTGCCAGATGACACCACAGCATGAAAAGAAGCAGGGGCTGAGCAACTACTTCTGTGAGACACGACCAGGAGCATGTGCCTGATTAACACCACTGTTAAATGCATGCCTGCTAGCAGCTGCTGCTGTAATTGAGGCCACTCACAGATATCCTTGCCATCTCCCTTTCTAAGAAAACAGGAAATTAAAATTGTCTGTCCCAGTGTTGGGCCTGAGTGAGGTTCCCACCTATGATACAGCAGCCTACTTCTTCTATCAGGGATGTGAGAAATGTGAATCAGGGGGCACTGGAAGGACAAGGTGTACGATGTCAGTGCATTCCCTTGAGCTCACCTTCTCCTTGCTCTGTAAACTTTTCTTACTCCTCTAACAGAGACATTGTACACCATCAGTAACCCAGTGGCCATAATCAATAAGTACTAATGAGCTCAGAATTTCAGAAAGAGCTTTTTATCCTTAAAAATCTTAAGAAAGCAAGCTCTCAGGAAGACAGTCTGCAATGACAAATGCACTATACTCAAATTTTCCAGTTTATCTCTCCACTGCTGTGCTGTATGGAGAGCAGCCAGCAAGAGATTCTCTGCAGGCCCTGTTCTTCTGACTCAATTGTTATACATCTGAGGTCCTTTCCCCCCAAAGATCTTGATTTTAATGAATGGATTCAAGAGATACTTTATCTATCCAGGGATTCTGGGTACCACCAGTTTTCTTCTCTGATTTTGCCATTTTCTCTTCCTTACAAGCATGTCACATTTTTTTCTGGAACACAACAAATTACGTGAACACACATTGACTACTGAAATATGCTGCAATGCATTCCAAACAAAACAGTGTTGGAAGGTGAACTTGGAATGGAATTGTATGCTAGAATAATGAAAAGAGCAGTAAAATAAAGATTTTGGTGTATTACCTCAAAAATTTAGGAACAAAATCATCTCTGCATTGTTGGGCTTGACAATGAGGTACACAAGGCAGACCAAGAAAATCAACAAAATGATTGCTGAAAACTCCAGTACCATGTAAGGATTCCACAGAACTGGAGTCAAACTTTGCAAACTGCTTACTATAAGCTTTGGTTTGCTGAGGAAAATATATGAGGAAGGAGAGAATATATTCTTTCTACTGCTACAGATGCTGCATTCAGAGGTGCAGGTTGCAAAAACATTGATTAATTTTTATCCACACGCATCTGTTTCCTGTTGAATTCTTCCTTTTGCATAATGTGGAGCCTTGCCTGTCAGATTAACGCAATGCTTCACCCCCAGACAAAAGTGCTGGCCTCTGACAAATCCATCTAGAGCACACCTAGCTCCATCGGTGGGCATATTATAAAAGGTAATGAGCTTGACACCCCCCAGCTCCAGCTGCTGCAGCAGCGTGTAATGAGCCCTGCTCTATGGGCTCCGACACTCGCACTAAAACGCCATTGAGAACTGAGACAGCATGCCACTGAATTTAATTTACTGCTTAGCATTAGCTGGCCCCAGATGATGGAAGGTCATCTGTATGGAGGGTCAAGTGGGATAAACAGCTCCAAATCTCCTTTCTGCCCAAGGGCTCGGAGCTGGTAAGCCCCAGGGCAAGCAGGCACAGACCTGATGGGGGCATGTTGGCTGAGCAGGCCCCACAGGCAGATTCCTTTGGAGCATCTGCTCTCCCAGATGAGGAATCCCTCCCACTGACCATATCCTACCAACATTTTCACAGAAATCTTGAGAAAATCCAATGCAATAGGCCAGGTTCCTTGGAGGAGTCAGTCTGCCGTTGTAGGTATTTCTTTTCTGATGGACTAACTTTCCTACCTTCATCACAACACATGACACTGTGTTTTGCTTGTAAGGTATCATGAATTTTCAGATCATAAAATACCAGGATTCTGTTTCAAGCGAGGCAGGAGGGAAGGTTTGAGTAGCTCAGGAAGCACCAACACCAGAGGTAAAATGAAAAAAAGAAAAAAAAAAAAAAAAAGGGGGAGGCACATGGTAATACTACCTTCAGTGTCATATGGCTCAAGGATGTGAGGAGCCAAGGCAGTGATAGTGTATTTAATTCCTCCCAGAGATTTTTTTTCTGCCATGAAATAAATATGTTGTGACTCTAAGCTTTGGGTGTATACAAAATTAAACCCAGTCAATGAGAAAATTTAAAAGAGTCATTTGTTATGTTCAACCTAAGGGCTGGACCTGCCTCTGCTGAGAAACTAACAAGCCTTTCCATGCTCCAGAAAATTATAATCTTGGGACAGCAGGACTGAGAAACAGAGGACTGGCAGGGAAGAGGGCCTATTTCCCACTGAGGAGATGGGTAATGCTCTTTAAGGATGTCCCAGACTTAGACCCAGAGATGTGGCTATGCAATAAGAAACAGGACAGCCAGATTCAGGCCTCTGAAAAGGGTAAAGCTGCTAATGGAGATGAGGGCCTGGGGCGTGGTGTGCTCCAGGCAATTTCTACATCTGCTCTTCAAAGACACAGCCATTGAATCCACTGAGACCACCTGAGGCGTAGGAAAACTTCCTGAGAGAGCAACACAGGCAGAATCAGACCCCCAGAGAGCGTAATATAGGTCTTTAAAAATTTGCCTCACTGTGTGGTGGCAGGTTTCTCGCTGGCTTCTTTGCCTGCACGCCTGCTCATGCGTCTGTGCTGCATGGTGCGTGTGCTTGGTTTGATGCAGCCCTTACATATGCGTGTTCTTCTGCTGTTCACAGGACACCAGGGGCTTGGGACACGCCACAGACACACGCGTGGGGCTGGCAGGGCCCGAAGACAGAGCTGCACAGATACCTCCATGTAGGGCAGGCTGTGCGGCACAAAGACAGGTACCATCACTCTGCCTGCATACTGGTACTGCACAGACATATTTATGCCCCAAATGCTTCCCTTTCTTTAGATACTGCCATGTCTTCCAGCGCAGACAAAGACCTGTTGTGAGGCTGTGCTCCTTTCCTATGCAGATGACAGGTGGGAATGGAGGTTTCATATAAGTATACCCTGATCTGAAGTGGATCAGGAGCAAGATCTGGCCTAATTTTCCACCCTGAACAAACAATTTTGCTTTGCTTAAAACTTTTTCTAAAAAGAATAAGCTCAATTAAGAACACCACAACAGCACAACTTTTAAAAAATACCATCGTTATTGTTCATGTGGGTTTTGGGTGGGCTGTGGAAATTGATTTACGAGTCAACCACTTTTCTCTTTTCTTGCCATCTCTCGCTTGAGTGGTTTGTAGGCCTTGGCCCTTTCTTTCACTCAAGGAGAATAAGGTTGTCTATGGAAGAGGTCAGCATTTCAAATTGGTGGAGTTCAACTGCACAAATGACATAGAACTGACAAGAAAAGACAGGGGGTTTGGAGGTCATAGACTGCATAGGTCCTGGTTAGGGTTTTCGCTTTGTGATGGGACCTGGCACCAAAATGAATTAAATAACAGGCTTAAGGACTATTGAGGGAGGGCTGAATGCAAATCAAAGATAAGTAGAAGTTTTCTTTCCTAAAAGGGGAATAATTTTTTTCCTTACCTCCCCCTTTCCATATCTGCACAGGCAAGGTCTGCATGTTAAACATGATTTAGCAGGCATTATTCTGGAGCCTTTTCATCAGGTTTCTGCAGTGATTGCCTATCTTGGCCTATGATTAATGATCTGCTGTGCAATTTGGAGGCTATAATGACTCAACAATCCACACACAAACTATATAGTCGCATTCCTTTTGCAGATTTGCCAAGCTGTTACCAAGGGGCCCACAACCAAGCAGGATTGTTAGAGAGATAGCTAAACATTTCTGCAAATGCCATTCTGCCCTTATCTTGCTGAGAAGTGCATTGGGCAGCAGGCTCATTTACAAAATTTAAAGCCTAGATTTTAGCGGTTCCTTAAAAAAAAAAAAAAAAAATCTGGACTGAAATAATCATTAAAAAGGCTGGTAAGAAAAGATCTTGGTATATGGCCTCCCAGTGATTATACAGACAAAATACTTTCTTTGTCTCCAAATTTTGAATCTGACTAATTGATGCCTAATGCTATTAATGCAGTTTGAAAGCGAAAAAGTTAATCTTTTGAAACCCATGCCATAAATGAAATCTGAAAATCCAAGCAGATTTTTAAGAGAAAGCTTTGTCTTCATTTCAGTTTCTATACAGAAATGGGCTATGGGATTTATTTATAGACTTCAACTGGATCTGTATTCAGTTAAAAACTGTCTGTAGAAAACTGCTTTACAAACTTTTTTTTTTTGAAAGCATAGGCCACGATAGAAGTGATTTTGGAAAATCCAGTTTCTGTTTATAAGGTTGTTTTAAAAAAAGGTAAATGTAAAAAGGAAAAGTGAAGACAGCTATGATGGAGTCTGTCTTTCAGACATAAGCTATCATCTGAAAAATAATTTTAGGATAGTATAAATATGTTCCTGTTTCCATTGTTAGTTATTACATGACCCCAAATAATTCCACCACAACCAAAAAGAGTTCCTATATTAGCTGAGCTGCAATCACATTCAGTTTAATAATTCATCTAGTTTTAGTTTCTATCTTTTTTGTAGGCAAGAGGGATTGTGAACTAGAGGGGCAATATAGCATGTCCATGCACCCATGTCCATCTATGTCCAAGTTAACGCTATTGCTGTTGTTGATTTTATTATTATTAAAGTGCTTTGGAGCTTTAAACACTGTGCTAATATTGAAGCCTCATAAGAACATTGAGTTCCCATGAAGAATGCTGTCTCCTAGTCCAATACATGATGCCCTGAGACCCTGACTGCAGAGAGGCTTCATGATCCCAGATTTAAGTACAAGTGTAAGTGATTCTCTGCATCCAGGCTTAAGAAAATAAATCACAGTTCATTTTATGTCCAGAGTGAAGACAGAGATGTCTCCAAGCCTATGGGAGGAAGGCCTTTCCCATTCCAATCGAGGCAATAACACGCCTCAGAGCCCAATGTGTTAGAGAGCACCTGTTTACAGAAACATTTTTAACGCTATAACACAAACAGAAAAAACACAATCTGCAATATGAAGAGTCGGAGCAGTTGCAGCTTCCTACTCCTTTCCTACTGATAGGGGAAAGGAATAAGAAACATCCAGCTATGAACACAAGCAAGCAAAGCAGCATTTACCCTCTCTTTATCCAGGCTTTCATCCTTATCCCAAGAGCCAACCCACAGCTATGCACTGTGGATGTCCTACTGTTTTATAGGTTTTAAACTAATCTTTGCCTCAAATATGTACATAAATGAATAAAATCAGCTGTGAGCAGACTGCTGTACAGCCATGATAGAGTTGCTGTGCATATAAGTCTATTAATCTCTGAATGGCTGTGTAGCTGACACTGCCTTCAGGGCAAAGGATTGGACTAGATGAGGGTCAACAATCTTTCAGTGATGCTCTTCGAGGCTGTGGTTAACAGCCACAAAGTAAGGGTTAGGCAGGACAGACAAAGACCATTGGTAGCTAGAAGATACTGCCTCAGAGAGGTGAAAACCTACTGCTGCAGTGGGATTATTGGCTTGTGTGAGACAAACACTCTCCTGACTCAGGGGATGAAGGAAAGGCAGCAGGAGGGAGCCCTTTCACTCAGCATGCCATGGCCTCTGGCTCTCAGCCTTGCCCGTGCCTCTATAAATCAGTGACTGTCCTCTCAGGTAGATGGTGTCTCCAAGTCTGTTTGGGACTCCTTTGACTTCACTGAAGTCAAGAAGCAACAAAAGTGTGCACTTTCCACACAATAAAAAAAGGGTCAGATAGGGTCAGCAGGCCTATACAGAGGAAATATTTTGTCTGGGAGCCCACAGGTGATTCTGAGAAAGATGAAAAAGTCAACAAAAAATTAATGCTAATTTAAAATCATCTTTAGTTGCTTCCTGTGCATGAAAGTTCCTTGGCATGTTTGCATCCATATGGATAATAACTTGGATGGGAACAAAGCGCAGGTCGCCCCTGGCATCAGACCTCTACCATCCTCTGTATAAGATGGCACAAAGAGGGACACAGAGTCTCCAATACAGCCATGTCCTTGGCTTTTCTATTGGAACCAGCTGTTACAGATGTGGGATCTGCTTCCTGTGAGACAGCCAGCTACCTGCTGGACAGTGTGATGAGCCGAACTTTATTTCACACCTCTCACCCTCTCTGTTTCTTTAGTTAACTTGGTTTGAAGGTAACTGTTGCTTAAAGGTGAACTGGATGGAGATTTCCAGAGATGGCTGAAGACCATGGTGTCTGGGTATGCAAGAGACACGCTTTATATTCCAGGATTGACTTGTATACAGACACAGGAGAAATAAGAATCCCTCCAGCTTTGCTCATGTCATCTTTCTGTAGTCCAGGTGCTTCAGGAGGAAAGATTGTGGTATTTAGTGATGGCTCAGTATTTCTGGAGGGCCAGAGTTCAAGAGCTGGCGTTCAAGTCTAAAGGAAGTTAGAGACTTTTACAGGTGTCTGCAAGGCGCAAACAAATTTGTGTTGGAATCTGAGAATTACTTAAGTCATACTTCTCCTTTGATGAAAGTAATTTTTGTACCTTCAAGAATGTGGACAAGTGTGTAATTTTATACATGGCAGTGGGACAAGAAAGCTGAATTTAATCAGAAGCTGAAAAATCTGCCTCAGAATCACTTCAAGCACTGGCATATATGTCAATGAGTAGTTGCCAAACTAACACACAGTGACTATCTCAGCTAGTAGATAATTTATTTAAAATGGGCATAACAGACAATTGTGCTGGCCATTGGCAAACAGTGGCTGACAATTGCAAACACCATTTTTATGGGTTGTTTTTAAAGTGAAAATTGTATAATTTGGGACAGACAAGCAGGGATGACCACAGCTATTCCTAGGTAAGCCTGTCCACAGAAGAGCAGCTTACCCAGAATCATTGTATCCCTCTGTTCACTCAGGAACCGTCATTTTTGCCCAGCTCATAGAATCACATTTAGGATGCATGTCACCCATTTGCAAAGGCAGGAGCTAGAAGTTAACCCTTTTAAATAAATAGAAAGTACTGAGGGATCAGTCCTTCTATAGAGAATCCCTTTCTCCATGCCTTTTTTAAAGTTATTTGAGCACCTTTATGTACAAAAGATAGGTTAAATGGGGTCATAGGGCTAAAATAGCCAAGATCTTTGGAGAGACTTGGAAAAGGAGCATGAATGCCTCTTTCCTACACTGCCTCTAGTCATGCAGAAGGGCAACAGTGAATGCAGAAATAAAAATCTTGACTTTCTGAAATATTTTGGTATGTAGTTGCTAACTGAATGCCGGGCGAAGCAGAAATCTCTATTATGTCTTGTGTAGTCCATTGGTTTCAGTGGGAACTATGGGGCAGACTTTCCACAGACCAAGCTGGTAGGTTTTGATGTATTTGCTTTAGGACAAGCAGTGTAATCCAGAGATCAATAAAATAAATATCATGGGCTAAAACACAGTATTTTTTAAAGCTAAGAACAATTGTGTTATAGGGACTGGACCAGAAATCTGAGCTTCAGATTACCTAGATAAGGGATCAGAAGCACATAAAGGGTTAGTATCTGCTCTTCCAGATGTGAACTTCATTAATTTAATCTAAAACATCTTGAGAAATAATAATACACATATTTCCAATTACAACAATTATTTAAACAGCCGTAATCTTGCACTTCATGAAACCATTTACATTCACTGTAATGTCAAGCTCTTCAGGGGAATATGTTAACAGAGGAAATCTAGCATCTTTTAATTGCAGTACTTCTATGAAACAGAAACAAAACTGAGTTTTGAATGTTGAGCTGAGAGCAGGAACTATTCCATGGCAGATGGCAATGCAGAAGCACCAGGGCAGTTAGACAGGTATACTATATTTCACTTTTCTGTGGAGACACTGGCACACATGTCTGGGAAAAGATATATTATCATAAAATCCACATGTAATTTTGGACTAAGTATGCATTTTCATTGACTGAGTAACTTCCGTAGTTATAGGCCATAAAAGAGAACTACCATGTAGTTATGTGCTCTAATCTTTTTTAAAGCCTGACACAGCTCATCAGAGAGTCATAACCCAAAATCATATGCAGAATGAGTCACATCTATGCAGTATTTTCAGATTCTTGCTCAGAACAAGAAAGGCAACTTTGACCTTGGCCGTCTACTGGGGAGAGAGAGCAGCAAATGGCAGCACAGCATTTCCCTGTCAGTCAGTCCCATTTCATTCCTGGGGCTTTGCTTCAGCTCTGAAGGCCTTGCTGGTGCTCCCACTACAGACAGCTGTCTCAGGCTGGCCTCCTGCATGGCTCCGGGAAGTTCAGCCCTTGGGGCCACCACAGCAGCATGGAGCGTACAGCGAAGAAAAAAGTCCAAGGACCAGGATGTCATGTTAATGTACTGAAGCTTTAAGGGACATGTCAGGAAGCACAATGGGAATTTGCAGATAGGAAAAATACAGGTTATTTCTCCAGACATGGAGTGCTGTGGAGGACACAATAAATTGCACCAATGTCTTGTCCTCCACAGCACCAGGAATGCATCCACTGCTATCATGGATATGTGGGTGGGCAGCTCAGGGGTGTTCATGGTCAATTAAAATTCACGATGGGCTGGGTGCCACATTGCTTCAGCTGTCTTTGTAAATCTTGGCCTTACTTACATTTTCCAGTTATCTGATAAGGTTTTCCTGAAAGTGACAATGACTTTAGTGCTTTTTTGCAGTAACAATCTGCAAGTAATGTGATAGAAGAAAAGATCCCAATTTATGCTGGAACTCTTTGTATGACATCACACAAAGACTATTTCTAAAGTGAGACTCACTGTAAAAAGCTTTTCTCACACATCATTACACTTGATCACCAAAATATGTATGCAATTTTTTGGAGATGCAGCAGCTTGGTTCCCTCTTTGAACTGACTGTCTGTAGTTGACAAAATGACTGCAGAAATGCAAGCATAGGGATATGTAATTCCTGAAATAAATCCACAGGTGTGCGCATCCACCACACGGGATTACCTCAACTGCTGGGTGATGTGACTTGCTGGTGCCACGTCTATGCTGTACAGGTATATTAGTGACTCCCTTCCCAGCCTACATCCCCCTTGGTAATTTGTCATTTGCTGGTGGACAACACCAGAAGTATGGTGGTTCTTGTAAGGACGCTGGCACACAGAAAGGAATCAAAATCTGTCTTAAAATAATGAAGCAATCTTTTGTGCAAAAAGATTCCAAGTGTAGCAAAAGCTCATCCATCTAACAAATTACTCCCACCCACCTGCCAGTGGAAAGGCTCAGCAGTGCAGGGGACAGGGGCTGGGAGAAGGTGATGGGGAGGGATCGCTTTTTTTTTTTTTTCTGAATTGCGATAGTTTGAGTTTCTGATCCAAGGTAAATGACAAGAAATCTAAAGACACCCCCAACACACATATTTCAACTAAAGCAAGTGTTTGGGATTATTTTTTCCCCTCTGTGTCTGTTTGAAGGTATTCTCTGAAGTTGACAAGCACGTGTTTTGGAGACCATTGAAAAGTTTCTGCCATAAATAGAGGAGGCAGCTTGGCTTAAGTGTTGCTAGGGAATACCTGGCAACAGGCAACAATAGTCCTTTTAGAGAGCCCAGGGCAAACAGTGACCGTGGTAATGGGGTGGGCTTAAGGGAGGCTCCTTGCCCAAAGCCCCTCCACTCACACTGCGCCTCCAGCCCTGGGCTGTGTTCCGGAAATTCCCTGCACAAAGCCGGCCATTCAATGGGAGGTGGGCCCGTGCGTGTGCTTTTCTGGCGGGGGTGGGGGGCTGCAGAGGGAGGGGGCTTGCTTGCCAAAAAAAAAAAAATTCTAAACTTTTTTTTTTTTTTTTTGCAAAGGCTAAGAGAAGCACAGAAAGTGCTAAGTTTGTAAAAGAAGCTGAAAAGGGTCAGAAAGGAGCATAATGGGGCCAGGGAATGCCCCATGAATTTTGAACAGAGAGCAGAAAAGAGACCCTAAAAAGCAATTAGTGATGCTGCTTGTCGTTGAAGAGGGAGCTTGAAGGAGGTGGGAAGGCGCAAAAGGAAGAGGGCAACTCCAATCACTTAGTAAAGTACGAGGGGAAGGGGGGAGCAGGCACAGGGAGAGAGAGAGACCGGCGCCTTTGGCAATTTTTATAGTAAAAGTAGATGGAGGCACACGGCAAGGGCAGCGTCCAAGGAGTGTCTAAAGCCGACGGCACATGCCAAGATGCCTTTTGGCTTTGCCTTCCCTGCCCATTTCTGCAAAACTAGGGATCAGCAGGAGCGGGCTGCTGTCTCTCTGCAAGCCCGATGTGTCACAGGCTCAACCCCAAATGCTCACTCATCCCTTCGAGAAGGATTCCTCAGCTAAGGGTCTCTGCCTGACAGATGAAGGCGATGGGGACATTTCTGAAAGATTTCCAGCCTCTCTTCCTCTGTTTTCCTCTTCCCAATTTCCAGAGCCATGCACAGACACCTATTTAGCCATAACTCCCCGCACAAAATAGAAGTAACGCTGTCTGCTCATTAGCTGGGAGTTGTTAGGGGGGAAAAAAAAAAAAAAAAGAAAAGAAAAGAAAAAAAAAAAAAAAAGAGGAAAAAAGGGCTGTCTGAACAGAGCTGAATAGCTATAACCTTAATGGGTTGTCAGAAGTCTGCAGGCAGCAGGGTGAGGGGAGCCAATCCCCCTCTAGTCTTTTGTCCTAGACATTGTTTAGGATCAGTGGTAGCTCATTAGGTCGGGACAGCAATATTCCTAACGATCCTGTGGGGCTGAGGCTTCAGAATGTGTCTTCAGCTGTTTTCCTGATGCCAGTCTGATTCATGGAGAGGCATTTATCTCGACAGAGATCTTTGGTGGAAAGCGTTATTTACCTTTCATACCCTGATTACTAAACTTTGACAAAAGTTGCAGCTGGAAGGGGAAAAGGGGGAAGCTAAGAGAGTCCTGTTCGCCTAAACTGAGGTGTGTTATAGTGAAAGGCAAGCTGGAAAAGCCAAGTAGATGGGGCCTTGGCCTACAATTTGACCCTATAGTTTGCCTCCTTGTATTTCAGATTCCATCGGTAAAGTAAGGATAATCACCCATTTTGTGTTCTGGTGGTGGTGGAGAAGAAAACACTGGAGTGTGAGATTTCTAGGCAATGGGCCAGATAAGTAGCTAAATCAATACCTTTCCTGTATTCAGAGATCCTAGAAGGGTTGGGATTTTTTTTTGTTTTGTTTTGTGTTTTTTTTTTTTTTTTGTTTGTTTGTTTGTTTGTTTCTAACAAAAACAAAACCCAACTGAATTAAATTGTTAATCAGAATGGGGTTTTCTCAGTCATGTATGATTTTCCTTACATCCTATACTTGTTTTTAGCCTAGAAACATGAACCGGCTGATGAAGGGAGCAAAGTTAAACTCATGCCTTCCCTCAGGCATTTCTACAGTCATGGGGCTGAGCAGATGCTGTTGTCTGGCACAGGTCAAATCCCCTTCATTGGTCATTTGTGTTGCCCAACAGTGTCACAAATCCAAGATGACATATTATTAAAGTGATGAAATTAAAGAATAATTGATCACATGGCAGATTTCCTTGTGACTAGGAAACACATTATATATTCATTTGCAAGTCCTGCCAAACACAGAGAGCAAAGTACATTGTCATTCTCTACCCTATCCAAGAGTTCACTTCTTGTATTTAAGGCCTGGGGTTTTCTAAGGAAACTCTCAAAGCTCCATGCAGCTGCCCTACATCCCTATTAAAAAACAGCCAAACTAACAAGTAATGATGAAATTATTTCCTTATTTATTTTGTGTTAGAAAACAGAGTGGACAATGAACTGCTCTCTGAAACAAAGGGGCAAGAACTACTCGTCCCTTTCACTCCAGTAAGAGGAGGGTAAGTATGCAAAGGTCAGGCTAGAGACACTGAAAGGTTCAAATCAAGAGCACGAGGCGATGGAAAAAACATCCCCAGATCCTCAGTGAGTGCAAAGCAGCTGCCTCTGTGGTGCTCCAGAGCTGGCCAGAGCTGGAGCAGCTGCTGTGGGCATCCTGTGAGCCAAAACAGCCAGCTCCCAGTGTCTCTGTTACATTCCCTGTGCTAAGATCCTGGGACAGGATTTGGTACCCCATAGGACATCATCAAAATATACGGAGAGAGACACAGAAAAAGGCTTTGGGCTTTTCCATTGAGGCTTAGCTGTGATTGCATTTGGGTAGCTCTGCTACCTGGGGTGAGTTGCAAAGGAACATTGTGAATCATGAGGTCTACACAAAGCACCATCCCACCACCCCCAGGAATGATGGAATTTCAGACCCACATTTGTATATTCTAAGAGTGGGGAGCATTATTCTGCTGCCAGTGAAAAGCCTGCTGGGCTAAATGTTATTCTTCACAGGTTACCTACTTATAAGAGAGCATGAGCATCAAAGAGGTACCTGCCAACAGTAGAACATGGCAGAATGAGCAGGTCATGCCTCTTCAGTAGATCCAAAATAGTTTTCTATCTCATGAGCAGCAAAAGAAACGCTGATCAGAAATGAAGCAATGGGACATATCCTCTGCAAGACAGCTTTTGCCCAACAATTTTACTGGTTTCTCTGGTACCCCCCAAATATTAAATATTGATTCCCATACCTAGGCTGCAATTGGCAGAGGTATCTGTGCCCATAATCACATGAATGAAACAAGCTTGGCAGACTGTAGCAAAAAGGATGGGGTTTTTCAGCATGTTTTAAAATAACCAGAAGCATTACTATTATATGGCAGAAATATTATAATAACTAATGGGACACGTCCTGCTCTCTACCAGAATCTAACAGAGAAAAAAAAGAATCAGCAGAATCACGCAAAGGCTTCTGCAATATTGCAATCTCTTTTAAAACAGTCTCTGTGCGATATTTCTAGCAGGGGAAGTAAAGGGACATGAAGACAATACTAACCCATGCAGTTTTCACTGGTCCATATTGATTTATCTATCTACTGAAGCGTTTGAAAACTGCAGGCCTGTAAGGACCTTGTGACGCACTGGGATCCCGACTGCGTGTAATTATATCAAAATGATACAATTTTTAAATTTTATCGTAAAAAGAGACTGGTGAGGCACTGGACCAGGTTTCCTAAAGAAGTTGTGGATGATACATCCCTGGCAGTGTCCAAGGCCAGGATGGATGGACCTTGGAGAAATTTGGCTTAGTGGGAGGTATCCCTGCCCATGGCAGGGATTTTGGAAATAAATGATCTTTCAGGTCCATTCCAGCCCAACCCATTCTGTGATTCCATGATGCACCTAACACATAACCACCCGCAGGAGCCTCCTGCACACACCTGTGCCCTCACTGAGGCTGGCACCTGTGCGCACACAGGCGGGCACAGACGCGCCTCCCGCACGGGCACCCCCGCGCCGCCGCCGGGCAGCACCACGGACAGCGCCCGCCGCCCGCCCGCGCCCGGCCCGGGAAACGCTTCCACGCCCCGCAAAATGCACAAGCCAAAATCCCTGCCCAGTCCCTTTGGTTTCTAAGGGAACATTTTTAGAATCACCCAGGTTAAAAACGGAGGAAACATGCCTACCTGGAAAACAAGCCTATGTCTGAGCATGTCAAGAAAAGCTTTATTTCCATGCTGCACCTCAGGACAGCAAAGGCACATTTTGCCTGCCACGGCCAAGTGTTCCAATTTCTAATACTTTGTACGCAGCATGGTGATAGGAGCTGTAACAACACTGCACCTCCTCATGCTCCTGCAAGAACCCACAAAACAGCTTCTCCATTTGCCAGTGAAGACTTCAGAAGTGGAGGCCTGGCTGAGAAGACACTCCTAGTTTTGAGATGAAGGTGTCTGTGTTCTTGCTGAACGTGTAATGCTTAAAGCATCCTTGGCCTTATTGGGACACAATAGCAGGCTGAGCCTGTTGGTGATGTTTAGAAAAGCAGATTCATAGATGGATGACATACAGTCTATGTGTAGAAATTAGCCCTATGACTGGCAGGCAGGTCTGAGTGACATCAATACCCTGAGAACCACTGGCTGTAGGCTCTGTTCATACTGCATTGGCCTAGATGTACTGCAACATTCACAGAGCTCAGGTGAAAATCCCAATTTATCATCTTCAGCACCAAGTGTCAGTCAGTATCTTTTTTGATCAACTATGCAGACACTCTTTGCTGTATCAACACCCCCTTTCATGATACCAGAAGAAACAGATGTGAGATTCTACACAGCAGTACTCACCCAGCCAAGCCTTGAGCTTCACAGAAATGGGGAAGTGGGCACATGTGACTAAAGTCACAGTCAAACTCTGATTCTCAGATACCATGTGTGGTCCTTCCTCTATGATTTTTAAAACACATCTAATAGAAAGGTTGTTCTGAGTTCCTGTGAATGTGCTGTGAAGAGCGTGTATTTTTTCCAATGACCATGAGACCTTTCAGAATGCTCTGTGGTGTTCAGCCATACATAAACACCTCCATAATCTCTTGAATTAGCAATGCTTATGAGAAATAAGGGTGTGGATGTGCCAGATACAACCCCTTCACAGCTGTAATAGATCTGACAGTTTAAACGGGCACCAGGTGGGAGAAAAAAAGCTTTGCAGCCACCCTTTTACAGGAAGCAAATTGTCCATTTCCCAAATCAGTTTTGAAGTGTGGGACAGAGCCCAGGGCTCAGGGGGACTGTCCCTCCGTGGGAGAGCACGCTGCCATGCAGACGCACTTGCAGCAGGATGAGCAGCTTTATCAGCCTGACACACACACGGGCTTTTCCTCTCAGCCAGAAGTACTCGCTTGGGCTCAGCTCAGCACTCTGTCAACACATGCACGGCCTTGAACTAGCAAATTCAGAGCCAACAGAGTGTCTTTCCACTGAACTCCCTGACAATGCAGCCATGATCTCTCTCACCCTGTCTGAGGCTCAGCCAAGCATGCAGAGTAAAAGACCCTCCACTATCCCTCCCCTTTGTGCTTTCTGATTGTTTTGTGAGGTATGATGTGAGATAGGGAAAGACACTCCTGTCATTTATTACCAATCCTAACTTCTTAGATTGCAATCATCCTCTGCAACAAACACAGTACCAGATACCGTGTACAGTGCTGTAACAAAGTACTGGCTTTATTACTGCATTTTTATTTTCAGCCTTGTGGCTGTCAAACAGCATTTGGGTCTAATTCATGACATCACCACAGAGCCTGAATGCAGGCAATACAGATCTGGGGAGCAAGAGATGCAGCATGTGCTTGAAAAGCCCAGGTTGGCCTTTGCTCAGAGAGGAAGCAAGCTTGCAGTAGTCCAGTCTTTAAAACAGCTTATCTCCTCCTCCCTGCCAAAGCACAGGGGGCAATGGTGCAGTAAGGACTCCAGCCCCTGCCTGATGATACAGAGACACTCTGGGCAAGTTAGGATGTTCAGCAGAAACCTAAGAAACTGAAGAAGAAGATGTCTGTTCTGCATTCTCCGAGGGGAGAACTGAACACACATCTTCCAAAGGCAGAGGACCAAAATGCAGAGAAGCATAGTTGGAGGTGAGCATCACTTTACCCTGGTGAGTAGCTGCTTAGTGATGCAGGGTCTGACATGTCTCAAAATGAGTACAGTTCCTATGCAGCCTGGAAAACAGGGCACCTAGTTACAGTTTGAACCTCCTGGCTGGGACTGAACAACCTGAACATTACAGCCTGAAGAGTGGAAAAAGCCTTCAAGCAAGTGCGTCAATCTATTTCTACCTAGATAATCCTCTGGCAATTAAAACAATCAAAAACCCTCTTAAGGGAGGGTGAGCAATTGTGATTTGTAGAACCCATTGAAAGGAAAACAGTGAGACGAAGTATGAAGGCCTTAAAAGGCAAATTATCATTTCCCAGCCCAAATCATTAGTCGAAAAACTTTCCACAAAAGGAATAAACATAGAAAAGCATTTTCAAAATACTTGTGGAAAAAAGGCATATGTCCAGTAATGTATTAGAAATACTTTCCCCCACAGTAATATAAGAAGTGACTGGAATATAAAAGAGAGGAAATGGAATTTTAGGTAGAGCTGTCTGAGATGAATCTGACAAGAGGAGAAAGTAAAATTGCTTGTTTATATTGTATGAAAAGGTGCTCGCCACTCTAGCTGTGATGGTGGCATGCGATGCTCGCTTGCCTTATTCTCACAGGGAATCATGGTGCCTTCAGAGAGCCAGGCAAATGTGAGAGTTCCAGGGCCAGCTCCTCAGAACTCTCACCTGGCCAAGACCCACCACACATCTGCCCAGATATGTGGTCTGTCCGACCTGGAGAATGTTCATGTGGAAACCCTCATGAAGTAGTGTGGATCTAACCTTGTGTCCACCACAGCACATTCCAGAGCTTCCCACTGACTCTGACCATTGCTGGGGCATGCCCTGAAACATGCCAGCAACTAAAACACAGCATCCCCTCAGTGGCTTCTCTGTGTCATGAGACACTATGTGAACACATCAATGAAGAAAAGGAAAATCTCATCCTTTATTTTAAATAGCCACAAGGATATAGATCACAGCAGCAGCAGCCAGCTAACACTCTCTCTCAACTAGAAAAAAAGCTGTCTTTGCCCAGGCAGAAATGTCAACTTGCTTTTTTTCTTTCAGCTGTTGGATCAACAAATCCTTTCAGACTAGGACAATTAGCCTCTGAAATAACTAATCCTTGAAGAGAGAAGAGGGACAGACTTTCTCTTTACTGAGGTAACTGCTGCAAAGGTAGGCCCTTTCTTGTGGGGGGCAAAAATTCCATCTTTAATTCTTGAAAAATACTCATTTCACTAGCACTGAAAGAGAAATTGAGGACTCATGGATTTTGGGGAAGAGCAAACCATTCAAGAAACAAGTGAGGAATCATTATTCAACTTTTTTTAAGGAAGCATATAGAAGAGTTTTTAGTGAAGTAAAAATGATCAATTCTTGCTGAAAATTGATCTTAAAATTTTCATGAGCTGTTTTCAGCACTGTTACGACGTTTTGGTATTTTCTTTTCTCAGAAATGTAGACTCCTTTTTTTCTCTGTCTCTCCTTCTTAAACAAAACAAAACAAACAATCCCCCCCCAAAAAAAAAAACAAACAAACAAAAAAAGTCATAGGTTTTTTTAGTAAAGACAATCAGCGAATTTTGAATTCAAACCCATTGTGATAGTCAAAGATGCTGTCCATCTCCTCCAAACAGAAATTTTGTCTTCACTTTGTTGCCCTCATCCCTCCCAAGACTAACTTTACCTTATGAAACCTTGTCTTTTTGAAGTTTCTCTTGGCTTACATCAGCTTCTAAGAAGAAGATTCTTTCTCCCCTATCCCCTGTAGTGTTGGCTCTTTCTTGTGTGAGATCACTTTGAGTAATTACCTTCTAAAAAGTCTATTGCTGTATTTGCACTGTAAACACACACACTGCATCAGAAATCTCCTTTCAGTACATTCTGCAAAGCTTAAACAAAATTCTTGATTTTGGAAACACTAGACAGGACATTGTAAATCACCACCTTTGAAGGCATAAGTCAATGCCTTCCTTTTGCTAAGTACACTTGTAAAAGTGCACACGGACATTTTCCAGAACTTTGAACAATTCGTTCTCCCAGTTAGATGAAAAATGGTTTGCATACACCTGTATGGAAAGTGATATCTAATCTTTTATGTTTGCAATTGGAGAGTGCTCGGGTCAATCAACATGCAATAGAAGGTAGTGGTAACTCTTATTTTCTATTTAATTTTACAGTCAAGCTTGAGTATTTGTTTTTGAAAGATTGGTGGAGTTGGTTGGCAGTGCCAGGGAATCGGAGTCTTTTTATCTTTAGCGGGCTTGTTATGAGGAGGAGGCAGGTGCAAAGCAAGGGTTCTAACACCGTCGGCAGCAATAATCCCCACCTGAGCACTGCCTGGCCACCTGCTCTCCAGGCTCAGAGATAACCCAGGCTCTAAGTTAGTGCACTTCTAAGTCTTCGCCAAGTAAAGACTCATAAAAGATTCAAATTACGGTAACATCTGTGGGTATGAGAATATATCAATATTTGATCACTGACAGTGATTTCTTCCGGATTCACCCCAAGGCACGCTGCCCAATCTGAAATGGCTTAACTCAACATAATGCACCTGTGGTTTATGGAGAGCCTGTTCAAAGCCTTACTGAAGATGGCATCTAACTTCCTGATAACCCTCATGCCACCAGCCACCCAGCTTGTTACTTGAACCAAGGCATCCTCAAAGCAACTGAATGCTGTGCTGGGCTTTCAGTCAGTTGTTAAAATCCATAAGCTTCTCATGCAGAGATTGGCCCTCGATTTACAGTGGGATTTATCACTGTTGTGGGAAATTGCTTTCTCTTGCTTAGTGACACATCCATCCTAAAACACACTGTGAGGTGGCTGCCAAGGGGTGCAGCAGACAGGAAAAAGCAGAGATGTACAGAAGAAAGTTTGCTAGGAGGTAACACAACTTCTCTTATGCTGAGTAGAAAAGAAAAGAAAAGAAAAGAAAAGAAAAGAAAAGAAAAGAAAAGAAAAGAAAAGAAAAGAAAAGAAAAGAAAAGAAAAGAAAAGAAAAGAAAAGAAAAGAAAAGAAAAGAAAAGAAAAGAAAAGAAAAGAAAAGAAAAGAAAAGACAGATGAGGCTTGGCTTCATTTTTCTGTTATCTAAATAGATTCATTTATAGCCTGTAAATTACAACTGTCTGCATGGCATACATTCCTTGCTCCCCAGTCCTGATAGAACGGCATTCCTTCCTACTGATTGAACTACCAGATTTTACTCTCCTGAGGGATTTTAAAGCTGCCCATTATGGAGGTGCCACAAAACACACTGAGGAAACCATCTGAGGCAGGGAAGCCCTGCAGAAATAGAGCTTAACCAGCTGATTTGTTTATTCCATTCAAAGAAATATCCAACATGCCATTGAAAGACCTGCCAGCTAAAAATCCCTGTTTACATCACTCTTACTTTCCTGCAGGGCAGACATCCCTGGACAAAGGGAAGGTGGCAACGAGCAACCAGTGCCAGAGTCTGAGCTCAGCTGAGAGGCTTGGAGGAAGACGTGTGAAGGAAAGAGTACTCAGTAAAAACCTCATTAGCACATAATTAACAAGCAGAAAAAATTATTTGAAGCTGATTTTACAGCTATGCCTGGGGAAAATGAAATAAAGACATTGGCTTCCCCAAGTTTGCAAGGGACAAACTTGTCCATCATGTTTACAAGGGCATGATAAAAATGAGACAGTAAAGGAACTGGTCATTGCTGACTCCTCACATGGATGCAGCTCAACAAACCCAGAGTAAAAATCTAGCCCAAACCATCAAATTTTCCCTCACCCACTCCCCCACTTCAGGAAACTGCTAAAATTCACAGCCTACTCTGTGAACTGCAGATGAAGCAGGGAGTTACCAGTACCACCTTTCACACTGCTGTTGTCTTCTCCTTTGATATGGTCCAGGATGAGCTGAAGGTGGCATTATCACTACAGTGTACACAGATAGGAAATGGAGAGGCTGGATGAAACGGGGAAAAAAAATGGAGGGGAGAAAATGAAGCTAAAAGAAAATTAGTGGAGGTATGGAGAAAATTGATGACAACATACTGCTGTTGAAAGATGGACTAACATGAAATTGCGAAGGTGTTTAAAACTCTTTCACTCCAAATAATGCAAAAATATTCTTAACTTTTAAATGTTTTGGGGTTTTGGTTGTTGGGGTTTTTGTTTGTTTGTTTGTTTGTTTGTTTGTTTAAATAAAAGCATTATTTATTCCACTCTTTCAAGTAAGGGGAATTTAAAATTTAAAAATTAAAGCCAAAGAAATCAGAAACTCTTCTGCTAACAAGATAATAAGACCATTTGATGCTGTTATCCCCAATACCTATAAGCCCTTCCAATCTCGCTTGAACGAAAGCCAAGTCATGGTCTCGTGTATTCCAGGAGCTCTAAAAACCATAATTTGTAAACTCTGTAAATGTTGTTGTTCAGCATACTGCATGTCTTCAGCTTATTGACTTTGTGTGTTCCTTTTGTCAGGGCTTGTGTTTCATTTTGTTCATACCTGACACCTTTTCAAAACAAGTGCTGCCAATGGCTGACTGAGGATATGCAGGCAATAAGAGTACAGAAAACTGTAGCAACACTGTAACTTTCATTGTTCCTTAAGGTGGAATAAGGACAAGAATATTTTAGCTTATTCAGGAAGAAGAAAAAAGAAAACAGCACACAGAGAACCGTTCTACACTCTGAATGAAGAGAGTACACTTACTTCATGCTGGATTTATTTCAGCACAGCATAACAGCTTTCCACAAAGTGGTTTAGATGGGATTCCCAGGTGACTTGTTGTATTTAAATACTGCCTGCCTAGGATTTAAATAAACAGCTTTTATATTAATTAGAAACAAATCCTCTCAATTGGAAGGTATTAACTGTTCCTAAACTGCACACACAACACTTACTCAGACTTTGATTCAGTTACATGCTTTTAAACTTGCCAGCCACTCATAGTCTAATATGCTACAACCACAGTTTACAGCAGTGCAATAAAACATTGATTCAACTGTTTTAACCTTTCATCGATCGGTGTAACATGTAATTAAGTCCTAGGAGCAAGCGAGCAGCTCATTGCTAGCACATCAGCTTAGGTACATATTTACAGCCTAAGCCTAGCAGAATTGTTTTATGCATGTTTTGCAGTAATACACATGCCAATTATCTCTTTGCTGGTTTCTGATTACAGTTTAATCAAAGACACTCCACACTGTGCAAGCAGGACCTGAATATAGACTGCCAGGCTCTTCATTGACCAAGTACATTGATTTCACTAGCTGAGAACCTGACTTAGATGCTTTGTACTACACTCATTGCAAAATCCCTGTAAACGGGTCTGTGGCTCCCAGAAAGCACAGGAGTTGTTAGTTCCACCTGATACTAGGAGTGCAAACTCCCTCTGAAGGCAGAGCAAAGCTGCCTGCTTAAATTCACAGGGTTAGTTAGCAGCTCTAAAGTTTTTAGAGCCTCAGAATCATCCCTCTCCAAAAGATAACTGCCTTGCCTGGCTCCCGGGAACAATGTTCTGCTTTTCTCAGCTTTGACCCCATTAGGTAAATCCATGTGGATTTTTTTTTTTTTTTTTTTTTTTTTTTTTTTTTTACCTGGCTGACTAGCTGAAAAAAGATGTTTTTTCTCTTGGTTTACCTCACACCATTCAAAAAAGCTAAATAGATTCTCAAAATGTTTGTGATCAGATTGAATAGGCCAAAATAATCCTTTGTGCTTGCAGCCTGTTTTTCATTAATTAGTGGAAACCCAACCTGACAATATTCAATATCACAGTTTCCAGACTAAGAGTGCATCGCTGAGATAAATGGAGTAGAAGGAAGATGTCAGTTCCTGGCATTATCATCCTCCTGTACAATAGCATTTTGTTTGTTTGTTTGTTTGAATATATATCTGATAGTGGCAGAAAACACTTCTTTTTTTTTTTTTTTTTTTCTCCAGAGGCTGAGATATTTCAATAAATTTGTATAAATAAAATATACAGACAAAGAAAAATTGTGGTTATTCAGCTCTTTTGGAAATCTCCACAATCTTGTACAAATTTCCTCCTTTTGGGTGCCCTCACAGATATGTTGAGCTCTGCTCCAGCCAGCTGTGAGAGGTAAAGGTGACCACAGTGAGAATATTACTTTTTCTAGATTTTGTCCCTTTCAAAAATAAACACACTGACAAGAAATGTTAGAATTCTTTAAAATGGCTCCAGGGAAAAAAAAAAAACCAAAACCAAACCAAACCAAACCAAACAAACAACCAAACTTTAAAGTAAGGAGAAGGTATTAAAAATAAACAAACCAACCAACAAACAAAAGAATACAACTAAACAAATCTAAAGTCAGCCTGTCTCCTTTGTAACCTTCCTCCCTTGCTATGTAAGAGTGAAAGTTTTGCTTCAAAACCAAATCCCTGTGGATTTGCAGCGTATTCCCTGTACACAGCGATGAAAGAGCAGGCTGTGGTTCTGAGCAGACCACAGAGATGACAGCCAGGGGATTCGGTCTGTCAGCAAAGCTGATGCCCTGTCCTGGCAGTGCCGCACAGCAGCACACCCATTGCTTCCAGCAGTTGAACACCTGACCTCTTGTGCCACACAAGTCAGTCTGACAGCCAGCACTTTTCTCATCCTGTTTATTCCCTTGCAACTGGAAAATAAGCTGGTGTTTCTCTTTTGCAGGGACCAATTTCTCCATTAGCCTTGTATTTCTGGGCTCTCACATTATTTCTGGACACAGTTTTGCTCACTGTTGTGACAAGTGCTGTGCTCTGTACCCCACACTTATTCCAGTCATATAGCTCTTTTATAGAACAGAATTTACCTGATTTTTTTACTAGCTGTATAAGGTGTATGTTCCAGCCCTCTTGACCAAGTAATCTTTATTTATTTAAGAAAATTTTTCCATGCTCTAAATGGGTAATTTTGTAGACAATGTGTCTGAACTTCAGTTACAACTTAAATGTTAAACAGCTGCAAGGGGGTTGCCTCTGGAAATCTTCTCTACAGAGCCTTTACTCTCCTTTTTGTTTGATAAGTCCCATGAACACACTAATCTGAAGTCTAGGAAAGTTCTGTGGCCAGACCCCACTGCTAATGGAAAAGTGGAATCATCCATGGAGAACCACTGATTTGTATCTCCTAGCAGTCTGGCTTAGATGAAATGAGATGAAATAGTGACTTTTAAAGCTATTGCATAAAGCACTATGAGTGAATTTCTCAGGCTGACAACAAATTCCATTTGCAGGAGACTTGCATCTTCATTTTCCTCATCCCTCTGTAGATCCTCTGCTGGTACTAGAACAGTTGAGATTAGGTTTCAGGCTTTATTCCAGTAAGAAATATTCAACTGGCTCTTTCTCTTCTAGCCAAGCAGACAAGTTGAAAAAACTGAGACCTGGAGCCAGCTTAGTCATGCATTGCTTCCTAGGGAGCAGGGCTAAAAAGAAGGAGTACAAAAGAACATATCCGTATCCATATCCATATCCATATCCATATCCGTATCCATGGATCAAAATTCAGACAAACCAGCAAGGCAGAGATACTTTGCTTGGCAAGCTTCGCTGCCAGCCATATCTAATGAAAGAAATGTCTTATGTTGTACACTTCTGCTGAGCCCAGCTATTGCATTATCACACAAGAGGCACAATTTTTCATGCAGAGTTTGACCTTCAGGATCATGAAATATTCACTCACTAGAAATAGTCCTGAGAACCATGTTCCTGAGGACTGTCCTAGATTTACCCTGCGTTTTCAAATTAAATGCTTTCTTATTAGGCAAGACAGACCCTGTCAACAAAACTGAGTTTACTGATTTGTTTTTTGTTTTACTAAGAACAGGAAAACACATTTTTTTGATAATGCCAAAACATTTTGTTTCAGTGAAGTTGTTCCAAAACAAGTGCTATTTTTTCTCATGCATACACAGAAATGAAAAAGTAACTCAAAGGGAAAGAATTTCTGATTTCTGAGTTCCTCTAAACCTAGGCACGATGTCAGATGTCACCTCTTGACTATGTTATGACACAGGCAACGTAAAATAACGATGTTTAGTTACTGTCATCAAATCAACACCACCGCTTTAAATTCAGATAGAAACTGAATCTGATTGACCACAAAGTCTACTGTGTGTGTTATCTGAGGGCTCTTTCTGGGACAGGAAAGTGTCTGTCCTTCACAGCCCTGGCTGGAGGACTCGGAGCATGTCAGCTGAAGGAGTGGGATCAAAACAACAATCAGAAGGGTGACAGGTCTTGCTGGGCTGACAGGCAGGGCGTGCATGTGGAGTGAGCACATACATGTGTACTCTGCTGCCCCTAAACTCCCTGCTGGCCCTTTTCTTGTGAGCCAGCGGGGCACCAAGCCCGCTGAGAGGACTGACTTGTGCAATTTCAATGCCCTTTAGTGATGCACAAGAGCAGAGACGACAGGAAAACAGAGGGGACGGGGCATTGCAAGGCTGCTGTTTATTTGCATAGCCTTGAAGCCTGTGATTTGCCCCCACCACGTGATTCAGGGACCAGCAATTACAGATATTTATACTGATTATTCTTTATAGCAAATATTCTAAGGAGACCTCCTTTCAGAGACTGCCACATTCTAATTACAAAACAAAGCCATAGATGCCTTCAAAGTCCCACTTGGAATCATAGAAATCCCACTGTAGGCATTAGTCAGGGGGAACATCAGTATGCCATCCCAGACTTGTCCTACCCCGCTATTACTCTTACAGATCTTTGTGGGGAGCAAAGTGGTAGTAACCAGCCTATAGTTACCTGGAGGTCTACCTCAAAAGCAGGGCAATCACTAAGCTAAAATATTCCCCCGTTCTCAGTGACAGCCAGCAGAGAGAGGTAACACAGAAATCTGAGATGGGCCACTTTCCCCAGTGACATAAATTCCTAAAGTATTGCTTCCTTCCACCACAAAGTGTTCCCAAAGCTACTATTAGAGACAGAGGGTGGAATACCCAAATGTCCCATTCTCTCCCTCCACAGATTATTCTAGATGTCCATATCCAAAACCTTAACAGCTTTATTTGTGGCAATTAACAGTAAATACTGAAATGCATCTCTTGATACATTTCATACTCAAAAGTGCCACCAAAAACTTTCTCCAAGTTTAATCTTGCAAAGGAACTGTGCAAAAGTACATCATTATTTTCTGAAGAGGTCAAGAAGTATCCATCTCACTCTAAAGTAAACAAATGAATTAACACACAAATATATATATAAAAAAAAAAAAAAAAAAAAAAAAGATACACCAAAATAGAAGGAGTATGTGTTTACGTTGACTTTTACTTATAAAGATATTTTAACTTCATTCAGAAATGCGTCCCTCTCTCTTTTTGGATACACACATGTGGAATGTTCAAAAAGAAACCCCAGTTAGCAGCATCCAGTTTGCAAAGGGATTTCTTGAGAAGCGAATTTCAGAGTCCATATTCTTATGAGTCACTTTATCCACTGCAAAATTATTGCAATAAAAAGTTTTTCTTTTTTGATAAAGCACAATTAAAGTGACCTATTTTGCCTAAGTTAAAACAGGAGTGAAATGAAGACTCTGACCCATTCCTCAAATCTTACAGGTTCAATAGTAATCTAGCTATGCTATTCACTTAGAGAAACCATTAATTTTGCTATGTGGCTGAAACTACGAGGCTTCAGCTTTCTTTCTCTCACTTTCCTCCCCTCTTTTTGCTCTTTGTCTATGCACCTGTTTGCACCACTTTACCATCCCATTTGAAAAACTTTGGGTAATCCTCTGGCACTAACCCTGGTGTGATAATACTCCTGTTATTCAGCACCATAATTACAAAGGACAACACAGATAAAACGTCTTTCACTTCTGCTGTGAATATGCCAGTTTTACCAGTTTTCAAGGTGAATGATTTCTAAAACCTTCCGTATTTAATGTTAATCTAAATTCTTTGCACAATGAAACTTCCAGCGCTTTATGGAAAAATGGTTACTTTTGATACATCAAAGTGAATGCTAATGATGAAAACTTTTACAGCAGCTTTTTTAGCAGCAGCCCCTTCTCCAAAACACTTCATCAACCTTGAACGGATCTGCTGAGGGACGGTTCAGTATTAGATTTTGCTTTGAAAAGGGCAAGCTACAGCAGAGGGAAGTGAAATGCTGGAATCAGGCAGCGGACCAGTGACATAGGCAAAAATAATTCCTTTGGCTGCTGCATCACAACCCTTTGGATCTGGGTAACATTACTAAAAATTATGAATTGGGTGACGTTTACTTTATTTTGGTTTTTTGGGACGACTTTAACTAACTTATCTTCCACCTGCAATAAAGTTTACTACCCAATTAAAAGCTCAACAACAGAATTAAATCTTGCCTAGTTCCCTAGTTCCTGTTAGGGAAAGCAAATTCAGCATCTTCACATCCCTTTTCCCCTCCTGCTTTGTCCTTCAACAGAGAAGGCAAAGCTTTTCTTTGTTCTGTGTTTCTTAGCCGGTTTGGACTCATTTGGGCTGGAATCAAGTGGGAAGAGTCCTGGTGGCTTGGATCTCCCCTCAAGGATTTCAGACTGATAGCCATTCTTGTTAAACCCACAGGAGCATTTTCCTGAATGTCTTGTGTAGGTGCAATGGCTGAAACACGACCCAAGAAGAAACCTCACTCAAACAGACAGGCAACAGGGAGCACGTGTAGAGCTATAAAACAAGACAAATTACCCTGTACTCTCTTTTCAATAGCCTAACCAAATCATCAAAGTTTGGAAACAATTTTTCTCCACCACAGGATAGATAAATGTTGTTCCCTTATGTTCCCCAGGCATGTTGTACTTTTCTCAGACTGGTCAACTTTTGGGGGCAGGACAGCTGTTCCAGAGCCATGCTCAGCTCTGGGCCCACATCTGGACACGGTGATGATAACAAAAGCATATTTGACAGATAAGAGGAATAGCAGGTAAGTACACAACCAGTATGAATCTTTAAAATATCTGTGATTTTTTTGCTGGAACCTTTGCTCTGCCAGAGAGTCCCCAAGGACAGCACTTGCCAGACAGGAGCCAGTCTCGCACAGCCTCCTGTGGTGTCTAAGAGAGAATAAAGTTGTTGATCAGTGCCTAGAAGAAAGTCAACCACGTTTATGTGATCCAAGTCAGCAGGGAGAGTTTTGGATACTCTCAAGGTCTTCTCCAAACTACTGGATTTTACCTTGCTCCCCAGAGAACTGAATAAAGCCTAAGGAGAAGAGGGATGCCTTCAATTAGTTCTTCACAAACTTCTTTTCAGCCAAACTAGGAAAATTGTCACACAGGAACAATAATTAGCCACAATGGCAGCAAAGGTAAGCTGAAACAGAGGGAAAGATTCCCCTCTCCATCTATAGGTTTTGCTCCTCACAGCCTGTCCCAGCATCTCAGATTGCTCTGTAACATCCAGCCTAAATCAAACCATGTGCAATGGGAAACAGACTTCCATACATTCATTCTAGCACTTGCAGAAAAGCAGTGATCATTTCCAAATCCTGTCTTTTTCTGCTCAAAGAAACCACAGGACTGAGAAGTTGTTTCAGTGTCTGAATTAGTGTCCATAAAAACTTGAAATGCATAAAAAACATTATTTCAAAGAGAGCACAAATAACCTGTGTACATATCAAGTCCATGAGGAGCCTTCCAAAGCCAAGAAAAAATAACATCTTCTGTACAAAAAAGAAAAAAAGAAACTTAATAAGTCACAGGTTCATCAGGTGAAGCATGCCAGTTATTTTGTAGAAGGGCATATTTTCAAGGTTTCAATTTAATTAAGATGATTTTCTAACAGTTTGGCTGCTCACCAGAACCTCATCAGGACAGAAACTGGGCAGAAGCCCTTCTAGAACAGACCTAATTGTGAGAGATCTTTCATTCCATGGTCCTAGCCAGCTGGAAACACTGTGAATAGCCTCTCCGATGATATTTCACTCTCCTGCTTTTGGACCTAGATGAAACCAGGAAGTGCTGCGAAACCATAAATACCATTAAAAGACAGAGAGGGAGAAAGATTAACCAGATTTTGGCCAAGCTCCAAAACTCTGCCTTTCAGTTTGGGGCAAAGGTTCAGGCTGGTTTTCACCGATTGGTTTGTTCACCTCAGATATTTCTCACTTTTACATGATATAAAGTGCCTTTATTTATCTTTTACTCCCTTACACACTAAGTGCTGGTCATATTCCTTATACATCAGGCAACGCATGTTCAGAAAGAGAAAGAGGACTGAAAGCATGGCAAGTCTCCACAGCTAATTTAGGATCAGTAATAGTGGGCGGGAGAAGCTGATTCCAGCTGCATGGGGTTATATGGAAATGTCCCTCCCAATTTTTCAAAAGCTTGTCTGATGTAGCACTGTTGGTGCTGGTCATTAGTTAGAAATAATAATATGTATTCTTGATCAAAAATGAATAGAAAAATTCATTGCATAAGTCAGCAGAGCCAAAAAAAAAAAAAAAAAAAAAAAAGTTTTTTGTTCTGGTTGTTAACAGAAAGAGGAATCTATTTCCCCGTCCCCAGTCCTGTGTCCCAAGAGCCAGACACATGATAGGAGGTGGTAGGAGCAAGAAGGAGGGCTGCTGACCCCCTAACCTCCTGGCTTTTAAAATAGCTACTCAAATGCCGTTAAACACAAGTGCAAGTGGCATCCTAAGCAGAAATTGGTGTATTCTCTTACCTTTGGAAACACTCTTCTCAGGTGTTGAGCAGTTCCTGCAATTACAGGGTACCTTCAGCACTCAGCCTCAAACCACAGTGTGGGGTGCTGCCTTGGGATTTGAAATTGTGTTGTGTCATCTGAATGGGATAAACTGGCTGTTTTAGTGCCCACAGGACTCCTGTGAAAGCACAGCCACAGATCCTGAACATACCACTTGCCACTGCTGAAAAAATATGGAGAGGACAGACACATCTGGAGCAGAGGAAGGCAACATCATCAAAAATGGCAGGTAAAAACCAGCATATGATGTTCCAGAAATGATTTTCAGACAAATATATTTACTTTTTCTTTTGGGGAGAGCGGGGGGAAAGAGAGCTGCACGTCCTTTACAAACAGTGCTGGTATTATTCACACTGCCAACCAAACCACTTAAGCTAAAGAACCTTTGCAGTACCACAAGTGTAATACAAAAAAACAACCAAAAACCACTTACTTCCTTTTTTTCCCCCCTGAGTATTGACATTCTTGTGCAGTATTAGGAAAGCTAATTTAGCTTCCAGTTCTAAGAATTTTTGAATCTATAGCCAGTAATTATTTGCATTCAGGGGTACAAAAGAGGAAAACAAAGCCCACAAATTCTAGCACATTCATGTGGGATTGGGAGTTGAATTAGGATCCTCACACCCCATTGAATTATCGGCCCCCCTATTAGAGCCTTATTAAAATGGTAATGATTATAATGCCAGTCATAGGCAGGCTGTCGCACCTGTCAAAAAAAAATACCCGATTATCCTGTTCATTCAACTGTCTGGCATTCGAATCCGTGTCTCAGGTTTACTGTTCTGTGAAGTTTTTCTTTTTCTTTCTTTATGTTTTTTTTTCTTTTTTATGAAGTAAAATAAAAGACACAAGAACAAACACTTCCAAAAAGGTGATTAAAAAATCCCTTCTAATTTAGCACATCTACTACCCATGTGGCGTTAAGGTATCTAGGCCAGCAGTCTGAGGAAACAGATACAATTTCACTGGATTTCTCTATAATGAGGAAGAATACAGAGGGCTACAGTAAAATCTCTTCATAAAAAGGAGCACTGGTTTTTAAGAACAAAAAGAACAATTGGCCTTCCTCTTTACACACACACACACACACACACACACACACACACACACCCCCCATTTCTACACACAGCCAGGATGACGTTACCCAGATCAGTAAAGTCTTTCTTCACACACAAAATAAACACCTCAGATGGTTTAAAGGGACAGTCTTGAAAAGACCAAAAGTCCACAGGCTTTACTAAGGAAGAAATTGCATTAATTCATTTTCTCCTTTAAAAGTAGTGAACAGAGAATTCAAAATAAGCAGCACAAATCTAGGGTTTAATCCTGAACACATTTAGTAAAAGGACACTCGGGCTTGAAGACCTCAGCCAACTTTCAATTTAAAATCCTACAGCGATTATTCCAATAACCTGTTGTTAATAGCACAAACAACATTAATTTTAATAAAGTTATGTGGATACTTGGCTTTCCCTAAAGCAGAAAAACAGCACAGAGAAGTTCCTGAGAATTTAAGAGATAAATCAGGTGGAGAGAGGATTAAATATTTTCCACCCTGTTCAAAAGATGCCTTTTTCCTTTCTTCCAGCCCCGTTGTACAAGTTTTTCAAATACCACAGCATAAAAGAACGTCAGTGGAAGAGCATTTAGAGGCTGAATGCCTTCAATAGCATCTAAGACAGATGCTGTGTCACTGAGTGCCCTGGACTCTTTTGGGAAGTGGAGCAACCAACAAAAGACCGGTTGGGTTTTGTTTGTTTTGGTTCGTTCCAGAAAAACATTTTTGATGAAACATAAAAAAAAAAAAAAAAAGCTAGAGTCTTCTTAGCACTGGGAATAAAGAAACTTATAAGAACTGCACTTAGCAGGCATCAGCTCCTGAGTGCATAAAGCACTAGATTTGTCCCTGTTTCCACAGAAGTAACTAGGAAAATAATCCCTTTATTTTAGAAGCCCACATATAAACTTGCAATGGTTCCCATTTTAGGATGAGAGTGGTTGTATCTAAATGTTATTTAAGTAATTCATTGTGTTTCTAAATACAATTTTTCTGAGCTCACAAAGCCAAAAGAATATTTTTAAGAAGAAAGGGAACAGAATTTGAAGGATGTTGTAGTGGCAAATGAGAAGTAACCATAGAATTGTAGCAAATAAATGATTGAGCAAACAGCACACAGCTGCTGCCTATTACCTCCTTGGTCTGAACACACACATTTTTATTTTTGGACCCGATGCTCCACAATATTCTGTTTTCTGCTTTTTACGATGGTAAATACTTAACATTAGGGATGGATGCTTCTTGTTCACTGCCTGCAAAGGGAACACGGGGCCTTAAAGAGGACTTTGGAATGATGCAGTGATTCCTTTCTTTAAAACCCCAGTTATCTCAATGCAAGTAGAGCTGGGCCAAGCTCAGAAGTCCTGTCTATAAATAATCACAATCAATTAACCCAATCACTCACACAATCAGAGACATTCAAACAATGTGTTTGAGCAGTGAGAAATAAGCATCACTTCCATCCTCCACTCCTAAATTCAAGGGGTGACCAGAAGGCTGAAGCATCAAATTTAAGAAGTTTGAAGGTCAGCTGAGTTTCAGCAAAGGGTTAAAGATGCCCCAAGACTACATCATTCATGTCATAGAGTATGTTGCCCCAACTCTGCTGCCTACTCATTTTTTCCTGCCTTAAACTGGCCTCTTCCAGCTCAGAGCTCCTCATCCCCCATCCCTGTCTCCTTAACTGTCTAAATTGCTGGAATTAAGATCCTCACTTTTGCATGCTCAGGAGAGCTGCAGCACTCAAAGTGATAGCAAAGAGCTGTGAGTTCTTGAAGGAATGAGAGAAACTACAGAGGATGGAGAGAGTGGGGCAGGATAGATGGTGGTGCTGCCTGAATATGTTTCTGCAGGTGGCACATTGCTTGGGTCAGGTGAGGAGCAGCTGGAGCAGTGGGACCACAGACTGTTTCCCACCATCTCAAGGCACCTCATCTTAGATGCTTCAATCAAACAGCTGCAAGAAAATTCAGCGATCTGTCATCTGAGTGCACTACTGAGTGAAAGCTGGAACTGATTAAATGCTACCATAGCAATGGACAAATGGCTTCCCCAAGAAGGCTTTCAAGATAACTTCACTGATGACTCAGTTACCCAGATTTGCCTGCCAGAGTCCAAAATGCAAATATTTGAGGCCATGCCCCAGGTTGCATCCTCCTCTTTGAGGCATTTTCCTGCTTGAATTTCACCAGCTCTGATGTGGTTCTGTAGCTTTTAATCTTGGGTGAATGAGCATTGCCACCCTTGTTGATGTGGTAGCTAGAGAAACTCTCCATTCCTTCAAAAAAATCCTCACCCAGAAACAGACCACCTACCCATTATTAGCCGGGGTTACCAGTTAAAAACGTATGAAGAGGGTCACATGAATGGAGAGCAGTGTGCATGTTTTATTAGTTTGAACAACAAGGGAATAGATGGATGAAAGATAAGGTAATGATTTGTGACAGGAGCCCAAAATTTGATTTCAGCAATTAAATTACCCTTCTAAGAGATCCCCAAGGAAATCTATTAAAATACCATCTTCCCCTATCCCCAAAGTGTACAAAAGCTGCCTAGTAACTGTCCAGTATCACTGCCTTTGTGACATGTTGGATGATTCCCAAGACAAAAACCATATGCTGTCCAATGAATGGTAGAGCAATCAACAAGGAAAGGCTATTCTTTAAGTCACTCACCCTAAGAAAAAGAAAAAAAAAAAAAAAGAGAAAATACCAACTACACCAGAAAGTTTGCACTAAAACATAGGGTTTGGTTTTGCTCACTTGGTTTTTCACCAGACAATCAGAATTACTCTCAAGACACAAAATCACATCCCTAGAAAAGTGTGAAAGGATTTTCACTTTAGAAGCCGTAGAACTCTGCACCAATGTCAATCCCCCTTGTTCAGAGGAGCATGCAGCAGTGAAAAGTGGGTTGCATAATGCTTGATCATTATATTAACCCTTTCATCAGTTCCCTGGGACTTTACCAAAGCCTAAGCTTTTCATCTCACAACCAGTCATCAGCTATCTTGTACTATCGTTATATCTATCCACTGCATAAATATTACTATTTAAACGCAGAAGTCCCACATGCGAAGAAAAGAAATAAAAGAACATATGATGAACTTCTGCATGATTACAGAGCTAAGGGAGATCCTTGATTTGAGTCAAGCTAGGTATGACTTTTTGGCCTAAAAATAACACTTGCATGCAAATGCAGAATGCAAAGTAAGACTAAGCAACTCAGGACTTGGGTTCTTACTTACCTATGTCACATATCAGGTGCTCAATTTGCTTACTCGCCACTGAGAAATGTATCTGCTGATGACAAGAAGCCACAGTTCAGATGTGGCATTCTGAAATACCAGCGTGGTATCTGGTACAAGAAATCAATATCAATCAAATTCACAGATGTGGTTGGCATCAGGGGCAAAACTTGCTCCTAGTCAGTTGCTCAGTATAGTTCAGAATACTTCCCTCCAAGCTACTTTCATTATAAATTATATTCAAAAAAAAAAAACAACTTCCAATCATCATCTCTCTATGCAGCAAAAGGTGTTCAGATAAGATTTTAGAAGCTTTGAATAAAAGGCATTTTTTTAGTGAGAAACCCCCATCTTTTGAGGCAAGCATATATTTCAGTTTACTGTTTTGTCCGCATGCATGCTCCAAATCCACAAATTTAGGCATTCACATACATTTCGCTGAACTTCTCTTTCAGAATAACAAAACCTCATCAAAACATGCAGAATTTTAAGCAAAGGAGCAGTTTATGTTTAGGCAGATGCATATAGTTAAGTGTTTGCAGGACTAGGACTTAAGAGGTCTGCTATCTGGATGTAGAGTGCTACGTGCATCTCAGGGAGGAGCATTGTGAGGAGCACCAGAATGCTTTGCCTACCCAGCCTGGAACATTTTCAATTCCAAAGCCTTCAAGTCCATTCAACTGATCAACAGTCTCATAAAATTGTTGCAAAAATCAGCAACAGAAAGAAAGAGAAAAAAAGGATTTCCCTTCCCTTACAGAAAACTTCCAACCCTTAGGATAACTAAAGTAACTTCAAAGTATAATATCTATAAATTTTCCAGATACACTTTCCCCTTTATATTATTACTTACGATCCTGAAGCAAAAAACACAGTTAAAAAACCATTCAAAGCCTTCTTCAGTCTGGCCCCAAGTCTAGTTAACATTCTGTTCAGAATATCCTGCTTTGACTGTGAAAAGGAGCAGTTACCTCTTTCCTAAGCTGCTTTAGAGAGAAAAAAAAAAAAAAAAAAAAAAAAAAAAAAAAAAAAAAAAAAAAAAAAAGGAAAGAAAGAAAGAAAAGAAAAAAGAAAAATTCTGTCCTTGAAAAGCTTGAATAGATGCATACTATTATGAGTCTGGCAGGAGTGACTGGGACAAGTACCTGAAAATACACTGAGGACAAACCCCCCTCAGATTTACCACAGTCAGGGTTTTACTCCATTGCTCCACTACACACATCTACACATAAATTCTGCAAAGCTGCTGCCTAACCCCTGCCTAACAGGGACAGGTGAGGTCCCTGTTCTAGTATTTCTGAGGATCCCTAAAGATATTCTGCTGACATGGATATGCCCATTAAAGTCCTGATGCCTGGAATGCACTTAGACTGCACCTGAACCCGCTGAGATTCCTTGTTGTGATGTTCTCTTGCTTACATTATCTGCAAGACATACCAATCAGTGATCCCTGTGCTCACCAGTAATGTGCAAAATGCAGCACAGCTAGAAGAATCACCTGCCCTGCTGCAGTATTAGTTGGGTGTAACTCTCCAACAGATAACTATGAATCTCATATACAGCACCCTTTCCGAAGCCAGTCCTTTGTGATTGCAGATCTTAATGTGATAACGGGAAACACATACTTACACAATCAGTGGTTTGTGACTGCTTTTGAATGGCAATGGTCACATAAAACATGGTGTAAAAATGTTCATAATGTTTTCCATTACATTTGATGTTGGACACCACTTCAGCTCTACACCCAAAACTTTTGTCAAGAAATGTGTTTGATACACAAGCAATGCTTCTTTGTAGTTTTTAAATAATCTGGATCATAAAGTGGATACTGACCTGCTGGGAAAAAGGGATAAAGACAGTCATTTTTTTTTTCCCCCCATTCTGATCATTGCAACAGGTTAAAAGAGAAGTCTCTAGTTGATATACCATGTAAAATGGAATAGGAGACCATTTCTCAGTGCTTGCAGTGAAAAGCATCTTTGGCTATTGCGGTTTATGAAAAACTTAATTTTTCAGTCACAGACAAAAAAAAAAATCACCTTTCCTTTTCTTATGAATACTTTTGAACTTCCTTGTAACTTCCTGGCATGTTAAAATGACTGTGAAGAGACTAGGATATTCACAGGGATTTCCAAATGTTTCCAAAAATTTCCAAATCAAATTCTTTTGACTGGAATTTAGCCATTAATCCTGACTCAGGAAAAATCAACACAATGTGAGCTGCCTGATAAGAGTGCATGGTAAGGAAAAGGTGGAAGGGTGCAGCAAACTCTGTGCCATGTGCCCAGCCAACTTCTGATGGCACTATTAAATGCTGTAGCCACAGTGCACTCTTTCTCCATCATCCCAGCTGGATCATTCAGAGGATGCTTGGGGTGTATGCAGTATGTCTGGGCAGTATTCAGTACACAATAAATGAATGTCTGATTTGCCTAGCAGTCAAGCAGGTGGGATTCAGCCCAACAACTGGGGATGTAGGGAAGAACACAACATCATAGAATACATAAAATAAACTGACCAACATGCACACACATGTTTCATCTTTGATTCTCATCACTGACTTTACCACTATGACCTGGTGAAGCCACTACATCTTCAAATCTCATGTTTCCAGGTGAGAAACATCCATTCATTCTCCATTTAGCAGAACAAGGCTAAATGCTAACCTAATACAAACAACATACAGCAGGTGTGTGCTTCCAGAGAGAGTTTTGCCGCTGGTGTTTCCAGTAACCAGGAAAAATCCTGGTTATTCTCATGAATGGAAGGAGAGGAGCTCACCCAGGAGCTCAGTCCCTGGATCCCAGCAACTCAAGAGCTGCCCGTGCCTCCTTGCCAAAGCCAAGGGATTGTTTCCAAACTGTGAGCCAAAAGTGTGATTATACTTTTTTTGGGCACTCCTCCATTTCCCTGGTTGCTCCTTTCTACACCCCTTGTTCCAGCAGAAATCTCATTGTCCCTTATCTTGCCTCTACAGGATCTTGTCTATTTTTAGCCAGAGGAATGCTGAATTTTAGTTCCTCCTCTTTCCCTCCATCCAGTCCTCTCACCACAGCTCCCCACACCACCACCTCCCCCCCCCCCCCCCACTCCCCGACTCCCCGCCACCATCCTATGCATTTGCAACAAAAGTGTAAACTTCAGAAACTATTTGTATTTCATGGGCATTCACACATTATGCCAAAACGATGGCCCAAAACTTTGGCGGGTAATCTCAACCCCAGAATTCGTGAGCTGATGATGAATGGCTGTGAAGCCTTTGTGATTGCTCAGGCTCCATTGTGGCTGGGACAATGGAGGAGGACACAAGTCTGGCTCAGGAGAGCAACGGATAAAACTGTTGGGGAGAATGGCGGGCTCCTGCCGACATGACCACTTGTTGACATTGAAAGGATTCAAAAACAAGTGAGCAGAAACAGAAACGATTCTGTTCGGCGAGGCTATTAGTTGCAACGTGTGGCAGTGGAGCGGTCACTCCTGATGTGTTTCCTCGCTAATGAGCCCTGAATGCCCTATTAAACTGGGATGCTATAGGCCCAGCACCACTGGGACAATGCTATGCATGAACGACTCCCCCAGCACCTATTGGCTGCCCACATGAAGGAAGCAACTGGCAACACTCAGATTTAAATGGGGCTGACAGTACAGTTAAATGATCATTAATTAGAGTTGCTGAACAGATAGGGACTCAAAGCAATTCTTAATGACAAGATAACAGTCTAGTATTACCCAGCTTTGTGCAAGTTCAAGCTTGGACCTCATCTTGGTCTTTGTACTGTACATGATGGGTGTCAAGTTGATTTTGGTTTCATTCCTATATTCACAAACCATAAGAAATCCTGACTGTTGAGGCAGTAATAGAGATTTTTATATGTAAGGATGAAAACAAACCTGCGTTAAGAACAGATTTAGTGCAGAGAAGTTCATATTAGAAAATGGAAAAGAGAACAGTAAATAGAATCACTCTTCTACTAACTTGTTTGCAAATGAATCCATAAGGAAGCCACCATTCGCTCATTTTCTGTGCTCCTTCATCAGCCTCTCTCCCCAGTACTTAATGTAGACTATTAATCCAACTTGACTCCAACCTTGCTCAAGCCCCTGGTTTGTTTGATTGGTAACTCAATACTAATCTGGGGAGAGAATACAGAATCAAACTCTTGAGTATTAGAAGCAAAAAGTCAGAATGAGACATGAGCTCTGGCTTTAGGGCATCATCCCCTTCCATGGGTTTGGGAAGAGCCTTCCCCCAAGAGCACATTATCTCCTAATCAGCAGCTCGTGGGCTGGCTGCATCATTCAGTGAAACAACATATATGGTCCCTCCTTGCATCAGGATATTGGATTAGCAAGAGTCTGATTTCCTGCAAGAAATCCTGTTCACTGAAGATTGTTGTAGACTATACACAGTACGGTACAGTTTATTCTATAAACTTGTTCAAAATTATGCAGTAAGGCTTCTAAATGCTTACATGCTCAGGGCACTTTTGAAAGTTCTCCCACCATAGAGTGAAGTGGTGAGATAAGCAATATGCATTTGTACTTTCATTTACATTGTGGGTTTTGTTAGAATGTCTTCTTAAACTGTGAAAAGTATACCGCAAGAGCCACTTTAATTCCACGATAGGTTATGCAGGAACACATGTACAGGTCACGCTGCAAATTAAGTTTCTTGACTGAAACATAAGATTACGTAAACTCTTAGAAACACATAATTCTGAAACTTTTTATAGCTCTATTTGCACATTTTAACAAAGATGCTGTAGAGAGGGAGGTAGATCATGGCTATGACAAGATTGCTGCAGGTTGTTGAGCAACTCATTTTAGCAATTATTCATATTTCTTATGGAATTCTCTGATATGATGCATGCACTATAACATCAGTACATTCTATGAATCTTAAAACACATCCATATAGCCCCTAATACAAAAAGTCTCTGGTCCAGGGGATTTCTGAGGTGGTGCTGAATGCGACTGCCAAGTAAACAATTATTTTCTTTCATCTCTTCTCTCCTCACCTCTGTTGAAAGGAATAACCTGTTTAAAGGAAATAACAATGTCATGGTAAATGCTATCATATCGCCCAAGAAATGTGTCACATTCCTATCTGCTTTTAATATTTGTCATGGGATATTTTTTGAGGGGGGAGGTGTTGATCTTTTTCTTTGCAAATCAGGCTGTGAAAGATTTCCCCAGAACACGTAATATAGATCCAGAGTATTAGCTTCTCCAAAGGGAAAATGAGTCAATGACAGTCAAGCCTGGGACTGTGGGAGGAATATGGTTCTCCCTTTACCAGCAGGGCAGCAAGCATTGCTCTACAATTGCTCCTGAGGTGCAAAACACCTCATGTGAAATGACATTCTGTTTAGTATGTTTTAAACCTTGATTTGTAAGTGTAAAATTTTCCCAGGAATCAGAAGAGGAATCAGAAAGATATTAAAGCAAAGAATAATATTACTTTTCAGGAAGTAGGAGTCTTGCTTCACTGATCAACATGTGGAGAGGAGGATGAGGCTGCCTCCTTTTCTCCCTCTTTATTTCCCCTTTCTCTCTCTAGTGCTGCTAGCATCCTTCCAGCACATACAGACTCAGCAGCAGAGGGTGATGGATTTACCCATTTTGATCCATTAAATGCTGGGCCAGGACATGGAAAAACTCACTCTGACATCATGAGGTTGGGGATCTATTTTACAGAGGCAGCAGGTGGTCGGGCTCTTTGTCTGGCAGGAAAGGCAGCCTATCTACATCAAATTCCAGCACTGAGACTCTCAATCACATCTGAATTTTCAGATGTCCCAAGAAAATCTGTTCTTTAATTTCTGACTTTTAGGCATTAAACATAGCCTCAGATAACAAATCTCTAGATTTGTAGAGTCTGTCATAACATGTCTAATTTTTTTAATGAATGAATTTTAGGCACCTCCCTAGAACTGTGAAATAACAGGATTGACTGACAAAGTGAAAACAGAACCTAAAGCCTTGTATTCTGCTGAAGACACTGATTTTATAATTCTCTGGAGCTTTACATGACATATTCTGCGGGGCTTTACACAAAGCAGGTGAAAACATGAGGGGACACTGAGAAACACAAAGGGAGGGAGTGACATAGATATGGATTTGACTGTTTGGGGGTTTATTTCTATTTAAAGTTTTACAGAAACTGAGAGACAACTGTGTCATTGAGTGCGTGCCTCAGAGAATTTTTAAATTAGCTTGTTGTAGTAATATTTGTACAATAATCCCCATTTTACTTTTCTAGTTCAGGGTTCTGTCAAGCACGTGGTGGCTCTGATGTCCAGAGGTCCCAGCAGAGAGGTGCCCCAGGATGCTGGGTGCAGGATGAACATATATATAGGCTTTATGACGTTAGAACCCACACAATAATTACATCCTCCTTTTGGTAAAGGGATCACTGAGGAGGGGAATCATTGAAAACTGATATAGTCACAGAATATCGTGCATTTGCTATTGTCTCTCCCTCCTTTGATGCCTGGGCTGAGCTCTCATTAGGCCTAATTGGACATTTGCAACAAGTCCTCAGTGGAGGATATACCTGTGTGTTTTCCATACACAAGGACTGACTGGAAAATGGGATGGCTCCTTCAGGGAGGCTCTGAGGCCCCACTGTGCTGGCCAGATGAAGATCTCTGAGGACCAGTGCTGCCAGAGCATGGCTGACAGGTCCCATGAGCAGTGCTTGGGGTTGAGACCTCAGCAACAGCAAGGCAGAGAACTGAAGCATCCCAGAAACCCCCTTGCCTCATCTGGAGAAGGAGAGGGATGTCTGATCTATGTGCAGTTTGTCCCAGTGGGTTTAATTTCTTCACTTTCTCTGAAGCACTCTTACAGCTTTTAGGTCAGACTGTGCTTTCTCCATGGCACTCAGGCAGTCTGTTAGACTGAGTTTATTTATGACAAAAACAAATAAACTGTGCTCTTTTGCATATGCTAGACTCTGTTTGGTTGTTAAGATTGGGAAAAATAACATTTCATTTAAGATAAGCTGGGAGGAAATATGTGGCCAGCCTTCCTACCCACCAAATGTGTCTTACAAATCTCGTCTGTTGATTTAAACTTTGGTGTTCGTTTATGCTCTGAGATGAAAACCAACACCAAAACAAATCCCACTTTTGTCAAGGAATATTCAAAGGAATGTCATGTCAGCAAAACTCCAATGAAAGCAAGGAGCATTGAGATGCATAAAACTATAATGTCTCCAGTCCCACATAGTTCTGTACCATATGGCCAGAGAGAAGCAGATGGGCCAGGTCACAGCGGGGGAAGAGAGGGAGAGACTCGGGATTGTTTATCTGACCCAGTGGGCCAACACTAACAGACTGTCCCCAGTGACCAGGCTATTATTAACAGAAAGAGTTGATAAGAATGCAATCCCCACATGTATTTGCCCTCAGGTAGTTTTCACATGTGACGCCTGATCAAAATGACCTTTTTTGTAGATGTTTATTTTGGGGCTGGAACATTTGATTCACAAAGAAGCCATGAATTGCACTTTTCTTTTCTTTTCTTTTAGATGGCCATTTTAGATGCCAGCTATTTCTATCTGTTTACTTGATCAAAGTTCAGAAACTTGTTTGTCTAAACGAGACGAAGTCAACAATAAATAATGCAAAAAGATTTTTTTAAATTGTTATTATTATTGCTGTTACATGGCTGTGTAAACATCAGCCCAGCAAAAATAAAGCAGAATAGTATGGATACTGTCAGAGAAATCTGGTATGATTTCAGTAGAAGAGTTCTACCTTACTGTGTTTCTCAGTGGGCTGCCCAGTATTAGCAATAAGAAATGTTCCCCAAACTATTAAAGTTCAAGGTATAGTTACCTAAGCATTACACGGAAAGATTTTTGGAGGTATTATTGCAAGAAAAAAAGCAACAAAAACAACAAAAAAGGTACAAAATTGCATGAAAAATACTTGCATAGAAAAGCTGGAGACAGAAGTCAGCTATTTCTGGTTATGATTCAAAGATGCCAAATATTTCACCTGAGATGCAGAATGGACCCATTAAGGGTAGTACCACTGCAGGTTTTACTCTTAAGCTTATCTCTGTTAGATTTTATGGCTTTTCCTCACAAACACCTTACAGCTCTCAGCTGACGCTTTCCTGAAGGACTAAGTACCTCTACTCTCAACTTTGCATCTAAGAGACCTCACCAGAGGAGAGGTCAGCATCTGCCCCATGGTGGGTGCAGAATTCCTGACCTCCTGGATCCTGGCCCCTTAAATCACAGCCACCCTTGTTCCTACTGCTGAAGGAGAGACCTCAGCCACGAACGTGAGGGACCAGTGCTCTTGCTAGAGCCAGGTTCCTCTGTGCTTGCAAGCAGCAGGGATCGTGTCACTGCTTGGTATCTCCAACCAGCTGGAACAGTTACCAAGGTTTCTTTTAGCCCAAGATTGGATGCTGATGTATCTTTTGGGGGAGTTATTTCTTAGCCGTGCTGCTTGTATAAACAATAGGTGGAGATGGAGAGGCAAATTTTACAATCATATCATTTGTTCATCCCATTCTAAGCTGTTCTGTAAAATCAAGACTTTGCTGACCAGATATTGTTGTTTGACCGTATGTACAACTAACTAGTTATTACAGCCTGCAAAAGCAGGAAAGGTCTGTGTCCAGAATCTCCAAACCTTATTAAAATGGCCATTTGGGACAGTGTCACTCTAATTAAAACAGAGACTTATTGCTGCTAAATGACATTACTAGAGCTCATATAATTGAGTCAGATCGTTACCTCTTGCTAAGCTTGGAGCCTCTGTCTGACCTCTATGTGCCTCCTCTCCTCGACACACCATCCTCAGGGAAACTCAGCACTTGCACAGAGATTTGGAATGGGGAGGAGTGACTTTCTGCATCCCAAAGGTGCAATGGAAGGTCTCTTGTGCCTCCCTGTATTACAGCACTTACTAGAGGCTGGAGGTGTGCTGAGGGAAGGGGGGAGTGTCTGAGTGTGTGCAGCTGCATATGGGTAGGGGAAGTGGAAAAGGGGTAATCAAACCCTTCAAAAAGGATTTTGTCCCTACAGGACAGTCTACACCATTTACCAGTGTTTGGGGCAGTGGACTAGCTCTGGATTAGGATCCAATGCAAACTGTGGCTGAGCACACGCTTTGCTGAGTGATATATAAGATAATTACTCTGCAGTCTTTGCAGGCTGGAATTAAACTTTTCCACTATTGACTTCCAATGCAACAAGAATTCCTAAACTACAGGAACATGTAAGGAAAGCCCATTCCTCACCTGTAGACATTTCAGAGCACATCTTAGAGAGGAAATGCAAGATATTTGTTGGCTTACTGCTCCTGGATTTTCCCCTATGCTGAAAATGATAAGGTTCCTACTGAAAATTAAGGTTATTCAAGGTAATGCAAACATTTCTGGATAAAATAAGTCCTGGAGTCCCTGCTGTGAGCATGGATGTAGGACACGGTACCTCTGGATGCACCCCAGTGGAGCTGGTAACCCTTTGTGGGAGACACACAGCACCTACCTCAGCCATACACTGCCAGATTACGCAGAGTGACATAGACATATGGCATAGTCACAACAGATTACCTTTATTTTCAGTTCCATGGAGGCTCATTGGACCTCATCCCTACTTTTGTAAAGCACTTTTGCTCTTGTCCCTCTGAAGTAACTTAATCCTGTAATTTTTATTTAGTCTAGTCTTAAAAATACTATAAACCAGTTTTGGTTTGAATATCTGACTTGATTTGCTTTAAAGATGTTCTTTGCTCTTCTGAACTGTCTTTTCTCCCCACTTCCCCTGCTTTAAGAAAGAGCTTCCATTGACTGGTCAGACACAGAAATGTTTCTGAAAGGCAAGCAGCTAGACTTCTGGGAAAGGGAATGATATATTCAGAAACTTCCTAGAAATGACAAAAAGCTATATGAGGGTGCCAAAACTCTGGCCACTTACAAGAACTCTTTCAATATACATACAGAAGCAAGAATGACAAAGAACAAAGAAAACAGAAGATGCAAAGAGGGCAAGAAAACTAATTCTCTGAGTATTAAATTTTTAGAGACAGAATATTGGTCATTTAGTGTAAGTGGTTTCTCCTGCTCACCAGGAATGCAATAGAAACAAAAACCAAAGTATAGCTCTCCTCAATATACATTGTCCCAGCTTGATGCTGCAAAGTACATTTCATTACAAGCCAAAAGAACAGCCCTCACTGATGCTTGCTTGAATGTCTCAATTTCTGGATTAAGCTGTCCCATTGTTTTGAAGCATAGTTATGGTTTAGAGATCAATGGGACATAGACTATCCTAATCTACTATGAACAGCCCATGGCAGAGAAGGGATACTCTGCACTAGAGAGCCATCTAAGTCTTCTAATTACTTTGGCTACTGATAGATTGGCTCTTACCCCCTTGAATTCCTTTGTCACTGAGGAGTTAAAATTCATGAGCGTCTATGCTGCTGAATGCTTACTCCAGTGCTGCTATTTTCTGCGCCAAGCTAGCCATCACTGCAAAGAGTCGGAGATCTGTCAGGCCATCTGTTACATAATAGTCAACAATCTCTAAAATCTGGGGAAACTGAGATGGAGGGAGCAAAGATGATGAAGGGTTTAAAAAGAACAGATTGCTGCCTTGCTTGGAAGGGAGGGAGGCAGGGGGAGGGCTGGATAAAAAGCCCTGATGGAAGCAGAGACAAACCCGATTAGCACAGCCAGCAAAACTATCCCCCCCCAAATATTAATGCTTTCTCCAAAGAAGTTGACAAGGACATCAGATTGCTGGGGAAAAAATGCTTTAGGACAGGAAAGCTGAAGGAGGCCACGGAAAATTACAGCTGTAGTTTAGGCATTGCCATACACAAGTAGACACTGAAGACAATTTAAGAACATCCTCTAAATCAGTAACAACCACCATAAATAATTTTGTCTCTGTGTTATACAACAATCTCTTACTGTGCCACAGGAAAAAAAAAGTGTAATATTTTCATTCCACTCTTTTCCTTTCCTCCTTTCCCCCTCCTTTTGCAAAGGAGGTGTTTGCTGATTTTAAAGCATCAGAATGGTGATGACTTACTAGTAGGGCTCAGCCACCTCATATTTGTCTTGCTTTATGTCCACATTTTTGAAAAGACTGACAATATCTGGTGCAAAATGCTCTCGGGAGACGTAGTATCTATTTAACTGCTGCTGCAGCCACTGAAATTGTACCAACAGTAAGCTGGTGGCTGTGAGCCACCCAACTGCATTTAAACTCTCCTAATACGTGTTGACTTTCAGTCTGCTCTGTCCAGCTCTGTCTGTTCTTATTCTTTCTGCCCTGGCTAAAAGCCTGCAGAGCTTACTCTTCCAGCAATAACCATAATGCTGGTGTCTTCTCTAAGACTTCCTTGCCATATGGGGTTGTGCCAGACTAAGCACCCTGAAGGTCTCACCGCCAGACTCCTTGGAGCTTCCTCCAAATGGTATCCCTTCTACAGCAAGGTACAAGTTTTACCCCAGACTCTCCTGACATGAAAAACCACTGAGAATCAAAAGTCTTGCGGCAGTTTTGGGAAATGGTTTCTTCTTGAAGAGAAATGGGAAGCAACAAGCAGCCTTTAGGTTTTGGTTCTGTCAACCCCCTGCCTTTCAGGGACTAGCTCCTCTCCACAGGACTCAGAAGCCTCTCACAACATGAAAACAACATGATCCTCGCTCCTGTAAGTTCATGTGCTTCATTTCCTCAGACCACATTGGAGTTGTATGTGCTCTCTTGCTCAAGTGTTTTGCTTTATTATCACTTTGAGCAAATAATTTTGAAAATCCAGCAGAAAACACAACACATGGCACCTGAGTAAGGGAAAAAAAGGGATATTTTCTGAATGCACATATACAAACAACTGAAGATGCAGGAGTAACTTTGCTGGTTAACTTTTCATATGACAGTAACCACAGCCAAAGAAAACACATAATAATGGAAGCAATTAAAATCTGTGTTAATTCACTTGTTGCTGTTACTATAGGTTAAGGTGGTTCATTAATGGACATGCAAGTGCATACTGTAATGCATCACTCTTAGCTGTATTAATGGACCACATAAGATAATGCTGACAGACGGAAAAAATGAGCTTTATAGGCCTGATAAAAATAAACAATAAATGCAGGCAGTGCTGAACTGGATTATCATAGTGCCACATGAGTTGTGTAATGATGTTAGCACTGGCGCCTGCCTCAGAGCTGATGCTTCAGAATACTAACATTGAGCCACTTGATACGTGTTTGATGTCTAAACAAGCCACATCCTTTTCTGAGAGGAACAAATTGCGATGGAGACTGGCTGTGGGGCTTCAGGTTTCAGATAAAAATCTGTCCATAAGAATTCCATACAAATAACTCTCCAAAAGACTTTCTACTTTTAATCACATAAAATACGTGGTTGGACCCTTTTTACTTCTTTTGCTGTTGTTTTTTTTTTTTTTTTTTTTTTTTTAAAAATTCAAATAACTTGGTCCCTGCTCTGGTGCTAAAGCCTTATCTAACATTTCGTGCTGGGAATGCAAAGCAGGGCTCCAAGTACAGTAGTACAAATAACACTTTATTTACAGTTTCATGGCTTTCAGATTTCCTGTCTCCATAATCACTTCCTACTAATTTCCTTCTGTTTTGTTTGAAATGGTAGTCTTTTCAAAGCAAGTGCCCAAAGAAACAACGCCTTTGTAAGGTTTGGTTTAAAGCACGGAGGTTTTTAGACTTCTTTTTCTGTATTTCCCAGTACCAGTTTTCTGCATTAACAGAGTTTGTGCTGTATGTCTGGATGGTTCAAACAGGATCATGATAAGAGAACTGCAAAAAGGCCAGCACTGAAGGGCCGAAGTCTCAGCTGGAGGAAGCTGGCACAGTTTCACTGATGTGCATCAGCTACAAAGCAGCATAATGTGAGGAGCCAAATAAATGTTTTAATGCTGGACATGAAAAACTTTCAAGCACTACCATGACACTTGGAAAATTTACTAATACTTGAGCAAACACAAAACATTAAGATAAAATCAAATATTGTTGTGTTGCAGGAAGTAAATAAAAGCAACTACCACAGAAGCAGAGTTTCTATACAGGAAGACTAGCTCAATCTGAAATTAAATCCACAGAGTATTTGACATATTTTTATCCCGTGTAGTGGTTTCAGTTGCCTAATGAGCAACATCTCCTACAGCTATATTTAGACTCCTCTACATTATGCCAAGTTGGCTGACCAAAATGGGACAGATCCCAAATCCTCTGTCACTTTTCAAAATGAAGATAACAATTGGGAAGAAAAAAAAAAAAAAAAAAAAAAAAAAAAAAAAAAAAAAAAAAAAAAAAAGTATGCAAAGACATAACATTGAGTAGCATGAGTAGACTGTACACTTAGTGTTATCTTCTTGTTCTATACCAACTACCTGACCAAAATTACCTGTCTAAAAATGGAGGTATACACCCCATTTCCATTGCTGACCTCTGACCTTCCCCTTCCTTCAGAGTTCTGATTTCTCTCCAGGCCTTTCAGACTTTGGACACTACTCTTACTTCCAAAAACTGATGGAAAAGGAACATGTGCTATTTATTAGTGGGTTATGCATAGAATTGTTTAATAAAAGAATACTTCATACAGATGTGAGTGCTGCTGGTGAGGTTGCTCTCCTTTATGCAAGGGGAGTGTTGACCAGCCAAATATCACAACAATGTAGGTATGAATACTGGAAATGTTTGCCACCCTGCTCACACTTTTCCAGAAATGGATCTGTTGACTTTACTTACACAATAAGTCAATAAACAGGCAACTTCTCAACTTCTTTCAAGGTGATCAAAACTTTCTAGGGGTTCAAGTACCCACCTCATCAGCATCCTCCTGCGAGGATATTAGTTTTCAGAAAATTAGACAGTCCCCTCTGGGCAGAACTCCAGTGTCTCAGAGTGTGGCTTTCACAATGCATAGTTAAGCTCTGCTTTCACTTTTCAAGTTGAAAAAAACCCTCAAAACCTCTTACTCCTTCCCTTCAATGAACACAAAAGCACAGTAGTTTAGCTTTTTTTGGCTCCACACCACCTTCTTCACCAACTAGTCATTTTGCAATACATAATACAACACTAGTAGTAGAAGTAGAAAAAGAACTTTAAAAATTCAAAAATTTTATGAATGTACAGAAATTCTGAAAGAAAGGAGGGATTTTATATCTGTCTGTGGCTTTCCATAATACTGAGCTAAAATACACTACAGTCTTTCCACGCAGATACTAATATTCATTATTTTTCTCAGTGAGATGATGCACCAGCTATTTACAGGTACTGCACAATCAAAATGGCATTAAGATCTCCTGGAGAGGACATAAAGAGAGAGAAGAAAAGATCTGAACAAGTAAGAATTGATGTGAATTTGAGCTTTTTAAAAACGTTTTCCTTAAAAGTCATTCACATGCAAGACTTACCTTTTTTTTTTTTTTCTTTTCCACCCCAGCTGTTTCACATGGTGCTTCAGTGCTTACCTGGCTAATTATAAGGAGCACCCATCTTTTGACTTCAAAAGTCCTTACCATAATCTATAGCACATTTACTAGATTTGAAAGATACAAGACACATGGGAGATGATGGTTGTGTCTGCACGATAAATTGAAGAACAGTGCAGACATTCCGCAGCTGATGGAGCCCGGAACAGCTATACATGTTTCAGTGCCCCACAGTCTACAGCAACTACCATGGGCTTGGGATCAACTTATCCACAGTCAGGGCAGCGCTGCTGCTGGGTGCACACACATCATCCTTCACAGAGCACGTTAGACTGCGCACCTTCTAGCACAGCCGCTGAGTGTCTGGGCCTGCTCTGCCTCATACCCAGCTGGCTTGGCTCCCTCTAGACCACAGATCCTTACACATCCACTTTGGGGTTTACGTGAATTAAGATAAGTAAATGTGATCAGAAAATCTGGCCATATTGTTCTCTTACTACACTTTAAGTTTTACCCGTATCATCTGTCTTAGTAAGACTGGCCTACTGAAAATACATGTTCCTCAAAGGATCATTATAAAACATTCCCTCTTCAGTCCATGTAGAACAGGGTGTAGGATCATGAGCTCTCTTAAAAGTTTATGTTCAATCTTCAATTTACTGTCTCCAGGAGTTAGAGCAGAAGTGAGATCAATTCTCTCTCATTGTAGTGATAGACAGGAAGTTTTTTCTGGAGAAGAGCTAAACAGTAGGAGGACTGATCTCTTAGAGACTTTTATCAGCCTCTGATGATGCCTAGAACCTCCAAAAATAATTAGTAATGGCAATCTAAAAAAACCAAACAACACCTAATCCATGCTAAAGTAGGTCTTGGTTACAAACCAGGAATGTTTTTTCTAGGAAAAGGACATAAAAGCTGAAGTTGTAATGCAAACACTGGGTGAAAAGAGAATAGTTTTTGTTTTATGGGAACGGAGAGCAAATATGGTTCTCATAACCACAAAGTTGTGGATTCCCTCCCTTGCTGTCAAGTTCACCAGCTGCACTGGTTTATACTTGCAGTTTAATCAAGCTGATAGTGAAGTAATAGCATTCAGGAAATGACACAGAAAAGAAGAATCAAGTGAAAAAGCACTATCAGGCAAACCTGAAACCTGAGCATCCTACTTCAATCAACTTTATATCCCAAGTAAGGGTGACAGCTTAGCACTTTAAGAATGCCTTTGATCTGTTCAGATGCTCAAGAGAGAGTCCAAGACCAAAAACCTGGCACTCAGGGAAGATTTTGTCAAGAGAAAGGTGCTCTTCAGGTCCTCACTGAACGAGTAAAGGGTGGGAGCTGTGTGGGAGGTGTACTCCAGCTGTGGAGTGATGCAAACACTTTGCTGCTGTCCTAATATTTCACACCCCAGACCAGACCACAAGACAAACAAACTGGGTTGTTTCAACTGTCTCATTTGACATGGTCTAACACTACAAGAAGTGAAAGAAAACCTTAGCACCCCTCCCACCCCCTCCTTGGACCAATTGAGCTGTCACTGTCTGCACAGAAAGTGATTGTTCAGTAGAAAACACATTTCGGCCTGATGCAAACGGAACAGTCTTGAAAGTGGAGTTTCCTTTTGTGCCTCCCCTCCAAGGGGAGTGAAAGGCAGCAAGAAGAGAGGCAGGAGGGAGGGAGGGAGGGAGGTGACCACTGTGCACCATCAGCACTCCATGCTGCCTGCTCTGCAGCCCACCCTCAGCAGGCAGCCCCCCAAGGCAGCCTGTGGCCTTGCCAGTGGGGTGAACAGTCTTGTTCAGGCAGTGACAGATATTTTCAGGGGGAAATGTTCACAGGGAGCTGGAAGCAAGCGTTGGGGTGATGGAGTTTCAAAACCAGAGCTTTGCTAAGCAGCAGGTTGCAACCTTTGGTTAAAGTTTATCTCGCAGAGGTTGGTAGCTTAGCAACAAGGAGTTTCTCATTTGTTTTGTGCAAACAGAAGAAGCAGCATCAGGCATATCAGAGTGCAGATGTGTCAAGGCATCTGGGGAGAATCACTGGGGAACAGTGATTTGCAGCAGAGAAGAGCAGGGATACCCATCTCCAGCAACACAGGACTCTTCTTCACACGTGAGAATGAGGTTGTCAGGACACGGAAAGGATTTTCAAGAGCCTGTCCAGAGTAAAGTCACTCCCATTCAAATTTACTTACATATGCTGAGAATCTCTTTTCAGTTTTAAAGGTGTCCATGAAGGAAACGTCATCAACTTGACTTCCTATTTTGAAGACTATCTCTGACTATTAAATCTCACTTTCATTTGGGTGCAGAACAATGCAATATATGAGGAACAACAGAAAAAAAAAAAAAAAAAAAGGTAAGTCACATATACAAGTAGCAAATAGCTGTTCTGCCACCAAGCAAACTGGGAATTTGTATCCTGGGGAGGTTTTGCAGGCTAATTGGACTATTGATCTCTGTCCCCATTCAGCATCTTTCCAGGCAACTTTTTTTTACTTTTGGCTCAGTACTGAAAATCAACAATGAAACTCCCACCTAATCAAGTCCTTCATCCACTCCCTTGAGAACCTGCATACACAGCCAGTATCTCTTTCTGTTCAAGTCAATAAATATTTTGATGGTTAATTTGTGCATTTCACAAACTGTCGACAGAGAAAGTACAGTAGCAGAAAGGAAAAGATGCCCTAATTACTCACAGGCAATGATCTCAGGTTCTCACAAAATATTTATATCTCTACCCTCCACTAATGAATTCATTACGTAATAAGAGTTGAGCAACAGAAGGAAGCACACGTTACACAGCCAGTCTGATGTACAGCTCTGATGCACAGCTCTGATGCACAGCATAGGTGACCCTCTGTCCCAGTAAGTTTTCACTGTAAAAAGGTAAGAAGCCAAATTTCTCCAGAGCTTTCCATTCAGCTGAACTAAAGGCAAGCAAAGCAGGGGTACCCTAGGCCAGCAGGTGCCTGGGGGGCCACTCAGTGCCCGCATGGGACACTGCCTGCTCTCCACGTACCTGCCAAACATGCAGTGAACAAGGCAGGGCTCCAAAGAAGAGGGGAGCTTTTGCCACTAAGACAAGGACATTCCTCTTAGACGCTTTGAAAGAGAAGCAAACTGCAGAAATGCCCTCTGTAGCTAGACAAATTTGTGCAAATAGCCCTCAGACCACAGGTTAACACAGGTCTTACTGACACTGGCAGCACCACAGGGTCATTTGCACATACATGGCCTGGGCCTGGCAGCACATTAAGGACTAAGGCTTTTGTTACAGTCTGCCACAAAGCTCTGGTTGCTTGGAAGTGTGCTTGAACAAGCTCAGTTATCGACGTGAAAGCAGATGTAACCAAGTGACTAGAAAACGTAGTCCCTTCTTCCTATCCAGTCACTAAACCACCTTTCACCGTCTTGGAAAATATTTATTTTTCTGCAAAAGATTGTGGAAAGAGAGTAAAGTGGACTTAGGACACCCCTAGGATCCCAGCTTCCCAACTTGTAACATTCAAACACCTTGAAATGGAACCTTCTATTCCAGAAGTCTGGTGAACATATTATGGGTTGGTAGCGCAGGGGGGTAGGAGAAGGCAAAGTGTTGATGTACAGCTGGTTTTAGTTTTATGTATACAACTTCTCTCTCTTTTAGACACGCACACACAAATACACATCTTGCACAATTTATGTGATATTCAACAACATTAATTTTGTCAGATTGCACATTTATCCTAAGAAACCAAGTATTTCCACTACTTGCATGAGCTCCCAATAAACAGAAGGTTCCAGCACATCTACAGTGGCACCTTACCTGAAAAAAATTCATTGTTCAACTTCATCTCACCCAAAGCTTTCAAAGGATCAGAAACATGGAAGCAAATGTTTGTACCTTAACAGTTCCATTGGATTTAGAACTTTCAACCCACCAGATGAACATCTCCCATAGCAGTGATCCATGCCATCAACAACTGAAATTTTAGGACCAACCTTGTTTTCTTGAAAGAAAAACTTTTCTTATACCCATTTATGATTGTTTTGCAGATCTACAGAAAGTCTTCCACTTCTGCAGCAGGGCTAAAACACCTTTATTATGCAAAGCACAACTCAATAAAGTATCCCCACCAAGAAATAAAAGAGAGAGCTCTCATCAATCCGCACATGATCTGAAAAACACCGCCCAAATTACACGAATCGAGATCTAAATGCAATTCCAGATTCAATATTCTAAACTGAAAGTGACTTCTACAATTATAACTATTCCATATTTAAAATGGTAGGTTGAGTGAACAAGAGAAAAGAAGGGCATGAAATGAAATAGAGAGAAAATAGAAGAAGGACCTCTGTGTCAGAGTGAGCCACAGATTTGTCAAATCCAGGAATATTTACAGGATGAAAGAATCATTCCTCTTCCTGACCAGAACCACTAAGCTCAGGTGAGCAAATCGTAGCAGGAGAAGCAGTTGTTCAATTAGCAAAAGATTAAAAAAGAGAAGAATCAGAGTCTCTCATAGAATCAGAAGTTATGGAGGACTGGAGGGGCAAAGTTCAGGTCAATGTCCAAAGGTTGATAATTCAGGATTAAGAGCAGGATTTTCTGCTGCTAGACAGGGATGTGACAAATGATAGAGGAGATGGAAGTTCATGCGAGACTGGCCAAGCAAGAGAGAAATTTGAGCTAGAATTATGATGCAGATGTGAGAAATGTGACGTGAAGTCTGTTGAGGAAGATATTTCCAGTAGAGAATTACCAGTGGAAAGACTTTTTTTGTGCTGATGGCTGGAGGTCTACTTGCTCCCTTCCAGACTGCCAGAGAGCCCTCTGTGATCACCCCAAAAGGCTCTGCTGCCTCTCCCCTGCTCCGGGGGTGGAGCTGCAGGGTGAGCCCTGACATGGCAACACCAGCCAACCTGGCTGATTGAATGGCATGGAGCCTCAATGGAACCTCGAGCAGGAGCTGTGTCTAAGCTCCCACACTTGCCCTTGGACCCCACATGAGTGACACTGTTGACCCTGACCTGTGGTCTGACTTCTTGGCTTGACCTCAGATCTGCCTCATTGCTATGGATGTGTCTAGAGTCCTTAGGCTGCATTTGACCCTGGTGACTGCCAGTGGATGTGCTCTGCTCTCCTCTCAGCACTGTGGGGCTGGGAGCCCACTGCCCTGCCCATCCTGCAGCCCTGCCTCACCCTTGATTCCCAACTCTCCTGCCCTTGCTGTGCCCAGATGCCTGGTCCAGGGTGAGGAGAGGAGCACAAGGGAGACTGACAGGTCAGTCAGTCTTTGGTCAGCCTGGCAATACCGCAGCTGAGCTGGAGCACAACCATCTCACTGAATATCTCCAAGGTAAGCAGGCAGAAAAAGGAACAAGCTAAAAAAGCTGGCAGTGTTAGCATGAAAACAAATGTCTTTTGGAAATTAGACACAGATTTCTTACCACCAAAGCAGCCTGCATCTTGAAAGGCCTGCTAATCAGTGCAGAGGGAGCAGGAATGACAGCTTTTAGATGGAGCTTGAGCAGCTCACAGAAGAGATTATATGCCAGGGAGAGCAAGGGCCAGATCCAAGCTCTTAATTTGTGCAATGAACGCAGCAATGCTCAGCACATCCCTGGGGCTGGCAGCAGACTGGGGAACGGGGGATACCTGAGGAAGCAAATGTTTTCTTTTTGCTTGTCTTTTCACTACAATCTTTCTGCATTGTTTTCTTGCTTCCTTCCCTACACTGCATATTCCTGGCATTGTGATCACCGCAGCTGGCTAAGGGGAAGGAGATAGAAGTCCCCATTTATCTTTTTGGTAAATTCCCCCTTGTTTTAAACTTTTTTTTTTTTTTTTTTTTTTTTTTTTTTTTTTTTTTTTTTTTTTTTTTAAATATTAGTACTACCATGCTTCTTTTAGGTGTGCCTGATTAATTCCTTGGTGTTTTACCAGGTGAACGCTGAAGTTAATTACTGTCAGTGTGCTCGCTGCAATGGACCCTTTTCTTTGCACTGTTCTCTCACAGTGAGCTGAAGAGAAAGCCTAAACCCATATCTGAAACCCTCATTCAAATACTGCATTCAGTCAAACAGTTTAAAATTGCTTTTAGGGAGGGAGGGAGGAGGGAGGGAGGAGGCTTGGGGGGAGTGCAGTCTTGTACTTGGTGACTACTGCAAGCTAAAACAGCATGGAGAAGGAAGGGCCTGGTTTTGGATATTCATAGCAGGGAATTTAATTTAATGCTGATGTGTTGCTGGTTGGAAATATGTATTAAATACCCAGATGCAAGAGAAATGGGTACAGAAAACAGCAAAATAAATACAGGATATTGGCTCATCTACGCAGAGTGCAGATTTCCTAAACCTGGCACATTGGGAATTCACTGCCTGCCCTGATTTTGTGTGTCACTGATTTGGCTAGGATCTAAACACAGAGCTTCACAGTTACTGAACCACCGTCCCAGACTCAGCCAAAGCTGAGCACAAAGCAGGCCTGAACAAACCAGCAGGCAGACTACAAAGGGAAAGCAATTGTTCTGCTTAGCAGCAGCACTGTTTCTGCTATGCTTAGCATAGGAACAAGTTAATTTGGGAGCACAATCTTCTTAAAAGGAAGCGATCCTCAGCTCAGCGTCCGCAGGTTTCACACAGTGTACTGTCCTTTTTACCATGCATGAGCCATGGATGTTATTCACAATGTATTTTTTTACTGCTAGAGTAGTATAAAAGCTTCTGATAAAAATCAGCTCTCTTAAACCTCTGGCTGGCATCTTGTTAAAAACTGACATCATGTTTGCCTATCATCATTGGCTCATGAGGAAGCTTCTGCCATGATTTCATAAGCAAGAAAAAGGATTTTACTGTTAAGACAAAACAATAACCTGTGATATCAAAACATTAATATAATTTTTCTCCGATGTCCTTGGTTTAAAATATTTGGTCCTAATTGACGCTCCACAGAAGTAAAGATACATGGTGAGTAAAAATCATGCCAAAAAATACAGAGCAGTCTCTCTAAATGCACATAAGTTGTCCATATCTCCATCTCTATTAACAGAGGTGTAGTAACCATCAGTGTCCAGAAACACGTCCCAAGACAGTTAGGCAGCTCAAGAGCTGAGACCAGAGCAACGAAGGGGCACCTAAGCACACAGACTGGCCATGCTGAGACCTGCAGTGTCTGGCGTGGCCAGAGGAGCCTCAGGGTGAACAAACTCCCTTGGCACAGGGAATGCAGGGAATTGTCCTGCCAGCAGCACAGCACAGGCACCCACCCACGTCCTCTCCACAGGGTGTGCGGTCAGGAATGAAGAGGTACAACCCCCCTCCTCCTTGCTGGGGCGACCACCTTCAGATGCTTTCACATTTCCAGGGTGCGGCTAACACAAATTAGAGCAATTTTCAGCCCTCTCTAAGAAATTCAGGGAATCCAACACTGGGCTGCCAGAGATGTAGCCTGCACTTTTCTCTCACCGCTGGCTTAAGTAGTGTTCGCCTCAGCTGCATGAGCTTCTCCTTTGCTACCCATGGCAAGTTATCCCATAGATGTGAACCACCATACTTTGTTCTCCTACATTTTTTGCTTAACAGCCTGCTAAATGCCACAAAAGGAGGTCAAGCAGCCCCTTGGGCCCCCTGTTTCTCACCTGCCAGGGAGCCAGGGACGCTGGGGAACACGGGGCAAGAGGGGGAGAGCTCCTTGCCTCCTCTGTGCAGCAGCAGAGCTCTAAATTCCGCTCTGGCCTCATTCACCAGAGCCAGCAGCTGCGCAAGGGCTGAATGAAGACCCAGAAGCCCAGCCCCACATTTGGTGTTGTGCAGGCAGTGGGGCAGTGCTGCCCTTCAGCTGCGTCAGGGGCCATTCCAGAGCCATCAGCTGCCATGGATGGAGCAGAGGCACTGAGCCCTGCTCGAGCACTCAGGGCATGAACAAAATGAGTGCTGGATATAGCACCCTCATTCAAATAGCACAGCATTTTAGCACCAGAAATAGTATCTTTCTCTTATTCTTTTTCTTTTTTTTTTTTTTTTTTTTTTTTTTAAGCAAAACTACTGGCAGAGAAAGATACAACTTAGCATGAAAATAAGTATCAGAATAAGGCCCTAGCTGAATAGTCAGTACTCTGCATAATTCTCTCTTTTCATCCCCTCAGGCTAGATCCTCTCCAAATATTCAGATCAAAATTTGCAAAGTAGCTCCAGCATTTTGGCCATCAAAGAAAAGCTGGAAAATTTAGATTCTGCCTCCATCATATCCTTCTACTTAGAATAAAATCAGCTCTCTGATTTTGCCATCAGGCTAATTATGAAGTCTCTGTCCCTTCCTTTCTCTCTCTCTGTCAAAGATCAAAGAGCCGCAAGAGATATACTTACTGGTAAAAAAGAAATATATAATTTTAAGGAATGCATTCAATTCCCCTCTCTACTAATATTTTATACATGCAACATCTTCACCTTCAGCATATAAAAAAGCATGTAAGGGAAAGGATGGAGAGAAAACCCAAGTCAGGATAAACTGTGGAATGATATTCCTGCCACTTAATGGCAAAAGTCTCTTTCAAAGATCCCTGCATGTTTTACACAGTCTACATCTGAATGATGCATTGTTAGACAATAGAGAAGACCAGGAGAGGGAAGTAGTCTGAAATTATAAGTGAAAATTAAAAATTACAAGCAAGAATACAGAACAGAAGACAAATCCAACTACACAATTTTTTTTTAACTCTCTGGGCAGTACAGTAAAAGGGCCAGCATACACTCCTATCAAAAGCAGTGGGAACAGCCCTTAGAGCCATCTTTCTCAAATCACGGATGAATTCAAATGGGAAGAGGCACACAACAACAAAAAAAATAGTTGTTAATGCATAAAACTACTGTATGACTTCCAATAGCTGGACTCAAGAACCCTGGTTAAATACTGACTTTCTTTCAGAGTCAATCAGATAATAAGACCCCTTTAGAAGCACAGAATAGTTAAATTCATCACCATAATTTAATTGTAGAAGGTTATTAAAGAGCACTTCGACTCCCCTCCTGCTTCGGCGCTGCTTTTGTGTATTAAACTCAGACTAATCAAATTGCAGATTCCAAGAGTACTGTATTAGTCATCCCCATCCCTTTTAATTTGTTTAATGGCCTCCTTTTTTCTCCCCCCTCTTGTGTGTGTGTTCTGACTGGCTGTGCAGCGCTTAGGCTCACGACATGTAAATAAAGAATGGATAGGGGAACAGTTCGTCGAAAAGAATAAAGCGTGCCTCCATTCTAAAGTTACATTTGATGTCAGCGTAATTCATGGGACGTGTACTGCAAGCAATGGTGCTTATTATTTCTGCTTAGCTGTCTACAGACACAGGAGGAGAGGGAAAGGAGAAAAAAAAGGAAGAAAGGAAAAGAAAAGAAGTCTGAATTTACACTTACTGCTTCAAAAGCCCTTTTGTGCTTCGCCAACTTCTCCTGGCTGAAGATGCAGTATTTTGCCAAAAAGTCGACTGCAAGAGCAGACAAAAAGAAGGATAAAATAGCCCATAAAAGAACTCTTTTCCTCAATTTTCCTTAAGAATTTCTGTAAATTACCATAAAGAGCACTATTTTTTAGATGCACAACAACACTGGCCACAGACACCTCCTCTCACAGAAATTTCAATTTATGGTTTGCTTCGTGTGTTTTGGTTGTTTTTGTTGTGGGCTTTTTTTTTTTTTTTCCTCCTCTTTTCTTTCTTATTTGGAAATGTCTTTTCACCTGGCCCAGCACACGAAGTCAAAGTTAGCTGTGAATAGGAGATGTTTAACATGTATAAAGCATAAGAGCACCATCCAGGTCAGGCAGCAGTCTGGGAGTGTGGCGAGGGTTTGTTGTTATTTGTTTTAAATGTTTAAGAAGAGAACCTCTTCAGACTCAAGATCTGCAGAGCAGCATCCTTCATAAGTTCTCCCAAAGATGCCACTAGAAATTAAATTCCTTTGGTTTGTTCCAGTCAGAAGAGACAGTTATGCAAAAAACTGTTGTCTTTCAGTATTAAGCAGCTACATCAGAAAAGACACACCTTTTCCTGTTTCTCTCTTACTGAGATCAAGTAGGATGTATTAAACCATTAAAAAACACCATATGGGATTGCCTATCCTGAAGTTTTTTCCCTTGTTTCCAGGCCTGTCATCTAAGAAGACAAAGTATGAAGCTGGCCTTGCTTCCTCAGACCTAACATAACATGAAAAACTGCTGGGAGTAGGATGAAAAAATTGGAGGGAAAGTCAGGTCATGGCACAAACACAGGCTGAGCTCATGAGTTCTCTGGATGGTACCAACTACGTCACTTCTGCATTCAAACTCCTCCTAGTACTTACTAGCTCCTTTCCAGCCTCTTTCTCTGTGTCACTAGACTGCTATTTCCATCACTTCATCACCCCATTTATTTGGAAAGAAACCCTAATTTCACATCAAGGGAAACTGCCAGGAAATTCAGGACCTGATGGGGGAAAAGTGTTGGGTCTTAGCTCTTCCAATTTCTTTTTCATGTAGAATAAGAACTGGAAAACAGAGGTAAAATTTGCAAAATTGTGCCAGAAAAAATCTGAGTTACCATAATCATCAGTACAATTAATTTACTGTAAAGAGAGAATGAGTGATTCACAATGCCGTGGCAATTTGGTATTCTAAACCTGGTTGGTTTCTAAACAAGCTGGTATCTAAACAGGCTTGCAACATAAATATTTTGTTTCTTTTTAAAAGAGTACATTTGTCTTCAGGTTGTGTTTTGGGGCATATGCAAGAAAGGTTCCTATTGGGAGGGAATGTTCATTGTTTGTTTATTGCTGTGTCCTAAAGGGTACAAAAGATAAATAAAGATGCCTGGATGACTTTGTTTTTTATCCTATATACTCCAGATGAACCAAATCTGTGTGATAAAAACAATAAAAATATCTTGGCTTTCCATGTCAAAATAGCAGCAGAGATTTCTATTTCAAGCACAAATTGACAGATGCTCCAAAACTGTTGTTATCACACGGTGTTCTTCCTAATTCCAAATTTAACTATGATGCTGAAAGGAATGAGAAAACTAATTTCTGGCCAAACTGGTTTTGCACAGGTCCATATTACTGTCAGCATCTAAGATTTAAGGCAAAGACAACCAATGCACTAATGGCACAGATTCCAGGAAAGATTTGTACTATGCTTAGTATTGAGAACTTCCCCAGGACCTAATACCTGTTTTTACCACAAAAATTTTCAGAAGTTGTTCTTTTTTTTTTTTTTTTTTTGTTTGCACACCGTCATGGGCTTGGGAGATATGGATGTTCCAGCCCTCTGGGAGGCATCACTTCTGGGAAGATCTGCATTGGCGCCCTCTGGTGATTCTGGAAAACAGCAAACCATGAAAGAAAATCTGTCATTTCACTCGTAATAAAACCTTGACATTTCTTCTCACCCAAGTACTTCATAAAGTTGCAGCTTCCCTTGCAACTGAGTGGTTAACCAAATATCCCTGTAAAAACTTAGGGAAGGGAAAGATGGAGGGTCATGTCTCTCCCAGAAATGGAGGATCAGGAAAGAAAACTTCAGTTCTTATTTAAGCAACTTTTAAGGTCAGATTAGGCTCTTAAATCATCTACTCTGTTTTGGTGGATCACAAGTGCCAAAAGGTGTCATATATTCATTCCTGTGTTACTAGTCCAATTATTTGTACCTAGCCAAAGCACAGCTTTCAGGAAGACTTTCCCGTATTGATCTGAAGCTGGCAGAATACGGAGAATCCCATGAGGATGTATAGTACATTGTTTCTAAGACCAATGTCTGGCTTACATGATACTTGAATTTGCTTTAAATCTCAACAAAATCAGTTTTTGCAAGGTTACAGAGCCCTTTATTTAGTATATCCTCCCTGTAAAATCACTTACATACTGTAGTAATGATTATGCTCAGAGAAAATTAAATGAAGTATTTCTGTCAGACATTTTTACCATTCCTTAGAAGATTTTTCAGTGATTCTTTTTCCCCCTAAGAAGACTGACAACTTTTTAAAACATAGGCACCAAAACTGTATGGGCAGCCTCACCAGCACCATTGATCTCCTCCTATTCTTTTCCTCCAGTATGGCCAAAGGGGCAAACAAAGAGCAGTTTTCCATTCCAATCCTGGGCAATAATTTTGACTTTAGAAAATGGATTTTCTCCAGCCATGTTGCTCATGCATCTGTTTCTCCCTCTTTGTTTATTCTCCCCCTCCCCAGGAAGTTTTAAAATCGTTGATCAATTTTGACCAAGTGAGACAGAGGCGTAGAGGGTTGACAGGAATTAAGTACCTACAAGTTTCATGAAAATAGGCAGCAGAGTAGAGGGAGGGAGGGAGGCCCTATTAATTCCCTCATTGAGGGAAAGACCTCAGCATGAGCTCAACTTTTGTTACAGACTGGAAATCCACACGAGAGAGAAATCCTGGAAAGCAGCCATCATTAGTAGCACCGCTCATGGAACCACCTGTTTAATTAATTATTCTCTGCTGTAAAGAACCATTTAAAAACAGCTCCATAGCTTTCAATATAAGCTTGCTTGCAGTGCCCCCAGTAGGAGTCACGGAGACTGAGGTCAGGGGGAACTGGGCCCCATGTGCATTGTACCTCTCATAATATATACCCTAAAGGGCTGCTAGAGGTCTTTGGGATCGGGCAGACCCACGTTTGGGTCTGCCATATTTTTCCTGCTGTTGCTCAACACTTTACAGCCAGGAACACTCTTCTGCCTTCCAGCCATCAGGCTCTGACTCTCACTGCCTTTACCAGGGAGAGAGCCCAGAGCGACTGCATGCAAAGTCATACTCAGGCTCTCACTCTGTAGCTTGTACAGAGGAGGAAAGCCTAAGAAAAACCAGCTGCCAAAACGCAAATAAATCCATCTGATCATGTCTGTACTGAAACAGCACCATGAACAGGTGAGATTTATGGGATAGAGAGAGCGGGCACCCCTCAGGCTGGGCTAATTAGTCACCCTGTACCAAATGTGAAGTCATAGGACCACAGAGCATTTTGAGTTCTAAAGGATCCACAGGGGACCATTGAGCCCAACTCCTGCCCCTGCACAATAGTCTTGACTCCAAAGCAGGTAAGTATTCCGGCTTTGCAGAGACACAGTAGCGAGGCTAATAGTTCCTTAGGTACAGGTAGAATAATGTAATTTCACCCAAATGCTGAGATTTAAAAATGTGATTTTTAAGGAAACCAGAAATAATTCTAACAAAATATTTCAAAGAGGGTTGCAAAACAGAAATTTAATCCCTTCAAAGAAAAAAGAAGGACCTGGTACTAGAACACTTTTTAGTCCAATATTTCTAATATCATACCTCAAAAAGGCACTTGAGAGAAAAACAAGTTTATTACTAGTGCAAAGAATGAGGAAATTAATGTTTGCTTCTTTGTTTCCAAGCTGACCACTACCTGTAGCATTTGCTCCATGCACACAGTTGTGCCTGTATATCTGCTTTCTGAACTTCTGCGTGCTTCACAGGGTGCACAGGGCACAATCCATGAAAGGAGTCATAAGTTTGCAGAGAAGAGAGCCCAGCAAGGGAGTATGAACAAGGGTAGTGAAGGAAGAGGCCAGACAAATACGGTTCCAGACACACACAGGGGGACATTTGCATGGGGATCTTGTGGCTGTGCAGAGCTCATGGGCCACATCAGCTTTGGCAGCACGCCCCATTCCTGAAGAGGGGAAGGTGGCTTATCTCGCTTTTGTAAACTAAAACTCTTCATACTTGCAGTAAGCTTTTCATATTAAAAGAATATTAAAATTGAAAAGTCAAGTACTTAAAGGCCAGGAAATTATTGAAAATACTACAGTATTACATGCTTAAAGGCCATGTCATGATGCAAGCAGGAGGGCAGAAGTCAAACTATACAGGAAACTTTAGCCTTGTCATTTCCAAACAAGAGAAAAACTGAGGTAGCCATATCATGAAATCAGTACCAACCTCTATTCCTACACCCAGCTCCATAACTTCCATTTAGTTTTTTATTACATTTGTTGTCTGTTCTTAAAACTATAAAGAAGATCTCGTAACATTTTATGAACATCAAAAGATTAACCCTCTTAACCTTCCCTGAATAACACATTTTTCCCATTTTACAGATAGGGAAACCAAAAGATTAAGTAACATTTCCAAAGCCAGTGAACACAGTGGTAGCAGACACAGAAATCGTTGCTCCTCAGCACTGTTCTTTAACTGGAGACAATGGTCTCCCATGGGATATCTGTGTCAGAGCTTTGAAGGACATCAAAGTACACCAGGCTGTCAATAGAGATAATGGAATAATTGGCAACTGTATCCAGGACGCTTTTCCTTTCAGGAAAGCTGGATTAGGATCTTCAGCCAATTAAGTAAAGCTGTTGACTGGGCAATCATAGATGTTTATAGACAGATAGAAAGGAAACTACAAGGGAAAGAATAACCAGGGGCTCAATTAAATTCTAAAAACAGTATACTACTTACAAGAAGCTGAAGAAATGTTACTGAAGTAGAAACTGACTTATGTTGGGACTTGACCATTAAATCATCAGGGCTGGGAACACAAACCTTCAGGCTCCTAGCAATAATTCTGAACACACTTGCTTTTCAGAGCCATCTATTTCATATGAAACCAAGGGTCAGACTAATATTGTGTAAAAGATATAAACTGAATGTCAAAAGTATATGCACAGGTGCACACCCCTCATTCCAAAAATCAGCCACTTTTAAAGTCCATCAATATTTTGTAAACACAAAGGGATTCCTTTCTTATCTGCATTTGATGACTTTAAAATTTCATGGTTTTAACCAAAATAAATCCTTTCTATGTATCCTATTTCAAGAAAAATATGACAATATATTAAATCAAAAATGTTTTCTAAATAGGGTTGTCCAACACTTTTACAGGCTTTCAGTGTTTGCCATGAACTATGGGCAGAGATCTATTCAACACACCACCACTGGCAGATTAAAGCACAGAATAGATTCAAGAGTCTGTAAAGTTTGTACTCACATGTTAAACAAGTAAAAGTAAATTGAGACACACAGCCACACTTTCATATGAAAGAGGAGACCTCTTTTCTGGGTTAAGGGGGTCCAAAGGGCACCTCATTTTACAGGCATCCCCAACAGGCAGTCCTGTAATTTCCAGGTGTGGAATCCATGAGGCATTGTAAATAACTCACTTTACTCCCCCTTAAAAAGAAATACATCTTATAAATTTAGGATTCAGACTTTGATCTGAAACTCGTTTCTCCACTCTTCTCCTCCCTCCTTCTTTCTTCACACATACACATAAACATAGAAATCCTAGTATTCTGGATATGTCTCGCTAGGTTACACAAATGTTACCCAGTCTTCGCAAATAAGGGTGTGGATGCCATTGTAACAGCAAGGCGCCACAAGGTGCCATTCCCAAAGCTCTGCCATGAAATAGGAAGGGCCAGGAGGGAAAAAATGCAACTGTATATCATCAAATTCAGCCTCCCTGGGCAATAAATATATAAGTGCAATCTCTTCAATAAAGATTGCACAGGTAAGAGAAGAATCTCAGTAAAGTGTGATGAAACTGAAGAAGGTCTGTGCGTACCCCTCCCACATGCCCCACGGATGGGCAGGACAATCTATTTCACAGCAGCTGGATAAAACTTGCACATTATCGTACTGCATAGCTCAAACAGTGATATCTGTTTTGAAGAAATGCATTCCTCGCAAGACCCCATTCTTTTGGACAGCTTTAATTTTTTAGCACTGGTTTTTCCTTCGCTAGCCTGGCTGCCAAGGCTGGTCATGCTTTCCTTTTACACTTTGTCTTCACTTCTGCCAAAGTAGAAGTAGACCTGTACCTTTCTACACCCTCCTAAAGACTTTCTGCTGACTTTTGAAAATGTCTGGCTCTATAATATCAGGCAGGCATTCTGATTCACGCTACCCCTGTCTCATGCTTCCCTGGTTAGGCACAAGTTCAAGAAGGATTTACAGAAAGTTATTATGTTTTACCTCATTAGGTCTTACCCTTTCAGAGTGTATTAAAGTTCAATAGCATTGTAGCTTGATGCCTTGCTTTGCAACTAAGGTTTCTTTCAAGATGCTGTGTCCAGAGAGCTGTGGGTCATTAGACACTTTTCAGTTTCTTACCACCAAAAATGTGTCAGCAGAAAAAGCCTCAGTGATCCTGCTATATAAAAACAAACAGGCAACAGAACTCACAACAGATACTCTCATCCTTGGTGCTGATGTGAAGGTTTACTGGGGAGTGAGAGAGAGCTTGGGGGCTTAATTCCTCACTTGCATGAACTTTTGGGGTCAGATGGAAAAATCTTGATCAAATCAAACCAATCCCAAGGCAACGCCTGTCTTGTCAGGACAAAATGGGAAGCCTTTTGTTTCTGTGGGACTCAGGCCTTATCAGCTCATTCTGTCACTCATACTTCCTCTGCCCACTTGCAAATCCTCCTGGATTTACTGCAGATGTATGAAGCTTGCTGGAAATAATAGTACAAGCAAAGAGGCTAGTCCAGCTATTGACTCCAAGCTCTGGGTAATACCAATGGGAAATTATTCACACAAAAGGTGCGCTGGGGTGACAAATGAAGAGTGTGCTTTGGTGCTTTGGAGATGCTGGGAGCTTGGACAAAGCTAACACGCTAATGCCAAACAGCTCGCTTTATCTGATTACATACTGAGCACTTGCCTCCCCTTCCTGATACCAGCACCCTGCCTACCCCTCACACAAGCCTTTCATGCACACAGGTTGCTTTCTTCCATGCAGTCTAGCATGAAATGGAAATCTACAGCAAGAACCTATCTAAAAAAGCATTATCTTCTCCTTGTTTTTCCCCAATAGACATGTTTAAATGCAGCAAAACTGACTATTCCTCAACAAAACAGGAGGAATGTGAGAAGAGATTCATGCCATGTTTTCTCACATTTGCCACCCACACCACTACGACAAGGAAATCATTTTTTGCCACCTTTTTAATATCTGAGTTTCTTCCACCCCATTACTGCATGCCCTTGCCTTTCTTTCTCTCTCTCTCTCTCTCTCTCTCTCTCTCTTGTTTTGGTTGTTATTTTTTTTTAGGTTTGAAGGTCATAAATATATTTCTAATGGGTATCCTGCAGAGACTGCATGGAAAGACCGGTTTGGTCCTTGGGTCAGTTAGGAAGCAGTACAGTCCACCAACTACCTCCACTACCACTATCTTGCTCCCAGGAAAGGATGCACAATGAAACCAGCATGGACTGAACCTCCAAAGGCCTGACTGTTACAGCTCTTCTGTGGGAATCACGCAATACTACATTGGGCACGGCAGCAACACCCAGGCGTGCTGTGAAGGGCTCTGCAAACTTGCTGACCTTCATGAGGCTGAGATCCTCAGTCAAATTGTGGATAATTTCAGTACTTTCAGTCCTTGAAATACTTCAGTATTAATCTTATTAAAATAATGGCAAGCAACTTTTGACATGGGCAAATAGTGATAGGACAAGCGGGAGTTATTTTAAACTAAAAGAGGGGAGGTTTAGGTTAGATGTTAGGAAGAATTTCTTTACTTGGAAGTGGTGAAGTAGAGGAACAGGCTGCCTGAGAAGCTGTGGATGTTGCCTCCCTGTAAGTGTTCAAGGCCAGGTCAAATGGGGCTCTGACTAACCTCATCTAGCAGGCAACATCCCTGTCTATAGCATGGGGTGGAACAAGATGATATTTAAAGTCCCTTCCAACCCAACCCTAGTGTAGTCTAGTCTATTCTGCTCTATTCTATTTCATTCTGACTTTGAAAGTCTGTTCACCTGAAGCTCATAAATTGCTTTGAGGTAAATTCCCATTTTGGAAGACTTTATCAGAGGCAAAACTATGTCAGAAGCAAAAAGTTCCTAACAATGGCTTTACACTACCAATTTTAAGAAGTAGGGACGCAAATAATAGCAAAAAGGAAAAAGTAGACATGCTCAATATACAGCTCTTTAGTCCACCAAATCACTATATTGAGCTTTTATTTCATTTACTGATGTAAACACAGTCAGAGGATGATTATAACATGCCTTCCACTGCAATAGCAGCTTACAGAGGTATTAAAAAGAAAGCACAAAAGGTAGACATCAGCCAACCTGGAAAATTATTTCCAAGAGTTTTAACAGAAAAGCAGTTCTTTGGCTCCTCATTTCCCAAACACTGAGGAACCGCCAGAGCTGGGAAAAAAGTTAATAGTGTGCCACTGTTTAAAAAGGGTAAATGGCACGACCCAGGTAATTATAGACCTGTCAGCTTGACATCGAGCCCAGGCAAAACAGTGCAGCAGCTGATAAGGGATTTGATTAATAAAGAATGGAAGGAGGGAAATATAATTAATGCCAGTCAACACGGGTTTATGAAAATAGATCTTGTCAAACTAACTTGATCTGTTTTCTGGATAAGATTACTGGTTTGGTTGATATAGGTAACAGACTTAGGACTTCAACTGTGTATTGCACTTGGTATCACATGAAACTTCGATTAAGGCACTGGAATAATGCTAGATTATCATGCTACCTACTCAGTGGGTTAAAAACTGGCTGACAGGTCTAAAAATGTCATCACAAATAAGCAAAATTTATTGGGATGTATTTTGGTCCACTCTCATTTAACATCTTTGTCAATAATGCAGAAAAAAACTTCTCTCTTTAGACCACAGAGGATCAGTTGATCAGGAGGATGAAGTATTATTAAGCAGCTTTGCTGCTGATCCAGAGTAATTAGGATCATTTAGCTAATATGTACTGAACAGACTCAAGCACTATTCCTTAATGTCCTGTCAGTATCTAGACAGCCTGGAGGGCAGGGCGGCAAGGATGGTGTCTCTTTCTTATTGCATTATTCAACACTTCTACTTAGCAAGGATTTCTTCCATCTAAAGCTGCCCAAGTTAGCTAAAACACCTACACCATAGCTAACTCATTTCCATACACATTGCTGCACAGCATGTGCAGTTTCCCATGAACGCAGTCCTGATCTTGTTAGCCTCTTTTCTGAGATTTTCAGGAGTCCATGGCCTGAGTTGCCTCCTGTTCCCAAAAGGAGGCTCATGACATTTTCTCTGTATGGGTGAGGTACAATATCAACAGATGACATTACAAATTTGTCAGGGACTTGCAAAATCCGAACCTGCGTGAGCACCTTGTTATCTTGCTGGTCCAACAGGGATGTGCTGTGTCTCTCTCTCCTGGAGCCTTGGCTCCATTTTTGCATCGGCTAGCATGAGAGAGAAACCACAGCTGGAAGGATTTTTTTCCTCAGGGCCTTAAAGATCCCAGAGAGGCTGCACACATTTTCCTTTAGAGAGAGCAGGCCCCTGTTGATGGCAGAAGGAAAGAGTCTGTCCTTGGTCCGGGGGGAATCTCGGCTTTATTCTGGGGTCCTGCCCCCACAGGGTCCAGAGCTCAGTCCAGTCCAGTCCGTGTCCCTATCCTTGCCCCGAGAGAGAGATCCAAGCGCTTTCCCTGCTTTTATCCAGGGTGAAGGGGCTAGAGGCGGGGACAAGCCACTCCCCAATCAGGGATAAGGTGGGAGTGGAACAGAGTTGGGTTACATTCCAGTGTGGGAGAATGGGAGGGGAGGAGGAGCAGGGACAGATGTTATGATACATTTTCCATGGGAACGGGGGGCACAGAAGAAACCATTACGAAACCCTGTGTCTGGTTCCGTCCCTGCTCCGGGCAGGAGATGACCTCTGGCTAGCTTGGGTCAACACAGATGTTTCCAGTTCGGATGGACACGCAGGCTATTACCTGCTGGTCGGCTTCTCAGCAGCTGGACCAATAGTGTCGTGACAGCATGGCAGCAAAAGAGAAAAGGCTGCCTCTCAGCTTAGCCAGTTAAAAGATGTTTCTTAGCTCAAGAGCTGAAGAGCAGAGAGAGAGCTCCGGGCTGAGAGCTCTGAGCTGAGAGGATTTGAATCTCCCTCCTCCACCTTATAAGCGGGGGAGGGGTTCCAGGGAGGATACAACAAGACAACAAATCAGGGGATTCAGGGGGTAACAAGGTGTGCCCACCCCCAGCCTCGGACCACTAAAATCCACAGCTAAAGGAATTCCCCCCAGGGGACCTATCACCTGAAGCCCTCTCCCTGAGATTTCACAACCTGGGAGGGCTCCTCAAAGTGATAGACAAGCTGCCCCAGAGCGAGGAGGGTGGGAGGACTGACACAAAACACCTTGTTATACAGAAAACACAAAAAGGGTTACAACATTGGGGATACAGTGAAATGAACCATAACATAAACTTCTCATAAAAACCTAATAAAACAGTTCTGCACCACCACAAAACCCAATATAAAATGAAATACAATATAAACCCAAATAATGCACAACAACAGGGATGGAGGCCTGGAGCAGTTTGAGGCACATTAAAGGTCTCTCTCTTATATGGATGATAATTCAACTGATGGCATGCTCACAGAGGCTGACAAAAGCGAGCAGTGTCCACATAGCCTTAATATGATATTGATGTCAATGTCACAGAAAATAGTCCAAGACCCTCTCCGCAGGCCACTTAAGAGAGGACCAGAGCAAAGCCATGCCATGCCTAGCAGAGATATTCTCATAACTACATAATTGTAAGAGTCTCTCTTTGTGACACTGAGTGATGGTTACACAAGACATACTCTGAGAAGCAAAGAAACAGGTCATCCTCCCAGCATGAAGTGAGGAAGGTGCTCCAAAGGTCTTCAATTAGTGATTTTTTTTCACTAGGGAAAGGATTAGGACAGGACATTTACAATTCCCAGAAAGACAATGATGAACAAGTGACATTTGAGAGGGCAACTAGGAATTTGCCAAATTGAACTGCTTTCAGTTCTGTGTAAGGGAAAAACAGGCTCAGGACACCATAGAAGTAAGGATGCACTCTAACTGTTGTAAATTCTGTATGGCACCCCACATGCCTCATGGTGGAAACAGATTTATAAGCAATTGCTAAATTTCTGGTTTGGATTTCATGCAGAAAAAAGAAAGAAAGCAACTCTTCTGGCTTATTTTAGGATTCTGTTAGGTACAGTTCTATTTTAGACTTAATGCAAAAATTACTTTCTATCAACACCTTTGGCACTGAACAAAACCTCAGCCTTTATTATATTTTTATGGGGCCTGTTGTTCTTTCAGAGGTATTTTAATGCATATTGTTGCGTCTGTTTTAGCGAGTGTTGCTCATTTTGTCAGAAGCAGATGGTGTTTACTGAATTTTGTTTGTTCCAAAAAAAAGCAATATTCAACTGTTCACTGTGGAGGTGTGAAAGAGGAAAGGACTGATGCATAAAGACAGCTTCTCCCTCTTACTTCCCCTTGTTTTTCTTCAAGTGAAAGGAGCTGCCAGTGCCTCCTTACAAGCCTCTAAAACGGAGGAGTTTGTGCTGTCACTCTACCAGAGAGGGCACAAAGCTCCAACCAGCATTGCTGCCAGAGCAAAGCAGTAGCAAATAGCTCCTGGGGTGCCAGCTCAGAGGGCTTTGTAACAGCTTCTCTGCAGGCCACCAAAGGAGGAAAACACTTCTTACTAGCTGCTGTTAGCTGTCAGCCTAAATGAGGACACATCAGATTCCCTCTCTGGCCAGAAGCAGGGATTTTTGGATAGCACAACTAAAATGTCTCTGCTGAAAAAAGAGACAACATGTGAAGATCCACTTCAAACTTAGAGTTCATGGGCCAAGGAGGTCTCCACTCTGCTGACTTCCCACCTTGTGTACCTTGGCAGGAACAGCAGTGCAGAGGCTGCACAAAGTCCCAAGGCATGGATGCTTCTGTGCATCTTCAGATTGAACAGAAGAACTCAGAGCAACCACTGTTTTTCAGGACTGGGCTCTACCAGAAGCAGGGACATGTGTCAGGGATGAGAGGACAGATATATTCTGACTCTCATCTAGAAGTTTGAAACAGCACACAGGAGTGACAAGGAGACAGTTCTAGAGTCAGCATTATAAAAATTGTCTGTAAAAACCTAAGCAGCGATAGAACTTTGCCAGGATCCTAGACACCAACTCCACACCTGAGGTTTATTCTGCAGGGTCAGGCACGGAGGCCCAGGAGTACCAGCTTAATGGGGCTTGGAGCTGCACTGTGCTATATACACACACCTGAAAACACCAGCATCAAGCGCTCCCTTTGTATTTGCACCTCTGCTGTGGGCTCCACCTCATTAATCCTCCTCCCGACCTGAATGAGTCTAGGACAGTTGCTTTGCTTTGATTAGACAGTTAAAAAATGTCAATTTTGCCAAATTATCTGGCAGCACACCCTAACATCCTTTGCTAGATAAAGCTTCTTAATGACTCCTGAGGGCAGCTGCTTGCCAGCCAACAAGGCTGAGAAAGGGATCTAGGAACACCAGCAATTAAACATTGTCAGACAGGAGAACCTGTACCATCCTGGAATATCTTCTCTGAATAAAATATTAAAAAAGATAACCTCTGCAGGGTGCCCTATTATGTTTTTAAAACACTCCAAGTTTGATTAGTGTTTATCCAAAAAAAGCTAATTATACTTGCCGCTTAACGTAAATTGCTCAATAAATAAACACAGAAATAGGAGCTTAGTGACTGCTATGCTTTCTTTAAAATGCTGTCTTGAAGGCTCATTATGCTAAACACAAAAGAGAAGGGAATTTCTTGCAACGCACTTATTAAAGGCACATTTGCTACAGAAATGATTATAGCATGATTGCACAATAGCATATAATTTGCTTTGTTAGCATTTTCAGTGGGAATCTTCCCGACAGCAAGTGTGGATGGGAAAAGTGGCTGCAGGGCCACTACTTGTGTTGTGAGGAGCTGTCAGCAGTGATTCAGGAGGAGGATACCCCATCCCAGAGAAGGAGCACTGGCACAATGAGCACAGCTGACAACAGGGCAAGAAACCTCATGGCTCATTGGTGCACACACATCTACCCCTGTGGTAACGGAAAAGTCCAAATTCCTGCTGACACCTCAGAAGATTTACATGGCACTGTTATGATCACTAACAGCAGAACATCATATGGTAGGTCCCCAGGTCTACAAATGGGATCCAAACCAGGCATGTCTGCATAGCTGTATTTTTGTCAAGGCAGGTAGAAAGGTACAATGTGGAGTTATGTGATCTTAATGTCCTCATGCTCTCTTAATACCACAAAAAAGAGTGTGGAGCAGACCTGACACAGGATGGAGCAAAAATGTGGCTCAGAGGATAATTACATAATATGACATAAAGCTGGCAAGTTTAAAATGACCCATTTAAAACAGATAATGACTTTGCATCACAGCCATGGTGCTTCTGCACAGAAGGAGGAAGCCTGAAGTCAGTGATACCTTGTCATCCACCCACCATGTTGGGAGAGAGTTTTCAGAAGAGCAACAGGGAACACATCTCTGTGGGGTTTGAGTTTTGGGGTTTTTTTCTTGTAGAGATGCAACCAAATAAAAGGAGCAGCTACTAGAAGAGGTAAACATAAGAATGATAAACCTGATATTGACCCCTGAAATACCTATTGACTCTAAACAGCAAGCAATTGGATGTGAATTTGTCCCCACTTAAGTTAAACATCTACAGGACACAGATGCAATTTTCCCTGCAAGGCTCCATAACAGTTCAAGAACTGCCCAAGCCTTGGCATACGCAGCAAGGAAATGGGGCTGCTGAGGTCAGGAACTGATCTGGGCAGGCTGTGTTTTTCATGCCTGGCCATGGCCAAGCTGCAGGTCACTGGGTAGATTGAAACACAGAAAGAAATTTGTCTTTCACCTTTCTAGTCTCTTGAGAGACTATTAGTTGCCACCAGTTTCAGTCTGATGGATGTTTAACTTTATCAAACTGTTCCTAGGAATTGCATATTAGTTTGCACTGCCTTTGAAACTCAGTTGTTATCCTGAAAGGGCAGGAAGTGGGGATTAAGTCCATTAGATGTTGTTTGAGCAACTTTCTTTTCACTCAGTGTTGTGACTCTGCAGCTTGCCAGCACATTTCAGCCTCTTTCCAGGAACTGGCACTGCAAGATGAAGCATGGCTGTCTGAAGACTTGGCATCTGTGCTGACTTTCATAGGTACCACACTGGAAGAACTGGAGAAGAAAACTCAGTGTCAGAGGAGAAAGAAAAATCCCTTGCCATCCTGGCATCACCATCTCCAAGTGGAACATGGAAGACCAGGCTTTCAAAGAAGCCCTCTGCTGCTCATGGGATTCAGGTGCAAAGTACATTATTCAACTGGAAAATGTGACAACATTTCCTGAAGGGTACTATTATTGTCTGCTTAATATGCTTTACAGTCCCAATGAACAGGAAAGGCTGGCTGACAAGTGTAGGATGATGTATCTAATGGCTCCATACTACCATGATGGATCCATAAAAGGAATCTAATTTCATAGTTTGGGGAAAATAGAGACCATACAGTCAGCTCTTTAAGGCCACAGATTTCAGCAACCTGGACAAATAGTTCCAGATTAGGATATTCTATTCATTCAATGTTTTGCTTTATGTGTTGCTGCCTAATTTAAATTTGGGACCTAATTCCAGAATCTGTGAAGACTTACACATTACAGAATGCAAATCATGTTTGCTAGTCACACAGCAAAATCAACAAAAAAGTTTTCAGTTCCAATCAGATGAAACTGCATTTGAAAATTCCTTGGGTCAGGATTATACAGCAAAGCAGCGTAAATTGCACATGCAAAAAAATTATAACTCTCATGTGTGTCACTGGTGCAAAATCTGAACTTCTTCTGGGCAATTGCACATAATCTAATTATTTTATAGACACAAATAGATTCAGTTGTGTAAAAGGAAGGCTTGCTCAGGTTTCAAGTGTATTATTTAGCTTGGAAAATAGACCCCCTGTCTCTTCTGCTATCGTGAAAGATATCACTTTACAGAGGACATAACCTTCAGAAGTGTATTTCATGATTGAGGATTATTTGGTAATCACAAACACATCTGAAGTATGGCAACAGAATAGGAAATGGTGCAGGCAGGAGTTTGATTCTAGTGGTGCAGCTACCTTCTTCTCCTTTGATCTGGGGAATCAAATACAAGCTTAAAATCAAAACTCACCATCTTGGAAGCTGGAGATGGTCTGAGGCTTCCTGATTTATGAATTAATACGAATCATAGAAAATAGAATATGCTGAGTTGGAAGGGACACATCAGGATCATTGAATCCAACTCCTGGCCCTACACAGGACAATGGAATCCTTGTGCTTCTTCCTCCTCCCAGTGCTCTGCACATTGGGGGTTTCTGCAATCTAGGTTGGCAAGCCTATCAAAGTCCACACAAGTCTCATGTGTCGCTAGAGGACACGGAAAGAATGATACTCACAGTCAAGTCCAGAAGGGAAGTTTATTTACTTGACCTCGCTTATATAGGTTCTGGACAATGACCAGGGATTGGAGAGTAAGGTTGCCACCTCTCCACCCTACTGGCCAGGCTAGAAGTCCATCAATTGTTCCTCCTCAGAGAGGACTGTGAAAACAATCACTTTGTTTATGTTACATGTGTGAGAAACTCCACTACAGAAATGCAAACAAATCAGAAGGCTAAAAGAATATGGCAACACTCATGAGGGCCTTCTGCCGAGTTCAGAAGTCTTACCCACAACAAAAAACTCTTTCTCTTCATGTGAGTCTTAACTGGCTCTTTTACCACTAGGCAACAAAAGGTAAATCATACATAAAGACACAGATTTTTTTTTAATTCAGGAAAAAAATTTGTTTGAGACTAAGGATGCCTATCTTTTGCCCCTTCCCTGGTTAGCAGTCAAAAAAATCAAGATTTTAATAGTTCAGAGTGCTGAGTGTTCATACTTTTCTTGTCAAGTAAAGAAGTTGCCTACCTCACATTCACAGCATTGAGACTACTCTCATTTCAGTTGTCTCCCCAGAAATTTTGTACAATTATCTTGATATGTATTATTGGAATAATGAATGTGCATGTCCTGTTCATAAAAGTCTAGAAGAGTCATCTTAGAAGCTAAACTGTGTACTAGGAAAAAAAAAAAAAAAATCAGGCAAATCTGTCTAGATTTCAGCCCTGTCTCATTAAAACCTGTGTTTATCCAGTTAGTTTCATTTAGCACTTTAAACTCTCCATTAGGAAGCCTTCAGCTTGGTGACCATTATTGGGTGGGGATGAAAGACCTCTGAAATCCCCTGGGCACCATACATGCAAAAGAGTCAGCCCAATGTAGCTGCTCTTTTTGGAAAACCAAAGATTTTCTTCAAGAGGAATTTAAAAACTGAGCAAAACAATGAAGGCTGTTGGTAGGTTTGCTAGGAGCTCAAAGCAAGTACATCAATACAAGGGCCAAGATGACATTTTCCCTTCTAACTACAGCCAAGTGCAATGGTTGTAACAGTGTGGAAATCATGGGCTTTGCTGAATGATTTTAAGAAGTAAAGCACAGAATGCCACTGGACATCTAATCCTTCTAATCCAAAATTTATGCAATTATTTATTTCAGTGGGTGATTCCTGTGAATAAAGTGAGCAGGATTTGGCTCTGGTTATGGATAAGTGAAGAGGACACCAAAGCATAAAATGGCAGCTTAGAATGACAGAGGAGCTCCTAACCCTGGGGAGCCCATTTAAGCCAGCCAGCACGGTTCAGACAAAGCCCTAAGAGGGGACACGGTCCCTTTCTAAAAAGGAAGAAAGGAAATTGCCCCTAAAAGAAAAATCCATAATCAGGATGACCATCAATAGAGGAGATTCCCTGTTGGTGAGGTGCCTTCTTTCGACTGAGAAAATTCCCCACATTTGTTGATTCTGATCCAGCTGGCCTGACTTGGATTTGTAACCACCAGATGCATTGCAAACAACTATAGATATTCTAAAGAAAATCAAATAAAGGCTTTTTTTAGACCAATAAGTAGCATTCTTGCAGATGCATGCAGAAGACAGTCACAAAATGGATAAAATTGCTGCCCCCTTCCAAAATATTTAAGATGCCTGCTTCAAACTGCCTTTGGTTTGTATACATATCAGATTATAGAAGATCTGCCTCTTTATAATTTTTTTTAAAAAAGGATGGCAGCCTTAGTTCAATAGAGTTAGTGATACAATCCTTTAAGCTGTGTCAAAATGCCAGTTATCCTAAGATGCCACCCAGATTTGAATAATTTAGAAAGAGACAAAACCACAGAAAGGAGGAATCATCCTTTGACTACTACTGCTTTTGACACGGCTGCCTCCCTCTCCTTTTCACCAAGTATCTTCGTCTCTCTATCAGTCAGGACAAGTGCCAATCAAGCCTTCTCTTTCTAAGGTTCTGGGGGAAAGTGAAACATGAAACATTTTCTAACAATCAGTGACCAAACGTCCACTATCAGTGTGTGGTCTGGGGGGAGGCAGCCTTTTCCTTTTTCACTTCTAATCTCTGACCCACTATTTACCTCTTCTTTTTTATATACTTTAATCTCTTTGTTGCTCCAAAGGATCCTAAACAAATTGTAGGTCAGTGTGGATTAGGCTGCTTTGTTACCAATGATTAGTACATTTATTTTTGCTTTAACATCTTCAGCAGCAGCTGAATGTCAAAAAGATCCAGCAAGAGTTTGTTTAATCACAACAAAAACTATACCCACGTAGTCTTACAATTGCATTGTCAGTCTCAGCATAAAAAACTGGGATACAATAGGAGACAGTGACCGTGGGCCAGCATTGCTAACACATGTTTTCAGGGGTACTATTCCAGCAATTCAGTATCACTACAACGAGATTCACAGTAACCTTCATCAGATGAGGATAAAAATTAAGCTTCAGATATTTGCCTAAGAGTTGGAATTCTTCTCCCATTTGCACAGCAGTTGCACTGGATTCAGAAACAGGTCATGCAGCTTGACAGTTGTGGAAATGTATTCAGCAGAAAAGATATATAAAGTTGGTCAACTATAGTGCAAATATGTGGATCAGAATTAAAGAGGAGAACCATTGAACATTAGGCTAGTTTCAAAAGGATGTACAAGGATCAGATCTCCTAAAGCAACTAGATTCAGGTAAGCTTTCTTAAACCAGCATTACATCTGCCCAGCCTGTGTGCAATGGAGTGTATATTGCTGTGATTTACATGTAGTAGGCAATAAAAAAATAAAAATGGGCAGAAGAGGAGAGGAATTTTGTTTGAAGTCCCTTGATGCTGAAATTGCACCTATATTAGTAATCACCTTATATATTAGCAAGGCCAGGATCAGGGAGTTTTTGTATGATGCCCAAAGCAAATAAGATGATCCTTTTACCCTGTTGCCCCGCCTTATCTTTCCACATCAAATTCAGGGTTTTATAATCAATTTCAAAGTGGCATTACCAATCTTGACAATGTTTTTCTTTTAAATGACATTTTTTCCCATCCTCCAAGTGTCACCAGAAATACCAGACCTGGCCCCTCTTTGTTCGTGTTGCTGACAACTACTGCCATTGTCGTCTCACATTTATTTGATGTAAGAAGTGACAGTCCCAATCTGAATTATCAAATCACTACCTTCCTCTGCACCAAAATGCTTCTGCCTTCACCATGCAAAAACCCTTCTCATTCTATTTTCTGTGGAAAATTTTCCAGAAAAAGACTGCTAGTACAAGAAGTCGTTGGAAGTATTTGATATAATTGTCAGCTTAGTAAGGTTTCCAGTTGCTTTTAATTTCAGAACTTTAGTTGTTTTAGATTTTTCAACAATAGTGATAATGTGGTGATATGAAGGTTCATAGGTCAGCAGTTATTCCTATGTTTCTTTTTACTGACAGTTAAATAAAACTCATGTCCAGGGAACTTTTAGAAACGTTTGAGAGATTTGGAAACTGTAAAAATATACACAAATACACAAAGCCATGTCCAGTATCTTATAAGAGTCATCCAAATGATGGCATTTATTAAGTATATGGTCTGTGTAAATATATCACCACACTTAAGGCCAGAGAAAAACTGACACAAATGTGTGCAATACTAGAGAAAAGAAAAACGCAATCATTGGATTATAAACCACCCAAGAGCTTTAAGGTCCCCAAATCGATCAATCAAACCTTCAAAAGCAAGTGCTATTTGAGAGCAGCCTTCATTCAGCAACCTGTGAGATGTGTAATAAAGACAAACTGAGAGATCAGATGAATAAAACCTAATAGCAAGCATGAGCAGAGATCAGATAAAAAAGGGGACTAGAACCCAGGGAGAAACCAGGAGTTTATCAAGAGAATCAGAACTGTTTGTTATTAGATATTCAGGCTGGTGCACTTTAACAAGAATGTGAACACAATATATAAAAGTTAAGAAGGCCTTAAGGAAACAATTCTTGGCTTACCTGTACCATCCTGAGTCTCAGGCAATTGTGAAGTAAAGTGATTGTCTCAGTTCTCCAGTGTGGATTCAGTCTTGTGAAAATCTGCCAAAAAATGTTACAATAAGTGAGACTGAGCAAGGACCAAGATATTTTTATTGTCTTCTAAATATTTACAAGTTTATCAGCAAATGTACCCAAGCCCTTATTTTAGCATAATGGTCTTTACTTTTCCTATTATTCCAATCAAAGATATGTGAAGAAATATTTGACAAAAACAGCATTAGAAGATTTGAAGATCAGTGGAACAGCTGGGTTTTCCTTTAAAACCATGTTTAACATCTAAAAGGTCTTTTAAGAGGCCTATTTTTAATTTATTTTTATATATATATAAATATATATGAGAAAGGAAAATGAAACCATATTAAAAAAAGCCCTGTAATCTGGATGCTTTGTCAGTTTTTGCACATTACAAGAGTTTCTTTAATGAAGTGAGGACATAGTGCAATTTCAGCTCAGACTAAAGTCCTGAAAGGTTTGCCATGCTCTGCACAGTGAGTCATGGAGGGGCAGACCCAAGAGCAAGGACCAAGTGCTTGTTGCCTGAGTGGCTCCAGGGCCAATTCTCTCCCCAGCCACTTTGAAGGCAGTTTGCCAGCAGTTGCAATAACGACAACTTCCTTAGCACAGTGGAAAGCTAATTTTAGAAGCTATTCCTCCAGATTGCCATCACCTGCCATAAATTTGTGTGTGACTCACTGTTGCTTTATTCCCACTGATGGGAGCCAATCTGCCTCTCCCTCCTGCAAAGCCCTCAAATCTGAGCTACGGGACACAACAGTCTGGCTGTGAGGGCATAGTTGGGTAGACAAACCACAAGTTACTTCATAAATTTGGGTTCAGATCAGAAACAAGCATATGAGGGTGTCCCTCACACTGAAACAACCCCTTGCAGGCTGCGTCATTTCAGTCACCTCACTTCTTGCCCCAGTTTGGCATTTGCAAAAAAGGCTGTGCCTTCAAGTCACTTTATGCAGGTAAAAATGCAGGGAACTGAAAATGCTGTACTTCTGAATGTGAGAACTCACGAGGGATCTCAGGGGAAAAAAATATAATCTGTATATTTTTCTGCTGCTGGGGCAATTTAAAAGAGCTCATGTTCAAATTGCAGTTGACTGTTTGGCCTTCAGACAGGCAAAACATCCCAAAGAATCACGAAGAATATATAAAGACATTATTGTTAAAGACTGAGATGACCCAAATGATCAGTTTGCTGGAAATGAAGTGCACCCCTTTGCTCCATGGCAAACCAGAAGAAAAAGAGCTAATTTAATAAACTTAGGTGAGGCTTTAAGCCTGTTTTGAGGCTCAGACCTTCAAGATGTCTGAAGAGCATCATCTCCTCTATATGAGCTCTCTGAGTTCCCTATGCATAGGGAGGATTTTTAAGTTCTAAAAGCAAGTATCTACATAAGTAACACTGGCTTAGCTGCAAAACATTTGCAGATCAGATTTTCCTGAGTCACTCTCCATGGTAATTAATGTTTTGTGACTATTTTCTGCCAACTACAGCTCATAAATTATTGTGGTTAGATTGGCCTAATTGTAGAACGCGTACAGACCTTTCATAAATAAAATACCACCGATGCCTTCACTCTAATTGTTGTGTAACTCTAGCCTCACATGTCCAGGAGTAGCTGTACTAAAACACTGTAAATCAGTTCAGCAGTTCCACTCACACATTGACAGACTCTGTGACAAACAGGATCACATTTCCTACCCAGACAGCCCCTGCTAAGCAGTCAGTTTGAAGAAGAGTAGTTTGAGCAGGGTCACATACGGAAATATACAATACTCCAATACCATACAGAGGAAACTGTCATGCTGTTATTTCTGCTCCCATCCCCACAACAATGTATTATTCTGCTACATAGCTAAATGTTCTTTTTTTGGTCTAATTCACTGTAAAACCTCAAGAAACCAAAGGAAAACATTAGGCAGTTAACAAAGATAATTTGAGGACTTTTAAACAGAGGGCTTTAAAATGTGGTTCTGTGTAATGACATGGAAAATGTTTGATGCTGGGCAACTCTGCGAGAGATGAAGACTGAGGACTGCTTCTGTCAAGAGCACTGATACTTGGTTACTAAATTTTGTTTTCAGTGACATTCTAGAGATGTGAGCTACAGACACAGGGTTGCCACTTTCCTTTGTTTCCTTTGCTTCCTTTTCTGTATTGCCTGTCAAAGCACCACTGTTCTAGTTCACTCTAGAGCCGGGGGCTGTGCTGGGGACTGAAGCAGAGCTGGGTGGTACTGGGTGACCTCAGCCCTGCTGCTGGCAGGTGGATGACTACACAGCTCTGTGTGTTTCAGTGTAGCAGGAAATACCAGAGATAGGAAATGTACATACAAATATGCACTTGACTAAGGCATAAATGTTCAAGAGCAGCTGAAGGGATGCAAAATTATTTGACTGGTGGCATTCTACACAAGTTTCAGTGTCTTTCTCTACAGTTGAGGGGGAGGAACTGCTTCACCACAATAAAAGAAGCCCTAAGACTCCACAGGGGTGGAAAGGTTTGATGGGGCCTGAGGAGAAGGTGATCTGATCCTCACAGAGGTCTGAGCACCCCACGAATCCTGTACAGAGCCATCCTTCAACAGAATTGTTCCTGCTTCCCTTATTCTTTCACAATGTCAGTTACTCCTGGTCCCAAACCTGCTCTATTTGTGGGTACTCCTGCATCATGACCAAGAGACCAAGCCTTGAAATATTGATTTTTTTGGCTATATACACCTTTAATAGTGAACCCAGGGCATGTAATTATTTGCCTATCATGTCACAGCTGCTTACTTTCTTATGTCTGATTCTTAGAAATCTAAACATCTAATTTTACACGTGTAAATATCTCCTCAAAGAGGGAAAATTCCGTACTTCCATTAACTATTTAACATTAAAATGGATTTCAAATTTATAATAATTCAATATTACGTGGAATAGTACAGTACTTGCTGAATGGATTTTGTCCAGTGTTAAAATACTTTGAAGAGCTCCCACAAGACTTCCAGGATGACATGTGGTTGTTTGGTTTTTGTGGGTTTTTGTGGGGGTTTTTTGTGGGTTTTTTTGGGGTTGTTTTGGGGTTTTTTTTTTGGGGGGGGGTTGGGTTGTGGGGTTTTTTGTGTTTTTTTTTTTGTTTGTTTGTTTGTTTTGTTTTGTTTTGTTTGCTTTGTAGGGAAAGAAAGTGCAGTCCAGAAAACCAGCTGTTTCTGTTTTTTTCCCATAAAATTGCAAAATTCATCTCTTCTTCACTATGCAGTTAACATGTATGTAATTAACTGTATACCTCATTCTGCTTCCTACTTACCCAGTAAATGGAATGGTCAGCAGCAACCTTTAAACAAAGCATATTCTGACATTTTTTATTCCCAACCAGTCATTTCAATGCACTTTGGAAGCAAAGAAAGCATTTTTGAGGGTACCTGGTGATTTTATTCCAGAAGACTGCAAATAAAAATGTAACGAGAAGTAATTTTCCTTTAGAAGCACGCTAAGTCATGCAATTATCTCCCAGTACTGAAGAATACTCAAGGCTATGTTAGACCCAGTTCCAGCCTAATGCAGAAACCAATGCTTCAAAACTGCAGTTGGCTTATGCCCATACAGTGCCAGTGAGTGCCAGAAGAGACTGCATTGGTGTTGCTGTGTATTATTTGGGTTTATATTTTATATTGGGTTTTGTAATGGTTTCTTCTGTACTTCCTTATTCCCCTGGAAAATGTATCATGACGAGGTTTGTCCCTGCCCCTTTTCCCCGTCCATTCTCCCATATTGGAATGTAATCCAACTCTGTTCCACTCCCACCTTATCCCTGACTGGGTAGTGGCTTGTCCCTGCCTCTAGCCCCTTCCCCTGGATAAAGGCCAGGAAACCAGATGGATCTGCCTCTTGGCTCCGGGACAGGGACTGGGACTCCTGACCCTGCAGGGGCAGGACGACAGAAGAAGGACTGAATAAAGCCCTAGTTCCCCCCGAATCAAGTGCAGGACCCTTTCGTTTTGCAATTGACGGGGATCCGCTCTCTCTAAAGGAAAAGATTCACGGCCGCCCTGGGAAAAAAAATCCTTCCAACTTTGGTTTGTCTCTCAAACTAGCCGAGGCGAAAACGGAGCCGGAGGGCTCCAAGAGAGAGGGAGATCACATTTAGCCCCTTCCCCTGGATATAAGTCAGGAAACCACGTGGAGCTGGTCTCTTGGCTGGGGGACAGGGACGGGGCTCCTGACCCTGCAGGGGCAGGACCACAGGAGAAAGGCTGAATAAAGCCCTGATTTCCCCTGAATCAAGTGCAGACCCTTTCCTTTGCCATCGGTGGGCACTTGCTCTCTCTAAAGGAAAAGGTTCACAGCCGCTCTGGGATATTTGGGGCCCTGAGGAAAAATCCTTCCAACTGTGGTTTGTCTCTCAAGCTAGCCAGGGCTCCGAGAGAGAGACTGCCACACAGTGGCACTCCTGGGGGATCAGCCTTGTATTCACAGCCACTTATGAGCAGGAGAACAAGGACACTGAATTGCAATGCTTACTCTTCCCTTCTCACAAATCCTGAGCAAAATGATGGATTATACAGGTTCTGCTGCAATATCTGTGCCTCACAAATGTGTTAGGTATCAGACTGCTTGAGTGAGAACAAAAGTACTAACCCTAATACAGTGTTAATATAAATCCTCTGGGAGCTCTGATTTTGGAAACCAAGATGGATGTAACTACATTTCATTAGCATAAGTAGGAAAATCTTTTACTCAGTCTTGGTTTTAGCCATGATACACACAATTTGCTGTGCCATCTTTTCCCTGCTCTTTCTCTTTATAGCTCATAAAACAATCCAACAATGGAGAAGCATAAACGTATTTTTAAGTACTTACTAAAACCAGCCCTTATTTCCAGAGAACCATCAGAGCCCCAGTTCACAGTCACACTGCCTCAGGGGCAGTCATTCCCTTCAGTGTCAAATATAGGCCAAAGTACTGTTATCAGTAGTTATTTGCTTTGTGCAATATGTGAGTTCTCCAGGCATGGATGAGACCTCATTACAGTGGGACATATATACCTATGGAGAACATAACCTCAAGCTTGCTCTGCTTATGTTTAACTGCCTTCATGCTCAGGTAGGATGTGTAGCACACATTACTGAGAATTCAGGGAATGTCTTTTTCTACCTTTGCTTAATTAATTTGGGTTTGGTGCTGATCTCTTTTCTTGATTTTGATGTGGAAATTCTCAAAACAATCAGTTTGCAGGATGACTGAAGTGTTATTAATTTAAGTATACCTTTAAAATAGCTTGCAATTAATAAATTAACTAGAAAAAAGCTTTTTATCTGCTGAATTTTTTAGCATTAAAGGGAATGTGACTTAGCTGGAGAGATGTATTTTGACCACCAGATAGTTTCTGCATTTTTTTCTATTCCTACATAAAGGCACTTAAGAGTTGCTGGCCTAATTTGAAATTACTGAAAGAATAATCTGCAGTTAGCAATATATTTGATTGGCTTCACCTGTATTTTCCTGGATTACTGTTGGCAGAATGGGAAAGTACATAACCTATAAATTATTCAAATATAATCGCAAATGCTTTCACCACTTATCTTCAGATTTCAAAATTGTTCAGATGTAGATATTACAGTTGAATATCTGATTTTTGATTTGTATGGTTATTTCAGATATTAGTGAAACAAAGCCAGTCTAAATGTTATTATACATTTATTTTTATGACTCATTTAATTTGTATATCATTTGCCAAAAAGCACAAATGGCCAGATAAAAGACTGCTGAAGACAAAGGAAAAGGTGCTGATGTGCATCGCTTCTGGATGAGACCAAACCTGCATATTGCACACTCCTAAAATTCCATCAGCAAGCAACAGAAAAAATATCACTATGCTCTCCTTAACCAAAAAAAACAGCCAAAATTTGCAACTTTTATATCTCAACACACATGGAATCACTTTTTTAAGGGACTGCTTCAGCTTTAAAAACTCTTTCATAAGCCTGCTCAGGATGGGAAGGTAGCACTCTCGCAGATATTTCTGGAAAAGGAGCAAGTAGCTGTTTTCAGAGTCCTGATGAAACATGTTGCTCTCACTGACCCTCACCTGATATGGACATGACAGACTAATTCGCAAATCTTCCTGTTTAATGATAACAGGTCAATTGGCTTGTTCCATGGAGCTCTGCTGATTTAGAGGCTCTGCTCCTATTTATGGTTTAACCCAGTTTCTTCTTGTTTCAGACACCAGTGCCTTCCAGGATGATGGGGCCAGTTGACACTACTTGAAATGTCACACAGAGTTTTCTCCTGGGCTACATTTGGACCTTTGTGTGGAAGATAGCACAGCCCTAAATCTGAATATTTTCCTTTTTCAGTGGGTAAAGGTATCAGTCCTTTGACGTCTGTCCAGACACTCATATTTCTCCTGCCCTTAGGTTAGTGCTGCTCATACTACTGGAAGAGAAGCTTTGCTGGGATGTTAGGAGGGGACCACACCATTTTTCCCCTTTCCCTTGCAAGCACAATGTCCTTTATAAGAATATTTTGAGTTTACCCAATACTTAGATTCATAGAACATCCTGAGTTGAAGGGACCCACAAGGATCTTTGAGTTCAACTCCTGGGCTTGACCAGGTCTCTCATGAAACAGACCTTTGGCAGGCATTTTCCAATTGAATGCTCTATGGTTGGCCTAATTCATAAGACAGAGCCAAGCTAAACATGTAAGTTTGGCAAAAATCTCCTACTACATATTAACAAACCACTTTATGCCCTCCTGATGAAAGATGAATGTTCCATACATATTGAAATGAGATATTGCTGGGAACCTAAGGAACTAAACCCCTTAAGTTCTCCGATTTCTGATGAAATACTGGTTCATTAAATATTTATCAAAATTATAGGTCCAGCCCATAAAGCAATTGAAACAACAAAATGTCTTCTCCTGCAGAAGATCAGTAGGATAGGGACAAAGTAATTCTCACACATATTTTTTAAAATTTATTATGGATCTTTAACATTTTAAAATATTATTAAGAAACACAGCACAAGGCTTTTGTCCTCCTCAGGCTTTAATTCTGGGGAGCGGAATGTTTTCTAAATACAATGCAAAATATAGCAATGAATTATCTGCATTCTCCCACTTTCACTCAAAATCGGTAATATTTTTCTAAACTTTCATTTTGATCTGGAATTACTTAAGGGACAACACCTTAAGTGCATTTACTGCCCACTGTGGTTCTGGCCACTTGACACAAAGCTGCTGCTTTGAAGCTCTGGCTACAGCTCACCAATGCAATGAAAGCTCCAGATCTGAAGGGTAAAACAGATTGGCAGGAGTCAAGTCAAGTCCTTAGGAAGTTTTGAAGACCTTGCAGCTCTTTTCCTTTTGGACTACAGAAAATTCTCCTCACCATCTGTGTTAGTCTGGTCCATCTCAAAGCACAGAGGAAAAGGCTGGATGCTGTTACACTGGGAAGTTTTTACTGTGGGAATGGGCAGCCATAACTTCCTAATGGTAGTTTGACTACCTGGTACTTATTCTCTGGGTTTGCCTATTCTCCTCTGGAAAATGATGTTCAGGTTGCTTCCTCTCCTCTGGCCATGCAGTCTCACCTTACTTCCCAAAAATTGCTGAAGCAAAGATAAGGCTAGCATTGACTTAAACCAGGATGAGCTTTCCTCACAAAAACTCAAGTATAAAAAGCTGCATTTTGTGCTTAAAAAACTCCATCCCAAAAGAAAGACCCTGCCTGACTCATCTTATGGGGTCTTTTCTTTCTCCTCAGATAAATAAAAACTTCCCACCCTAAAATTGCCCAAATAATTGAGTTATTTTTTCCAGGTTTGGATAAATCTGGGGGGGAAAAAACCCCCACTAAATATTTTTCAAGAGCTGATTGGTAGGTTCTACTCAGTCTTTCAGACTCAGTACATTGCACAGATTGCATCTGCTTATAGTCTATGCAGGCCCACAGGTCATGTGCAACTTCACTGAAAAACAGGAGTGCTCCAAGGGGTCCAAGACCATTTCCATCATCAGCACACTCTTCCCAGAGGCTCTGACCTTGGTGACAATTATTTGTAGGAGCCAAACACAACACAAATATCTGCAGTGACAGCAGGCAGAGAACACTTGCAGTCAAAAAGCTTACACAACTATAGCTCAGGTGTCAGAATACTTGTTGGAAGATCTCACCCCATAACCCCTCCACGGGCTGTTCTGATCCCATCTCATCCCATCTTTTCAATGTTAGCAATCCTGTTGCACTTAACATACTCTCTTATTTAGTTCCCCTTTTTAATTATGGCAGTAAAAGTTTACCTCTGAATTAAATGTAGTCAAGAAAGCTTCCCACTGTAGTGAAAAAGAACCCCTCCATGTTTTGTATCTTCAATACAGTTAATTTGCAGGGTCCTTTAAGAGCAGCTGCCAGTTTCATGTGTCAAACAACTGCCACACAAAAGAGAATGTGGCAGCGAGCTGTGGGTTTTGCTGACACAGCACACTGTTTCAGTTGAAAACAAGAAACAGAAGGAGCAGTTTGAGAAACCTGACACTAGCTGCTACCTTTAGGAATCAAACCTTAACAAAATAAAGGCAAGCACATGTATCACCTTTATTTTTTAATGAAATATTGTTAGATGCTGCTGGAGATACAGGTGATCAGCAAGTCCTGAGGAAACATCTGTTACAAAGAGCAGGAGATGGAGAAGGTGCCATTTTTCTACCCCTATAGTAAACACCTAATGCACCGTAAACAGAGCAAGTCATGCGGTAAAACATGAAGAAGCTCTCTTTTAATCAACTGAATAGAAATTTAATAACTTTGCATTTGCTAAGTAAGGCAACTTGCCCAAGCAACCAGATACACAAAGCCTTATGCATTTATTCTGCCTTTGTGCCTACTGAACAAAGCTTCTAAGTCACAAGCATTAAGGTTGGTATTTACTAAGCAGTTGCACACGAGGACTCATTAGGAATATTAGTGTATCCAAACACTAATAAGGAAACTTGAGAAATCAAATAACCATATATATACAGTATAACACAAAAAAGTCCATGTGCATTCCCAGTATTTTTTTTCTTCTTGATTCTGAGGGCCAACAGCCAGAATAACCTCCCCAGACCAGCCCCAGCTGTGGAGTGCTGAGCAAGAGCAGCACAGTCCTAGGTCAGTCACACTGTGAAAAGCAGAGTACTCTGATTTGTGGTGGATGATGTGCAACAGACATCCTTTGCTACCAAACCTGCCCATAGTTGCTGAGGTGCACCAGTGCCATGGCAAGAACAGACCATTCAAAATCCCAACCATTACAACCCAGGAGACATTTGAAATTTGGTAGTTCTGTGTAAGTATTAAATTAGTGTTGTCTGCCAGCTTCCAGGAGTCCACAGTACTTGCCCCTGGCTCTTTATAAAGCATTGATTCAGAAGTTAAGAGCACTATTACTGTAATCAGCATGTTTTGGTTTTCTCCTCCTTTTCCGCTCTCTTGGGGGGAAGAGCGGCCTCTATCAAACGTCAAGGTCTCATAAATGAACCAAAATTCTAGCCTGAAAGAATGAAAACAAATTTTCTAGACAGAATGGAGTAGCAGTAAAAAGGCTTGTATTCAACATACCAGCAGAGCTCTCATGCTGCAACAGCAAGACAGCCCTCCACCAGCTTTTTGGCTCTGCTGATTGCACTGCTGTAAGCAGTACAACAGGAAAAATCTTCCAAGAAGCCTTCACCCTCTCAGAATCCTAGGGATAAAGGCAGATCTAGATCTGCAGATCTTCAGGGAATAGCAAATATTTCAGTTGCTCAGCACTCTATGACAAACTAGAAACCCATTTATGTAACAGCTACAGAATTAGTTCTGCAGACAACTAGAAACCCTTCCTTTTGGGCAGAAAATAAAACAGGACCTCAGCTGCAGACCAAGCTATGAAAAAAAAAGAAAAAAAAAAAATAAAATAAAAAGAAAAAAAAAAGGAAAAAAGAGAAAAAGAAAAAAAGAGAAAAAGGAAAAAAAAAAAAAAAAAAAAAGGAAATTCCTAATAATCAGAATGTCAATATGAAGAATTCTTTCAGAGACAGAGATCCGATTTAGCCTCTAGATCAAATTGCGGATGTTATTTCAGCAGGCAAATGTGACATTCTGCGCTACAATCCTTCACAACAAGAGCTCGAAATAAAAATCTTTGTTTAAAGTACTTTGTTGTCACCATTGTAGTCCTTCTCTGTTGCCACACTCAAAAATGTTATGTTTGACTGCAACGGCTCTGAGAAGAAAGAGAGAGATGGGCCATTTTCCAACCCCGCGATATTTGCCTGGCATAGAGGTTCTTAAATTCAAGTTCCTGTTCTGAGATGGGTACCTGGAAGAAGCATTTTATCTTTTAATGATTTGAGCAGCTCTGTGTGGTGCATCTTCACTGTACAATGTACTTCTATAGGGTACCTCATCACCTGTACCACTTGTATATATATATACCCTCATCCTCTTGCCACTTTTCTTTAATTGCTCCAGTTTGACTGAGTGTTTCTACCCCCTCTCTGTTTTTCAAATTAAATTGAGAGCTCTCAAGAAAGAATTACCTTTAGTAACAGATCCTAACAGAGTGGTTTGTTGATATGGATTCCTAACAATCATAGATAGTAAAGTATTCTTTAATGGAACATAAGCTGGCTTTATCAATCACAATGTTACCATATGCAGCTGCATTGTTCTAATATTTAAATGCTCTGGGCCAACTACAAGGAGCTAACTGGTGCCTGTGTGTGTCTTTGATAACTACCCATACAGACAACACAAAAGGAAGGGCTACATCTAACTATTTTACGGATGGGAAGTGAGGCTCAGAGAAGCCAGAAGACAGTCCCAAGGGATCAGTGGCATCACAGAGAACTGGTTTGCACACCTCAAGCTGGTTAATGTTTTAAGCAAAAGACCCCCTTTCCATGCCAACAGAAACATGACATCCTGCATCCTAGCAGTTATGCATTTTGTTTCCAGTGATGCTTATAGAATGCAAATTCCTGGTAAAACACGTGACCTTTCCTTTAATATTTGCGAATAAGATTTTATTTATCCTTTTTATGAATAGTTCCTGCCATTCTCTTCACATTCTGATTCACAGATACAGCTTTCCCTTAATAGCTTCTTTTTTGTGTGCTTTAAGGTCGTTTTCTGTTCTTCAGAAAGTTTCTATACATACACACACCCACATTTACATATGTGGGTGCAAGTACATATATAAATATGCACACTTGTGCATATATGCAACTGATGTATGTATGAAATGGAGCAAATGCAAATGAACATATAGTTTTGATTTGTCTCCCACTTTGTTTGCCAATAGGGAATTGACATAGCAGTTTCACCACTGGAAAGATGAAATCATGATACTGCTATTTCTGCCCTTACAAGGAGAGTGCAGGTGTTTCAAAGCATTTATGAAATTGCATGATTGACTCATATAGAAATCTATTGACAATAAGTTGAACCTTTGCAGCTAGGCTGTAAAAGATTTGATTATAGTAACAATAGTCACCATCATGAACGTCATAAATCTTAAGAGAAAGGACACATATGTCATATATAATGCATGAAAAAGTTGTCCTTTTATCATGGATAACTTACCATTGTGTAGATACTCTGCTGATCAGCTACTGCATTATTTGAATAAGTATCTGATGTCTTGTTTTCTTTCAAGGAGGCAGGTGCAGGATGAAGCAGGGAAGCCTGCCAAGATAGATGATAAATTGCCACTTGGTGCTGGGGACCAGTGCTTAACATTAATGCAACCCTGCCAGGAATTAAGCAGTAGAGTAATAAGAAACTAGGAAGAAAATAACTTCTCATCCCCATTAAGCAGATCAGCTCCATTTTCTTTCGCGATTATAATTTCTAGTACATCTAAAACAAAACATTGCCATTGTCTCATTACAAACAAAACATAACAGAATTGGAAAACATCCTATGATTGACAGGCTATAGAACTATATAGTAATGATACCAGTTGCTTTTTTTCTGGGGGAATAATCCTGAAGCTAAAAAGGTCAAATAAAATTATAAAGAAAAATAATTGCAAAGAAGGCCTAGATTTTGAAACTCCAAACCACTTTGCAAGTGTTACTACCTGGCTGAACTGTTTCATTGGATCATGGTGTAGTCAGAAGTGACAGAGGGCCCAGAATGTCCCAAATTCCCTTGTCTACTGTTTATCCCTTATTGCACTGAATTCGGACTACTATTAAATAAATTTAAAAATAATTGCATGTCATTAGATATGTGAGAAACAAAGAGAAGCCTCGTAGCAAAATTTGAATTGGGTACCTAGAGGTGAGTAAAATATTGCACAAAATGCAGATTGTGTGAGAAGCTTGCCATTAATGCTGACCAAAAATAAAGCATTTCATAAAAAATGGGTTCTCAGACCCATTGGACTTTGCACTTTCCTAAGCCAGCAAATAAAAGCAAAAGAAATATATGTTGTGTTTGTCCCTTGTATATACAGTAGAATATGTGGGGAAAATACAAGTTTATAAACACTCTGTGTCCTGAAAACTTTGACTTCTGAGGCAGCTAAGGGCAAGTTACAGTCAAAGAGAGGTTGTGACGTTCTGCTGGCATTTGGCTCCCCAGAAACAAAACTCCAGTAGTAACAAGGGTGTTCCTTGCAGGTTGGATTAGCCCTTCTCTTTCAGTGTCTTCTTTCCTAGGTTGCCAGGTCATAGATATTCTGAAAGATAACTGGAAGGCTTGTCCTTTGAAGGATGCCTGGTTTATTTGGTCTGGGCAGTGGTGCAGGATCGGGCATACACATATGACCAGAGACCCTTTTCAGATAGTAAAAAAAGATTAAACACACTGTAAATATGCTATGCCGCATTATCCCCCATGATTTGGAAACAAAACTAGTCCTCCTCATAGTAAACCAGTTCAAGAATAAGCCCTGTTCAAACCAGATGTTTTAAAAATAATCTGCGCTTTGCCAGCTATGGAAAATACAGGTCTTGGATTCTCTTCCTCTCTTGCATATAATTAAAAATAAATATAGATATCACCTGGGAACATCCAACCCCAACTTTATCCAAGTCATAGGTACTAGAGAAACCCACATCAGCATTTTTCTGAAAGGCTGACACGTAAAAATTAACTAAGGGTTTTTTTTCAACATTCATCCATCAGAAAAATTAAAACTAAACTGGACAACAGATGATCCATGTCATTCCTCTTCCTGCATCACAATTATTTACAGTAATCTTTACATTTTGAAATTGGACCATAAGTCAAATATTTCATCATCAGGAATCTTCCTCTTGATATAGGAAACCTACCTTAAAGCTATCAAGATTAAAACCATTAAAGAATTTATTTTTAAAAAAAGTTTGCACAAGATCTATATTCTCATCTGTATTATGTCCAGAAGAGTGCATGACATTCAGAATGGAGGCTGAAAAGCTGTGTGCTATTTAATCTCATCTGCATTTCCTCTAGGAATATGCATCATTCCAGCAAAGCAATTCTGGGACAGAGAAAGATAGCTTACCACTTAGGTGTTCATTTTTCAAGTTGTACATCCCTAAGAAGCAATTCATTAGCAAGTGTAGATTATGTCCCGGTTTTTCTTGTTACATATGCAGTGCATCTGTGTCTCAGTTTATTTTACCAAAGTAAATTTCCTCTTTGCAGACGTGACTATGTAATGATTAGTTCCGTTTCTCCCACAGTGCACATAATAGGAAATCAAAGACAGCAAACACTCTCAAATTACATCTCAAGACAGTATTATACAATTTAGAGAAGGGAGGGAGTAAGGTTGTAGCAAATCTGAGGAAAACTGTGTCTGTGCCCGAAATTAATGTAATTAACTGATCCTGGGAGCTGTGATGTTACCACAAAAGAGCTCCCGCATGACCACAGGAGAAGCACAAATTCTAAGTTAATAACCAAATTCCTTTCTCATTTACATTCAAACACCTTCATGATGCCACGACTGTACACACAACCAAGGAAAGCACTGATTATTGAGAACACAACCTGCAGATTGACCCTTCAATGCTTCTGGAGGAAGGAGTTCCTAGCCTGAAAATTTCCAATTTACGAGCCTTGCCAATAGGCTCATGATATCTAGAATTAATACAAATATGTATTCCTAAATAACATCAATGATTTTGCATCCTCAGCCACTGAGGTGTTTCCCTTGAGCAGAGGAACTAAATAAGGGAACAACAGGGTGCCCTTCAGGAGCGGCTTTGTAAGAGCTTCACATAAAGGAAGACACATCTGAGCTCAGTGAAAACATTCTTGGCCTCTGTAGATTGGTACAGTTCACACAGGTGACTTCTCCGCCAGATAGTTGGATTTAACATATTTACAGGCAAATGTTTTAATTGCTGTCCAATCGAAGATTACATTTACTTCAAAGTAACGTTCCATTGATGTGTCTTCCTACCATTTATGCTCAATGGTAGATTGCAGGTATAGGTTCAATATTTTGCCTCTTATATCCTGTAAGATCTTTGGAATTTTTTTATTTTTCCTAAATTATTTTAATTATACTTTTGTGGCATATCTTTTCCTATTTCTGGTGCTCCAGTAGAGAAATTCATGTATTCATTTTTGCATACATAACCCATACTCAAAACAGTTCATAAAGGGAAAACAGTGCTATTAACTATGCTGACATTTTCTGAAGGACTAAAGTGGATTGCTGGGGTTTTTTTGTGAATAGTTAAGAGAATTCCCAAGAAGTATCCCTTCTGTTCTGACTTCTTGAGAGAGAAAGAAAGAAAGAAAAAATGCCACAATATTAAATTAAGAGTAAACCAGGGGTTAAAGCATAAATATAAAATATAGCATCCAGATTTTCCATTGCCTTTTTGTGTGTGTATTCCTCCTTTTTGCAGTAATTGCAGTACTCCTCTAAAATGCCTTTTGCAACACAGTACTAAAATGCCTTCTGTGATCCTTTTCTCTACAGTCAACATCAGCAAATGAATATCAGCTGAAGTCTGAAATGCTTTTATACTGTTGCATTACTATAGATAATATTAAGCCAACCTGCCAAACATCTCATTCCCACTGCAACCAAATAAATACTAGGTGTATGTATGTGTGTGTGTATATATATATATATATTTATATATATAAACACCAGTGATTTAGTATTATCTCACTCTGATCTTCCCCAGAATATCTATAAATAGGAACTTCAGGCTCCTTTGCCTTCAGGGCCAAGGCATAACCGTCATGTTCCAAGATCAGGTGAACCGGACACGCATTCATTGAAATTAATTATATTATTAATATAAGTCTCACTTAAATATTCAAAACTTGATTCCTTCAATTTACCTATCAGTTACCCTACTAATACTAGTGGTCACCTTCAAGACCGCCTGAGTTCAAACAGGCAGATTAAAGCCAAGCAAAGTGATTGATTTCAATTCTCAGTCAAGCAAGACCAAAAAATCCCAAAACAGCAATCTGTACATAAACTAAACTCAGTGGAAAGAGAAAGCAGCAGCTGCTTGTGTATTGGTTTTCATATTCAAGCCTGGGAACCTGAAAAGAAAAACATAAAGGAAAAATTTTGGGCAGCACCTATTATGCATACAACTTAAAATACATTATGTTGATATTTCCCATGGAAGTAGAATAAAAAAACATTATTGCAGAGATCCATACAATGGTGGAACTTGTTTTGACATCATCAAGTATTTTGTGGTGATATTTCATATTTCCTTTTTTTATTATCTTGTATCATAAAACAAATTACAAAATAAAGATAAGTGAGAAAACGTGGAACAAAGTAATTTGAACTTGAAAAGAAAAAAATCACTTCAGAATTTTTATTAAAAATTGTAATAAAATCAGTATGATTTTGGGAAACATACTGTTTTTCTAAAATCAAAATTTTATAAAATGAAAATACATCAAAGCAGGAAGCATTCTGCCCAAATCAAAAGAGCAAAGTCATTCAGAAACATTTTAGAAACCATCTAAATCCTACATAAAATATTTCAGTAGGAATCAAAGAAACTTTGTGTAGCCTCTGTGCATCACCTCTTTCAATTAATTTTTAAATTCCTACACAAGAGAAATCCCCCACAAATTAAAAACCTCAATGGTTAAACATCATCATTTCGGTGGGGTGGGGTGGAACAGGATGGAATGGAATGGAACAGAAGAGAACAGAACAGAACAAAATAGAGTATTTTCATCTGAAAGGAAATTACAACTATCATCAACTGCCAGACTCACTAGTAGGTTCTTTCCCATCCCATGAGCCTGGAATGGTTACTGAACATCAAACAGGAGAAAAGTGCTATTTCTCACATTCTGTCACTCTAAGAAAGCTGCATCAATCTACTGTTATTTTGCCAGACAGATGAAACACTTCCTGCAACAAAGGCAAGTCCAATGTGGCCATCTTGCTGACTATGTGATCGAAATTTTAGCAAATTGGTGGAAAGATTCAGAGTTGATGTTAAATGTCTTTTCATCAGGGGATTCCTCACAGATTATAGAGTCAACACTTCTAGAATAACGGAAAATGCTATCGGTGATGGGTGCACCTTTTAGTGAGGACTCGGGAGTCCAGCTGATTACCTGGAGAGCAGCCACAGCTTTTCTCAGTGGTGGGAACACATGGCTTGGCCTTAGCCAGCCTTGGGGTGAGCGTGTTGTTTGTATTGCGCTCGCTCACAGGATTAACGTGGGAATTAGCACAGTCAGCTCCCATATGAGCAGCATTATGTTATCCAATTTGCATAGTCTCCCCATGCTTGCAACATGATACTAACCCTGACAGTAGGAGCCTATGTGTTTGGTGCAGGAGGTACAGCGCTCTATCTCCAGTGACAACCATGACGTCCGTATGGCAAGGGCAAGCAGAACATTTGACAACCATGAAGTCTGTATAGCCCTTGAATTGTTACAGTGGACATATTTTGAGACATCAGCCTGTGAAAACTCTTTGCATATTTTCCTACTAGACCTGATCAAAAGAGCAACCACCTTCATTTTGTTTATGAGAACCCTACAGAAATTTCAGATACTGATCCAGTAATAAATACCCATCTCACTGATGAGCATAACAAGGACTCTGCCATGCTTACACTAGACTCCTGTGAAAAAGGCGGGGGCTCCCCTTCAATCTATTCAGCTATGCAATGTCCTCAAACAGTGAAAGAGAAACCATAAAACTGAATGTGATACACATCATCCCAAGAAATTCATGCCCTGTGAGTCCCCTGGCAAAATTCTCCCAGCTTCAGAAATGCTCTGCTGTGCAAAAGAGCCTGAAGCAATTTAACATCGGATCTGCTTGGTTCTTCTTGGAACAATGTTAGATCTCCTGGGATGAGAGCTTCCCATGACACACTGCAATTAGAGTTGGTGTCAGTAAATAGGCCTCTTGTTAAGACCATCCAACAATCTTCATGAGAACCTGTTCTTAGCTGCCTACAGAAAACTACAATGGATAACTACAAAAAAACAGTTTTGAAATTTCTGGTGTTCTGAATATATTTTCTACTGTTCAGAGATAAGTAGTTTCAGCCAGTTATTAGTCTGCTAACTAAATAAATCTACAACTAAAGATTATGGTAACAGTTAAGCACAAAACAGGGATGGCAAAAATACTTTTGTTTGGGCTGATGTTTTCAGCCAAGAAGAGTAGCTAATAAAACAGATTTTGTATTTTGTTTATATGACTGACTTTCAAAATTAAAAGTTGAAATGTAAACAGGAATTACTTGAAGAAAAGGTAACTGTAGAGACTGAAAATTCTAGTGATCCCAAAGAAGTACTTTTATAGTCAAGTATAACAATTACTAGCAGCCTTCTATGGCAGTAGACTGAATTTCAAACAATGTTTTAGCCATCTGTTTCAGATCTGTGATCTCAAATGCTTAAGTACTGCTGTAGAAGTCTTTAGGAGAAGCATCTACTAGTAAAGAGACAAATATGGCTATTTACTCTTTGGCCTATCATAAGAATCATTTGAAAACTTCCCATAAATGTTATTATTTAGAAGAAGTAACTACATTTTTTTTCAATTCAAAATTACCCATTATATAGCATAGCACACACAATTTTTCCCTTGTAAGCTAAAATGCTAGGTTGAGATACTGTCACTCTGACTGTGAAAAACATAGTTTGATGGGTTCCTGCCATTTTCAGAAGTCAGGCCACCAAGGTCAGCCAGCTGTGGTTTACAGAGATTTAGCTGCTAGTCCCTGATGTTAAAAAAAACTTGGTATGAGTATTCTAAACACATATTCCATGAGCTATTAAACTGCATTCTCAGATAGTCTTCAAGGATTCCTAAAGAGCACTATCCAAGTCACCTCTCCCTGTTACAGTAAATTATGTTGTCCATTCCTCTGTTTGATTGGCAGCCTTTAAATCTCTCTTCCCCACTGAGTTTGTGCCATGTAAAGCAACTGCAAAAGAAGATCTTGTTTTCAATTTTTCAGGGTCAGATTGTCTTTCAGTAACACGGATATCATTCATGACACAATGAATGAGAGTCATACCCAGGCCACCAAAAGAAGGAATGTTAACTCTGAAAATAAAAAGAAAACATCAAAGGTGATAGAAAAAAACTCTGTTTAAGTCAAAAACAGGCAGAAATGCAGCAGACAGAAGCACGGACTGATGCAGAAAGATAGCATCAGGCACAAATCCCAATATGTTCTTTGCATGACCGGCTGACCAGTGCTGCTACTTACAACACAATAATTCATAGCAGGACTAAAAACCCCCAGAACTGAACCTCCAAAACATTGGCTATGAACATAGAACATGCTCTGCACACTCCAAATAAATCAATCTATCTGCTTGAGAAATATTTTCTGCAGTAAGACTATTAAATAAATAAAACATCCTTTCTAGAAGCAAGATTAAATGTAAGTATTAAAACTTTAGCTTGGAGTTCTTCTTCTCCTCTCAAATCTGTTTTGATTATGTGATAGGACTACATTTTGTTTTCACCTAGGCCAGTGCTCAGATGAACAAAGCCAAATATTTCCTGCTCTGAAGTAAGAGCTCTGAAACCAGATTTTTCACCCAAGCATAGTTCATTGCAATCAGAGATGAGATTTTAACATGATTTTATTTGAGGTTGGGCTTTTTTGTGTCTTTGCCAGCTCTTTCTCTATTACCATTATAATTTCCTGAGTTTTAAGTGTCAGTTATCATGATCAAAAGTTTGGAGAGAGAGGTTTAAGTCATGGTCACTCTGCCTTCCCATCTGAGTCAGCTACATACATGCAAAGAGCCATTTAAAAAGTTAGAGAGGCAGAGAGAAAAGGAGGATGGAAGCCTTCACCACACTAAATAAAAAGCAAACAATATGCATATCAGCATCCTAAGGAGATGTACCACTCTGCTGGGAAAAACCAAGACAAAAGGTTTATCTGACACAACAGTTCAAAGCATATTGCACCTGTCAAAATGTCTGTCATCTTCTATAGAAATGCACCATTCTAAAAGAAAAAAGGGAAACTCTAGCAAAGTCACTCAGAAACAACAGACCACTTTGTCTCCTTCCTTCCAGCCAGCTCCTCCATCTGAAAGCCATTTAACTCAATGCTAAAGATTGCCTGGAAGGACCAGACAATAGGAAGGTCTCTTTCATTGTCAAGGACAGTTACACTTTGAAGATGATGCTCAAAAGGGGTTAAAATGGGTCAACAAGCAATTGTTGGGTCTCTCCGAGGAAATGTGAACAGAACATTGTTAATGTCACACACACAAAAATCTAAAAGAGCACATCTTTGAGCTGGGGAAGCATGAGGGGGGACACAAAAAATGCTGATGTAATGTCATAGTAAAATGGAGATTAAAAAACCCTATCAGTACAAATGTTAAAACTGAATTTCAGTAGATATGTCAGTCCTTAGTAATATACATCCAAAGCACAGTAAAGGCAAGAGATATAGAAATTGACTAATAAAGGAAACAACAACAGCAGCTCTGACAGAATTAGATGTCGCTTTTCCATAACTTTTCATTTGTCTGCTTCCAATTGTCACAACATGCCTTTGGGAATCACTCTGTGTTGTACGGCTAGATGCAAAGGGTACATCTTAGGTACTGAAATGGACTTTTCCATTTGTATATAATAGCTGTTTTAAAGGAAAAAAGGTGGAAAATATTTTTGCTCTCATGCAGATTACCAAATCAGTACTTATACAGCATACTGAAACCTCTCTTTTTTTTTTTTTTTTTAATTAGTCTAATTTCTCTGCTAGTCAAATTATGATTTGTTTTTGATTCTTAAATGCACCACTGCATAGGAATATAGTCACCAAGTCTGAAAATGCCTCAGTTCATCAGAGCTAGCCATGAAGCGTATTCGTTTGTATCTGCATTCGTAGCAAAAGGGACATTCCATTATGAGCAGACAGGAAAAATGCCTGAAAGTTCAGTTCTGTTGAAGGTAGTGACAAAACTTCCAACAACTCCACTGCAGGCAAGGAGTCAGTTCTGTTTTTGCGAACTTGCACCACTGAACTAGGTCAGTGACTACAGAATCACAGAATATCAGGAGCCCCAAGGGACCCACAAGGATCATTGAGTCCAGTCCTGTACAGAACCAGAATTCCCACCATGTGTCTGAAACTATTTTCCAAGTGTTTCTTGAACTCTCTCTCCGCACAGTGGTGCTGTGCCCAGTTTTCTGGAGAACCTGTTCCAGTGCCCAGTCACCCACCGGGTGAAGAACCTTTTTGTAATATCCAAACCTCCCCTGACACAACTTCATGGAGTCCCCTCAGGTCCTGCCACAGGTTCCAGAGAGAAAAAATCAGTGTCTGCCCCTCCTCTTCCCCTCATGAAGAGGCTGCAGACTTCCTCATGAGACAAGAGGTCTCCCCTCAGTCTCCTCCAGGATGAACAGACCAAGTGCCCTCAGACACTCTTCATGTGGTTTCTCCTCCGGACACTTCACCATCTCCCTGGACCCACTTTGGACACTCTCTAAGAGCTTTAGATCTCCATTATATTGTGGCACCCCAAACTGCCCCCAGCACTGGAGGTGAGGCTGCCCCAGTGCAGAGCAGAGCGGGACAATCCTCTCCCTTGCCTGGCTGGCCATGCTGTGCCTGATGTACCCCAGGACCATTTCTTCAAGACAGAGAAGTAATGGACATAACACTATTTACCATCATTATCCCTCCCATTAAAAAAACAATTTCAATCACCTGTAACTTCTATAATATTTTCTCACTTGTAAAGCCAGATATTCCCAAAATGCTAATGGAAGCTCAACATTCAAGAGTTTGCAAAGTGATTTTTTGGAATAAAATCTTTTGCAGCTGTCTTTTTGACAAAAAATTTCATCTCAAATAACATTGGAAACCTGTCTTGTAACAGCCCTGGTCAGTTTTCAGAGATATGATGAAATCCCTTTTTTATCTGCTTGTTTTCTATACTTCATGTCCACGTACTGGCTTCCGAGAGAAAAAATTAAATATTCAAAAATTTTGATGTCTCAGTGTTCAATCAGCACCAAACCTTTCTATTAATATAAGTTGAGTTGAAAGCCCCATAGGCTTATCCTTGATACTTCACACCCTTTGCCTCTGGATTTCGAACTTATTTTTTCAGGAGCCTTTTACAGCCTCATGGAAATGATTACCCAGTATTTACTAGTAAAAGTAATGGGAGTCACAGTAGTGTTATCGGTGCCTTTTTCAAAATTAACTATTTTTCAATATTTATTTTCATAATTTCTATTTTCATAATTCCTATTTTGAAGACTTACTGCAAAAGCTGTCTTGATACAGGCTGCTCTAAACAGTGATAAAAATTATCATTACACAACCAATGGTACATGCTGTGCAATTTAGACATATATGGCTAAACCAGCTTCATGAGAAATGCCTGACAGGGGTCAAAGTACAAAACTCCCCCTACCAGCAGTGTGGGGGATCTCAGGTTGTGTCATTATTCTGCTTTTTCTCCTCCATCCTGCATTTCCTCTCATATTCTTCCACTATCCTCCACAACACCATGATCCCCACAGCATTTTCTTCAGGTGGCATCTCCCCCTACACTGCCCTTGAATCACAGAAGACCACGCACCAGAAAATAAGGGAGTCATTGTCCCTTTGATGGGTTTTGATGTTGGGGATGAGAGCAGGCTGCTGCACCAGATGCAAAAGAGAAGGAAAGCAATGTCTGAGATTATGAAATGGGGATGCCACACTCACAGTTGTCTTCTCAGGATATGTGAAACATATGTGTGCTCAGGTCAGTGACAACTCAAGAGAATAAAATGCCAAACTCTTAACAGCTACAGTACACATGGGAAAATCCTACGTACATAATCTAAGACTGAAACTCATATTCTGTATAAAGTTCCAACTATAAATACAGACACAATCTTTTTTTTCTTTTTCTACTTATTATCATGATCACATACATTTTTCTCGCTGGAAAAAAAAAAAAAAAAAAAAATCCTGCCCATATCTATTTCTATTGGAGGACATTGGCAAATAATGCCTGCTGACATTTTCCAAAATGCTTTATCCTAACACTGACACCTGGCAAAAGAAAAATCAGCTTTAATATTAGCTTGGCTAAGTGGTGCAAATGAAAAAAAAATGTGATGATGAATGTGGATAGACATCACGAATAGTACCATAAATTGAATAAACTGAAAATTCAGTATCAAGTACAAAGGCTCTTCATGACAAATGTGGGTTTGAGTTTATGTGTTTTTTCTAATTAGAATATAATTAGGATTTATATTTCCCTGTGATTGATAGCATTGTAGATAACACAAAAATGCTGGGTCAATTTTTCTGCCGGTGTCTCTCTGTGAAAGGCAGCTGACAAGCAGCAAATTTGTCTTTTTTTTTCTGCTTGGCTACAATCATGTGCTTATCATGTGTGTCTGTACAGTGTTAAGGCAGACATTTTCACCAATACTGACCATTCTCCTGTACTCATGTATAAACATGTGACCAAGAACAAGCTTTAATCACAGATCATTACCTTTCTTTATAGAAAGACCAATCCTTAGATCAGGGGAAGGAGAAAATCATGTGTAACTTTAGAGTAGCAATTATGGTCCATGAATAACAAGCTGTGTATCAGAAGGAACAGTTCACAAAAAATACGGGTGTAAGTTTCCGGAAACAAACTTAAAATTTTTGCAGGTAGTGAATATATTCAAAAATCCAAAGTCTTTAATGACTAAAGAACAAAAGTGCTAAGTCCACCCAATAATGTAATTGCAACGAATCAACTACTGCATTTCAGATACACTTCTGAAGATAAGAAATTTAAAAAAAAAAAAAAAACTTTGGATAGTTTTTTCAGTGTTTTCATAAGATATCAGGGGTTTTCCTCACTACAAAAGCCTATTTCATCTGATCTCAGGAGTGTATACCTGACTGTCACAATGCAATTAGATTCTGTCACTAGAAGAACAAGTACATCTTTGTTCTCCTTTCATGTGTCACAATTAATTGAACTAGATAAATTAATTTTTCAGGATTTTTTAGGATTTTTTTGTTTCTGTCTACAAGGCATCACACACAGTCTCCTTCTTGTCTTTCCAAATAATTCTCCCCAAAGCTAGGTCCAAAAGGCAGCAGGGCCAGGTGCACACATCGAAGTCCTGCCAGCCAAGCCCCAGCAGCAGGGGCATGAAAATCACACAGCTGAGAGCAGCTGTGGAACACTAGCCAAGCTCCTGGCTGTGTTTCATGTAGCTCCTGTTCAGCTGCCAGAGGAGAGCTCTGGGCACCTGCCTGGCCAGCTCAGGACCAGCCAGCCCCACACCACTGGAGCCCCGGCAGCACCAGCATCACCTCCTCGGGGCTCTGCTGGCTAGCGAAGCATTCACACTGACAGTAACTAAATGTGAACTCAGAAAACAAAAACTGTCAGCCATTTAACTGAGCAAGAAAGCAGCAGAAACGTAAGGTACCTTGGGGATTAATGACTATACACAGAGACACACGTGTTCAAGTCGGGATAGCCACCCCAAGTACCAATAAAACACAGCTTCAGCATGGGCTACCTGCCCAAACACTTACTGGAACCCATTTTACAGCACATTTCTGAAGCTGACTATATTAAAGCAAGCTCATACTCACCCATCCTCTGTGCCTCCAGGTGAAGTGTGGTTAATTCCCTCCTTGCTCTTGAGAGCAGAGACCTCATCAGGACACAGATCCTACCTCTGTGTGGGAAAGGCAGGCACTGGGTCTTGTCTGCCCTCCAGCAGATCAACGCTCCCACCCAGTATGGTGTCACCTGCAAACTGACTAAGGGTACACTGGATCCCGTCATCCAAATAATTGATAAAGACATTAAACGGGACTGGCCCTAGTCCTGATCCCTCAGGAACACCCCAACTCACCAGCCACCAGCTGGATGTAACTCCAGTTACCACCTCTCTCTGGGCCTGGCCATCCATCCAGTTTTCTACACACTGTACTGTGCACCTCTCCAAGCCATGAGCATCCCGTTTCTTCAGGAAAATGCAGTGGGAAACCGTCCAGGAAGACGGTTTGTCATCCACAGCCTTTCCCTATCTCCTAAGTGGGTCACCAGTCATAGAAGAAGGTGAGGCTGATCAAGCAGGACCTGCCTTTCCCAAACCCCCGCTGGCTGGCCTGACCATCTGGTTGTCCTTTATGCGCTGTTTGATGGCACTCAAGATGATCTGCTCCAGGACATTTCCTGGCACCAAGCTCAGGCTGACAGGCCTGTATTTCCCCAGATCTTCCTTCCAGATTTTCTTGCACATTGACATCACACCAGTTAACCTCCAGTCACCTGGGACCTCCCCAGTTAGTCAATGATGATGGTAAATGATGGAAAGCGGATTGGTGGTCTCTTCTGCAAGCTCCCTTAGTACCCTGGGGTGGATTCCATCCAGCCCTATAAGCTTGTGCATGTCTGAGTGGTTTAGAAGGTCACTGACCATTTCCCCTTCCTCGAATCATAGACTGCTGAATTGGAAAGGACCCACAAGAATCATTGAGTTCAACTCCTGACCCTGCTTAGAACACCCCAAGAATCACAGAATGTGCCTGAGAGTTTTTTCCAAACTCTTCTTAACTCCATCAGGCTTGGTGCTGTGACCACTTCTCTGGGGAGCCTGTTCCACTGCCCAACCACTCCTCTGCATGTAGAACCTTTTCCTGATATCCAACCCGAATGTCCTCTGACTTAAGGTCAATTCCTTGAGTCCTGTCACTAATCAAGAGGGTGAAGAAATTGGTACGTGCCCCTCCTCTTCCCCTCTCACGGAAGTTGTATGCCACGATGAGGCCTCCCCTCAGACTCCTCCAGGCTGAATACGCCAAGTGTCCTCGGCCACTTCTTATACATCCTCCCCTCCACACCCTTCACCATCCTCATGGCCCTCCTTTGGACACTGTCCAAGAACTTAATGCCTTTTTGAAATTGTGGTGCCCAAAACTGCAATGCTCAAGGCGGGACCACACCAGTGTGAGCAGAGCATGAAAATCACCTCCTTTGCCTGACTGGTGATAGATTATAAGGATTTTATTTCTGCTCCCTGTCTTTCAGTTTAGGGGCTTGGTATCTAGGGAACAACTCAGTATTGAAGACTGAGGCAAAGAAAGAACTAAGTACCTCCAGTTTCTTCATCTTTTGTTGCTATACAGCCTTTCTCACCTGCTTGTCTTCCGGCATGTGGGAACAAACTGCTTCCTTTTTAAGACCTTTAAGATCTCCTTGGAGAATGTCCATCCTTCCTGGACTACTTTGCCCTTCAGGACTGCCTCCCAATGGATTCTGCCAAAGACGCTCCTAAACAGGCCACAGTCTGCCCTCTGGAAGTTCAAGGTAGCTATTTTGCTAACATCAGCTGTAAGGAAATGAACACAGATTTAAGTCCACTGAACTGTCAAGCCCCAAGTGAGTTTCAATCTCTATTACAATTATAGGAGTAAAATTTGTTTAAGACCCATGTAACACCACAAATAAGCAGTTCCAACTGTAGATCTAACATTTATTTCTACCATAGTGAAAAAACAAGTTTAAGTGTCTGTTTTATCTCTACGGTGAAATGCAATAACTAAATAAAACCCCACAGTATAAATAGTTATTTTAATACGAATGTCACCCAACAGCTTTGGTGCCACAGATAAAATGAATGCAGAGAAATGTGGGTTTCAACATTTTTCCCCAGAGCCCAATTAAAATAAGCAAAGTAAAATGCACAGAAAGAAAATATGTCTAGCAAATATGTTTCTCCTTGCTTGATTTGCTACACATTACTGCACCACTGAAATGGGAATATTATCCACAAATTATACTTCATATTAAGGACAGATGAAATGTATTGCTAATACACGCTATATAAGGCATAATGAATCACAGACAGTCTCCAATTAGAGTCTTTTTCCAGAATATATAGTCATTATGGTCTAGATTAATAGATATTACAGCCAGAGGGGACTACTGTGATCATCTTTGACCACTGTTATCATTGCTTTTCAGTGCATAAATCAATTGTTAAAACCTTACTTTAGATATAATTTAATTATGAGTTATGCAACAAAACACAAAGGAAGTTCACTGAAATAGCCTATAATTAAGTTCAATTATTTGCTTTTCTCCCCTTCATTCCATCATTATTAAGATTTGTTCTTCCTGCAGTTTGTGAAATGTAGTAGCATTTACAGCACTGAAGTTCCAAGTGGTATGGTTATTCAAGAAAAAACAACATTTATGTAAAGAGTTAGGAATTCCTGCTCAGGAAAAAAAAGGGTTCACAACTTTAAATAAATAAATAAATAAATAAATAAATAAATAAATAAATAAATAAATAGGCGGCACGCGATATACGAGATTCCTATTGTGAGGCACAAATTCTTCACAACACTAGGAGACATTGCAGAACAAAAATACTATTAGAACTGTTTCAAAGGGAACATTTTTGGCTAGGATAGAGACTTTTGACATTATTTATTAGGTTCAAAAATGCCTCACAAAGGCCTAACAATGGTCCTGTGGAAACCACTACATCTGAGGCACTTTCTGTTGTTATGTGCAGGCATTGATTTGAAGATGGCCAGCATTAGTAGAACAATTCCCTCACAGCAGTCAATGCAAGTGAGTATTCATACACACACAAGCAAAAGCCTGTGAACAAACCATATGGAAACAAGAAAAAAAGTAAACATTTATTAACCTCTTTGTGGGAAGATGGGTGGAAGAACAGGCAAGCAGCGAAGGAGACGGTCATGCCAAATTTTTGCAAAAGGTGTCTGCCCTGAGCTTTTTTTTTGGTTGTTGTTGTTTTGTTTTGTGGAATATGAAAAAGTCTAGATTATGACTTCAGTGCCATGGAAACTGGGGCTTCTGGGGCTGCCAGCAGTGCCACCACCCTCGGCCACCCAGACACACAGACTGCATGGTGCTCAGGTTGTCAGGTTTGGATGCTGCTCCTGCCCTCTTCCTCACCCATGGCTGAGAGATGGCTGGAAAATGTGGAAAAGATAAGCAAATTTATGGGGAAATAAAAATAACTGAGAATTTAGCTTAGTAGCCTTGACATATAGACACACACACACACACACAAAGAAAGAGAAAGACTTGTTATTCCTGCTGCAGGAATACAGAAATACATAAAACCTGTGCAGCTGGTGTGAGCAGAAGGTTTGTGAGTGGTGGAGGCCAAAGAAATGGTGCCTGTAGGCCACTTGACACAAAGGAGGACCATCTTCCTACCATAGTGAGGCCAGAAAGTCACCTCCATCCTCTCCTGAAGGTGGATATACTGAGACAGCGACCAAAACCTCATTTGACTCATAAGGTCACTGGTACCTGAACATCTTATGCCATTGAACAGCCACAGTAATGTCTCACAATTAAACTGCTGAGGGTTACAGCTCAGTTCCTCTTCTTTTGCATTAACCTCAATATAAGCTTCCTTATGATAGAACTTCTCATTTGCCAGTGTAATCAGTATTTAAATTGATGTTGGAGGAAAGGGAGAGGCGCTCCAAGCTTTGGAAACAGCACTATAAAGATAGGTCTTTCATTTGCATTTATAATCTGATGAATGGGTTACTGGTTTCTGAAATATGCTACAGAATATTAGCTGATATAAAGAAATCTCAAACAGGCTTGGTTTGGTGCTATTGAAGATGAGATTGAAAGAGCAAATGAGTCCATTCAAAGAAGGAGGAGAGAGCTAACAGAGAACCAATTCATCCCTGACCCAGCAGATGGTCTTTCACAGCTGATTAACCTGGGCAATGCCCCACCACAGCCCAGGGAGAAGCTCACCTCCGCTCTCACCAAGCCACAGTGAATCTTTGCTTTTGCACCAAATGCAGCAGCATTTTCATCCAGTGCCAGTGTTGGCCCTCAGGGTAGAAGGAGATTTGGGTTCTTCCTTGTCCTCAGCCTGGAAGATTCCCTGTGTGGGGGTGACTTGGAAATGCCATGATGACGATGGCACAACCCATTTGTCATGTCCCCTATAACACAGAAACAGATGGAGAAAAAAACCCAAACATTATACGCCAGATCGACAGCCAGCAATCTAAAGTCAGTAACTATCTCTCCTTTTACATGGAAACACTGCCTTTCCAGCATTTATAGATGAAAGTACCTGAATTTCTAAATGCCAAGAGGGCATTTCTGAGTGCTGGGAGACAGAAATGCTGCCTGCTTCAAATGTTTAAGATTGGCCGCTATATCCGCACAGCTACCCTTACTTAAAAATCAGGTTGTATGCACAAACCCTGAAGATCCAGACAGAATCATAGATCATGTATGTTCTTCATTTAATTTGTCTTCTCCTCATTTAGACCATTTGCTGCCAACAGTTTAGCTCCCCACCCAGTCTATCTCTTTTTTTTATTTGCTTTTAATTTTGAGTAAGTTCAGTGTTTCAAGCCTGATCAAAACAGGGCGTTGTATGGCTTACTGCAACTCGTTTCTGAAAATGGGAAGATTCCTAGCAGTGAACACTCCTGTTTTCTGTGCACTAGACCTTGACAAGCAACAACTGAGTATTTTCCCACACCTCCTCAAGCCTGAGGGAGGGACATGCTTTTGTATGGACAGTTTATTGTGTTCAACATACATACATTATATTACTAGAGGGGTAGGCTACAAACAGCGCTTTGAAAAAAAGTCATAGCAAACATGCAATTTATATTAATTACTGTGTGTGCTCAGAACTGCACGTAAATTCCTGAGTGCATTCAACAGTTCCATATTTTCTGGGCCTATCTCACTGCATTGCTTTCAAATACATTGAAGAATGTTATTAAAGATTCCCATTTCTGTAGTGAATAATCTCTTAATCAGGAAAATATTGCCCCTGAAGGCAGTTCAAACACACACTTTTAACTTCATTTAAAGCCAAGCCCAAGATTAAATTTAAAATATCTTTTCTTTTGAATGATAGCTTCTTTTAGCAGACCCCCTGAACATATTAGTGTGATTATTATGTTAGGAAGCATATAAGAATAGTAATTTGTATTAAATTACAATATTCTAGTTTTTGAATCGTATAATATCCTGAGTTGGAAGGAACTCACAAGGATCACTGAAGTCCACCTCCTGGCAAAGGACAATCTCAGGAATCACTTCATGTTGGGTGTGATATAATATGCTATTACATTATATTAAAATACAATAAAATATACTACTGTTTAGTATATTAAAACACATATAAAATAATAATTTGCATTAAATTTATTTAAATAATTGGAATTAAACTATTAAAATGCTGCTTCAGTGATTTTAATTATATCTAGAGGCAATATTTTATCGTTCATGCTATATATTTCAGCTTAAGGTAAATTTTAACAGGGTATATGTAAATTTACAGGGTATATGTAAAAAAATTGAAACCAGTAAATATTTATTATAAAAATAATAATCTAAATGTAGAGATACCATAATTTAGAAAACAGTAGGATGATGGATCCAAAGAATCAGAGTTTTGGTCAGAGATTGAAGTCCTTAGCTTATATACAATTCTAAAGGAATTTGTGGTCAGAACATTGCCCAAGAGCTTCCACAAGATTGTAGTAGAAGCTTTTAGAAAAAAAAAGCAGTAATAACAGGTTTTATACAGAACTTCTTATCCACACAGCTCTTGAGAGGAACATATACAATTGATTTGACATTAAAATTACACCATTAGCTGCTCCTTCACTCACTGATTCCAGTCAGGTTTAAAATACTGTTCTGATGATGTCAAACCAAAAATAAAATGAAATGTTGTAGCCCAAGATGTGCCCAAGCAGAAAAATGCATGTTTTGAAGCATATTAAGGTTTAGGAGAAGGCCAGGAGCTCTCTTAAGTCTGTTATTTGAGGATTGCTGTGGAAGTTCAAACCCTGTTTTTGCCAGCAAGCACCTGGGAAGTGGTCAGCAAAATAAATGTGACAGCCCTATTCTTGTCCCAAAATGAAGCAGTGTGTAAAGAGTGAAAATAACCATCTATGCTTGATTAATTAGGTTTGTAGGTATTCTTCAAGAACTAAACAATATTTCTAAAGATTTCAATAGTTCAAAGATTGCCCTATGGCCGCCTGGCCAATACATCTTCCAGCACACACAGTTTACAAGCATTTTTCTTCCCAATATGTTGTCTTCGTTTGGTGTGACATTGTTTGAGCACAGGTCTGTTTGGGTCAGCGTGGTTTTCTTCACATCACAGCAGTGGTGCTGAGGACAGCACTCAGACCATACATCTTCCATGTCATTTCAGTCAAAGGCACATGATGCTTCCCGGTGCCCAATCAGGAAGGGTCCGGCGCTGGGACAGGGGGGCATATTGGCAAACTCAGCTTTCTTAATGACAGCCATTGTTGCAGACAAACAAAAGCACGGTTCTGAGTATTAGCGTGCGGCCGTGTGTTAAGGTCATCTGTATGGCGCATCCATCATCTCCCAAAACAGGGGGCAAAATGCTTTAAAAAATCTGTCAAAACATGTTATTTTCAGATTACGCCTCAAAGCTGGCAAGTGATACAAGTGCAGCGACCACTTTGAACAGTTCTTCTCCTCCTTCTCAGCAATTCTGCACAGAGGCAATGGAGAAAGAATACAAGACAGATAGATAGAGTCTTCTAACTGCAAGTAAGGGGGCTACTTTAATTAGGCTACTCAATTAAAAATATTACTCTAATAATCTGTGATAATTAGGTTGAACAGCAGTTCTTCCTGTAAGTTAGAGTTCCACAGCAGAGCTCATATTGACTAACTACTAATGGGTAGTCAGCAACACTCTGGTTTCGAGGATCACAGTTACACTGTTCGCTCATGAAAGCATCTGAAACTTGAAACAAAAAGGATATAATGCAGCAGGCTAAAATTTTTGATTGTTCCTTCAGTAGTTATGAAAATAATGCCAGTGAGGTTACATCAATTAAATGTCAGTCATATTCCTTATATCAGCAACTGTTTCTCAGTATATGACATTCACAGTCTGACCCGTAGATGGCATGGAAAGGAAAAAACTATTACAATCATTTTTAGAGGGCTCTTTAGTAAATTAATAGATGACAGGAAAATTCCATTATCGGTGTTCATTCATTCAGGTAAATTAAATAGTTTAACTCCTTTGTTCACTGAACAAATACTGGCTTCCCAATCATTTTCTGCCCCACTAAACAGTTAGAAGCTGGAAACATTATTTATTGGTCATTTTAGTTTTAATAACTGCTCAATGTACAACAGAATTGTACAGATACTTTTTCAAAAGGAAAATCTGAATATTAAATTTCTGTAAAATTCCCCTTTTTTCAGTTAAAGAAGACTATTTATTTTACTGTGGGACAGTGAACAGGAACACTGGAATACTCACAAGCATTTTGTGTGAGCAAGACCAAACCTGGCTGGTCCTCAAGCCCCTCCAGCAAGGGGGCTGCAGCAGTAAGGCTCCTTGAGGCTTCCCCAGTAGTGCTGATGTGGCAGCAGGTAAGTGCCTACCACTTTGTGACAAAGCCCCTGGACACATGCCTGAGCTCCCTGAGTCCAGAAATGCTTCTCAGAGACTTTCATTATGTCTCCCTGTTTCCAGAAGCTCTCTCCTAAAACCCAGTAGCAGATACAGTGTTCTTGGTCATTCCTGTTCTTACCTCCCTGAGTGCCTGCCAGGAACAAAGGACAGGTTTGGTCACTACCTTCTCAATCCACACCTGGTGACAGCTCATCCCTCATTGCATGGCTGCAAGCAGAGGACAGTGGTCCCTGCCGCCACAAACAAGGCTCTCACCTACATTTCAGGTGGACACCCACCTGCCAGTCAAATAACACAACCATAGAAGAGGCCTTCACTCAGGTCACATTAGCAAAAACCCAGAGGCAAACCCGAAAATCCCATGCAACAGATATTTCCAATATTATTAGAATGATGGGGTCAGATTCTACATTGACTGCAAAACAGCACTTGCTCAAAGACTGAAGGAGCAACCAAATAGACAAATGTGCATGGAAAACAAATCTAGGCATAAATTACTTCCCTGTTTGAGCCACAGAACTGGTTGCATGTTAAAAGCTGGAATTTGCTTTGGCACTATGTCCTTTGCTGCATTAGTGAGTGCCTGACTTTGCGTAACATTCTCAGAACAAAAATTAGATAACTACACAGAAGAGCCACTATAACCACACATCCCAACTGTCAACATACATCTCCCAATTTTTTAAGATCAATTTCATCCTCCAAAAAAGTTGCAGCTTTTGAAAAAAAAAAAAAAAAAAAGGCATGTAAAATTCCCATTAGGATGGGGAAGAAGGGTTGCTCCCTTCAAGATCACAGTTTTCTTCAAGTTTCTTCAAGCTTTTTTGTTGGGTTTTTTTCCCTACAGTACAGTTCATGAGGATTTCCAAGGACATGGTAAGTGCCAGAAACAACATTTGGATTATGAAAAATTGTCGTCTACACTAAGTGACCAGAGAAAATTAGGTTCCTGTCTTGCAACTTCAACCATATCACACAGTTATTGATTCTTATAAAATTTACATGCTTGTGTCTGTCCATACATGTAAAGTTTATAGGACTGAGTGTTTTAAGCGTGCATGAGAACTAAGCTGCATGGAGAAAAGAAAAAGTGCTTGTTGGCTGGACTGTGATGGGCCAAAACTGAATCTTTTTATATGCAAAACATGCAGAGCACAAATACTTAGATTATCATTCTGCTGGGCCATATGGATACCACTGTCATTTAGACCATTAGGAAATTCAATTCACCCCTGCTTTTGTCACGGCTATAATTTCTGTCATTTTTGTCAGTCCCACTGTCCAACGTGTGTTTGGCAAATTTGTCTACACAATAAATAAAATCAACCTACCAGAAGCACTTCTTCTATTTAATTGGTAGATATATATGTATATATAGATCTACACTCAAGCTATCTATAAAACCATTTGAATTTTTTTCTGACATGCCTTCCTCTTATTGTACTAAATCTGCTCCCCAGTGTTTCTGCTTGTGTTTTTATCAACTTTCAGCAATGTTGAAGCACATGACCACAGAGAGTCATAGAGCATAAGTTGGTCCCATATCCATGGCTAATTCATCATCCAGTCTGCAAAATACAGAGAATGTTACTGTAAACAGAACGGTATTGCACACTCCCTGGAAAACAGAAGAAAACCACAAGGCCTGTTTATCATCAATCTTCTTTAGGTACCCTTGACAAAATGATACAAAAAGTTGACACAGACATCAAATGAAACTTGTGTAGGGGTGACCACTTCAAATACCAAGCAAGTGATTTTGTGGCATTAGGGCGAGCATAGGTTTATGAGACCACAGAGGTACCGACAGCACAGTAATGGGATTAACCTTATTTGAGTAGAAGAAACATCCCTGCTTGTGCTTCAGCTAATCTGAAGCAGCATGCTCTGAGCTCTGACTGCCAGACTCTGCTGCCTGCAACCCAAAAGTCTTGCAGGGTTCCAAGCTAAGCCAACTTCCAGTGCAGCAGCCAACCCATGAAACAGTCCCATGCACGAAGGATACATGCAGTAGGGTTGCACCACCTGAGGGGGTTGCAGAGACCCCACCTCTGCAGGCTTCCACCAGTCCATGAGACTGACTAGTCAGGATTAATATACATTTACATAAATTATATACATAATATATAACATTTTATATAATTGTATATTATATGTATAGAATATGTGCATACGCATGCATTATATTTTATACATAATATAATATGATATAATATACACACCTATGGCTTCCCAGACACCCTGAGGTCTCTTCTGACCATCTGAAATTCAGTGGTTAGTGTTAGTTTTGTGATAAATTTTCCCCTGATAAAAATGATAACTAGTAGCAGGGAGGTTTGCTCTCCAACCATAACCTAATTAAACTAAAATTCAGATTGATTCTCTTCCTGAAAGATGGATAGGGGTTTTGCCTGATATTCCTAAAGGAAGGGCCTGTAAAGTCCTTGCCTAATCTCCCATTTAAACCATCTGCTTGAACATTACAGCTAGAGAAAAAAAAAAAATTACAGAGTAAGTAAAATAGTGGGAAATATAGAAATAAAAATTTTATATTTTTACCTTTTCATTTTTTTGACCCCAAAACTGTTAATGTGTGACAGGAGAATGGCAGTAGGGTATATCCCACATAACTCAACTTTTGAGTATTGAGTTCATGGCCCACTTCAGCATGTTGGAGATGGTAGCAAAGCCAAAACATCCAATAAACATTTGTGATAATTTAGCAAACAAGACTGCAAAAGCTGAAACAAGCCTAACTCAAAAAGTATTTAATATGTCTACCTCAGAAAAAAAATCCCTATATTCTGAGTAAGGATTTATTACTCTCTATGTAAACGGACTTAGAAAAAAACATATACAGCAAGATTTTAAATACACAACCTAACATTTATTGGCACGTATAATCACCACACATCCCTCATTAATCTCCCATTTAAGCCACTTTGATTCATATAATCTACATAATATGTGTATTAAACAAGGATGAGAGCAACACAATTCAGCTGGTCTTAAAGTGAGTTGCATTATACCCTAGCAACAGAATAAACAGTACATCCTATCCAAATGTATGAGTCCATCAGCTCAGCAAAGGACTGTGCCATGATTTAGGAGAACTGGATAAAGTGGAAAAGTCTGCGCTCCATGACTTAGCCAGAAATGGCTGCATTGCCCTGTAACCATAATTTTTGACATTTTATAGAGGCTTTTTTCTTGCTAGGCAAGTATTCACCAGTTCCCAATATGAAGGTCATGGCAGAACTTGTGCCTTGACAAAAAAGAGAGCTTTTCCTTATGTCTGGGGCTTCAAAGGTCTTCTCTTGCTGGTTGCATAGGAGGGAGCTAATCAGAAGCTAAACTTAAACCCTACATTTCAATGTCTGTGTCTCTGTAATTTAGTTCAACAAAACCCTCAAAACATTTCCCTACAACTTGCCTTCATTCATAAACCAAAACATTATGCTCATCTATCATCATCTGAACACTTTGATAAGGTTCTCCTGAAACACACTTTAAACCCAAAACTGTACCATGAATAACAGAAGTATCAAAGCACAGAAACAATTTTTCAAACAAGGAAATGTTGTACAACCCATAATAATTCTCTAGTTCATGTAGGAAACTGAGCAATCAACAGCAAATTTTGCTTTGAGGAATATTTTTGCCAAATTCTAATCTTCTGTGCACTCCAAGCAAAGCAGTCAAAATATTAAAGCCTGTCTTTCCCACAATGTATAGTATTCCAGATGATTTAAAAAAAAAAAAAAAAAAAAAATTGAAATCTCATTAGTTATTAACACAGAGATTAACTAATTTATGTCTTTTGCAACTGGAACATGTATGGGCTGTTTACCTCGTTCATTCCAAACCATTTTTGATATTTGAAGTCTAAAGATTGCCTTACATGCTTAATGTATCTCAAAAACATACGAGGAATATATTAAAATTTACTAAATATATTAAAATGTACTAAATTCACTGTAAAAAAATAAAACACACTTTTAATAAAATACTCATAACAGAGTCTACAGAGGGATGAGTAGCTGTACATGGAGAAATCACTTCCAAATCATCATTTGAATTAGAAGCACTTTATGAAGAAATAGGTTTGGTAATGTTTCTCCATCATTGTCTTACAACAATATCTGGTGTTCTAAAAAAGGACTGCTCTTACACTCATGTTCCTTATCTTTGCTCTGATTGACACAATATTGTTAATATGTACCTTTTATTTTTTAAATAAATTGTTTTGCTGTTTCTGTATATCTTCATGTCTGGAAAATGGCATGGGAGTGTGCATTCATGTATCTTGCATCTTTAAGTGTAAATGTGTATACAGACATATTTTCATGCCACTTTCTCTCTCCAATTTTGCAAAATGCCTTTAACACCTCACCTGAGGCTTTAGGAATTCTGTTAAAGTTTCCTAATAACCATTTACTCACTTATGGATTTTTCTCACAGAAAAGGAGACTGTTTGGCAGGCATTCAAGGCTATAAATTGCAATTATTAGAATCCTTTTCAAATCACTACCCAAAATGTGAGGGACATTTTCCAGCCAGGTGAGCAGAGAAGTAACTCTACAGCCTCAGATGGGCAGCAGGTGGAGCACACACGGAGGAACACCCGAAGAGGCATTGGGAGTTTGGCACTACCTCCAAAGGCTAAGGAGAAGCAGTGGTCTGAAAATCCAGCTTTCTGTCTGGCAGTCTAACACTGGCAGTGCACCGAGACATAATGTTCTGGAGCATCTACTGGATAGTGGTCCTAATCTGCTGAATTCAGGATAAAAACAGAAGTATTCTTTGTCTTTAACACAGATAGGGAAATCACTGAGAAGTGGGATATGCACTGACTGAGGAAAAGAGCAGCCATCATGAACCAAGGAGATCACAAGAGCCCAGAAATGCACATAATGCATGACAGGACCAAGGGAAATGCAGCATATCCTCACAATGTGCTTGCTCACACCACTGCAGGGCGAAAAAGCTGATTAAGAGGTTCAAACACACTGACTTACTTCTCTCTACAGAAGAAATAATCACTGCTGGCAGCATTATGGGCTGGTGAACTTCCTCCTCACAAAGGAGGAAGACAATAAAATGTGTTCCCCTGGTCACCTAGGGAAAAGTATCATGTCCTAATGAAAAACAGTGCTATTTATCGCCGCACCTGCAGAAAATAGCAGCAGGACAATTCAAGATAAAAACACTTTATTTTCTTTTTGCTCAGTCTCCTCTGCTCAGTCTCCTTGCACAACTGCATCTAATGTTAGCCTGCACAGAGGCTCCCTGTGAGCAGCACAGCAAGAGCAGCAGATCCCACCTCTGGAATCAACAGGCCTGGTTTTCATACGTGAGAATGACAAATGGGCATTGATGTGAGGACCCCAGAAGCCACATGGTTGGTGTTCCCTTGACAGCCTGCCCAGCAATGCCGAAGTCATGAGTTTGCCATACGGACTGTTCACTTCAGAGTTGGACTTGATGGTACCTGTGAGTCCCTCCCAGCTCAGAATATTCTGTGATTGTGTCATCATGTCATCTCTGCGGCATACAGATACAGAAAAGACAGTGCTGCATGTGAACAGCCAAGAGTGTAATGCCACAACAAGGCACAGGCACCTTTCTACCTATAAAGAGAAATTTCAAACCCAGTGAATTGTAAAATATTGCTGGAAGTTGGCCTTGTAAGATAGCTTCATTTCCTTCAGCTTTCATTTTTGGAGAGAGGGGAAGAGGATGGGGCAGCAGAGGGAGAGGAGGTCCTATGTACGTTTACTCAAAACATGGTCGTGATGAATGCTTACATAACAATAATCCTGAATGAAGACCTCACATATCACATTTCACTTAAGAAACTTTGTGTGCTGTTCCTGACAAATCCCAAATGTCTGTGAATGGTTCACCTGCAAGCTCTCCCTCATGCTGGACAGTTTCATGCACGGTCTTTCACTTCACTTTTCCTTTCCCACCTTCTGTGTTCTGCAACCAGTATTACCAACATCCCTCTGGGAAGGCTGGGCAGCTTCAAAATGGATCTGGCAATACCTTCATTGCTTGTCACTTCTTCTTTCTAACTCCTGTGAAAGAAAACATGAGAAAATTCTCAACTAACACAATTTGCTGTAATCAATAAAAATTTAATTTCCAGATAGTTCAAACCCACCAAATTTCATTTTTAATGACACTAAAGCTCAAAAAATCTCAGCATGGAAACTTTCAGTGCCTTCCTCATTCAAGCACTGTCTGGATGATATGAAATCCAGAAAGTACACAAGTTGCAAAGGCAGCATGCTCAAATTAATCTTACCCTCCCATACTAAGCTCCTCTGGAAAAAAACACTAAGTCATTTCAGGTTTGAGTATTCTGAATCTAAAACAGCTCTTATCTAAACTTGCGTATGTGAGATTTAAAAATGGGAAAAGAACAAATAAGAAGTAATTTAAATTTTAATTTAAAACCCCTCCATTTTCTTATCCCTTATCAAACTGCCAGCATTTTTCCTGCTAACAATGAGCTGAGTGTCATGGGCACAGCACAGCCCCCTACCACAAACCAAGTAATCTCTTTCATCTAAAACCCTGATCCCTTTAATAAACAAAATACGAAAAGGCAGTCAAAATTACGCTCTGGCTTTATGAAAGAAGCAGGGAAATCCTTAGAGCACAATCCCCTACTTGTTATTTTCACAGCCCATGTGACCCAAAGTCATTCTGAAGGATAAAAAGACAGAGGCTGCCACCAGATCTCTGCCATGATTTTTCCACAGTTCCCAGCCTCAGCCCATCTGTTATGCAGCGGCCACATGAATGGCATGTGTCAAGAGAGTCATCACTGTGCAAACTGTCCAAAGAAATCAACCAGCCAACTTCTTTTTGCTTCCATGGCTTCAGCAATTGTTGCTGAGCCGGCCACCATATGGTGAATAATTGGTTTTTCGACCCCACTCTAGAAAAATGTTCACTCCATTGCCAGGCATTAGCAATATGTGTGTTAATGAACAGCAGATGATGAATGCCTATACATTAACAAAAGTTGAGATTTTCTGGCACCAAGCTGCGCTCACTGCACAAATCCTAGTTACTCTTAAGGAACTGAGAGATGGATGGCAGCAAGTCCTGGCTGAAAAGTGCAATTCATCTAAATTTCTCCATTTCTCAAACGCTAAAGGAACCTTGCCATAAACCACTTGCCGCTCTTCTCATCTTGCCGCTCCCTTTCTTAAAATGATCAATTCCAGCCACGTAAATGATTGGCAATGCAAAGCTCTCAAACAGACGTCCTCTGTTCTCAGGCAATTGAGGTGCATTGTGTAAATACCCAGGATGCAGGTTCCTCCACACTTCTCTTTGTCTGAAGGCTTGATGCATATGAATTTATACTGAGTACCTGCAGTGTGCAAGCCTCTTGAGGACTCAGTCCCAGACCTCTGAGCAAACACTCACCTCCAAGGACCAAGGCTGGTAAATATGTCTGATGGCTCCATCAAATGGACTTAAAAACTCAGCTAAGACCTCTAAGTACACTTTGCTCCATGAAGTGATTTTTTTTTTCCTAGCCCTCTAATTAAAAAGAGATCTTCCCTACATTCTTGTGTGGGATGAAATATCCCCATATGGTGCAGGCATCATAAATTAATGATCACATTCAGGAAAGCTGATAGTTCTGACTCTTGCCTGTCATTAGAAGAATTTCAAATGCAGCCCAGAGACATTTTAAACTAAAAGCAAGTATTTACAAACAGACTTGTTAGGAAACAACTACTTGTCTTGGGGATAACTACAACTCTGGCATATGCATTTTGTGTGCAGAGATGTTCTAACATGCATCACAACTGTAACACCTTAGATGAAAACCATTCTTCGGAAGATGGGGAACAGTACAGCTTGCCAAGACACCTCAGTTTCCTTCATGTAGAGTCAATGGTAAAAGGCACGGAGCCAGGTGTAGAACATGATCCCTGATCAGATCCTGTTGCTGTCACTGGCAAGATTTTGGACAAGTCATTCATGTTTCTGCACCTCATGGCCCAGATAGACCACTGTACCAGTGGTGCCTGACTCTCTCCCCAAAGCACCTTTTTGTCTAGATGAATAACTCAGAAGCAAGAAGAAGTCAACTGGACCACAAAAGGCAGCTGTACACATGCATGACCTCTCCTTTCAGATCTGACTAGCAGGCAGGTCTTGAAATTAGGCATTCTTTTTTTTTCCAGACTCTCCCAGATTTTGGACACAGCTAACATGTACAGGCAGTGCTGATGGGTTTGGGTTTTTCTTATTAACAGAAGGTGGTTGCAGATTTAACTCCGTTTGATGCAGTCTCAAGCACCAAGGGTCCCATATAATTTGTGTGGGAGAATCAAAAGAAGAAATTATCATCTGATAGCTGAAAGTTCCACTAAATCTTGTTGATAAAAAAGTAAAATTTACTACCTGCAGGAGTTTACAATTTATAGGAGAAAAGAGACTGCAGAATTATGAAGTTAAATCTAGCTGATGCCGTAAGCTACTTGGTAGGCAGCACCTCCTATGGCAACCACTCACCTCTTTTAGATGTGACCAGCTTCTTTCAGTGGATCTGAGTGGTTTGGAAATTCTGGGGACAGTGTTTTAATTTTGATTAACAAGTAACAATGACATACAAAGAATACACAGTAGAATTATGTCTGCACAACAAGATCTGGAGTGCCAGGACTCTGGTATGGAGATCTGGTCCTGTAGCCAGGCCCAGCCTGAGGTCAAGTTAGATCAAACTCCAGGATATAGTTTCATGACCCTCAAACTTGCAAACAAAGCTGGTTAAAGACATTCCTGTCCTCTGCCCTTATCTGTGCTACTGCCTTCAGACTGCTTCTACCACATCCTCCCCTATGCCTGATCATAGAAAGATCATGTTAAAATAAAAGTAACTTAAAAAAAAGCCCAAATGCCTTGGAACTTCACTCCAATCAGTAATTAGCTGTGGGGCTATTTGTACTGTGAAAATTCCCAGCATTCAAAAAAAAAGTTGTACCAATACGCACGCACAATAACTACATTTGGGCAAAGCCCTAGGGAATCATTCAATTTTCTGCATTAATAGGATTTACATTAATAAGATTTTTACATACACAAAATACATCAAGAAACCATATCAACAATTCTGTTTCAGGTCTGAGAAATTCTGTATTTTGTTAAAATCAAATTCTGATTCTTTGTAATCAAAGTTATGCTATTAGTAACCAAGCCACTACCTAATTCCCAGTAAAATCATTTGCCTGGCAGGAAATATCCACTTTAAAATACGTTATGATTTAAAGAAGGTGAACCTTCAAAGAGTTTATGATCTGACAGCTTTGATTTTGGTGGATATAGTACTTCCAATCAAATTCTTCCCTTGTGCAGGCAAAAGTACGCTTCTTAGAGTTACAAGATTTCAAATAACACCACACAAGTTTTCAGCCTCTTTAAAATTGTTCAAAGAGAGACATCCATCACCTTAGGGATGTAACATATGGTGGCTGCGACTGGTCACAATGGGAGTCCCTAAAAAGTTAGAATGTCTATCTCTTCACTTTATGAACAGATAAACTCTGGTGGTGGGTTTTTGATAAGCTGTGATTTGCTTCTGTTACCCCCTCAGTGTCTGGTTTATTTTGGTTTTTACCCCAGGTTTTCCCCTCCCCTGTCCCTTTGTCTTATCCCTGCGCTGTGTTAACCCGGGGCCAATCACCTACCTGCCCCACCATCTCTGCCCCGCGGTTTAAATGTTTGCACAGGACACTGCTCTTGCTCTCTCTCTTGTACCACCTCAAAGAATAAAGACTTCTGTAAGAAAGAGCCTTCTCTGACCCTTGTTTCAAATCTAGACATCGAGGATATCCAGGACCAGGAGAGCAGAAAGCAGCTCTGCTCTCTACCGTTACTTGGACTGTTTGCAGCCTAAGGACGGTCACTCCTGACCAGCATGGCCAGGCTGAGAGCTAGCCAGGGCCCCCCAGCCCCCCAACATCAATAAACAACCAATTTTCCAGCGCAAGTAAAACTACTCCCTGCCCACATTCATTGAAATATTTCTAAAATCCGTCTACCTAAAGCATCCAGTCAGGGCTCCAGCTACAGCAGCTACAAAAGCTAATCATATTTTGCTGAACAAAAAGCCATGCTTTCCTGTATTACTCTCAAAATTTCAATCTAGCCCCAAAGAATGAATATCATGCAGGACAATCTCAAGGCAGACCAGGTGAGAGGGCTCTCCATGGCTGACCAGGGACAGAAAGAAACTACAGAGACTCAGAGAAGGCCACAGAATAAAAACACTGACATGACTGTCACAGTTTATCTATGAGAGGAGGTAACAACAGACATGTTTAAAGTGCATAACACAGTAGTTTCAAAGTGCCTAAAAATTGGGAGCTTTTATGAGGGTTTGTTCAACACCTGCAGGAACAAGGAGGCATTCAGTTGCAAAGTTCCTCCAGTTACTAGAGTGCAAATATGGTGATATTTTTCTAAATACTAGACATGGAAAACACTTCAGTTATTACAAACATCCTGGGATCATATCATCCTGCACGCTAACAGTAATAAGGAAAAGAAAACTCACTCATTCCAATGATAAACAGAGTCTTGAGATGTGGTTTTGGTAATATCTGTGGAACTCCACTGTGCCTTAGAGGAATTTTTGGACATGAGAGTACCAGGTAAAAATAACACTTTTGCACAAGTGGAACCACAGACCCATTTTTCTCCTGCAGGATTTGTACTCGTGTTGATGATACAGGAGAAACACGTCTTGAAACTCAACAGTCAAGAAACTATACAGCAGTGATATCTGGAAAAGATAAATCGTATTTGCTACCTAATTAAATTCAAAGCCATTGTCACATCATGAATCCAGAATCTTTCATGCTGTTTTATTGTCACTGTTCAGGTAGAACTAGAATTTAAAAAACGGGTTCCTGGGAAATCTGTGAAATGTGGTTCTTGTAAAAAGAATAGAATGAGGAAGAATTAAATACCCTTATTATCTTTACAGGGGGAAAAAAAATCTGACTTTTAAGAAGAATAGCATATATCCAGAACAAAACAAAATACTGTGAGAGCATTCATAATGATATAAAAGGTAAAAATATTCTCAGAATAATTGCAGTACACACAAAACCACAAAATCATTGTGCAAACTAAAAAGTTTAACTTTTCAAAACAATCAGAGAGATGAAATTAAGATATTGCATTAAAAATCTGTGGAATACCTTTTTCAGCTAGGCTTTGAAAAAAAGCCTTTCCATTTCAAAAAGAATATCTATAAAAGTCATTATGTAGTTAAATGATCTTAAAAGGCCGCATAGAGGCAGTCAAGGAAAATTCCTGACATGCATTTTAATGGCACTGGTGCAGTGGCATTTATAGCAAAGTTCAAGATAAGCAGTAAGAATATATACCATTATATTAGTTACTTGTGGTTTATCTAACTATCTTTGGGACTGTTCTAGTGGGTAAAGAATGCATCTGGCTATAAGATAGAGATTTTCTTAAGTATTTGCCTTTAAAATAGGGAAATATTTGCCTGAACAAAGGCCTTTAAAGTGAAAAGGGTAATACCCTTCCACTGATGAATCCAAATTTTGCCAAAGACGGCTATGCTGGCGACCTGCCAGGAGCTTTAAGGCTGAAGCTAATTTGCATGAAATGGAGGAAATTGCAGCTGCCCTGAGAATTAATATGGAGACACAGACAGCCCCAATTGAGACAGAACATTGCACAACGGGATTTGTGAATACAAACATGCCACACTTCCTTATTTAAGATGAAAGTAGCTATAGGCAACAGAGTAAGTCTCCATGAAAGCTACTTAGATACCTTTACCCCCACCTTTCAGGCCAAATGACCTCATTTCAAACCCAGGTGGGGGCTGTCACTAAACCACAAATGGAAATGAAAGTTGATTCCAGAAGACAACCACTTTCAGAAAAAGTGCTTGAGCATAGGATTAAATCCCATTCACATACCCTCCTGGAAAAGAATACAACTCAACGCGTCCTTAAAAGCACTTAAAAATTCTTTAATCAGGGCCTGAAAAAGCTCCTCCTAGTCATTACTTGTTGTCACCATCAACACATGGTTGTACGGCTCAGGACAACATGAATCAATGAAGTTGGATGCAGGAAGCTTGCACATCTGCTAAGAACAACTCCTGAAAAATTGTGACAGTTTATTATTAGTTTGATCATATGGACAGGATTTCATGCTCTTTATATAAAATAACATCTTGATGTTATTACCAAGATTTCTGCAGGATGTCTAACATCTAACTGATGTGTTTGTGTAGTATCTCAGTTTAATAAGTACTATTGTTATGACTTGCAAGGGAAGAAAAATTCATTGCATTAGGTTTTGATCCTACTCATCCTACACAAAAGTGGGCTGACTCTCATAAATATAAAAACCTGTGAAAGTACATCACAAGAAGTTAAATACTGAAAAGACAATCTGAATTCTAAGTAACCAGACCTGGTATTATAAGTCAGTTCTATTTATTCTCAGTTTGAATCGCTAATCACTTCAGGATACTAAATCACTTCAGGAGGTTGGGTTTGCTCCTTACTCCTGTAACACACACTGTTCCAGCAAAATCACACTCTCCCTTTCCTTTTCTGCCTGTAGCAATTAGCTTTTCTAGTGCTGGCTGTTGCACTGAAAACAATCACTGCTCCAGCAAGAGGGGCCATTTGCAGTATGGTCAATTGTACACTTTTGCCATGTGTTACAGAGGCTGTGAGGCTTCTTCTTTACTAAAGGAACACTCTCTTACTTGTGACTTAGATTGAGACTTTTCACTCCCCTCTATCTTCTTATTTCTTTTCCATATTCCAGTCTGCTATAGCTTTAGTCCACCCCAGATACCTAAATCTTGTTTGACCTTGCAATAAATCATTGCTACTTGTCTGTAATCTCTGAACCCACCTGAAGGTGAAGGACAAGACAGCCATATGCAGGGTCACTGGGAAGAGCCCTGTACTCCTGCTTCTAAGGTGGATATCTAAAAAGTAGAGAGCTGGGATCTCCTGAGAAGGTGTTTGCCATTCCCTCCTAAAAGGGTTTGGACAAGTAGATTAATTTGGCTGAGTTGCCTAACTTCTAGATAGTTAAAATTCAGGAAGGGAAAATAACACACCTAGAGAAATTAATGGAACAAGACAGAGCAACTCCTGATTTCCACTATCCTGTTTTCTTATGGGTCTTCTCAAGGAATAGGCACAAACCCACAGTGGTGTCCTGCAGCTGTTCCATACCTCTCTACAGACAGGCAGCTACTTTTTTTTACCTCCCCTTGCCAAACTGGGGGTTCTGGCCTGTTTTCTGTGGTGCAGAGCTTGGGCCCGGGCTGCTGCAGGGTACTTGAAGGCTCTCATTCTGCTGGCCCACCAAGCCCTAGGCTCTGGAGCACCTCCCTCTCTGTCTCAAAACACTGCACAAATCCTCCACAGCCAGGGTAAAAAGCACACCTTATACTATCCTTTCATTTACAAGTAACAAGGATAGCCAGAGCAAACCTTGACTGTAGTAATTTTGCACAAAATCCATAGACCGTTCATCATACAGGCACTAAAAATGCACAAATAACCACTTATTTACTGTCCTGGACCAGCAGACAAATGCCTTGTAGCACACAAGAAGACCCAGATCTAAAATTCAGAAGGGAACACATCTGGGAGTGAGGAAATAATTTGGGAACCTGTGAAACCAGATTCAACTGACTGTCCTTTCAATTTCAGGAGATGAGACAGACCTAAAGCTGATTTGCATTGTTTCTTCTGTGCTTAAGGACATTAGCTTTTAATTTCAGGTAACAAGAACAAAGAAAAACACTGCAAGAATGGACTGGGGCAATGATTTTGCTATTGGCCCTTTGAGCTACAGTCACATTAGTATTACAGCTATACAGTTACATAAAATTAGTATTTTTAAAAAATCAAATAAAAATATCACCAGTGCCCTGCCAGCTCACCCAGAAATGTATTTGATATGTTAGAATAAAAACTTTATGTCTTTTGCAAACTGGTAAACACTCAACAGGTGTGAAAGTTGTCTTAGTCAGATGATGAAATATGGATTTAGAACCTAACTCAAAGCAGTCAGTTAAGAAAATAACTTTAGTTAGACCCCATGTCTTTAAAGAAGCCCTATTTCAACAAAACATGATACCTTGGGTTTATGAGGCTTTGCCTGATGAGAGGCAGAATGCCTACTCCATTCCTGGTGGAAAATGTGATGACAGCCACAAGAGAAACACTTCTGCACGTATCCGTACAGAACCACAGGAGGTCAGACTTCATCTAATTCATCCCCTGTTCCAAGGCAGGATCAGCATTATGTGTTCTAGCCCTGATTTCTACTAAGGCTGTTCTGAGAAGTTTTGAGTACTCAAAGTAAATATCTTTCCCATTGAAAAAGAATCCAACCAAACTAAATTCTGAGGCTGTAGTTTTTAAGTACTATGTCTTGCCATATCAGTAATGGACAGGAAGAAAAATATTGCTCCCTTCTTCTTTCCAACAACCTTTCATATTCTTAAAGACATTTCCCTGATTTGCCAAGAGTCTTATCTTTTCTGCTCCAAAACAGGCACTACATCTCTGCCGCAATCTGCAACCAAGGTGAACAAAACACTCCAGTGATCAGGCCTGAGGAGTGCAGCCAGTCTTTGTACAGTGTTTGACAGGACATCCCACACTTATCATCACCACCACTGCAAATTATAGCTGTTCATCAGATTGAATACCTGAGTAGGCAGTTTTGCACAAAATCCCATCTAGAATAACCTAGGCTATATTTCTCTGGTTATTCAGGGCAGTGTTGCCACATCAGCTGCTCTCAAAAGCTCAACACTTCTCATGTATCAACAGAAAGGAATAAAAACATTTTGGTTTTGACACAAACACTTGGGGGAGGGAATTTTTTTTTTTTTTTTCCAATTTTGTGGATAAAAAATGCCTTTGAAGAAAAGAAACATTACTGCAGTACCCAGCAGTCGTGGGTCCCACTTTAAGCAATGCAATATACAGTTGTTGCTCATGTTGGCAGCAGTGGCAATCTGTATTCAGATATCATATGTGATTCCCCTGTAACACATCACATATGTCAGTAGCCTTAACATTTTATCAGGGACATTGCTTCTCCTTCCACCACAGGATTTTGGTCAGCACTTAAGAGATGAAAGGGAAGATGTAAAAGCTTCATAGTGGATACTTACATGACACCTGTCTGCAGGGGACTGCGGTTTCTACATTCATCATTAATGAATGGCACTTACCAAAGAGTGGAAGATCTTATGCCCTATCTGTTTAAAATCCTGTTTATTGAGCAATTCTACCCATGTTACCTTTTTTTTCTTTTAGAATGTCTATAGAAATTGATGCTGCACAACCCTGGAATCACTCATCACCAATAGATAATAGTCTCAAACAATATTTTAACATTATTATCTATAAAACATGATAGCAGAAGAAGGTGCTCAGCACAACCGAAATTGCAAAATAAAGTGCCACAATTTCTGCAATCCATGGTAGAGAAATGATTATGTAATATAAATCAATTGTACAACACAATTCATAGGAGAATTTCTAAAACTCAAAGAATAAAACAGGCTATAACAAAGGGAATCCTGGGCAAGTCAGATATACTATGAAAATGAAGGAGGAGCTCGCTGCAGGATGTCCTGCTGCTTGAAATTGGCCTTATCAACCTGAAAGAGATTCATTTTCAGAGCAGCATTTGAAAAGAAAACGTCAGACCACTAGTGGTTTAATGCTACAGTCAATCAAATTCCCATCTCTGGCAGCGGGAAGGAGAGGTGGTTTTAGCAGAAGTGAATGGTGGCACAGAGAGAAAACGAGTCTGAAGGCCTGTGTCCTGTGACACATTCAGGGGATGCTGTAGGACTGAAGCCTGTGGGGCTGGATCCTGGAGCATTCTGCAGTGGTGGGTGCAATAGGACAGACACCCAGCACTGCGGCAATGGGTTCATAAACGGGAAGCTGCAGTACAAGTTGGGACAAAGGCGTGGGTAGGAAGGCGGGAACAGAAAGGATTTAGGAAGCCTGAGAAACAGGAGGAAGAGACAGAAAGATGTTTCCCTGGCCCTGTGAAAAAATGCCCATCTCCAAGAGGATACAGAAACTCACTGTTCAAGAAAAGTACTCTGCTGAACTGATTTGCTATGGCACCAACATCCTTTAGAACAGATCTTCCAGAAGGCCTAGGATAGAGGATATCGGTTCATATGCATGTTAAGTTACTGTAAGAGACCATGACACTGTAATTTGTTAGGTTCAATGTAACCCAGGTGTCCTGAAAGGGAGAATGGCTGTGAGACTGAACAAACAGACAAGGACTAGAATCTCTAATTACAGTGGATAACAATAAACACAGGCATGTATGTAGATAAAACATGGATATGCAAGTCATGACCAGAATATTTTAGAAAGCTTCAAGTTATTTTTTATTAGGACTCTTTTTACCATTGCTGTGTATGTTTACCAGTCATTGCCCAATGACTAATAAACACATGAAAAACCTTCAAGAATGTTCTACTCACAAGAAATAAGTTATTTTGCATCTTTGAAATTAACTTCATTAGGGTCATCCAGGGACCATAGCATTTCCTCTTTTTAAGGGTTAATGCTTCAATTTTAGCTCTGCTAAACCCTGAAATTTCAGACCTTTAACCCATCTATACTACAAGATGTATTACTACTCATCTTATGTTCTGCACTGATGAAAACAAGGTGAGGTTTACAGCAGAGAAAGGCATCAGCCTTCATCTAAGAGGAGAAAAGAAAGCTTTTTGGAAAGCAGAGGTCATTTAAAAAATACAGAGAACTAGAACCAGTGTACAGAGAGAGAGTGTTTAATAGTCAGGTGCTGGATGATGGCAGCTTATCATGCAGTTTCCCAAAGGCTAACATTAGTATGCGTTTTCATGTGTGATTATATATTAATGAAAAGTGTGCGTCTGTACTTCCCGAGTCACCTCTGTGCGTGAAAGCTGCTAGAATTGTGTGCTTCTCTGAAGCTGCCCCTGCCCACCAGCTCTACTCTCCAGCCAGTGACTAAATAGATACACAAAAGTATTTGCTCTACAAAAGCAGCTAGATGAGAGCATTCCACATGTGCTTCCTGCCACACTCTGTAGAACAGAACACAATGAAAGAAAAAACACTGGATTTAAACTGAGTGTATTTCAGGCAGATAGGGACATTAGCACAGGATTTAGTATGCAGACAAATCTGCAGTGTATGATCCATGGGGAAAAATTCAAGAAGCATACCTTAGAGAGGGAGAGGTTTATAGAATTCCCAGTGCCTATGGTACTCTTATAAACACGCCGTCTTTTGTTCCTGCAGGGCTCCAAAGAATAATAAAAGAAAACACAAAGCAGAAGAGGCACCACTGAGTGAGCGCAACAGTGTTTTATTAATCCATGTGATTAATCCAGCATGCTGAGGAAGATTCTTTACAGAATCAAAACGTTCATGTTTTTTGATCCACATGGATTAAGGGAACACTGTGGCATTTGCTCAGTGGTGCTGCCTTCGCTTTGTGTTTTGGTTTTATTCTTTGGAGTCCAGCAGCAACAAAAGAGGGAGCATTTATATGAGTACAGCAGCATAGAGACTTGGATAACCTCCCCTCCCTTCCTGGAGGATGCTGCATGAATGTTTCTGAGGGCTACGTCTCTTGTTTGTGTCTACAGCCTGCCCTTCAAAACCCAAACCACTACCAAATAATAGAAGGCTGTTTCTGCAAATCCTGAATGACAGTCCTGCTGCTAAGCAAGCTTTCTATAAATCAGGCACATACCTGTGTAAAGTAACCAGACAATAATTAGAAACACTGACTACATTCAAAATTTATGTTGGAAGGGAGGAAAAAAGCCACAACACAATTCAGCTCACTTCTTTTTGTCAAGGCAAAAGATTCAGGCATCATACTTGGGACCTGACAAAATACTTAAGCCTATGCTTAGGGTTAAATCCAGACTGCCTTGCATTCAAGTTGTTTTGGGGTGGTTTTTTTGTGCTGAAATGCTTCCCTGTAGAGAGCCTGAATTTCCACTTGTTTGAACTGAGAGAGACTTGAAACCGCAAGTTTGCTTGTAACTAAATCAGGTGTAAGGGACAACTCTTCAGCCTGACAAAAAATTCAGCATCTGATTTCCAATTACATTTAGAGGACCACTTATTTGCTAAGCACCTAGGGAAAAGCATAAAAGAGTTCATAAACTCCTCCAGTATTGTAGAAGCTTGTTTTCTATGGTAGTGTCTAAATTCCACATTGTCATGCTCTAAAACCATCAGCAGTCTCTACATCTATTTCTGAATTTTACCTTCAGTCCTCTTTGTAAGCTCTTCTTTTGCTTGTGTGCTTCTTTCCTACCTCTTGGATCTAGTTTCTCCCTATGACTCCCTAGTCTTGCTGGGTTCAATCAAGGTGAACTTTTTCTTGGGAAATTAGCCCACTATCATCCTTCTTATGCTCAGAGCAAGGGAAAAATCTCCACATGCTATTAAATGCAAAGGCTAACTTGACCAGACTACACTAAGAGCAGTTCTGTTAACACAGCTCTAAATTATAACATAAATAATTATGCTCTTTGCAAAGTTCAGGTCTCTGGCAAAAGGCAAAACCTGGACAGGGGCATAAATCCTGCTTGAAACTAGTCCCTGCTCCCAGGGAATTCCAGTGTTTCTCGAAGAAATGCTCTCACTCTTACCCCTAAAGCTAAGCAAAGTTTTCCCTGGTACTTCTCAGAAGCAGCAAAAGTCTTTTCAACTGAAATTGAAAAAAAAAAAGAGACTCTGTCTAAGGCTGACAGATACATAAAAAATTAAACCTGAGAAGTTAAAATTTGGTAATGTGTCCTTGTTGCCTTCCACCACTGATAACACAAAACTTAAAGAGTAGGATGTCCATGACTTATAATAACAAATAAAGATTACAAATTGCAGCAGCAATGTCCGATAATCCATATATCAGGGAAACCCTTTCCCTTTTATTTTAGGTATTACAACTTATTTACACACTCACATAGGTTGAAGTTAGTTCATATAAAAAATTGAAAACCAGAATGCTCCAGCTTGTCTGTCTTCCCAATATCCCTCTTGATGACCATGTATCAACTATTTTTTCATATCTGACAGTTTTCTCCTTATGTCAAATATTCAACTTGCAATCTATACATAAAGGCAGTCTGAGTACACTTTAATACATTGTATAATACATACATGAATTAATGCTAAATATTCTTGCAACCTAACACAAAAAGCGCATTTTTATTTTGCCCTATATATTATTGGAAATTATATGCATAGGTCACACTTGCTCTTGTCACTTTCAAAATGCACTTCAGAAGATTCTCACAGCTGTCAGTCTAGAAGACATAGAAATCCAAATTTATCTTAAGGAAACAGCAGACTTGCTAAATCAAGAAAGTCCTTGCCTATTCTCAGCATATGTTTCCAAACACCTTACTGCTAAGGATTGGACTCAGTCCCTAAATTTGAGCTTCTTGTCACAACTTGCCTTATGAATCTCTGCACTCTCTAGGCAATAATTTGAGATAAACTGCAGCCCGTAGTCTACCAGGAGAAATTTCTAAAGCACTTGGCATTTGGCCTCACACCAAATTCTCCTTTGAAGCTGGAAACTATACAGAAAATCTCCTGCTCCCTGCAGAGCAAACATTTGACCCTAGACTACTGGGAAGAAACAAACTGGACCTTCTGCTTTTCAGGGTAAGCTAAAAGGTTACACAGTCCCTCCTGCTGAGTCCTGACAACTCAAGGCAATATTCCTAAGTAGGTTCTTCATGCCGAGGTGTCATCATGGTTCTTTCCATGACACAGAACATGATATACATGGAAATCAGTATGACATGTCTCCGGTACACTTCCAGCCCATCTTGGAAAAAAGTGCAATTTTGTGTCTGAGTCATACAGAAAGATGGAAAAGTGAAACCACAATGAAAGCTTCCTTCACCTATGGATTGCACCACGGCAGGAGAAAAAAGCCAATATTTTTATTTGCAAAAATCATCTGTAAGATGACTATCTTTAAGAGATCAATAAATACACAGTGTTATCCGAAAGTGGGAAGGTGGACAGAAAAGCAAAAGGTGCTGACAGTGATGCAGCTGTTGGGAGAGTTGGTTTGGGAGAAATACAGCAGCCTCTTCACTCCTGAGAACCCTCAAAATGCAGATTGAACTGCTCTATTTCAATGCTACTGCCATCCAGCAGGGGATCCGCTCTGGACTAGGAGGAAGATTAAGGGAGATAATTGAAATAGTTCTTGTGAGCACAAAAATAACTACTGGTATCTTTAGGCAAATTGTAACTATCATTTTATAAAAAGACAAGGGCTGCAAGAAAACTATGCAATAAGCAACACATGATGCCTTTGTGCTGCTAATTACAAGCAAGAAATAGTAATTCATTGCCATAGATTATTTCAGCATTTGCAATTGTTGAAAATTTAAAAATTACTCTAAAGATGGCATGTTATCTGATTCTACTGTATGTCTATGTCACAAGATGATGCTGTCACACACAATGCAAGAATAATTTTATCACACAAGTATAGTTATATTAAATAATTCCTCACCACTTTGAGTCTTATCGGACACTAATCCCTGAAGGGTTTTGTATACAACAAGCTTATGTGCCCACACATGTTTTTCTAGGAAGGGGAAACACCCCCAGGTTTGACTCCCCTGTTTACCTAGATTGCCCTGGAACTTGGTGCTGGGCCCAGCACCACACAACACCCTCAGCAGAACTACAAATCCAGGGCTAGGCAGGGAAGACTTCCCTCTGAGTGCTCTTTGAAGGGAAACACGAGTGATATTACATACATCTCTCTGTGTGTTGCATGAGACACTGTACTTCTACTCTGGACAAACGGCATTGAAACGGAAGTGCAAGAAGTATTTTCCAGCAAATTCTGCCTATTTAAAATTCCAGGTATAAGAAGAATTTATAAAGAGAAAGAAGACAGACAGACAGACAGATAGATAGATAGTTTTGATACAGTTTGAAATTTAGACAGGTTTTTCTAGTCATCTTCACTTCTTGCTATTTCACATTAATTTTCAAGCAAATAACTTAAATTTCTTATTTTGAGACAAGCTTTTTAAATCTAAGCATCAGATGTTGGGTAATGATAAGGCCTAGAGATTTGCAGGAGCTACACAGATACCAGTTAAACATCACAACACGTTGACTACTGGAGAATCTATTTTGGTTTTTGCAGCGCTAATGCTTATCAAATGCACAGTAACCTCTACATTTAACTTGGCATGTCAGCCATCCTGTGTTTGCAGCAGCTCCCACTGGGTCCTTCCTCCACAACTTTAGAGCCTGAGCATCCATGACTTCAACCAGTCTCCCGAGCACGCCAGACCTTCCACTTTCCCTCCACATCCCTCCATGTTTCTCAACCCTCTGGCTGTCAAGAGAGACATTAATGACTTAAATAATTTTTTGTCTTTATTGTATGCCAGCCCTACAGTTTACACCCTGGACATTTAACCCCAATGTCTTGGATAAGCCAGAGACCCTGGAAAATGCAAGAGAGACTTTGTATCAGGAGGTAAGGCTCATGGGGAGCTAGCAGGAAGAAGTAGTTCAGTGGGACACATCTCTCAACCAGCTTCCAAAGTCAAACTGTGGTCTTTGAGACAAGCTCAGGACTTGCACCTTCTGCAGCTTCCAAGCTCCCAGGAGACAGAACACCCACCCTTAGCACCCTTCTCTGCAGGCTGCCATTCTCAGTGAGTAACGTGTTCAAACATATTTCCATCATTTATTTGCATACAGATTCCCTCTTCCCCTTTGGATTCCCAAACCCTGGCAAAGATGGCAAAAGCAAGTGCACTGAAGTGCAGCAAGGGAACTTTGGAACACTTAAACCACTCCAGTTCGCCATTAAAGAAGCACTCATAGCTTCTAACACAGTCAAGAGCCTTGCACAGGATCAAGAGTTTTACAGAGTAGAGGTTTATGCTTCTGCATAACTGAAACTCATAACCATTTGAAGTGTGGCATTATAAATAGTATCTGCCTAATAAACCATGGAAGAAGAGACAGAAGAGAAAAGCTGAACAGTGAAATGGGCAATCATTTCCATTCCATGAGTGCCTTCCCATTTCAGCAAATTGGCCCACAAACTTCATAGCTTCCCTTCCCTACACCTGTTTTCAGCAACTCCTTTCCTCATTCGTGCTCCACCTCGGTGGATTAAAAAAAATACAGATTACAAGCTCAGTCAGGAAAAAGTAGCATGAGAATTTATCCCAATGGATGATAATCTCTTTTTATAATGCAGGCGAGGGAGAGGGAAATCAATGCAAAACAAAGATCCAAAACTTTCCAGCAAAATGCAACCTCAGAAAGTAAACCATTATTACTGAGAAACCGTTCCTGAGATTTCTTAATTGTCTTATTCAGTATGAATGTTTCCTTGGGGGGAAATGCAGATTTGACGCCTCCCCCACCAGCCCTTGCTGCAGTCACTGCCAGGAGAACTCCACTCTTTCAAATCACGAGGAGGTAGTGGTCTGAGGGTCTCTGCTGGGGGCTGGGTCTCCCTCTGCTGCTGAACAAATTACTGCTTTTATTGTTGCTATAAATCATATTGATGATGTCCAAACAAATACTTTAAGGATGAGAATGACTGCAAGCACCTCTCAGATCTAACCATTCAGCTGATTTAGGTTTGTGTAATAAATGAACAGACCAGAGCTATAGGACATGGAGGGTTAAGTGTGACTCATTGCAGAGAACATGCCCTTTTCAATAACACCCCTCTTCTGGTCAACTAAAAGCAAGGCCTTATATATTATACACAATCCACTTTTTAAACAAGGCAAACTCCCACACTGCAAAGATACTAGAACAGTAAATATTGATTTTCTTGGCTGATGGTACACCTCATGCCACACAGCCCACTCAAGCATCTGTTTGTTACCAAAAGCAATTCCCTTTGTAAAGGAAGAAAGAAAAGTGGCATTATGTACTATCAGCTGTGGATTGCAAATATTTAAAAGAAATAAATTTCTCAGAATGAAAGGTACTTTCTTTTGATTAAAAAAAAAACCAAAAAAAGAACTATTTACTTTAGATCTATACCCACTCCTAGCACCTGTACTTTTCAATTGTTCTCTTGCCAAGAACACTGCAGTTTTCTTCCTGGCTTTTCCCTTAAATAACTATTATGCACAAAATATCTATTAAAGATGAACAATATTTTACTAGAAAAAGAAGGTAGCTTGAAAATGCTGCAGAAAACTCCAACTATTCATATGAGGTCATATGTGTTCTTTTACATTGACAAGAGCTGCATATATATATATGCTATGGCACAAAAAAGTGTTGCTGTGACACAAAAAAGCGTTCACTAAATAAATCATTTTTGTACTCTTAATCTTCTACTTTTTTGGTAGACTTAAATTTGCATTTTTCTGAAGTTACATTTTACTACAGTACTTACAATAAAAGTATATTTGCAAGTATATCAGAGTGGAATTAGAGAGATCAGGTAGTATCAGATAATATTTGTGGCTTTCTACATAGAATAAAACTTATCACTGCAAATTAAAAGATTGTATTTAGTGGCAGAAAAGGAGCTTCAGCCAAATACAATGATTTCCCCTGTTATACATTAAAAAAAAAAAAAAAAAAAAAAAAAAGCTTTTAGTGTGTTAAAAGTTCAGAAACATGGACGCAGTAAATACAGAGGATTAGGAAAAAAATCCAAAGTCTCTAGCATTTGGAAAGACAGAAACAGACATTTGCCAAATGCATCTTAGAAGAAAGTCCTACATACAAAGAACAAGGCTAGAGAACAATGTGTCATTACTTGGCCTAAACTATGGTATAGGGCTTCCTATGGGTCTCCTTTTCTGCTTTATTAATTGGATAAAAGAATCATAATTCAATTACTTAATGATTTATTACAAAATACTTGGCCCACACAAGATTTTTCAGCATGTAAACACCATACTATTAGACTATCTACTATTATAGGCCCAGCATTTCAGATTTCATTAGTAAATAAAGCCAGGTTTATTTGTAATAAAGTTAAGCCCTTCCAACCACTGACCATGGAAACCAGATTTTGAAATAATTCAGATTTGTGTTTCTGTTCTTTCTAATTAAGGGTAATATCAGGAAGGACAGACAGTGGGTAGCATTGTTCAAGCACCATGGATTTAAGCAAGAAAATCTGATTATCAGCTCATGTCAGAAGCCAAGCGATAATGCAGCTTAGCATTCGTTTGGGCTTTTGCTTTAGCCAAAAGATAATTACTGTTCGTTAAGTCTTACGTAAGTGTATCTAATATCTATGGTCCTAAAAATTATGAATAGTAAAAGCACACAACAGGCAAAGAAGAGTTATTGTATCTATTATTTACTTGGGCTGTTCCATCACGATAATTTTATTAGCCAGGAAAGTTAAAATTCATGTCAAACTATAATTTCTTAAAGGCCAAAAAGTTAAACATAAACTCTTATGCAAGTAACACCAGAAGTTAATTTTTTTATGAAGACACAAAAGCCACATTAAAATGACCTCAGGCACATTGCTGCAGGATCTGCTCTTTAGGCTGTCTGCAGGGTGCCCAAAAGCCCTGCTCACACTGAAGTCAGCCTGGCTAACTTTTAAGTGTTGGAGCCCTCTGACAAAATGCTAGTATTTCTTCATAACAGCTTGTGCTTTCCTGGGTATCACAGCACTGACATGGTGTGTCAAACAAGCTCTGCATCCTGATAACCTCTCATTGTGCCAGGCAGCAGATCTCACCTGAAAGAAGGAGCTGAACTGACGCTCTCTCTCAACAGGTTGCAAGGGACTGGTGGGGAAGGAAAAGCCCCTTGGCCAGGAAGGGCTGGCAGCATGGTGGGCACAGGCACTGCAGGCAACAGGGCACCCCAAAGAGGGAGCTGGAAGCCACACCATCCGTGCTGGGGTCCCACAACAAGGGTCCATCTTTGACACAGACCTCAGGAAATAAAGCAGCAAGTACACATTTTGATGACTAAATAAGGAGGCTCCAGCTGCCTAAACCTGATGATATAAGGCAAATTGTCTCTGGCAGACAATCCAGAGCAGGGACTGACTTAGACACTTGAAATTGCAGCAGCTTAAAACCACCCTCTGCTGAGCACCTCTTGGGCATGAGCCCCAGGAGCCTCAGGGGTGACCTTGTGAGGAAGCAGCAGCAAGAACCCACCTACCCCACCAGAAAGCAACATGCCAGCTACCGATGCTGAGGTCTGAAGGGATATGCTCTTTGAGACTTCAAATTGCCACTGAAAAATAGAAGAAAATTCACTGAAAACACAGACTGCCAAACCCCAAGCAGCAGCCACCTGAAGAGCCAGGAGGTAGGTGCCTTGGACAAAGTCATTACTGACCCCTTGTATTTAGCTCCAAACCCCTTCCTTAACTCAAACACAGCCTTTAAAGGAGTTGGCATTAACAAAGCCAGTGATGACTGCAAATTCTGTGTAGTGCTTTATGGCAGCTAAAAGACTTGATTAGGCCTGATGTACAATAGAGGTGAGAACTGAAACAACAGAGTGTGTAGGGAAAAACATTCTGCTGATGAAAGTATTTGACACCCAGATTAAAACAGGAAAGTCTATAAAAACTGGGGTGAATGTATAAAATGCAGATAGCCTAGGCTCTTAGATTTACTACTTTCAATTTCTGGGAGGGTCAGACCAGGGTGAAGACCCTATTGCAAAGAAAACTCTGGCCTTACACCCTCACCTGTGCAAGGGGATTTGCACTGAACTCATGAGAAGCTGAAGGGACTGACTGCTGAGCAGAACACCACCTTGCTCCATTTACCTGCTAAAAGGTAGGAAAGATGAGTCTGCAAGACAAAAAAGAAATCTCTTCAAACCAGCTCTGCCCAGAGCCTGATTCAGTACATACAGCCACATCAGCTCTAAGTTATAATTCTGATCTCTGCAATCATTACCCTTGAAATTATAAATAAATTTTCAAAATGAAAGCAAAGCACAAGCAAGCTGGAAGATTTCTATATGCTGTAAAGCTTGCTGAGAAGTTGTTTGAGGGAGGTGATCAATCAGAAATGAAAGAAAAAGGCAACTTATTTGGCCCACCAAAGAAGCCTCCTTGTTAATGACACGGAACAGCACTTAGAAGACAAAGTAAATAAAGGAAAAGAAAAACTACTTTGCCTATAAAGTAAGTCATTTAAAAAGGATGCCATTTTCATTAATATTAGAGTATCATGCAGGGAAAATAAAATTATCAGGCAAAGAGAAACTGGTGGAATCATGAAACACCAACCTATGTTTATTCTTTATGTGTATATTTTATGGTTGACAGGGATCATTAGGATGATCCCTGACTTTCACCAGAAGGCAGGGCACATATTTTTAACCCAAATAAGGATTATTTTAAAATGTTCTATTAGCTTATATTAATTTACACTTGGTAGCTAAATAATAATTAGTATGATAAGGCAAACTGGGGATCAGGGAGGCTACTGCTACTGCTACTGGTAAAGATTAGCATTTAAGTGTGGAGGTTTTGAAGCCCTTCTTCCCAGAAAGCATTACCTGGAGGTAAATGAAAGTCTTCTCATTCAGGCAGAAAGTTCACAGGACACTTTGGCCCTGGATATCCTAACATCATAAAGTCCTGAAGAGATGACCCTCACCCCTCATGTTCTCCAGCAAGGGTACTGATGTCTCGGAGATAATGGACAAAGCTAAGCCCAGTGTGGGTCAGGCAGGGTGTGTGTCACCCATGTGGCTGCACTGGCCTTCCTCATGGTCCTGGTAACCAAATTCTGGAATCAGCACCCTCCAGTTTTAGTTTCCATTACCTTGATACCCAGAAACACTTTATAGTTCTAAAGCCCATTGTGAGATAGAAATTTCTTCCTATCTAAATTTGTAACACATCTCATTACTTTCACTATCTTCATATAATGCTACAGTACTCCTAAAAACTCATTGTTATTAATTAAAAAATACTTGTTCCAAAAATTGTTTAAACACATTTTCTCTTTCTCTTGCAAACACTCATGCCTATATGGTGCCTCACTGTTTTCTCTCTTTGAATAAATGTCTTTAAAAAGCACAAATAAAGAGAATTAAATGCTGTGTCAAACTCCTGGTACAGCATGTTTAAACACCTGCTTCCCTTCATCAGTCCTTCATAACATTGTTAAACGATAATTACACATACTGATGAGTAATGGATCAGAATACTGTAATCTATCCTGGAAGGGGTTTCGTTAATAATACACATAGGCATTAATGGAATATTTAGATTGTTCTTTTTAGAAAAAACGTACCTTTCTATACAGAGAAAGAAAAACACCGGTAGAACCTACTGCATTTTTCTCTCTACATCTAGCACCATGCAAAACACTGGTTGCTACTCCTCCAGGATTCTAAATACAAAAAGAGGGATTTGGGACTATTCTTGTATCTCGGCTGGAACATATATGGCAATTTGATTCACGATTTTTGCTGCAGTATCTGTGGTTACTGGGCTGGGGATGCAAGGGTGATGCACCCTCCACAGGAGAGGGATGGTCCCACCTTTCCACCCTTCGATTCAGCTCATGGCCATGACTGTTCAGTCCAAGTATTCAGGGCAAACAACACAGCTGCTCCAATAAAAACTGAAATAACTTTTATCTTCTACTCGTAATTTTATTTTACACCAGCTTAAAAAAAAAAAAAAAAAAAAAAAAAAAGTCACAGCAGATTTTCTTCATATTTTATCTGAGCTTGAAAAGTTGTATAGTTCCAGAGGAAAAAGGAGTTTACCCTTCAAAATGGTGAATGATAAGTAGGCAAATATTTTACTCCTATTTGCCAATATCTTCTGATTTCAGGGTTGTGTGGCTGTGGGGTTTGTTCTGCATTTCTTAATAAAAATAATGCAAAAAAGAAACTGTAGATATCTGAGATGAAAACATGTAAATTAGCATACTGAGACCTTGCAGGCTGTCTGCCTTTCAGATCATAGCTGAAATAATTCCCTTCTGAGCCAGCCGTGATTGGGAGTGTCTCAATGCCTTAAATTCACCTGGAAGATGAATTTAAGTTGCTTATACCTGGAGGGCAGATTACACAGTTTTACCACTGCATCTCTTTTTTGTCACCATCTATCCCCCTCACACCTCATAATGTGTAATAGCCTTACACAGTTCTAAACTGCAATTTCATCTCATTTTATCTTTAGAGGTATGATTTTCCCTCGCAGTTTTCCAAAGAAAATAATAAACCATCACAGAGTTCATCACTCTAGAGTGGCTCTAGCAATGTGCCATTATCTCATTCAGCAGCGTGTCTCAATCCATGCACCTTAAACCAATATAACTGTTTCACAGTGTCCAGAAAGTAAATTTGACTGCTGGGTTTCGTTGCATTCACGCAAGTGAATCTGGTGTGCCAGTGCACTTATGCATAGTCAGTCATGTTGGCTATAGCAATCAGACAGCATTGACAGGATTCTCAAAACTTTCACTTAATTTAAAGCCTACACTAAGCATTTGCTTTAAATGCCATTCTATCTGAGCCTGACTGAAAGCAATTTTAAAATCTAGGTCCGTAGGAATTTAAACAGGCAACCAACATGTCTAATTATATTTACAGCTTTCAGAGGTGTCAATGTGGCTACTCCTCAGAAGTCAGCAAAATTACACCAGGTCCCACCTGATTCCTGGGTACCTTCACCATGGACAAAAAACTGAACTGTCTCAGGGTGTGAACAACAAGGTCGTACTTAATAAGCTTTCCAGTTGTTTGCAAAACAAAACTATAGAAGCAGAATAAATGTTGAGCTTTGCACACAAATAAAATGAGATGTTGTGCAAAAATTTCTCACTTAACTGGATAATCAAAAGAAAAGCATAAATGCAGGATAAACATTGATATGTTAAGTATGGACACTAGAGGATCAGCATTGACTTCTTCCTCTTATTTTTGATTCTGCCATACCTATAACAGTTTGATTTTCTTTTTATTTTTTAAATAATATAATACTGGTATATTTAATGTGGAAATGTTTCCTTACTTGCAATACTGATAAAAATCCTATAAAATAATATCAAATTATGCCTATTGTGTTATTAAATAAACAATTTCTCATATAGCTTTTTGTGAGTGAAAGCTAAATTGTAAAATTTCTCAAGAAGCCAAATATTATAGACTTCCAATATATTTTCTTCCTCCAACATAACATAACATATTCCAGTTTAAAGTAATATTCTTGACTTAACTGATAAATTATTCAAGGTGAAGACTAGAGATTGTCTGGTTCATGTATATTAGCCCTATCTTGAGCCTTTTCTATGACACTGATATTATCTCGTAACAAAAGAGAGGCATCACAGAAGAGCGACATATCTTAGTTTTGTTCCTACTGAAATTAATGTTGGTTATAAAAGAAGTAGTAGATATGCCAGAGTATTAATTACTGAAAAATATCAATCATTCCAGTATAATATTGCTATAAATCTTGGTAAAATACCATGCCACTTTACACTTGGAAATGACTTGGAGGGGCGCAGTGAGGGGAAATATGTTTTGGTGGTGATCTCTTGTTTACTTGCTTATTCAACTGAATCCCCATCTTTCCCTTTCTATTTTAGCAGCAGAAATTCCCATATTCCCATGGAGTGTTCAGAGATGTGGAAGAATAATAGCGGCAAGAAAGACCACAGACAATAATTTTTTACATCTGTTACGTGCAGTCATCAGGAAAACACAATTAAAAAAAAAAGTTATTAAGAAAAGGGGATAATACCTCTATTCTGTGTTGCTATGCATTACAAATTGAGTGTAAATTACTTACTTTACCCCCATGTATACAAAGAATGACGCAGCAAAACTTTGGTCCACGCTACAGACCTCTGCCCGCCTAGTAACAGTGGCTAGGAGACGTGGAAATAAATCATATTCTCTGGTCATAACAAATGTACAAGCAAATTGTTTTCTACACAATCCTACAGCAGCTGTACAGTATGTGATAAAGCTGTCCTGAAGCTGTTAGAGCTGCTGTTTAAATTTGCTGGCAAAGCCCTCCTGTCGCTGGCAGACCTCTTGTCTCCACTAGAGGGTATTACCAGTATGTCTATCCTGCCACGGGCGCACCAGCACTCCCTCCACACTTCCCCTTCCAGGCTCAGAATTTGCACCAATTCCAGCCACTTTTGCCCATCATGGACCAGCTAAAAAGCTTAGATGCTGTCATTGAATCAGATGCGTGTTACAGCTGAACAAAAGAAAGGAGAGATTGAGTCACGCTTTCCAGTTCACATAGACTTTAATATGTGAAAGCCAGCCAACAAATCGGCTTTTATTATTAGCACCGTTAGTAATCATATAATTATGCAGAGTAAATTGATAATAATTACCTATATTATTTTGGCACCATTACTAAATATTGCTTCTAAGTGGAACAACCTTAAACATCTCTAGCCACAGCAAAGTTTCAATACTCATCCTCAGGGTAAAATACCACTTTCAAACCTAGAAATGAGCTGAGTTCATCTACATTAAAGCAAATACTCCCTGCTGATGAATGAAATTTTTTTAACGTAACAGTAAACAGGATTTACATCACTTGAAGTCACTTTAGATTTTCCTAATTTACTAGAGTAAAAAGGACTTTAGCTATAATGAAAACAAGGTCTAGCAACTCTTCCGATTCACAGTAATTCTCTGTTGATACAGGAGGTCTCTAGAAAGAAAGGTGAAACACTTCTGCACAGGCATAGCTGACATGGCACCTGAGAGGGAATATGTGGAGATAACAGGTCCTGCAGTGGGGGTGGAGTTCAGATCAGAGCAGACTAAATACCAAAAATCTGATTCTTCAGATCCTGGTAGAATTCCACACATTTCTCATCTTTTACTACAGACCCCATAGGAAGGCTACGCTGGGGCCCATGTTTGGACAAAGATGTTTTGTTCCTGCCTGTGCAAGGTCATCTGCCCACTGACATTTTGTCCCCATGGCAGTGCCCCAAACTGGCACAGCATGGTGGCTGCAGCACAGCCAGGTACCTGCACAAGGCAGCTTGTGCTCAGCGTGAAGCTGGGCTTGATACTAACAGCAATGCACAATATTAAAGGGTGTCTCCCTCTGTCTAAAACACTGAATTTAACAAAGTGCCACAACTGGCCATGGTGGATCATTTCCCCGAGGTGCATTTAAACACTGTAGAGTAAAACTAAGGCCCAAAGCACTGTCAGCTCTCACATTTTATGTACATCTCTAAGGTACAGCGTGTTGTATCACACAGGCAGACCCAGGCAGGCTAAATCCTTTCCATGCCAGAACAGCACAGGGGAAAAAAAAAAAAACATGGACAGAGTGTGTGCCCTGAGTTTGAAGAGTGTGGTGGTCACCACTGAAGGCTTACTCTTTTCATCATTCATTGTAAATAGGAAGGAAATTAGGACAATTAGAACAGTTAAAATGTAAATGACAGAAATAGCTGAAAACCATTCCCGCCCCCCCCCAGTTCCTACTTGTTTAAACAAAGCCCTAACAAGCCACAATCAGAGGGGCCTGCAATGGATCCATGGCAACAGAAAGCCTTGGCCTATGGCTACCATCTTTCCCAGCACACTGCCATTAATTTACCAGATATACATGTACACATTGCAGGAAAAATCACCAGGCTCACGCTTCATTCACTGAAAAAGGAGATCATTAGCAAATGAAAGAAAAAAATATAACAGGTCAGCAATTTCCTTGATGAACTCATCTATTTATTTTTATTTGAAAGAGAAAGATGAAATTATTCTTGTAATTTTTGGTCTTTGTACCTCTAGTGAAGAGAAAATTGCACCTACAAAGCTGATTTTGATTCTTACACAGCAGATGAATAATAAAATCAATGCTTCAACATCTATGCATTCCTAAAATATTCTTCACAGGGCATCTGAATAGCACATAAAATGCAAAAGGTGATAGTACTAGAATACTACTAGAGATTACACCAAACGAGGTTTTATTTGTTGTTGTTTTGTGTTGCTTTATAATCCTTGTGTGTGGAAAAGGGGTTATTTAATCAATCAGAAGATCAAGAGCTATCCAACAGCACAAACCCCCTTGCTCCAAACCTGATCAGAACATAAATTCCTAAAAACCACATAAGAAATGAAGTTCACACAAAAAAAATAAGCAAAGCCATCTCCCACAGATATGATGGGAATTTTTGATTTACCAGTAGAAATAGTGCTTATTAAATAATGAGATAAAAAGCAGCCAACTTTGTGGGTGGAAAAGGGAGACTCTTAGGCAGTGAGACTCTTACACTGTGAGACTATAGGTAGAGACCAGCACTAAATGTCGCCAACCCATGACACTCCCTTCACACCGGCTCTGCTACAAGGGACAGCTTGCAATGTATTTAAAAGTAATGTGGTTTGCTTTTATTCTGGTTTTGCAGGCTCAGCAAACCACTTCTAGAAGAGATTTATAAAGCAGATTTCAAAGATACAACAGATCTAAGGAGTCTCTCAGGTGTCACAACAGAAATCTTAGCAGATGTTTTAGTCTTGCCTCCTGTGAGTTTGTGGTGTGGCAGGGTGACCTGAGAGACAAAGCATGAGATTTCTCCATTTTATATTGGCTGATATTCTTGGCCCACTCAAAATAGCCATAAATAAATCAATAAAATCAGATATTTGTAACTTGTTATTCTCATAGTATAGACTGGAGCCCTGTGTCAACAACAATTGCTCACCTTTCCTTTTCCAGGCCAAACCCAGGAACTCCTCATACATATGTTCTAAAGCCATGCACAGAACACTTGCCTTGAGGCACCACCATGCTCTTCCATGTTGCATCTTGAAACCATTCCAAGCTGTCTTTGCCTAATGAGCAATGCCAGCACATGCCTACATTTTGGCACTTCCATTAAAGCTCAGTAATGCAAAGTGCTAAGCAGGCAGAGAGGGGGCTGATCAAATCTGAGATGCCAGTAGAAATTATTCAGAAAAATCCCACAGCACATGTTTGACTTTCAACATATGATATATACCCTCGTGAACCACTCTGACAATAAGCACTGCTAATTACTCCTGCTTAAGATTAAACAACACATGTAACACACTCAGCTGTAGTACTGATGTAGAATTCTAATCCTGACTGGGGTTACTACCAAACTACCAACATTAACTGGAAGCAGATAATGCCCCCTGATAAGTACTGTCACTTACATACTTTCCCTAAGTAATAAAGACAATTTACTACCTTTCCTTGCAGAAATGCTCTCGTCTTATTTCACGTTGTAATTTGTTTGACAGGAACATTATAAAGATCAATTACATTTTAACTGCATTTTGTTTCTTTTTCTCTTTTAAATTATCTGTGGTGTCTGACAAACAGCAGTCTGCAGAGTTACTCTGGGGATTCTTTTTCATGCTATTTATAATCATGGAAAATCTATTCTTTTAAGGTTTAGTTACTAATAAGGAGTAATTTCTTTAAAACTGTAAAGAGCTGTTGTGCTTAGAGTGTCCAGTGGGACCATGTTCACCACCAGTAGTGCCCAATCTGTTTGTAAAATTCCTTAAAGGTCTAATAAGGCAAAACAGGAAGGCTGTTGGTGGACATCAATGCAAAAATGAGTTCTCAGAAGAGCTATAGCTCCAGCTTTAATGCCTGTATGATCCTCAGGCCTTCAGGTTACCATGGCAGAAACAACAGCAAAGAAAGATGAGCCAGCACTTTATGAAACAAAATATGAAATATAGCCCAGTTATTTGGATATATTTTGGATACGTAACTTTAAATAGCCTTTTTTTTTTTTTTTTTTTTTTTTTTTTTTTTTTTTTTTTTTTTGGGCAGGCAGTCCTTATAAAGCAATGTAAGAGATACCATTCAATGTTATTTTTCTCTAAATATCTAGGAAAAGACACTACATAAGCATGTACATACACACATTTACATTTGGATAATCCAGCATAAGCAGGGTTACTGAACCCTTCTAGGTCAAAACACAATATTTCACTATAGCCAAACTCTAGGAGTTTCTTCATCCATCAAAACACAACCAGAACAGAGATAGAGATGGCAACCATGCAAGTGAACTAACATAGCATGCAACAGTTATAAAGACCTCAAGCAAAAATGCACTACTCTGGGAGGGACTAAAGAATGCTGTTAGCTAGAAAGCAATTTGGTCAGGGCAGGATCTCATATCTGTTCTGGGATAAGTTCAAGTGGAATTTGAACTACAGAAAAAGTCAGGACCTAATTTTATCTTTGATTCAAATAAGGTCTTTCCCAAACGATATTTTCTGAATGTCCCAGGTCCTATCTTACATTAAGAGCAGAACTGTATTTCCATGCCCAGAACTACAGTGAAGCAGATCACTTCCCAGAAAAATTCCACAAAACATCAGCTATCAGAGCAGGGTTTACAGCTGTGCGGATGTATTCTTCCAACGCTGCTTTAAAAGTTCATGGGAGCAGATCATCCTCGAGGGGTGAGACAACACACAGCAGCTAAGGATCTGTGGTTTAAACCATTTAAGACCTGCTCATTCCCACTGATCTTTAACAGCACATGAATATATAGATGTCTGTAAAATAGTATTATCTAGTCAAAAGTTAGCTAGTATAAAAACATCACTGCTTTCAATTTGACTGGTCACCTGTCCTGAACCTCAAGTGCTTGCAAAACTGCGTGGAAGCATTAGAGTTTACACCCATAATCTCACAATGAGAAATATGCTTTCTTGTTAGAATGACTATATGTCTCAGTATGTGCCAGCTACAGATACCAATCCTGCATAATCACAACCAGTAAGGTTGGAAGAGACCTCTAGGATCATCAAGTCCAACCATTAACTTTCTCATGACAACAGAAATGTATATAGGAATGATCTTTTTAACCTTGATTAGAATAAAATGGTTTTAATGACATTAGCAGTCCTCCCAAGTCTACTAATCACAAACTGAAGATAAACTAGCAGTTGTAGGTTGACTGCCTTTGTCAAATATCTTTAGCATGCCACCTGAAGAGAAAGTATTTGTAATAGGGGAATGGTTGGGGGCTCTTGCAAAGTTTTGACCTCATTATGTTTCGCTTGGCCTAACACACAGGTATGATTTCTTTGTAAATTAAAAAAGTATTGTAATCAACAAGGGAAAGAAATACTTGAAAGTAACAAGTAGCTCAGATATTCATTACTAGCCATTAACCTGATTTTCTAATGAATACAACATTAGGCATTCATTAACAATCATTTGTGTTTATGTGGAACAGTGGCTGTATAATGAAGGTTGATAAATGAATAGAAATGAAACAAGGGAATTTTGGACACTTGTAAAGTAATTAACTTGTTTGGCATTAATTACATATTGAAAAGCTAAACCAAGTACATTTGGAAAGCCACTAGGACAGAGGGACAGACCAAGGATAGATATAAAGACTAGATATAAAAGAAAGGCTTTATTTCTTTCAAATAAAGAAATACAGCCAGAAGTATGGTATTAATGATAAACAAAGTCCATTTCTAGCAAAAGAAATCAGATTGCAGCCTGCATGTTAATAACAATTAAAAAAATCATGAGAAGCAAAACAATCAAGCCAATAAAATAACCCCTCACAGTTGACAATGAAGAGCAAACAGGTGGTGTACTAGAGGGTTAATGTTTTTGTTTCTTAAAGAAAGAGCCATACAAGTGCCCACACGCTTGAATGTATGCTAATAAATGAAACCACCTAGCAAATTAGATGCTAGAAATGAGGGAATATGGAAGCTCATTTTACAGTTACCCGGACACATTCCCTCTAATGAGCTGGTAACCTGATCTCCCCAGGCAGTTTTGACAGTATCATTTCTGCAGTGTGGCCCCAACCCCGAAAACAGATGCTTTCCATTCCCTTTTGCCTGCACAGACACCTATTAACTATGAGGAAGGCGACGCAGCCTCAGCAAACACTTCCTACACATCTCTTTTGCAGTATCAAAGATCAGGGACAAAAGGAGGAAAGAGAAGGCCGCAGAGTAAAAAATGGGGAAATTTTTGCTTAGCTGGGACTTGCTAAAGTGAATCTCCCATAGCAAAGGAGAAGGGATCTCCCATGGCGCATTGTACTACTTTCCCCAGCCTCTTCCACAGCCCACCCCACAGCTCTCAATGAAGCAGTGCCATCCCACCTCCCATGGCAACATCCAGGACAATTCTCAAGGGCACGAGCTGCTGCCCTGCTCCTTCCTGGCTGCTGTGAGAGCTCACAGTGAGCTCCTGTCCCGCTGAGAAAGGACTGCCAGCAGAGCAGGACCTCAGCTGACAGAGAGTCCATACAGTTTGACTCAGTCAACCAAGTCAGACGCTGCAAACTGAGGCCCGCTTGTGCTATGGCAGCAGGTAGAAGCTGATGAGAGCTACCCCTCTGTCAGGAGACCAGTTCTGTCAGAGAGCTGGGCCTTCTTCCCTGCCTGCCCAAACCAGTTACCTAAATGCTGCCAACTCCCAAACCATGCCACCAGAAAAGGAAAGGTCTTTCTTTGCCTGTTGCTGCTAGAAAAGAGCTAAAGTTTTAAGCTTGTCTCCATCAAAGGCTCATGCAGACACGCATAAATCCTGAATTAGACCAAGAGACCTGTCAGTAGTGTTTCCTGTTTCAAAAGGATTCTGCAATCATTAAGTACATTACGCAGTTGCATTTCCAAGCATTATTAAGTCTTTCTCTCTAGTCAAATGTTCTCTCACTGCTTGCAGCTACAAAATGCCAATCTGATCATACTTACAAAAACATATAGAAGATTATTTATATGTGTGCATTTCTCCAGCTAAAAGAGCTTTATACACTTTACCTTGTACCTGCTATCTAAATTCAGTCAGTGTTTTGGATTTCTAACGTATACCACAAAAACTGCTTATTCTCTCCTGTGTTGTAAGCACATTCTCACAACAAAAGAAGTAAATAAATCTTATCTTACTCCAACTCCAACTAATCTTGCTCAGGCTCGCATCCAAGCCTTGGTGGATACATGCTTGATACTGCGTGGTTCATATCAAAGATATGGTCTACCATGGGTACATCACCAACTCTACAGGGAGAAGGTAATTTTATTTACTTTGGACCATACTACACATCAATTAGTAGGAGTAGCCTCATTGAAAATGAGTTTTAAACTTGCTCAGTGTGCTTTTCTTCCACTACTGTGGTGCTTTGGTGCTAGCTGGGAACCCCAGTGAATTTTCAGAAAGACCCAGCACCACTATAGGAAACCACAAATCCTTAACTAACATATGCTAACTTTTCTCCCCCTAACAAAAGCTTCATCTCTGTTGTCCCCTCTGCAGAAAACACCAATCAAAGGCAACTCTTTTCAGGACAAATGTTAGCCAGGAACTTCAGTTGTGTTTAATTAAGTTCTTCCAAAAGAAACTGCATGCTGTGGCACTGAAAAGGTTATCAGAGGTCAGCTGCCTGCCTTGACTTTGTGACCCCCAAAAGGCAAAATAAAAGATAGTGGTATTCCTGCTGGTAAGATTGGCTTTGCATTTGTTTCCCTCCTTTTCTGCTTTAATTTAATAGCAATCAGCACAATATGGTTGCTTTTCTTCCAACAACAGGATGGGCAGAAGCTAGATTTACAGCACTGCAAGGGGGAAGGCAGGAGAGAGGGGAAGCACACTATGGCTCTTGATCTACAATAGGAACATCACTTTGATACCCATAAATAACTTTCAAACCTACTTAAGATTCATTACTGTCAAAAGCTGACAGATGTTCACTTTTTTGAAATTTAGTACTACCTTATGGAGCCTCTCAAAGACACCACTGTTAAGTCTGTTAAGTCAAACAACTGACTTTTAAAATGGGAGATAATTCAGATCCATGTTGAATATATAATGTATTTGCAATACTTCTCTGAGCCACTGCATATAGAAGATCTATCAACAGAGACGTACAAATCCACATTTAAACCACACACAGAGTAAGTGGAACTACTGAGGAGGTTGACACAACCCTGTCAGCAACCTCCTCCAGGTGACTTTGGCCACAGCAAATGTCGATTATCAAAGTGTGCAGAAGAGACAGGATCCCTTTGGGATTTCTTCTGAAGTTTCCAGGTGAAAAGTCAGTATAACTCCAAAGATTTCAGAACATAAATTATTACGATTATTACATTATAACTTTACAGCATTCCATCAGTATTTGTGAAATTGCCTCTGAAATTTAGTTATGAGGATAAGGTAAAATTTTGTTGTATCATTTTAAATTGCAAGAACTTTAGATGTTGGAATCCATTTCTGTTTCTGGCTGAGAAGATGCAAGTTGAGCGGTGGGTTGATTTTTATTTTTTTAAGCTATTTCCAGTCTCTCCAATTGCTTGTGACTATTTCTCTGTCTCATTGCTGCCCAGCAAACTCCATTCTTTGAATATTTCCACCCTAGGAATCTTTCCAGGAGCTTCCTTCGAGTGCAGCATGGGATGGCATCTGTAGCCTCGCTGATAAATGCCCTCATCATATCACACCAAAGCCTGACCTTATCCAAGTCTATGTCAAAATCCACACAGACTTCAGTAGAGACAGGACTGATTTTGAGCTCTTTGCTCAAAATCAAGCTCTGCCTTTCTTCTCCTCCATTACCTTTAGCCTGCTCTCTGAAATATGATCAACTCAACCCTGCTCCTAGAGCCAAGGCAGAGCTGTAAAGGCTTGAAGCAGGGGCAGTCTCAGCCCAGAGAGGGAGCCTGAGACCACAATCACCACAAACACTCAAGCTGCTAACCCCTGTTTGTTCTTAGCAATTGAGCCATTCACCAAAATAAAGGGAGATGATTCTACCCCCTTGTTGGGTCACACTCATTTTGGGTTGAGGCGAGGTCAAGTAACAGGAGGATAAATGGCTATAAATTACAAAATCTGCCCCTGAAATCAGTACAGTTCAAGGTGTGTTAGGAACACAAAGTATTTGTACTGTGAATATTACCTTAATCTGTAACCTCGAGAAATACACAAAATAATTTTTATACATTCTAAATGTATATAATATTGAATCCCAGTTCATTACCATGCTAAGCAGCACAGAGCAGCATTAGATATGTTACAGCAGGACCCTGGGTTTTTTCTCAGTAAATCCCTTTAGCAGCAAAGTATTAGTGGTTTTGTTTGCCAGGTGAATTGGTCTATAGAAAATGCAGTTGGTCTTCCAAGAAGGATTATCTCTGTGCTGCACTGATGTACAAAATTATTATTGATAACTGCTTTAACTCCAGTTGCTGTTTTGATGAATTTTGCTGTTCAGAAACACACATTTTAAAGGCAATCAAAATTAGAAAAGCAGATCCAAGATTAAAGTTATAGGCAAATAAAAGACACAAGCTACTGTTAGTTTTCTGTAGCAGGAATTAGTCCTGTTTCTCTCCCTGCTTGAATTTTCTTCCCTGTTGAAACACCGTAGTCGTGAGTCTTTAACTGATATGCAAAGCAATTACTTTCTAAAGTAAAACAATCTTAGCTCAGCTAAATGTAATGGAAATCATACAGGCAGCTATTTGTGTCTAAATGCCAAGCTTCTGGTTTCACTTCCAGACAAATCCAAGTGACAAGGATACAGTATTTGTTTTCCCTAGTAACACAAACTGGGATACTACAGCATAAGCTTTAACAGAGTACAGTCTCCTGTGTTTGTCCTCAGCTTGTTCCACATAATTCAGTAAAATGCAGACAAGTGCCACATCTAGATTTGTTACCTAGGCAGCAAATAAATTTCATCCGAAATCTCACAGCAAAATACGCTGTTTGAAATTTCGACTGGTGTGGCGAGTGCCTCATTCAGCAAACTCACAAGGAGAAAAACAAAATACAAGTGAACAACAGCATCTCACTTAAAATGAAGTTGCACTGCGGATTTTCAACTTCAGTACTTTAATTTTCTGGCTCTTATTTTCATAAAACAATGGAATATTGAAGGGAGCACTTTAACAGAGCAGTGCAACCACAGACTCCCGTCTCTTTTCAGATAATAAGGTAAAACCATCATCACAACAGCAATTATATTAGATTAACAGCAGAAATTTTGATTCTACCTACAGTATCAGGTGTTTTTAATAAAAAGCACATTTTGAAAAAAAAATAAGCAAATACAGCTCATCAGTCAAAAAACAAACAAAACACCACAAAACAACCCAAAACAGGAAAGCCTGAGCAGTCCTTCATATCTCTGTATAGTTCAGTAGAGGTTAAGAAAACACTGTTCATGATTTTATGATACTGAATTTGAGGCTATTTTAAGGAGGTTTACAAATATCTTGGCCTTCAGAAGACTTAGAGACAGTAAGTGAGTACCATCTTCCAGCTCACACTCTGTTTTTAATAGAATTTATTACTTGCTCAAAATATTTTTCTGAAACAGGTGACCAAGCTGCCATATTGAGCCACTGGTCAGTTTAGGATTTTTTTTTGTCTCTCTGAAAATAACACATCTTTTCTATTCCCTGTAATAGGAAGTCATTTATACTTCAGATACAAAGCAAATTATTTGGTCTAATTTCTATGAGAAAGCAAAACATGTGCTTGCTGGTGCTTCAAATGATTGCATAAGTGTGTCTTAACTTTCTGTGCTGTGGCTCAATACATGATGCCCAAAATCTTCAGAGAGAGTCAGTACAGCAACATGGGAAGCTTACCTGATTATCATCCACTTAATGCTAGTATAAGCCAAGTGGTTTTCCACAGGTATTTTCAGGTGTGAGCTGAAAATTTTTCAGGTGTAAATTATAAACTAAAGGAGGAACCTACACTCCTGAGATCTGATAAATGCCCATAAATGTGATTGCACACATAAAGGCTGGCTGTTCAAAAGAACAAATAACAAGAAGACTTGAACTAACATTTTACAGAAGAATAGATCAAACTTGTCCAGTGTAAGAAAGCTCAAGATACCATTACTGTGTGTCGCTCATAAAGAAATTGGAACATTTGAAAAACAGACTGTGTACTGTCATTAGTCAGAGATCCTGGCAGCAAATCTTGATTTCTTAAACCTCTCTGACCCTTACACTATCTTTCCAAGGAGAGTAAAACAACCAAATCCCGTTGCTGAGATTATCTAGGATAAACTCAGTAATCCCTGGAGCAGAATTCAAGAGAGTAAGGGAGAAAGGGAGGGTTATGTCTTATTAATAACGCAGCTTACATCACCTCAGATCATTTTACCAAGTGAAAAATTTAACTGTGTAAGGAAGAGATGCAATTGCAGACCTATTAGCTTTGAGTCCGAAACTGCAAAGGATATGTGCAACCCCATCTGTACCAAGAATGGTCCCAATGTCCAACCAAATGAATCCAGGTTTAAACACAAGCATAAAATGGGGGCCTATGCAATGGGAACAATCTGGGAACCCTGGCAATCACAGCTATCTCTACTGCAGAAAAGGATATTTGTGAGGATATCAGAATTATATTGGTATATCCTCAGAGACCAAGCTTCCTTTCACACCTCAGGCACACTGTCCCTTTCCTGTTTTTACCCCAAATCCTTCTCTGAAGAGTCAAAGTCAAATCCAGAACCCTACCTAAGGGCATTCATGAGACAGACCTGTACAACAGAGGTCCCAAATGCCCATGTCACCTGTGGAAGGAGGAGGGAGAGGAACCAGTGTCCCTTTTGAAGAGCTGGCAGGTTTTTATTTCTGCCCTCTCCCCGGTAAACTCTCTGTGAGAGAGATACCAGGTCCTCAAACATCCAAATTCCTGGACTCCATTAGTCACCAAAACTATGCAAGTCTAGAAGCAATGTCACACCTGACAGCTACAGTGTGTCACCCATGACAACTGCGTTCACAAACTACCATCATTTTTTTCTGCCAAGTTCTACCCAACTGACAAGCTGTTTTTTCAGATTTTCTTGGTTTTGCATGTTTGACCTTGGAAACCCTGCCTCAACAGAACTCCTACCCCTCCACCAAGGGCAAGGCAGAGAAAACTAAATATGCTCCCTACTCCAGTATTTAAAATTCAAATACACAGGAGCAATACATTTCTGAATAAATCCTTTGAAAAGGCAGACAAATAGTACAAAAAAAGAAGTTTAAAGTGTCTCATTATGTATGAAAAGAAAATTATAAGAATCCACAAAGTACTTATTCCTTGTAATTACATTCTAGTAATAGTTTATATTCAGCTCCTAATAAACAAATATGCAACTTTCTGAATGTCAAGCTTTGGAACATATATTTTGAAATCCTGGGATATGAGACCACTGTTAACTGCAGAAGAAGAAATAATGACTGATTTAAATCAGCACATTTCTCTCAACCTTAATAGGTGCTTCTGTGAGAACCTGCTATAAATCTTCAGTTTGAACATTAACACAAGTGAATCCTGGGCAGAGAGCAGCCCCTGGGCTGCTTTGACAATGCCGTGCAATTTGATGGCTGGGGTCTACACTGTGGGTTTCAAATCTCTCCTCTGTCGAAGTGGAACTTGAAAGGCACTGCCTCAGCTCACTGCTTGTGAAAAATCTCTTCGCTCTAAGGGAATGGAGGTAATTTTTTTATCCTTTTTACTTCCTGTAGTCAAGATGTAATTATGTTTAGCTATGATATTAAATAATACTAACTTAAAATATTGTCTACTAGGACAAATCTCATAAATAACATACATTCTTTTCTGACATATTCACATCACAATTTTCATTCAAACTGTGGGTTTCTGCTGTCATCTTTTTTTCAATGTTCTTTAACCAGAAACAACCAAAATTATGAGGTTCTATGACTACAAAAACCAAAACTTTACGAAGTTTTTTCAGGATGACATCCAGAATAAAACAGAATACAGGCACCAACTGAGCAAGATAGCATGGAAACTGTAAGTGTGTATCTAGACCAATTTTTCTACACCTGTAATGTCGTTTACAGGCCACTGCAGGCTGGGTTTTCCGAAATGCTCTGTGTTGGTCCAATTTCCAGTATGCCAGCACAGATGGTCTGTGAGACACAATCAGACATTATTTAAGATGATGGAAAACATTGCCATCACTGGCTGATCCTTTCTCCTGAACATAAGAGAAGCAAGAAATGAACAAGTGAGCACAATAAGATCAAGCCACATAGCCTCAACTTCACCTATTAGTTTCTAAAATAAATCCTTGTCTTTCTATGTAGAAGTAAAATGGTTTTTTGTTGTGGGAAAAAAGTTATAAATTACAGCTGAAAAAAACTGGTCATGATCAGTCCATGGTTAATGAGAAGAAAGATGTTTCCCTTACTCCTTCTTACCATTCTCTCCCCATCCCTTTATCATGATGGTTTGGGATCAATTAACACAAGTTTTGAGGATTCTTACTTACCTTCTCATCCTAGACATAAAGAACAGCATTTTTTTTAATCAAAATATTTTTAGCTGCTTTTCTCTTTTGTTGATCAGTCTTTTGACAGCAGATCCTTCCTGGTAACCAGTGGCCACTTCAGCTTTTCTCAGATTGACACCAGGAAGGGGAAGGGACACCAGGAGCATGACAAAAGGACTCTACCCCATAACAGATGGGCAAAAAATGTGCACCCTGTGTTGAGACTCTGAAATGATTGCTCCCATGAGTAGGACTGCAGAGCCCCTATGACAACAAGGAGCCTCATCCAAAAAACATCTTAGACTGAAACATAGCGACACAAGGCTTAGCAAGTCCCAGGTGAAATCTCTGCTAAAGAACAGGAGCTCAAATAGGTCATAAGCCTAAAGCTACAATATACCTTGTGGTGTGAGCAATAGCTGAATAGAAATCACATTCAGATTCTTAACCCTGTAGCCAACAGATTACAACAGAGACACAGTTTACAATGGCTGGTTTCCATGATCTAAAAGATCCTTTCAAACCCACATGAATCAATGTTTCTATGGCTATTCTGATTACCAGCACCTACTTCTCCTGGGTTGTTTTCAATTGTTTCGTTTAGGAACTTCTGAATTTCATCACAATGAATGATAAAAATTTTGTTGGTTTTGATAGAATCAGATGCTCATTCCTTCTTTTTGCTTTTCTTTTCCTAGCCATTCCTGGGCAATATTTATGCAGCTTTTATTCACTGCCTGAAGGTGGAAAGGATACTTTGAGCTTCTGGTTTTGCTCAAAATTTCACATTTGGCAAAGTTTGTTCAAACCCCTTTAAAACATCTAAGCCTATCTGCAAGTCAAAAAGGTACAGCTTCAGAAGGGAAAAGAAATAAATCTCTTTGAAATGCTAATGGAGTGGAACACTCTGCCATTTCAAGAAATAATCTATCCTTTTGGAAAATTTGTAAAGGGGCTTGCTCTAATGAAGATATTTTCATTTATGACATGCAATTACAGTTCAGTGAAAACAATATTGCCCTGTCACAGCCTTCTTCCTTGTGTTGTGAAAATAGAAACTCTGTTATGAGAGAGAAACTGCTGCTTTTAGGAATTCACAATGTCAAAGATGAACAAAGCCTTGAGCTCTGTGTAGATGGCTAAAAGGTACAGTTTTCTTTTACAGTGACACCAGAGTTATTTTGCTTTAAGCATTTTTTAAATGGAGGAAACAGCATCTAACATGTGTCTGTCAAGAGCTTTGAGGAACTGGAATGAAAATACAGACAGACAGTAAAATACTTGGTATTGTACCAGCCACTACACGCTTGATGAAAAGTCTACCTAGTACCAGGTTAGGGCTGGTGATGGAGAAAAGATGCTATGCCCAAATATTGGCCATTGCTCTAAGATATGGATCTGGCAATATGAGGGAAAAAAGAAATTTAAAAAAGGAATGTTCAAAAGAAAAGTAAAACAATGCTGCTAAAATCGGCCTGATTATGTGGGTCACTAAGTACTGTGTATTTCCCCTGTAGCATTTCATAGTCGTTACTGTTGCCAGGGGAAGCTTGATCCTCTCATTATGTATGTTTGTCTTTCACATCAGAGCTTCTCTCTTTCTTTCCCTGCCCTGGCACTGTAACAGAAATAAAAATAAGGAATGAACCCCCATTATTACCCAAATACCTACAAAGCAGAGGGAGTGACCCTGGCAGGTCGGTAGGTCAGCCCCCTCATCATTGATGCACTTGCTCCAGCAGACCCCTGCCTTTTGTCACAGGGTCAAAGCCAAGACCTCTGCTGAGTGTCCTCAGTGAAGAATTAACAAGTGTGACAATTTGCAGTCCCTCCTCCCCCAGCCCCGGGTCCTGCCTGTGTGAATGCTGTAAATAGAGACATCTGGATGGAGGCCTTTCACTGCAGTAATTGAAAATGAACATGGATCAAGTTCTGGCCTGTTGTATTCATAAATCTTCAGGCTTAATTACATTAAAGGGAAATCTAGGGCCCAGCTCTATGGAAACGGCAGATCCTATCAGGCTCTCAGATCATGAATTTTTAAGATAAGAGTTTTTTCTCTCTTTGGGACAGTCAGATGAGAAATTTTGATTGGGTCCTTCCAGTGTCAGAAACGTATCAAAGATCTATAATTGTCCTTGGTGTTTTACTTTTCCTTCATAGGTGACACACTTCTAGCGGCGGGGGCTCGGTCATGCGTGGTACTGCACTGCCCCCACGCCCAGTATTCAGGCAGCTGGTCTTGGAGGGCCACAAACACCCTCCATGTGAAAATTTAGCAGAGGGAAAATGTATAGCTGACAGTACCACAGCTCTCACTCACACAGAGCCCTTGGTCCTGCTCCCCAGTGAAGAGCTGGAGCACAACAACCAAAGGGAGTCTGCAGTTCTGCTTGCTTGCTTCAAAAAGAAAACGGATTTTAAGCTCAGGGGAAAACACCAACACATCTGCCCTTTAAAAACTTAGCTGTACTTGAAGGAACAAACTGATATTCTGAAAAGCAATAAGCAAACAAATTAGTGGCAAAAGAGCAGAATGTTTGGATTTTGAAAGAAGCTGCTAGCTGTCAAGAGGTGGCTGTTTCGCAAAAGCATTGATGTTTTCAGCAACATTTCTGTCTCTGAAACGAGCTCCCATCAGTTACAAACTTCATAGCAAGTTTGAGGCAGATTTTCAATGCAGCAGAAGCTTTGATTAAAAGAACACCCAGAATGGAATAAATACATATAAGAGGCAGGAAATTTCTGTGAAGGGAGAGTTTACCAAAACGCTACCCAGAAAAAGTAGTGCTGCAGACTGACCTCTTTAATTAAATTCTGCAGGAACTAATTTGATAGCATATAAGTTAACTGCTGTCTCCACAGCCACCAGATAATGCCACAGATCCACAATACGGCCACATAAAACTGACCCCTCCTGCTCATTGCAAGACCCGTGGGATAATATGGCACAGCAAATAAAGAAATCTTACATCTTGGCCTTTATGAGCACTGAATGGTGCTGTGTGGTTTATCTGTGAGTATTTTCAAGAAAAAGAAATTACCATCCACCAGGAAAAAAAAAAAAAATAAAACACCACACACACAAAAAAAAAACAAAACCAAACCACAAAACCAATTGACTTCCCAATTACAATTTTGCTTCCATTAAATTTCAGCCTCAATGAACTTCAGTAGCATGATTAGAAATTTTCTTTTAATAATAGTAGGGTGAATTCCATGCAGAAACCCAAAATCTGTTCTCAATGCCCGTGGCTGCAGTTTTCCTCCAACCACAGGGGTTTCTTCAGTCCACTCCTTGAAGATCAGGAGAATTTTGCAGAAATGAGTGGCAGTAGATAGCAAGCAGGTTCTCCAAAACTAACAGCCTGTCCTGCCTCTCAGTTTAGGGACATATTGCAAGAAATAAAATTCCTAAAAGATATCTCCTGAACTGGCAACAAGAGTAACCCATCTTCTTTAACAAATCTTAACTTTCTTCCAGGACTGGTACAAACTGCTGTGGCAGAAAACTATCAATAATATTTGCTCTGCAGGAGAAGTGTGGGGTTAATCACAGCCTTTTAAGAACCAGCGCTCCAGTAACAAGTGGTTTTGCTGTCAGCATTTGCCATCATATCGACGGAAAAGGGCAAGGGTAATAACTCAAGGATCATTTATGTGAAACCCAGAGCCAGCAGCACTCTAAGTCAAGGAGAGAGGGAAAGCTCAGTGAGCCTGAGTGAGAAGAGACACACCTTCTGTTAGCAGGCTCAGGGACTGAGCTGGAGATCCAGAAATACAGGCTTCCACCTGAGCTCATACATTTCCCAACAGCTCGGAAGGGTGACGACACTGCCAAACAATTCATGTTGCAGTAAGACCAGTCCTCTTCTCTGCAAGGCTCTCTTATCTGACAGGTTTATTCAAGTTCCTTTTGTACTTCTATAGCCACTCTGCTGCTGGATTCTACATTTTATCTGTGTCTTAATTGTCGTTTTAATTGTTGAACCATTTAGGTGCAACACATGTTATAAAGGTCTTTCTGTTATACATTTGAAGAGAACTCCAGGTTCTAGACCCCCTTTCTGTTGCATTTACTACAATGAAAAAAGGACCACTGGCAGTAAAATTAGCAAAGGCACTAAATGGTATCTGGGGGGCATTTAACCACCCACCTTGTTAATAGCATTTGGAAGATACCAGAATTGTTTTCAAATGTGATACACCTTTCCCAGTTCTGAAACATCTAAGCCATGATGGTGATCAGGGCTTATTCCTACAACAACTGGGCTCATACCCTGTCCTGTGCCCTCTTTCTCACTGGCCAGGTCAGAATTCAGCTCCTGTGCCACATGGCCACCCCCCTGATCTGGGCTCAGGCAAGCCTGGAGGGTGGCACTGAAATATGCTGTGGAATGCCCTGCTCCTGCAAATGCTTAGAAAGGAAAGTAAATTAGCAGCTTTACATTCCTCTTCTTCCTGGCAAGGAGCAGGCAAAAGAAGCAAATTATTAATAAATTAATTAAATTAGCACTATAATTTTAGTTCTTCTCATATATAATCAATGTCTGCCTGGTTACTTACAGAGCTATTTGGCTTCTATCAAGGCATTTTACTGATTTTAAATTATTAAACCTACAATAGAAAGCAGCCATTGTGCATGTGTGGTGCAGCATTTTGTACCCTTCTTTCTGCCTGCACTGTTCTTGGCTGTGAGTTCATTATAGAAGGTAAATTGGTGACTGCTCATTCCCTTTTTTATTGTACTACATGGCAATATACTTCTATGAACCAGGAGACAACCTTCCTGCACAATTTTATTTAAGGTCCTTGAGGTCTGGGTGCCTAACTCTCAGTGGCATCTTTGACAATATCAGTTTACGTCACCTGTTTTGGCATACACAAAAACAGCCACAAAATGACAGAACGGGTAAGGTTTGAAGGGACCACCGAGGGTCGTCTGGTCCAACCTTCCTACTCAGGCAGGGTCAGTCTAGAGAACATGGCACAGAACTGGATCCAACCTGTTCTTCAATATCTTCAGTGAAGTAATGCCTCAAAAATTTAAAATAGGGTGTATTGTCCAGAAATAATGAATGGTAATATCAAAATCCATTAAAAACAGTTAACTTTTCAACAGGCACCCTGTAAAGAGCACCCAGTTGTAGCAGTAAAATTTGATACAACTTTGGTTTACTTTAATTCTTTACCAGTGCTAAATGTACAGCTGTTGATGGATACTACCAAGTATAATTCAGGTGAAGAACTGTCAATAATATGATGGATAACAATGAAAAGCATCTGTTCCATAATGCTGAACAGATCCAACCAGCTAAAAGTCACACCAGAAAGGGAGGATATGAACTCTCTAAGAATCCCAATCTCCCTACACTCTCAGACCTCACATATATTTATTCACATTCCAGTTACCACATGTCTGTTCACTCACAGCCAACTACTTTGTAAGAGGAAATTATTAGGGCTCTAAGGACTAACTTATTTGCTCAAATTCAAGCCAGTGCTTTGGCCAGAGCAGTTTCTGCATGGCATATTTATGCAGGGACAAGTCCATTTAAAACACTAGAATATTTGGGATTAAAATACCACCCTTTTAGTGGTGGGCAAGCGCCAAACCCCAGTAGCAGAAGTCTTCAGAGGGAACATGAAATTGCATCCTAAATTCATGGGAAGTCTCTGTAAAGACTCCTCTGAATACTGATGCATGAAGCCGTGTAGCACAAAATAGTTAGAAAATTGTTCCACCTCCATATTTGACACAAATGTTTCTTTTATATGTTTCTTCTCCTTTTGATTCTACAGACTTCACAGTCTGGCACAATCAGGAAAAAAGTAAAAATTCTTTAGGCTGTAGTTGTATCTTGCCTTTAACATCACACAAATTGAAAATATCTGTTGCAAGCCAAAAAAAACTTGAAAGATAAATTTCAGGGCAGTGATACGTTTAGTTTCTCCATGACTGTACTGCCTGAAATTTTATATACCTCTAGTTTACATGTAAACTATATGTATATATAGTCCAAGAACATTTGAAGTTGCAGTAAAACTCACTATGGCCAAAACCCAGAAACCTATTCCATTGCATGGAGGCCTCACAGCCTCTCTGCATATGCTGAAAGGATGCAGTGGCAGCTGGCAAGGTCATTGTAAATGAGGGAAAAAGAGAGTCTTGTCTCCATTACCAACAGCAGCAACTAATCACTGTCACATCATGATGTGGTTCAGGACTGTCCACAGGTTTATTGTGGCCATTAACCTATTCAAATATTCTACTTAAGGAGAAAAAAAAGTCTGGGGCCCAGTCTCGATCCTTAGATCTTCTGCAGTTATTTCAACAAAGCTACTGTAAAACATTATCATGTCAGGTTACCTCTATACAAAACAAATACAGTGGGGCAAATAAGAGCTTGAATATATAGTATATTACTGTATACAGCCCCCACATGGGATTTTTTTATCCTGTGAGCAATGCAAAATAGCTTTTGCTGCTTGTGCTGAAACAGGGAAAGTCACCAGGCAATACCTGAGGCTCTTCAAGCCCACACCCCACCCCACGTCAATCTGCTCATGCCACCAGTTCAGGGTGATAGGACTTTATGGCCACCTCCCTGCAGTGCAAATAATTACCCCAGAGCAGAGAAAGGGTAAAACACACTGCAGGAAGGAAGGAGAGGAATTGCTCGTTTCCTCCCTTTTTGGAGTTAAGGACCTTTGTCATGTGTTTACATTATCCTGACAATAGGGGGTTGATTCCCACACTAATTTTCTTGTGGGCTGTCAACATTGTTGAGAGTTATACATAAGCAGTGAATAGTTTCTCTATCGCCACTGTTTATTTTAAGTGAGTCTCGTGAAATTAAAAATTATTTCAATTATAGCCATACAGGATTTTTTTTGGTTTGGTTTCGTTAGAGTTTTTTTGTCCAGGAAATGAATTTCATGAATGTGAGGCAATGCAATATGGCAACGTGCAATATGCCTATACTGCATAAGGCTGACACTCTTCACACGCTGCACGCAGCCACTATGCTACCTAGAATAATACCATATCTAGGACTTAGACAACAGGACAACTCATGGGTGAACATCACACAAACCTTTAGACACAGAAAAGTTCTTAACACTGTTTAATCAACACTGTGGTGGCTAGACAGAATGAGAAGTCTCTGCACCTTTTGCAGTATGTGGCAAAACAGAGTATATCCTCAAGAATAACTCAGGAAAGGAGGAAGGTCATGGCATAAGACTGAGTTTCAGAAAGTATGGCTTAAAATTGCTGTGGGCAGGGCCCTCTGTGTGACCTTTGGAGACGGCTGTAATGGCCATCCCAGCTGTACTAACTGCACGTGCACCCCCAGTGTAGGGCCAGCCACTGATCTCAGGTACTCGATGGGGCCAGGAGGGGTAGCCTGGGAATCAGCATATGGGAACCTCTTAGGAGGGTTTATTCCAGCAGTCTGTACTGCCATAATATCACCACCAACAGTATCCAAACTACCTAACACACACCCAGATGATCCATGTTCACATGTCCTTCACAAGGACTTTCAGCTCTTCAAGAGGCAATCAAGACCATCTACCCAAGGAACCTGGGTGCCTCAGGTTGCCCTCACTGAACCTTCACAGCTGAAAAAGCCATGATCCTGACTCCAGACCTCAGACCTGTATGTCAACCTGTCAAAAACTGGCTTTGTGATGCGCCTCACATTGGAAACTAGAGAAAGAAACAACTACTTTAGATGCTTGATAAGTGTATGATCACTTTAAAAACTCAGTGTCACTGCAAATTTTTATGGTATCGACTTCTGTAAAGACAAGGTCTCAGATGGCCTTCGAAGGTGATGCTCTAGCAATTGTTAAAATAATGATCTTTTGATAAAACCAAATTAATTCTATCTATTCTATTCTATCCATTCTATGGACAAATGGAGCTGTTGTACTCTTCTTAAGAAGATGTCTTAGAAAAGTATGCAGCATAGAAGAAATTTCCAGGAAAATACCCATGAAAATCTGAGCAATACTCTCTTTCTTCTAAACTGAGGAAGTCAAAGAAATAGATGCAGATAATTTATCGGTGTATGAACCCAAACTCTCCTGCATGATATGCAGGGTATTGCAGACACTTAACACATCTGCCACTCTATAGCTGCATTTTATTTAGCACTCTGGAAGTACAAATGCTTGCCCACTAGTGGAACCACATAGTTTCCAAAAGCTGTCTTCCATTGAGAGGACAATTGTTTTCTATAGAGATGAGAAACAAATACCCATGACCCATGTCACCTTGCCCCAGCAGGCTTTTGCTGCGGCTTCCTCTGTGCAAAGACAACAAAGTCTGGCAGCAGTCAATCCTGCCAGCCCACACTGAGCCACCACAGAGTGCAGAGCTATTTACCCTTCCTATTAATCTGTCAGTGTTCTAGTCAAACACGTAAAACAATATGGTGTGTGCATATCTTGACTGGTCATTGCTAAGTTACTGAGGAGCAACATGAATGAGTGGAAAACCATGCAACAAACTATAACACTAGATTTTTAAGGTATGGAATATTGAAGTTTTCAATTGTTAGAATGAAGGAAGCAGCCATGGTGTTCGTAGCATGGTGACAATAATGCACAAGCCAGAAACTATAGCCAATCTGCCTCTTTCAGCTTACAATAAACGGGACGTGTTTGTTTTGCTCAGATGCAGATTTAATCCCAACTCTTTCATAGGCTCCCTGCTCTGTGCAGTCAGGAAACAATTAGGAAACTTGGGATCCTGTCCCTCAATTTGCTTCACACAACCAGACTGCTGCCACAGTGCAGAAACCAATGCCTGCAGTTACCAGGGATGTGGCAGGGCTAGATTTTGAAGCATTTGGAAGTTAAAATATTTTTAAGGCACAAACCCTGTCAGGGAAACCCTGTTGAATCTAAAAGCTGTGTAGTGGATAACACCATAGTATCCACTCCAGCACTCCTTACTCAGATATATTCAGCCCACTAGTACCAATTCCTGCCCAGGAGAGCACCTTTAAGAACAAGTCAATACAAGCTATCAGGCTGATGAACCAAGCACTCTCCCTTGCCCTTCTCAAATAAAAATCATATTTGATGATGCTTCAAGGCCCTGTTAGAGCTGAAAATTCACACTGCCTGCTATCTCTTTAATCTGTTTCCTAGCCATGAACAAAAGGAAGAGTGTGCATATGAGAAAGCAGAAATAGAGGATATAGGTCAAAGAGTACATTCTGAGTGTCAGGAAAACTTTATCTCAAAGAGAATAGTCTTTCCACAGTCAGCAAACTCCCCAGGGCCAAACAGAACTGCAAAAAAGCATGACTACAGACATTGCAGAATTAAATGACAGTAAATAATAATATTGAGCTATTTTCAAAAGCCTTAACTCATTCTTTGCTTTATGGTCAAGAAAGTTCTACTTTGACACTGCTGGAAGAGAAGTTAAACTTTGCTGACAAGCATAAGCACATCTGTAAATATGCAACTGAAGGTATTGTAGATATAACAAAATAAACTAAGCAATTTATAATGAACAAAGGCACATTTCAGATTCACTGCTGCAACAATTTCCATAGTTTTATATTTTTAACTGGCCCCATAAACTTCAGTAATTATTTATATAGGAAGGTATTCAGAAGGATAATCACAAAAGGTCTTAGCTTAGTGGTTTCACTCTTCATTGGTAATAACAGAACTATACAAAGCTATAAAGAATTCCTGGATTAGGGTGCAGACTAGTGATTTACAAAGTGATAAATTGCAATAATTAATTATGTTGTAATTGTCCTAGCCAATACCCATTTGAATATGAGGTCCATTGTCTGATCAGCTTCAAGTTGACCAAAATAGGACATAGTATACATCTCCTTGGACATCTGAAAGATGAACAATCCAGAGATGTCCAAAAAGGTGTCTGGAACAGATCCAAAGGCAAAGAAAATATCTTAATCTCAGTCCATGCTCAAGCAACAACTAACGAGACATACAGAAAGCAGATCTACTCCACACAATCATGCTCTCAGTCTCAAATTCTTACAGACAAAATATGGCCCTTCTAGCGAATCACTGCTAGTCACACTGAACTTATTTAACCTCATTATCACAAAGGGCAGGTAAGGACATCAGCATTTCCAGAGAAATCAGGGAACCATAGTTCTGCTGTCAACACAGTTAAGGTGCTAAAATCCTAGACTGCATGGGCACTGGAATGTCTTTCAGCTTGCAAGGAAAATGGCAATTATTCACAACCCTGTTGTGGCAAAGCCCACACAAACTGGGAACAGCAATAGCTCCTCTGTCCCATCTGCTGCTATGTGCTCAGGTCTAGGATTCATGATATTATCTCCAGCACACCAAGACAGAATCAAGTTTTCATAAAATATCCCTAACCTTGTCCTAAACAAAAAATCTTAGTTATGCTTTAGCCAAAGATAACAGATTGTTGTTTAACTCAGGATAATTAATTCTAAGGTACGCACACCTGACTCCCACCAGGACAGGAACACATAGATGTACACTTGATTTGAAATTCCCAGATGCAATGCGCTTACTGTTCTGGTTAGACTTGCTGAGAGGGGTAAAAACTCACAGAATCAGTGTAATATGGCCCTGCACAATTTCAATGAAGTTTTAAATGAGCCAAAGCTTCCCAAGGCCAACAGAAAAAAATTCATTGTCCTTTGTTTCAACTCTCCTGTTAAGGTTTATCTAAGGAGCAAAAAAACATTTATTCCTGTCATCTTAATACAAAATATAACTACTAGAAAAGAAGGAGTTTTGAACTACGAAACAATGTTTGGAGATCTTTAAACTGTAGGTTTAATAGGAAAAGCCAGACCCCTATGAGATTACATTGCAGCTCTAAAATTTTCACACTACATTCTTCTTGTGCAAGTATCTTCAGGGTTCTTAGATACAGCCAAAAAGCTTCAAACAATCTTAAAAAAAAAAAAAAAAAAGAGAAAGAGAGGAAAAAAAATTCTCTGTTTTTATTAAAGCATATTTTACTTGTTTAGGTAACAGAGAAGATTGTTTCATTTCATTTATTAAGGTAAATTAGACCATATTGTTCAGTTCAACCCTTACCACAGTGGCTTCCATCTTATTCCAGTTTGCAGGAAAGTTGTACAGAGGAGTTGCAGATATCAGGCTAGTGATCTAAAAATGCCACGCATTATTTACTTTTGTGGATCCCTCAGAAATGCAACCCTCTATCAAGTAATACCAAAACCTGGTATATGTGTACCAGTTCAATAAGTTATGCTTGAGCCTAGAGACTCCCCAGTGAAAAAAGGCATTATAGGTCAAGGCACCGAGGAGTGTTGTGTGGCCGATTGGTGACCATGCTCTCATTTCCCCACCTTTGATTAACAGCCTCAACAAAATATCAGATCAATTTCCAGATAAAACATGCAGCAATCTTACCTGCTTCAAACACACTGTATTTCAACCTACTAAGCTGCATGCAGTTACAGTTATAATTGAAAAAAAGTTAGGAAAAGGTAGGATGAAGTTTGGGGGCAAATGAGGGGATTTTTCTTTCTTTTTTAAACAAAGTTCTTAGCAACAGGAACAATCAAGACAATGAATATTGGGTTTTTATAACTTTATCAAAATAAAAGATTTTGGTAAATTCAAGACTGGAGGAGTCCTCATGAATTGAATCCCAAAAGAAAAACATGGGACAGAAAAGGGGCATGGCAAAGGACATAGAGAATCATAATCAGTTATATTAGGTTTTTCAAATGAAGAAAAATCTCCTTCACACAAAACTTTAATTTTGTGAAATAATGAACCACTTTGGCTGTTCTGGAGGGAGAACGGGTTTCTCTATGGGCAGAACTCTCCTGGATGCAAATAAGGACCTCTGTTACAAGTTTTTAAAGAAAATAGCTGCCTACTCTGACATGGACTGGGGTATTCACCCCAAGAAGTACTGAGGACTTGGCTCACAATATATCTACTGCATTGAGGCATCTTGGGGAATCCTTCATCAACCTGAGAGAGTCAATTAAGCCAGGGACTCCTTTTCATATGTCTTCTTAATGATATTTTGATAGTTTATTCCAACATTGAAGGGGAGGATAAATGTCTTTTTACAGTCTAAAGCAGTCATATTTAACTAGTGTCTTGTACCTAGACAAGAAAGTCTGGACTGTAATACTGAGCCCGTGGGCTCAGTGGCATGTGTAAGGATGCCCTTTGGACTTCAGGACAGGCCCTGGCTTCACAGGTCACGGGGACTTGGTGGCCATTTCAGGGACATGCTTCAGAAGGAATAGCCGTCTCTTGGTTCCTGTAGGACCATCACAGAGCAGCACTAATAACCAGCCACATCACTAGGCTGAACCTTCCATTTCTCTTTTCATCTCTTTTCTGTGTTTCCCAAGCTCAGTATCCTCTGAATTCTGGCACTTGTATTCAATAATAATTCTGTGGTTTTTAAAATTCTACAGCCTCAGATGAATTAAAAAATCCACATTGTGCGTAATTGTGACTTGCAGTGCAACTTGAAAACAGTGTCTTGCCTTGCTATTTATTTTTTGTTGTTGTTTGTGTCTTTTACAGCTCCTTCTTTGAAAACTACAGGTGTTTGCCGACATAATGCTTCTAGTGCTGTAGAAAAGTTTATTGTGAGGAGCCTTTTCTTTGCCACTTGTCCTGAACCTGTTCACAAACTGCTACATGCGTTCTGCTGATCACCATAAAAATCAAGGAACAAGAAGTCCTCTGTAAGCCTGTCCAGCAGCACCACTATGACACCGGTTGCGACAGCTTTGTGACCCTGCATTGTTTTTCATTCATTCACAAGCTTCTTTCTTTGCTTTTCTTTCTTCTTTTTTTTTTTTCCTTATTAAAAAAAAAAAAAAAAAAAAAAAAGGGTGAAGCCTTTATAGGCATTTTTATCTACTGTAAAAAAATGTGCATGTGTGCTGGCGTAATAGATTAAAAAAACAAAGCAACACAATGTGACAGCTACTTTAGAGAACACTGTGTGGAGTTACAGTAGTTATAGTTTCCAAAACCACCTGCAAACAAATGCAGATACCATAGCAAACTGCCCTTAGGATTTCTTTTTTCCTTTTCCTTACATGCTCCTTCTTTTTTCTTTATTTTTAAGTTCCCTCTTGCTATTCTAAGCCTGCAGTTGGCAATGAATTTATGTGACAGCTATGAAGCTAGTATTAAAATTGTGAATAGTGGCTAGCAGTGCTAGAGCCCATGGTGTTTGGCATCTTCACACAGTAGTGAATGTGGGCTGAGGCTGCTGAAAGGGAGGGAAGCAAAGGGGGGAGGCAGGTGGAGGGCCTGGGTTCTCTCTCTTGTTTATCTGTACACCAGCATCTGAGGGGGGGCACATGATGGAAGGAGCAAGATGCAAGCTCCTTCTCATTTTCATGGCCCTGCATGTTGAAGGAGAAAGGGCAAGATGTGAGCATCAAAAGAGACTGGGGATATTTCTGGGTGTTTGTTGAAGAAGGATGAGCAGACAAGGAGAGGAAGAGGCAGGGACAGGGATTGAAAGGCATCAGTTTTTGCTTCCATCTAAATATATTTGAGCAGACTGACGGAGTTGTGACCACAGGCACAGTATAGGAGAGGACACCAAATTGAGACAAAGTCCCTGGCGCTCTCCCCTGTAGGGCAGGTGGGAGCAAATTAGTTATCTCCCCAGCCTATTTTATACACACATGAACATAAACAAGCTTAAGGGAGCAAAAGCAAGAGGAAGAGAGAGGTGCCCAATGAGGCAGGGAAGGATGTTGTGCCTCAGTGGGTGAGGCTGAGGCAGCGGGGCCTCCCAGTCTCCTCATCCCCCTGTTAAATGGGAAAGAGGGCAGGAGGGAGAGGAGTACAAGGGAGACAAGGCTGAAGGGTCATGGGGAGTAGAGAAACGGTGGGCACCCTTTGGCCTTCCCTCCTTCCAGCAGAATTTGAACATGAGAGGAAATGGAGCCGGAGCTGGGCGTGCAGGATGAAGGCTCGCGCTCCTCTCTCCCCAGAGGCGCTGGAAGGCCAGGCCGTGATGACGGGGCAGGGGCCGAGCCGGGGGGCTGGGGGGAGGGTGCGTGTTATTAGCGGAGAAACCTCAAGACCGAAGTTGAGGCTGAAGAAGATAAAAGGAGCAATATGATCAATATGGTTTCATTGTTGAGGCCCGCTTACCTCGGCGGGAGACCATCTGCTCCCTGTCAATGCATCACCTGCTTGTCTGGCCTGTTGGCCGGGCAACGCGGGCGGGGGGATTAAGGGGGCAGGGGCCCAGCCAGGGGCTGCTCCCCCGTGCTGGGGCAGGCACCGGGGGAGGCTCGACCAGGGTAGGTGGGGAGCCGAGCGGGCTCCGCTATTTCCAGAGGAGGACGTAAAACAAATGCAGCGTTTCGAGCCAGCAGGGCGGTTTCAGGAAGGCCCTTCCTGCCCCTGGAAGTCAGCATTTTGCTGCACACGCTGGATTTAGGGATGCATGAATGAGCTCACCACAATGGACATACAGGGAAGAAAGGCAGCCGAGGGGTCCCCGCAAAGCCAGGCACTTCGCCGCCACAGTCATACAAGGAGAGCAACACACAGAACTCTCAAATTCCCTCAACTCCAGAAGAAAGTCTGCTGTGGAAGACATTGAAATAGTGCTGATATTTTGTTATTTTAATACCACCACAAAATCAGAGCATTTACATAGGTTGAATGTAAGGGGGGAAAGAGCAAAAAAGCCTCAGATGTTGTACAGTAGATTATGCAAAAAAGGTGTTATGTCTGTGTATCACACCCAAAATCATTTGATTTTTTTGGTAATTTTGGATACATTTGATGTTAAAAAATAGCCACTTAATAAGCAGATAAATTACAGCTCCCTGGACTCCAGACTGGGAACTATCAAAGCACTTAACCAATCCCTCAGAAACTGTCAGAGAATACAAAATGTTGCAGGTGTGGTTCCCTTGGTTCTGGCAGGTGCGTGAGGGTGGGGCTACCTCCTGCTCTTCCCTGCACTGGTCATGGGGGCACCTCTGCTCCAGCTGCATAAGCACACTGTTCTGTACTGTATACAACTGCACTGACTGGGGCAGAGGCTATATATCCACACATGGAGATTCCTGTACATATTTATGTGCATGTTTGCACCTACGCACTCATCATCCTCTCACAAGACCTTTCATCTGCTTTACTCACAGCATCATTGCCAAAGCAGTGCCTGCTCTCTCTGTTTTACAGCTGCATTACAACCAGCCCCAATGCTCACTGTGTTCAGGCATTTGGTTTCAATCACCTGTGTAGCAGCTTCTCCCAAAAGCAGGCTGAGGTTCTTCCCCCATTGGAATCACTGAAGATCCACATGGAATTAAGTCAACAACACCAATATTTTAGGACATTGTCACATTCTACTGCCTAATAAACAAATGGACAAAACCCTTGGCAAATCTGGGTGGTCTTCTGAGTTTCTCATTAGCTATTTTTTTAACTTTTCTAACCCTAGATAGGAAGTCCAGGCAGTGATGAGGGGTTTATACACATGAATACAAGAGAAGCCAAGTTAAACTCTTAGCCCTGCAGAGTTTTCCTCTCTACATATCACTCCTTAGGGAGCAAATTTCTCAGGTGAAAACCTAGAAGCAATATTCATTACAAAATACTGAATTTGGATACTGTCATGCCTTGCAAAGCTATAACCAGCAGACATAAGTAACAATTAGACCTGACTGCTTGCATGAATCAATAAGAAGAAACCAGACTCCTAAAGATGGGATGTTTTTTTCTCAGAATAGTATTATTCTTTTAAATGCCATATAGTTCAGAGCAATCCTCACAGGAGTATGGAGTCTTTGAATAGGGATTTAGCTTGCATTTGAAAATGTATATTTCTAAGCCAACAAAAGGTTGTTGCATCAATTATAAATAAATGTGGAAGAAACTGAAAGAATCACTTCTAGGAAAATTAAAATCAATATATGGATAACTAATACTGAGAAACAAAGGTCAAGCACATATCTCATTATGCTGTCTAAAGTAAATCTTTTGCAGTCTCCTTAGCCAAACAATCGAGGAAGTTGCTTGTATCTCCAGTGCTAGCTTGTTTTCCTATTTATTCCAGAAAGGGTATTTCAATTAATCAATTATCTACAATTCAAGATGCAAAGCATCAGAACAAGAAAACTAAGGTTTCTGTTACTTCTTCGCTCTCTTAGGCACAGACTCAGTAAGGTATTTAGACAACTCCGTCTAGTAGGATGTGATATCCTGAACATCTTTTCCAGTCTGAACCTTGGAATTCAGACATCAAGACCTAGCCTGCACAAGAGGAACAAACAGAACATTTCTGTGAATAAATTAGCAGATGTTGGCACCTTGAGGAAAACCAGCTTTGCATGGAATGAAAGTAACATGCATTAGATAACATAAAGAAAGATTCACTGTCTAATTCATAAGTCATTACAGAATTTCCAAATTAAAGCTGGAAGGGACCTTCTTAGATCACCTGGTCCAATCTCCTTTATAAGCAGGTTGCTCAGCAATGAAAACTCCACAGCCTCTCTTGGGTAACTTCCCAACCACCACAACAACAAGTACCTCCTTGTGTTCGGATGGAATTTCATGTGCTTCAACTTAAACACATTGTCTCTTGTCCTGTCACCAGGCTAAGCAGGACATCCTGCTGATAGCACCAGCTACAAAACGGGTCTTATTTCATATTTTCTTCTGAAAATGCAGAGACTTATTTGCCTTTATCAGGGGTTTCATTGTTTATACTAAATTAGAATTCAGGGCCCCATGTGATGCCAGTTCTTCCTTGGAGGCTATTATCAGACAATCTCTGAAAAGGACAACTGATCCAAAAAAATTTCAATTACCTAAAGCAGTATACCTTACAGAAAAGGAACACATACTGAAATAGTCAACAGAAACAGATGCAGGTAATATCAGTAACATTTCTTAGCTTCTCTGGCCAGGGGTGTGCAGGTTGTCACACATATAAATTAATGATCAGCTAGTATTTTCAACAAAGAGAAGGTTGGGTCCTGACCTAGAACAATCAGCAGCAGCAGTAGCAAATAAAGTACAGCTGGGGATGGATAAACCATTTGTCTTCATTGACTAAAATAAAGGGGATATAAGGTGTTTTTGCTAAGTAGCCAAGATACATGAAATAGGGAAGTTTCAGAAGACAAAGTGAAAATAAGAAACAAAATCAGGATATTAAATATGGAGAAATTTGGAGAAATTACTCCAGCATGATGGTGATGTTATATGTGATGCAAAAGAAACACCTAAGCAGGTACACTGGGTGGGGGAAGGCATTCAGGAAGTTACCGAAGTTAATCTGCAAGTGAAGACCTGGGTGAAAGTTTTGGTAGCACGGACTGGAAAACGTAGCCTGTTTCCCTGAAACACAGCAGAAAGACACCTCAGACAGATTTGGATAAAGCACCAAGTGTGAAGGACAAATGAAAAACAAGGTAAAGCCTGAAGGGAGGTTTTAGCGGGGTATTTTGTTAAACCTCTCTAGCCATGGAGAGTAAAACTTCCATTTAAGAAATTGTGCTGAGCACTGGATCTGGTCAGAAGCAACCTGGCTGTGCTAAAACCATGGGCAGAAAGTTTATCTCTAAACTGGGATTCCTTTTCATCAGAAGGAAAGAAAGCCTTTCTTGTGGAGGTCTTGTGTAGTCACACAGGTTTGCAGGAAGTCCTTTCAGTTGGGATTTCCTGTAGCTATCACCATTTTATGTAATAATTTTTTTCTGACCGCTATCATTCAAGAGCAATATTCTATGCATGCAATCCCAGGTAGCAAATTTTAGTGAGATAATCAGGGACTAGTAACAGTATATCCTTCATTCCTCTATTAGTTGGAGCCTGAATGAGCAGAGATTTCAAAAAGTCCTTCTTAAAATACTTGATTTTCATGGATACTTTATACCATGTTGTAGTGGTCAGTCTTTAGAGAGGAGAAATTTTTTTCCTATCCATATTCAATACTCTCCAGTATTGGCTTCTGTCACCCGTTATGGCTACTTAGGGTTTCCAAGCAAACCCTCTGAACAACACGTTTCAGGGATGTATTTGGCCATTTTACATCTTTAGCTGGTTTCCAGCAGATACCAATGTTATGTGGGTTAGACCCTTGTTTGCTCTACTGCGGAATTTACCAGAATGGGTCCACTGTGTTCTCACATAGATGAAAACTGAGCAACATCTAAAAGCCAAAATATGCCACTATGGTACAGGCAGCTGTTCTGAAACTACAGGTCACAATAATTTTCTTTTTTTTTTTTTAATCCCATTGATCACAGCTCCAATCTGTGCAACTCTGTATGGGATAGGCTATCCTCATTCTCAAAACTGATTTCATTGCCTCCACTACCATTTCTTGGATGATCATTGTTTAAAACTTCCATACAATTATCTATAAAATCACTAATAAATCCATGAAATGCAACAAAATTTCTTTTTTTTTCCCACCACCACACCATAAAAACATTGTGGTGTTCATTCTCATTTGCACTCAAAGGATCCACCAGTAAGTAATAGATAAAGCATGTAATAACCAAGGCCTTCTTTTAACAGTTCAATTCCTAAAAATTAAGCACTGGAAAGATAACAGCTTGTCCGTGTAGAAGCCAACCAACCTACTGTTCCTTGTGATAGATCTGTGTTGTCACCATCTTAATGCCTTAACTCAGTGGTAAAGGATTTGCTATAATTAATGTTTTTGGGGAAAAAATCGATTATTAATTTTATGCAAGTTCAAACTGTACTTGGATATGGAGATGGAAGCCTGGAATTTATTGCTTTTTGCAAAATAACCTATGGCTGAGAAGCAGAAAGCAGAGCAACCTTGTGTCCCCAAGTGACTTTAGTCTAATACACCAGCGCTGCCTCTGCTCTGACTCAAACCAAGAGCATGCAAACTGAGACGATATGAAACTCCTTCACATATGAAAATCTGCCAGCACAGGTAAATAAAAATATTGGACTGAATTTAGTCATGAAGAAAAATTACTCTGAAAGATGTTGAGGCAGATAATTAGGTGGTAATGAATGCAGAGCTGCACTTGAAATTCCACTCCAGCACACCGGGGGTGAGCATGCGGCGGGATGCAGAGCTGGGTCTCTGCGTTCCTGCCATGCATCACTGAGGTCATACACAGCATGGCCTCAAGTTGATTATTGCTGCTCTCCGAGGGGTTGTCAAAATATGTAAACTGTCAGCAGGAGACATGCTTTTAATAAAACTGCCTATTCTCCAGTGATATTTTTCAGTTATGAAAAGAACATCCTTTCACATAACATGTGCATGTGAGCAAGAGAGCATGTAAAACACTGCAGCAGCATTCCCAGAAAACAGCATTTTCATTACAAGTAGGCAAATTAGATGTTCATGTAGACTAACATGCTCCACGCTGTCTGTTACATGACAATGAGATAATTTATTGTGAACTAACAAATACACTGTATTTGTTATGTGGGCCTAATGTTTCATACTGATGGCCAGTCCCTCAATTTTTTCAATACATGTCTTAACTCATTGTTTTGGGTGAGAACATACAATCCCAATCCAGTATTTCTTGCGTGCATGTGTGAGAGATAATGGATGAGACTGCAACATCAATGTTTTAATGTATTCAATCAACACTCACTGTGCCACAGAACTCTGTAGATCCACTCACTTGACATCATCTCCTGTCTTTCTCGAGAAGAGGTGTAAATGGAGCCCAGCTGGTCTGCAATGCCTGTGAAAATAATCTCTGGAGACGTAAGGACAGAGCTGGTACAAGCATGTCTTGTATGGCCTATGTCCTATTTCAAAACCAACAAAGCATTTTTAACAAATCCAAATTTCAGATATTTCTCTGAGATTTAGAACTTCTACATTTCTCAGTGGCTTTAAGAATCACAGTCACTGCTCAAGGTAGAGGAGCGGGAACTAGAGAGAATTTATGGATACCCAGTGAGAAGGGGATGATGACTGCCTCATTTTAAGCAAAGATCAAGTACCACCTGCCCTCCATTTGCAGAGAAGGAATATAAATGCAGGTGATTGCATAGAAGAAATTGCAATCAGAGGTCTAAATGTTGTCACACCAGTTCTGAAGGGCTTTATGGGCATGGCAGAGGAAGCTAGAAGTTCTTTTTCCAAGTCTCTTGAATTGCAGCACTTCAGCTCCAGAGCCAGCCATGGGTTGTAGCAATTTGTGCATAGTCATTTCATCCTGGCTGCAGAGCAAAACCAGGATAGCAAATACACACTGACCTTTACCAATAAACAGCTTTTCGCCCTTTATGGTATGTCTTGTTAAAAGCATCTTCGAAACAGCTGAATACATGAGTTTTTTGTTACTGCTGTCTATTAATATGGCCTCTTTTCATGTTCTCCTACATCTCATGGTCACAGACTCAATACCAGTGTCAATGCTTCCTTAACTAACCTCCATTTTTTTATCCTCTGATAAACGATCTTATTTGAAAACAGGCTTTCCATTGCATTGATCAATGCTAGCTAGGGAAAAATAACAGTAGCTTTTTCAAGCAAGTGGAAAACATGACTGACTGCCCACTGCATCTTTCACAGATATGAGATAACTGAGATACTTGAACTTGCAGGTTTGGGTTTTTAGCAAAGTTTATCTAGGGTTTAATTTCAGGGTTTGTCTTCCATTAACTTGTTTTTCTTATTACTTTACTCTTCATCTGTGCATCACTCTGCTCTAAAGTATCCTCTACCTATCCTGCATTTGCTCGTTGCAGAGGTTAGTTTTCTTCCCTGCGTTGCTACAAATGCCATAGAACAAGCAAAACCCAATTTACTTTTTATTTACTATAAGATAGATTTAAAATCATGTAGAGAAATAAACTGACAGCAAGGGAAATTTTTATTTAAAGGGGAAAAGTTTCTCTAAAGTGGCATAAACAAATTAGGAAAAAAAAAAAAAAAAAGCGCCATATTTTTTCATGAGTCTTCTTCTTACTAAAAATAAACTCTTATAATCTCTGTTACCAAAGAGGACAAGAAGTGCATCTCTGCACTTCGGCATCAAGGATCAAAATAACTGTGGTGATGGGCAACCCTAAACTAATATTTGTCTTCATAAATAACTGTTTTGTATTGAAATTCATCATTTTCTAAAAATTGTAGGCTGTATTTGCTTTTTTTACTGTCCATCTCAATGTCTTGAGCAACTTTGTCAGAGTGCCTCAAGATCAGTAACTCATCACAGGCAGCCATAGATGAGTATTGGGCTTGATTCCTCAGATCATGGAAAAGTTTGTAAACATGGCAAAGAAAAGAAAAATCACATTATACTGTCACAACAGGAAATTCAAACATGGAAACACCCAGGAGCCAGGCAAGCACCCATAGCAATGGCTTCCTCTCTTTGCTCAGCTAGCTGACAGCAGGAAAAAAAGACTCAAGCTATCTTTCAGTGCTTTTCTTTACAGAGAAATATGAATGTTAATCAGGAGGCTGATAGACAAATCAATAGACAGTGTCTATCAAAACCCTAATTAGCACTCATAACCCAGTAATTCTCTTCGTAAGAGATACTGCTTACCACATTGTTTTGGGGATAAAGCAGCAAGGAAGGAGACTCAATACTTTCAATCTTTCAATCAGAGGGAGCTCTGATTAAACCTCTACCTTTCCTAACAGCTTTAGTCTCATCCTCTCTTTCTCGATGTTCTGACTGCAAACCCAACACAACTGTATTTCAGGGAACTGTTGATGCTTTAATATAAGTTTCATCCTGAAAAGGGTAATTCTTGGATTGGCAAAATCTAGCTTTGCTGTTTTTTGTCATTATTTCTGAACTGCTCAATATTGTGAGGTGCTCAGCTCTGAGATGCAGTCCTAAACTAACCCTCAAAAAATTAGTTGCCTCTCACAATGATGAAAGGTATAACCTCAGCTCATTCAAAAATGTTTTGTCTTTCATTCTGGTTTCTGATACAGATTTAGTGTGACATTTCTCAGCACAGTTTCACACCAAGTTTCCCCTGCCAGATTTAACTGAAACTACTGAAACATGCCAGAATATGGAGCTATCACCTACAGAAATAATGAGACTTTTTGTGCAGCCTTCTTTTACAAGCCCACACTGCTCCTAAGCACAAAACAGTGCACCATTTAAGGCTTCATGTACTTTGGAGAATTTCACCAGTGGCAGAGAATGTATTTGCTAGTCCCTTCATTCTTCATCGCTTTTCTTTCTGGCACATTGTGGTGTTTGGGGGCATCACTCTGACTGAAGAAGCTCTGCATTAAGCAGCCTGATTCCTAATGCTAAGGCACAAAATCTACCTTTTTTTTTTTTTTCCTTTTTCTTTTTTATCTTTTTTTTTTTTTTTTTTTTTTTTTTTCCCAAGAAAATGCCCCCTTAAGGGACTCCAAAATACCTGAACACTCATATATTTTCCTCTTACGGTAATGGGCACTCTGAGCTAGAGGCTATCCTTCTGTACATGCAATTCTTAAGCCAGAGAGGGAATCACCTCTAGGAACCTTCATTATGAACATGAAGTTCAAGTTTGGTGATTGACAGTGAGGCTGCCTTTACCCTGCAGGCAGTGGTTGCAGGTCACCACAGAGTTTGATGCTAACTTGCAACTTCAGGCACTAAAACCACCCAGGCTTCAGTAGCATAAAGCACAATACAAGCTCCAAAGTTCACAAATAATCTGGATAAATGATATTTTCTTCTGTCTTGGTGACAGAAGAAAAGATCATTACAGCTACTTGGCAATAGTAACCACTGCAGCAGGTTGAGAGGCGGCTCCACTGTGTGTCCAGAGGAGCATTCACACTGTTGCATCACAGTTTAGCCACACTAGATATCATATGAGCATGGTTTCTAGTACACCTATTTATTAAATCTCTATTTCCAGTCTTGCAGGGGAAAAAAAAAAAAAAAATTACAAGTGTTCCTAAAAAGCTTTTCTAAAATGGTCTGTTCACCTTTCAGTGGGACTCTTTTGCAAACCAGTGTCACTCTTCAATTAAAAGTTGTGTGATAACATATATCCTGCAGGAGATTGTTGAAGGTGATTCAATTCAATTGCAGTGTTTCTTAACTCTTACACATCTTTTTCATGTTTATGTTCTCAGCATAATTTGATGTGGCATTTTAAAACAGCTTACACAAAATTAGGAACAGAATTATAAATCTCAGAGGCACAATTATCTGACAAGCTGTATCTTCAACACAGTATCATGTTCAATTTCTCCAATTATATTTTATGGGAAAGAGATAGCACAAAGAAGATAGCTTCCTTTCATCATTGCCCCACATCCTTCTGAGAGGAAGACTCCACAAAGCTTTTTTTTATTGGGACCACATCACAATCTGAAGGTCACAAAATATAGCCTCAAGCCAATATACAGTCATAGAACCACTGAGGTTGGAAAAGACCTTTAGGATCATCAATTCAAACCATAAACTGCCAAGTATCCCAAGTCCAAAAATGCCAAACACTGCCAGCCAAGTTCACCCCTAAAACATGTCCCTGAGCTCCACCATCTTTAAAATATCTTTAAAATACTTTCAGGGATGGTGACTCCTCCACTTCCCTGGGCAGCCTGATCCAAAGAAGACAAGCCTTTCAATGATTTTTTTTTTTTTTTTCTGGTGTCTAATCTAAACCTGAGACTTATCTACTCCCACCTGGATTTAAGGAGATCTCTTTTCTGTGGATTTCATGCCTATCTTCATGCTCCAGCATATTCCTGACATGCTGCCGTGCTCCACTGGGCTCTTCTTGTTATCCAGTGGCCCATACACCTGAGTGCTCTCCATTCCCTTTTGCTGATTCACCAAGTTTCACCAGCCCAGGTTAAGAAGACAAATGTGATATATATTATTCATATTGCATTCTAATTTTAAGTCATATTACACTTTTAAATAAGGGCCATATTCTACACTCAGCAGGCTCTACCTAGTCCCAGTAGCCATAGGGCCGTACACAAGTGAAGACATCCTTTCCCTAACTATATTAAAACTCAAAAAGTCAGCCAAGTTAGGCCAGCCTTTAATTTATCTTCAGCTCATGAGCAATTACTCTCTTTTCTGAAAAGCTGCTCATTATAACAATATTCATACTCAGGTGAACTTTAGTAACAGTGCTATCTTCTGGTAAGTTAGGTACGCATGAAAAGGCAAACAGCACTTTTAAAATAATTTTTAAGTTAATCAGTTACATCTCACTGAAAGTATAATCTCAATGTCAGCAGTTGATAAAATCTGTAGTTCATTTAAAAACTTCATCTTTTCATGTACATTAATTACTGAAAAACAGGATGGAAAAATGTCTAAGAGTGCTTTGCTAATGATCTAGGACTATGGGGTTTTTTAATGTTTCAATCTCTAATTCTAAATTTGGCATAAAAATAGCATAGAGATGGGTTTAGACACATTTTTTCTAAAAAAAAAAAAAATATATTTTAAATTATTTAGTTCTAGTCAACTTCTCTGAATGCTGCTGTGGAAAGCAAACATGTTTCATCTAAACAATGGACTACCACATTTATATCTAATCCTGCTCTCGTCTGTGCTAACATAAATCAGGACAATAACTAAAGCCAATAGGATGACATGGGGTCAAACCAGTTTGAAGTCTGAATGAAGACCACACACCTTTCATCCCTTAGAAACACTCATACCATCTTGCTGTTGCTTCTCTTAACTAGGCTTTGCTTTCTGGTTTTTACATACCAAGCATAAGACCAGCACACAGACATTCATGGATTTAAATTAAAATGAAACAAAAGTAAATTACATGCTTCTCCCCAAGGTTAAGTCAGAGAATCTATAAAATTTCTGATGCTATTTCCTTTAAAGATATACAGGATTATTAAAAAACCCCACTTTTTAAGTAGTTTTCAAATTGAAATTGCTATTATATAGGCTCCTGATCTGGTTATTTTTCACTGCATGGTGACCCTAGAAAACTTTCTCAGCTTGACCAAGGAACCAGAGGAACAGATCCTTCAGCCTTGGACAGCAAAACAAGGTATCCACTGACTCAACACAAGGGGCACGATCTAAAAACTCACAGAATTTAGTGAATCAATGGTGATTTGGGCCTGGGGTGCGTAAAAAAAGAAAAGCGTGATTCCAGCAATAATTCCTCATCCAGAAAGGCAACAGAATCACAAAACATGGAAAGCAGCTCTTCATCCTGCACTCACTGACATCTAAGAAGTACTGGAAAAATATTGTCATTTGAGGTCCAAGGTAATACATTAATACTACACCATTAAATTTATTTCACATTTTAATATATGTTTTGATGCAATGGTATTTTCTTCCTTTTGTTTGTTTTGGTTTTTTTGCTACATACTTTGCCCTTTGATATATAAACTCAGGAGAAAAATCTTAAAGGAAAAAAATTCAGTTGTGGTACAATGTATTTCCCTGTATCATTCAAACTGTCACAGCTTTCTTTTTTTTCTTGATATGTTTTCTGAGGTTTTCTTAATTAGCTCTAGGCTTTGTTTCAAATTTTGTCCCCTTTTGTTTTAAATATCAGAGCTCATATCTTAGTCTGTTTGCAGCACACACACTTGGATGGGAGTTTATCATGCCCTTCAACTGCTCATAGTTCCTTTAAAACAGTAGCTTTGTCCTCTTCAGCTTGAGATAAGAATCCTTAAAATCAAAGGCTACTAGTTAGAAGAGCCTACATTTGAAGTGCCTTGAAGTCTTTTGGTTTTCCTTTCATTTCTGTGAGCCTCAGATCAGCCTGTACAGTCCCCTTTGTTCATTTATAAGCACAAAGAAAGATTCTCTTTTATTTATCAGAACCGTAGCCACTCAGGTAAAAAAGACTTTTTTTTTTTTTTTTTTTTATGAGGGATGTTATGGAGTTATTTAATGATCTTATAAGCTAAAAGCTCATTATGTGTCTCCTTTTAGACCCCTACTAAGGATCTGAGCAGGACTAGGCTTTGCACAGAGACCGAGTGGTTTAACTAAGCTGAACCCACGTCCGCAGAAGACTCAGACTCGTTCAGGCGTGTGGGCAGAGCGAAGCCAAGCACGAGCCTGAGGTGTCTTGCCAAAGCCAGCGGGGTAAATCGGGAGCCGGGCTTGGCCCCACGCGCCTGTGCAGGAATCTGAGCTGTCACCGCCACATGGAGCCAGGATTGACTTATTAAGGGTTTGACGAGGGGCACTTGGTATTCCACAGGGAAGGTGGCCTTCGCCTGTGTGCTGGAAATGAAGGAGTTACGGCGTTTCTATGGGTCCTGTGAGCCTTTTATTTCATTCAGCTCTCTGCTGCTGCACAGCATGAACTGACTGAGCCCCAGAAGAGGTTAACGAGCACAACAGCCATCATTTGTGAGGAGTGGGAAAGAGCCATGTGCTGCACCCGCTTCTTTTCAAGGCTCCTGATTTTTTTTTTGTCTTCACACTGGCACAAGGGCAAGCACCCAGCATAGCTTGTCTTTGGGAGCTTGGCAGCATTCTCCTCTCCTGGCAAACCTGATGAAGCCAAATAAAGTAATCTGTGCATTGTCTCTTCCTTCGCTTGGATGACTTTTTAGTTGAAGAAAAAAGGAACAGAGGGGCTATAAGTCTTTTAGATTGAGGGCCCTGTTACTACTCATACCGCAAGCATCTTGCTTGGGACAAGCTAACTGAAATTATTTTCTGAAATCGCAGTTATTAAGTAGAAATTATTTTTTGAGACAGTTCTCCCTCCACCATCCTCCTCCCGTCTTTTCTGAAGCCATCATTGCATAGATTTATTCTATTCAGCCCTCACATTAGCAGATGTGAATGAGGGAATCTGACTGAGCCTGTCAAGGCAAAGAAAGCCATGAAAGAAGAGAGAGAAGAAACATTACACAACTATAATGGCAGCCACAATGGAAATATGCTGGCGTGAAAGCAATTAATGCAATTGGTGCTCTAAGTTCATGGCTTACTCTAAAACCAAGCAGCCCCTGGAAGCACGAAGCTCATCACAATGTAGGGGACAAACCCCAAGCTGCTGAGGAAAGCACAAGTAAAAAGGCTTTGCTGTGCATGCAAAGCTGCTCTGGGAAAGGGTTTTAGCATGGAAATTCTCTGCCATGAGCTGCTGCTCCATGCTGGAGCCCCACTCGAGGACCAGAAGGCAGCCAGGGTATCACACTTCAAGGCTTTGCTTTGCTGATGTGCATGAATCCTTACAACCACACCATCGGGGTGGCGAGAGCCAAGCTGGGCAGCCTTCCTTCCCTCTGCCTTCCTCTTCTCAATGGAACAAAAAGCCAAAATCCTGAAAAGGTTTGCAAATCAATAGCCATAAGGAGGGAAAGAAGGGGAAGTCCAGCTGGAACATTTTCTTTTGATAATTTTGAGTGTGCCCAAGCAGAAAAATTTCATCTAGAAAATGTTGAAATACGCAGTTTCAAGAACTTGTTCTCTCCTGAAAACAATCTTTGCTGTAACTAGGTATGATCTTACAAGAAAGAAGAACATTCTCTGGAGGTGTCTAACTAGCTCTGTCACACGTACACCCATCTACAGTGGACCCCAGGTGTCCCTCACAGCATGTTTGAGTCACTCAGGACTAGTGGTGCACGACAGCTTTGGCACTGCAGAAGCGTCACTTTCCCACAGCTCACCCACTAATGACTTGTGGTAGCTGAAGCAATCTCTAGACCCAAAAAGTGAAGTGTTACTGAGCATGCAACAGCTTACTACCTTACATGACAGCAGATCTGAAAGAGGATTAAAAGCCATGGACTAATTTGCATATTTTTATCTTCCAGGATTAATACAAACAGGACAAAGGAAGACAAGGGAAAGAAGTTTCCTCTCTGAGGTGTTACAGTGTAAGAAGAGGTATGAAGAGAGATCCTCTGCTGGTTTCAGTGGTCAGACACACGATCATCTAAATCACTCCCCGTCTCCTGGACCTGGAGGGCGGTGATTAGGCATGTGGGGAAGGAGTTGTTAAGGCTCCCTCTGAGCCTCCCTCTGTGTAGGAGAAGATTTTTCCTATACATCTCCTCCATTTCCAGCAGCACCCTGAGAGGACAATGATTTTTATCCTTTCAGGCAAGTTCATTTAGTGTCTTTTGTACAGCCTCAAATTTAAGGACTTCCTTCAACCCGCTGCATAGTAGCAGCAGCACTGTGACTCAATTGTCGTTAGATCTCCCCTCTGGTAGGGACATATGTATAATTTCTCCAGAGGAACGAACATAACTTGTCCCTGCTCCCTTCCCTCAGATCAGGATTTATATTCAAAACAATACATTAAAAAATCTTCTATTTTCTTTTTCCACTATTTACAAAGAAACTCTTTTTATTTCCTAGCATTATATTTGCATATATTATGCAATAGGTTTCTAGTTGTCTCCACAAGTTGTTCCATCTCATTTGCATCTTGTTTCCCTTTAATGTAGTCATAAAAGAACGGTATATAATTGTTTTTCTATTTATAACATCTCCTTCTAGAGATAAAAATTATCTCTCAAAATGCAAAGGAGATTCATCAGTGCATTTTTCCTTCTTCCCTCCCTTTCTTTTTAGAATCACCTTTTTCCTTTGTAGTTATAAATTTGGCTTCTTTTCTTCACTTTTGTGAATTCTAGGGGAGCTATCAGTCACTTATGTAGGTCACAAACTTGTTACACATTATGGTGATAAATCCTGTCTGGAGGCAGTCACTGTAGAGTAAAACAGGGCCCTGCCCCACAATAACACAACAATACATTCAGGTGGACCTGCAGTGTTTCATTTCACCTGAAAATACTGAAATCCTCCCTTTTATTTCCCAGGGCACATGCACGTTTCCTTTGAACTCTGTGGGATCCCCAGTGCTCCAGGTCTGTCACTGTCAGAGCATGGGGTAGGTGGATCTTGGGGTACTTGGCTGTGTTGACATTCCAAGTCTGGCCCAAGAAAAATCAGTGAACCAGAGGGAAAGGGAGGGTGGAAGCAGGAGGCAGTAGGTGACACAGAAAGTCTGGCCACGAAGAAAAAAGGCTGAACAATAGTTTTACTGTTATAGAAAATAAATGAGTTTAGAGTCAGTGCAAACATACAGCGCTATCAACAAACTCGTTAGGAGAAGGTTTGCTGAGGGCCAAAAAATAAATCGGGTATCAAGTGTCACACACCAACATTCCTGTCAGAATGTGAGCCTCAGGCTTTGTACATCATGGAATTAGCTCACATCTCAAGTTTTAATTTCAAAAGGACAAAATTCTACATACATTATCCAGTTACCTTATTGCTCCACATCATAGGCAGTCCCTAAGGCAGTACTTGAGCTATACAAAAGAGCATATTTTCTTTGCTTCTTTCTGTTCAAAATAGAGTAGACAACATAAACAAGATGTTATAAGCCTACTATGCTAATTGGATTATTATTAGAATGCACAACTTCTAACTATTTGACCAAAAAAAAAAAAAAAAAAAAAAAAAAAAAAAAAAAAAAAAGAAGCAGGGGAAATGAGGAGAGCAGCAGCAAGCAGCAGTGTTTGCCAGCTCCCCATTATGACAGGGTGTAAATAGAGGTTAGGCTCATGCCTCCGTCTGCGAGGGGGTCACATCAAACCGCTTTCACCCCACAGGCAAGGTGAAAACAAGACCACACAGACAAAGAGGAATTGAGCTTCAGCTGGCATGACTGGAACCAATGCCAGTCAAAGAGTTCATTGAACAGTTCAATCATTTATCTTGACAGGATATGATTCTTTTCAGGCTCCTTCTAGCACTCAAGCACAGCCAGCTCCTTAAAACCTGACACAGGATTTAATAGTTCTAATGATCCAAATGAATATTTAGTCTAGAAAATTAACTTTTGATAACAGTGGCTGATATACCCTCTTATGGTATACTGTGTTTATCAAATGTTACGGTAATTTATCACTGGGGAAAACAGAATGTTAGCTTTTATGGACAGACTCCAGCACTTCTTTCTAAATGAAAGTTTAGAGAGGGATTTACAGTGGTGCATGCCACACAGGTTGCCAGAGGATGAATTTCATGTCCTTGAAAGCAGAACACATACCTCTGTCACTTGAGAGGAAGTAACAGTGCTGCTGGACCTCCCATTCAGCAGGGTCTAAACCATGTTTTATGCATTCTTCCTGCTTAGTCTGACTTCCAAAGCAGAAACTCTCAGAGAGTTTTCACATTCTCATGATGCATAATTAACATGTTTTGTTATCTCCACACAAAACTATTGGAAAACCATTATTTTAATAAGGAAGTTTTAGCCAAGACTGAAATTAGACAGTAGCACATCCCAGTTTTCCTGTAGCTATGGTCTGAGGCTGGTCTGATGGACCATACAGGGTTAAAAGCATATAAATTTGCAACAGGATTTCTTCCTAAATCCACCCCAAGCTGCATCACACCACTGTGCATCTTTCTGTATTTTACTGTTGATTTTGAGGGCAATGGACACAATATTAATTGTTGTTGGGGTCCTACCTATGACACATTTAGGCCAACTGACTAGAGTGAGCAACCTACTCCCCCTTTTTAAATTGCTCCTTTTCTTACAACAAGCTGACCCTTTTCTAACTCTTCTTGAATGGATTTCAGAAATATCTCCTTAGGTCACAAATCAATTTTTCTTTCATTGTTCTGAAAATATTTCAATTGCATGCAGGGGTGATTTCTCTACTCTGCTGCCACAGAAACACATTTTGGGGCTGCAATGAATAGAGTACCTCATGAATTCAGCATTGGCATCATTAGTATCTCTCTGATAACAACCCAGAATCAGGTGATTTAAGTGAAAAAAATCATCTTGCCCAGTCAGAATTCAGACACACACCTCAGCCAAAATTTACAAAAAGGCTAAAACCTCAAAGTGCAGCTTGGGCAGAAGTTACAGGCCAGTCCTCACAATCCAGCCCAAACCCTCCAGCACAGCGCAAAGTCCCACTTATAACTCAGTAGTTACACGTACAACTGTAGCCTCTGCTTTTAAACGATACCTAAAAATCTTCCCTCTGTGCCTAGAGAATGCAGCTCACTCCAGCAGATTGTTACCCAGACAAATTGCCTCAGCTATAAAAATACACAATGTTTTTCTCCTCTGAAATTATTAATAATACTGTTTTCCTCCTAGATTACTGCCTTTATTGTAGGGGTACTACCTAGTACTTTTGATACTAGTTACCTCTTGGCTTTGTTTAAACAGACTTAACCTTATTAATCTCTTGCATAAAGCCAGATTTTCCAAGAGCTACATTTTAGCATTACGACATTTTTGTTATTTCATTGTGGCAATTATTTTCTATTATCAATAAAAGTTAAACCTATGTTATTTTCTATGTGTTAGCGCCAGAATTCATAATTGCCAATGCTCATGTTAGAAGCAGGCAAAATATTTGGATTGATCATTTTAGACCAACAACATCAATATAGAAGTTTTCATGAGAAAACTTAATTATGCCTTATATTCCTAAAAGAAAAAAATATTTTACTAAAAAGATTCTCTTTCCCATAAATTTTACATGGGATTTGGGTGAAGTGCTTTACATACGTTCAAGCACTTTCTATGCATTGATGTAGCAAAGAGAAAAAAAAAACAAATCCCTTTGGAAGTCAGGAATAACCAGAATGAGAGAGATTTCTTTTGTGAAGGGTTCTCCATGACTAAGAGTCTAAGAGACAAAACGTCTTGGAGCACCAATCACATGGAGGCAATCACAGAAAAGCAATCTAGAGTGCTTGCTGGCAAATAATAATTTAGGAAATAGAAAATAAAATATACCCTACCTGGTATCATAAAACTGTAGCTTCACCAGGGGATTTTCATGGTGTTATTAAGTTTGAGAGACAAGCTCAAGTGGTTTAAATAATTGAAAGGAGAAAATACAACTTCCACAACATCATATCTCAAAATACACTTCTTTGTATCGAATATATAGGGCAGCCTCACTCCAAATACGTTTGAGATTTTCTATTTCATGTTCTGCAGATGATGTTTGCAGCTCTGTGCAGGTATCTAATTTCCAACCAAAGACAATACACTTGGGGCAGCATGAGGTTATAATAACAAGGCAGTCAGAAAACAAGTTACTCAAAGACTGTTGAGAATAATCCCATAATTCTATCTATTGTGCCACCTCTGTTTTCAAAGGATAGAGCAAGACACTTCTCACTGCACAGTTTTCACGAAACCAGCATTATATAGTTTAGATACTCTTACCTAATTTGTAACAAAAATAATAAATATTTCACTTTACAATATCGCTGCTATACTTCTGCATGAGTCCCAAATGACCAAACTATTCTCATTTCTCTGCCTCAAATAGTAAGAGAAAGTGGGGGTATATGTCTACACTGACACCTTGCTTTTGGATATAGAAATTATAGATGAAATATGAAAATCTTTATGGCAATTTGATAGTACAGTGGAGCACCTGGGTCAAGAAACTGAGACAATAGATTTTTCTTATGCAGTACTTGCAAGAATAAAAGTATATGAGTAAATTTTTGTGAATTCTTTGACAAACTGCTCTTCCAAGGAGTAGTTCCCCAACTCCATCAGAGCTATGGCCTTGTATATGACCCAGCCATTCAGAATCCCCAGCAAAATAGTCCTTTATAAAAGCCTCTGAAAGGAACCAAGTGGTTATGGAGAGAAGCTCCTCAAATGGTTTATCAGCTACCTGAAATATGGGAAATGAAGGAAAGATGATTTTCACACTAGAGGGAAAATATTGGCCAGGAAGTGAGATGCATTACTACGAAATCACAGGTGAAAATGGAGTTGTTAATGAGGCAACAAAATATAACATGATAAGAGTATGTTTGGAGAGGTTGATTGTAAGGCTAAATGACTGGATGGATGCAAGAGCACTTCACAAGAATCCAGGGGGATGAGTAGCAGATGAAATGCTGCATTAATCCACACGTGCATGGAAAAAATAACCATTACCCAAGAACAGTCTTCAAACCAGTATTCACAGTCCATAAATAAAATATGGCCCCCGTGTGCCTCCCCCTCTGTGCTATCAGCTCCATTTTTAAGAGTAGACAGAAAAGCATCCACAATGTCAAGGTTTTTAAGGTGAATTGAGAATGAAGAAGAAAATATACTGTTATAGACCAAGAGAAATATATGAGGCACAAGCATATCTTGACTGCTGTAGGAAGCTTAGATCTTTCCATTTCCAAAGAATACAGAGATGAACCAGAAGAGGTTTTAGCTCAGGGAAAGGCAAAACTCAGGTCAGAGATCCTGGGAGACTCCTGTATGAGGGGAAATTGCATCAGCTATTGCACTTGTACCAAGAAAAAAACTAACAGGGGCAGAGTTTGGAGAGATACAATTTCCCAAAGTCATAGAGTATTAGCTATTTCTCACACCCCAGCATCTGACAAAAAGGTTTGAAATAAAAGAGAGAAGCTTTTTTACATACAGTGCAACTACACTGTGGAAGTCACTGCCATGGAGGCAAAAGAAAGAATATAAACCAGATTTAAATAGCTTGTTAGAGGTCAAATCCTGAAAAAGTACTTGAAAAACATTCTTCTGCATTTGATCTGTTTCTTATACTCTTTTGCTCAACCTCCAGTATTGAGCACTCTAGAGAGGAGAGCATCAAATGGAGCATCAAATGAGCTTTTGATTTTACATGGCGTGTTGCTGTATTCTTGCACTCCAACAAATTTCAAGGGTTAAATTCAGAATAATGTGTTCACTCAGGAGTTTTGCCAAGAACACAAATTTAGGCATTTTGCCTCTTAAGAACTGTGAAAGGAATTAGTTAAATCCAACTTTGTAATGGACACAGTGTTTAAAAGCTTCGCTGCCACCCCCAGTGCTGTCATCCTTGGAGGCAAGACTGTCACCAGCACTGTCTCTTTTCACCCTAGACTTTGGTCTTGAGGTATTAACACTGAGTGAAGAATTCACCCTCACCCTTCTACCATATCTTCTCTTGCTACTTATCAGCAGCTCAGGAAACTTTGCTCAATAATAGCATTCATGTTTTAATGTGATCAATCCGTCATTTGGAAGCCTACATTTCATTGATCCTGAATTATTGCACCCTAAAGCAATCTATGGCTGCTCTACTATTATAATTTTGCAGAAACTGCATCTAAAACAGCTCAGATGCTGAAAATATCTAAAGGCAAATCATATACAGGTAACATGAAAAATTGTTAATATACATCACTGAGTGGTAAGGGTTTCCGGAAAGAATCAGCTTCTAGAACCATATTCAGATGCTATTTAACTCACCTAAATAATTATTACTGTATTTTCAAAGGAGATCAGCACTCAGTCTGTTGAAATCTTTTGAAAACCCAATCATAATAGTCACAATGAGAACCTGAGTTCTCTTGCAAAACTAGTCAACAGCTGAGAGTGCCAAGCCAGTGAGAGCTGGATCTCAGACAGAAAACTTGCTTCGTAACACCTCTTGAAATACTCAGCAGTGGTTGATGGGAACAGATGAGTATCTACTCTGCCCTCTGATTGCAGCCTCCATCAGATAAACAACAAGTTGTGATTTTCTGTTATACTGATTTCCCAACAAAAAAAAAAGACTGGATTCCAAAAGACCTTTTATGAAGGAAGGTATTGACTCAAGGAATAAATTTGATTTCCCCTCAGAACACTAGCTCCATGCACTGCAGTTCTCGGGACATCCAGAGTCTCGGGACATCCAGTGGCTGACTGCTTCCTGACTTGTGGATTCACTAGTAAGTAAGAGGGAAATCTGTGTCTTAAAAAATATGATTCTATAGATGTTTGCCTGCTGGGACTTGGAAAGGGGTTATCTGGGGTCATCCTACACCCAGCCCTCAGTAGCCACACCAAATCTGCCGCTCTTGATGCTGTCAGGTTTCTAGTTCCTCGGAGTCCTTATACCCACCCACACCGTGTGTTTTAAGTGTCTAAGACTGTTTTAGCAGCCTCCTGGTACCCCCTGTAGCTGCCAGATGCTACTCCAGGAAGTCACAGCTCACTAGTACCAAAGGCATTCTAAAGTAGCACTAGATGCCAGTGTTTAGGCACTTGAGTTGCTCCTAAACAAAGTTTGAAATAAGCTATTACATCTTTGAGGCATCCAGTGTGCCAGGCAAATGGTATATCCAGCAACTGACACAAAAAAGTGAACATTAATGTTTTTCCTTCAGTAAAATTTTTTCAAACCAAAAATTATTCCAAACGCTTTCTACAAGAATAAAGAGTTCACTTCTTACACATTCGAGTTAAATGCTGCATCGGAAGTCTGTGAAACAATTTTCTGCCTTGTTCTTCTCAACCACAAACTTCTAAAATGTGAAGACTTACCTACCTCCAATTGTGCAATAAGAAAAAGAGAAGTTGCATTAGCAGAAATGACTGAAAGCTTTTTCAGCTCTTCTTTACAAGGAAACTATTTTCTTTTGTCTTTTTTTAGAGGCAATTCTTTCAAAAATCTCTTACTGCAGAATTACAATAAGAAAAGAAGAAGAATTTCCAATTTATGATTTCTACACACATCATAATTCCTCTAATCATTTTCTCTCTTTAGTTTTCTACCTACTTCACACAGACAAGTATCACTTCCTAACTTTCTAATATCTGCCATTTTCGTTCTCCAGATCCTTCCAAATTTTTCTATATTTTTCAAGGAAACTAGAGTCAGAAGAAGAATTAAGAGAACCTCTGTCATTAAAATATTCAGGCCATATTTTTAATGATTTGTTTGGTTTTCTTCTAGGAAGTAGAGGTTGCTTCCCCCCAGGAGATCAATAATGTAATTTCCCCAAATGATTCCTGAAGTTTTTATATAACTTCACAACTGTGGGTCAAATTTGAAGAAGAAGAAAAATAAAATAAAATTTAAAAAAAAAAAAAAAAACAAACAAACAACACCAAAAAAACCCCACAACCAAACAAATAACCAATAACATGAAATTTAAATTGCTTTGTCCTACAGAGTCATTCCTTATCCCTAAAAACCTGTGGGCAGCCAGACAGCGTTTGTCATGTATGAACACTTACAGGGACTTTGGGGTTCTGGTTGGTTCAGTGTCATTGATGGTGATGATGGGCAAAAAGAGGATGCTAAAAATTTGTGAATGTGAAATAATATGTCTTTTCACTGCTTTAACATAGCTCATGTTAATTGATATTAAAATACACTCTGCATACACAGAAAGAGAGACAGTGCTGGATGAGTCTTGGAAGAGTATCTGACAGGAGCAGGAAGAGACGCATTTGCAAATATCAGTTTTGGCACTGGGCCCAAAGATGTAAATTATCCCTCCTTAGTGTTTCACATCATCAGTCTTGTTTCTGTAGCTAATAACCTGGGTGGATTTGAAATAATTGTATTCAATATTTATTTACAGGTGGGTTTGGATTTTTCTCCCTTTTTTTTTTTTTTTTTTTTTTTTTTTTTTTAGTATTTTAGTTGATAACATTTTCAAAAACTTTTTTAAAAAACCCAAACAAACAAGAACCACAAAAAAAGTCAGCAAAAAAATCCCTCAATATTTCTACTTTTAAAATTTGAAAACAAGATAAGCACTCAAAACCTAGAAAGTTTCTATTTTATAACCCCTCGTTAGCTACTTTTTACCTTTCTCCAGGGGACTACTTCGTGATAGTGACTAACTGCTGAAGTGAATAACAGCCTTGGAGAAGACATTTAATTCTGATTGTTCTGCTTGTTCATAGCTCTAAATACTTGACTTCTCCACCAAAACATTCAAAACTGTAGCTCTTTTGTTTTACATTAAACATATCTAAAACTTACCTGTTTGTAAGTGAAGACTTTGCACAGTTCCACCTGTAAAGAACCTTGCTACACATAGGTGAGCCTTTGAAGAGGTTTTTCTGCATGTGTGCTCAGCCTAATCTCATTACCAGCAACACTGGCTTTACATTTTTCTGTTTATTTAGACTTTCTGGTGCATATAAAACAAAATAGAGTCTTTTTACCATAGCTTTTGTATAACTGGAAAGAACCCTTGTATGTTTACTTCATCACCATTTTATACATACATATAGATATAGATATAGATATAGATATAGATATAGATATAGATATAGATATAGATATAGTAATGAAGTTTAGTCTTCAACACAGAAGACACAAAGCAGAATCTTTTGGATGAATCTTCAGCAGGTGCTCCCATGTATTTGAAGTCACTCAAATATCTAACTCATAGTATATATACAACTTTGTGGGAGTCAGGGGAAAGTGAAGAGTTCCCTGGATGCTCATTTTCTGAGGTGCAGCATATGCTTTTTCAGGTAACTGACTATGTCTTCTCCCTTCTACCTCACGTACTTTGTACTCTTAGCAACAGGTGACTGCTTCCAAACAGATAGATAGATAGATAGAGATATCTATAAAACATGCATCATTTTAACATTGCCATAATTGCATTTCTATATCTTGATTATACACTTATATTTATTTTGTAGATTTATTATATGCTTTATGCTAATTTTATATTTATTTTATGCCTTTTAATATTTAGTGGGGGGTTTTTTGCCTTTTACTTTTTAAATATATTTTCAGAGTAACATCTACGCTTCACATATTTCTTTTTATATTTTTATCTTATGGATTTATTTCCGATCTGCTTGTCACCCAGGGCAGATTTTTAATGCCCGTTTCTTTTCTGTGTTCCTTTATCCCGCCTCGCTCGCAGGGGCTGCTTCCCGCGGCTCCGGGGGCTTCGGGGCCGTGGCTTGGGCTCTGCTGCCCTCCGGTGGCCCCGCGGGACGGCCCCGCGCGGCGGCGGAATGAGCGCGCCCGCGCGGCGGCGGAACGAGCGCGCCCGCGCGGCGGCGGAACGAGCGCGCCCGCGCGGCGGCGGAACGAGCGCGCCCGCGCGGCGGCGGAACGAGCGCGCCCGCGCGGCGGCGGAACGAGCGCGCCCGCGCGGCGGCGGAACGAGCGCGCCCGCGCGGCGGCGGAACGAGCGCGCCCGCGCGGCGGCGGAACGAGCGCGCCCGCGCGGCGGCGGAACGAGCGCGCCCGCGCGGCGGCGGAACGAGCGCGCCCGCGCGGCGGCGGAACGAGCGCGCCCGCGCGGCGGCGGAACGAGCGCGCCCGCGCGGCGGCGGAACGAGCGCGCCCGCGCGGCGGCGGAACGAGCGCGCCCGCGCGGCGGCGGAACGAGCGCGCCCGCGCGGCGGCGGAACGAGCGCGCCCGCGCGGCGGCGGAACGAGCGCGCCCGCGCGGCGGCGGAACGAGCGCGCCCGCGCGGCGGCGGAACGAGCGCGCCCGCGCGGCGGCGGAACGAGCGCGCCCGCGCGGCGGCGGAACGAGCGCGCCCGCGCGGCGGCGGAACGAGCGCGCCCGCGCGGCGGCGGAACGAGCGCGCCCGCGCGGCGGCGAAACGAGCGCGCCCGCGCGGCGGCGGAACGAGCGCGCCCGCGCGGCGGCGCCTTCCCGCCGGGACCATTCATGGTCCTGTGCACGGAACTGAAGAGGGACGGAGGATGCTGGTGGAGAAACTGAGTTGTGTGTTCCAGCACTAACTTGCGCTGAAGCCATTCCCTCCTCGGGGGTCGCCTTTGGAGGCACGGACACACTGACACGTGGTGAAAGCCGCACGAACTATTGAGAGGCAGAAAGGAGAGAAGACACGGCCAAGGCAGAAGGGAGAGCGGCTTGTCCACATCTTTAAATAATGGAGCCAAAAAGAGAGCCTGAGCTTCCTTCTCTCGAGTCCAGCTCTGTTTCCTAGGGCAGAGTTCAGAAGCTCTGCTGGCCTGCAGCCCCCTAACACGTCCCAGGAACACCACACTTGGCTCTTCCCAGCAGAGACAGATGTCCCCATGGTCAGCCTTGGCTTAGGGATTCCCATCCTGCATTCCCACACTGAGTTACCCAACCAGCACAGCACATCACACAGCCCTGTAACTTGATGTAAACCGTGGCAAGTTTACACATCATGAGGAGGAAGACAACGAAAAATAACATTGTGTTATTGGTCTATTTGTGAGAATTGTGCTGCATTGTTTTCTGCATGATTTTCTTTCTCAATCAGATTTGGGGATGGCTTTTCCTAGACAAGATAATTGGCTTAAATCAATCCACTATAGCCACAAATACGCAAATTTGGATAATGCTATAAAGCTGCATTTAAAAGGAAGAAAGAAGAAGAAGAAGAAAAAAAAAAAAAAACGCAAAACTGAGCAAGGGTTGATTGTTTAAAGCTCCATATCACTGTCTGCAATTCATTTCCATTTGTAGTGAATTATTAACTATATTAATCTAAGTCTGACTAGACAAAACAGAAATATTACTCTGAAAGCATAAAAATTCTACACAGGCCAAAATTACAGCAAGCCCGCTGCACTATCTAGAGCGAGGAAGGAAGCCATCAGGTAATAACACTGGGGTAACAACACAGCGTCTGCTCCTGTCCTCAGCTCCACAAAATCCCTTAACTTATAGTGCCTGCATTTCCCAAACATCCCCAGCCCTACCACAGCTACCTGCTAAGATCTGAAATGTATGTGCCATTCTCAGTCCTACTTCTCTACCATAGGGTTAGAAAAATCAGTGTAACATTTACAGCACCAGAAATCCATGCCGTACATCCCTCTACCAATCCCAAATCCTGGAATCTCAGGATTTCCTAGGGTTTTCCTAGTATTTTTGCTTTACATACTGCCAACTTAGCAGAACTGCAGTAGAAGACACATACAAAAAAAAAACCCCACCACCCCTCCTGCATTTGTATAAACTGCATTTTAGGTTTGCTTGAGGAATGTCATAAAGATCCATTTGAGCCAGCTTTGAAAGCCCATTATTGGTTCCCAGCTTCTAATATCCTTTAATCACAACCTAAAGCTGAAGCTCCTTACATGCTGGCGCTACACAGCCAGATGTTATCTCAAACCATTTTGGTGTATTTTCCCAGCAGATTATAATTGCAATTAATTTTATTTCAAATCTCTGCAAGGAATACATGCTATATTTAAACACAAGATTTAATGGTTCTGAAGTGTGTTATACCACCAGGAAGAGCCAGAGTGATCAAAGAAAGTCTAGATATTGTACTAGGACAGTACCTCCTCCATTTATCACACCATTAGCTGGCAGCAGCATGGGATCAGAGTCTGTGTATCGTCCATCAAGAATGACAAGGCAGTGGATGGAAAGTAGAGACAGGGACACAAAGATGGCTTTGATAGTCCTGCAAGCCACATGCACTTCCAGGTTACTAGAGTTCTTTCCCCTGCCCCATGGCATGAAACCCTGTAGATTCATCCCCTTGTACATCTGCCTCACAGCTGTACACGGAGAACATTTCCAAGAAACTGGGGACTTACCAGTAAGTCCTGTACCCTACGGAACCCACACAACCTGGGGCTTTACCCATTCCTTGAGGGTGACTTCCACCTTTTTAAGCAACATGCAATTATAAATAACAGGAAAGGGTAGCAGAGGTACCTGTGAGCAGCCCCTGATTTGGCGGTCATTCAGTTTTAGAGCGTGATACTGATTCTAAACTCAGCCTTACAGCTCCCCAGGCCAATACCACCCTGAAAATTTGTGGTAAATATCATTGTTGAAGTTAGCACCACCACACACACCACTCTCCTCATGGCTCCCTGGCAAAGCCCTCTCACCACGGCTTCAGCTAGAATGCCTTTTGTTTACAATTTCACCAGCTGAAAGACTCTTTTGAGAACACAAAAACAAAAAAAAAAAAAAAAAAAAGGGAAAGAAAGAAAGCTGAAGAGGCCACTATGAGGATCTAATCTATGGCTAAGACCACCCCTTGCCTGGCAGTCTGCATTGCCATCAGCTGTATGCATCGTGAGCGCATTGGGGTTTAGATCAGCTGTCTGTGCCTTCTCCCTCATTAACATGGATAAAAGCGGTGGCCTCTGCCGGGTGCGCGGCATTCCTCAGCATACCAGCTGCAGCTCCATCTTAATGCATCCTCTGGGCTTGGAGAATTAATTAGTTCTGATAGTCACCATGTTTCAAAATGATGGCTGTCATAACCCCACAGATAAAATTACACACGCCTGGCACTTTCCACATTGCCCATTCAGGCTCTCCATAGGCCACCGTTGGCTTCCTCAGATGTATGGCACTGGAAAGACTTAACTTGCCAAACCCTTTTTTTAAATATCTCTTTGTTATGTTCCAATTAAGTCTGTGTTAATCAAAGGCAGTATTTCCCAAATATTCCCCCTCCTTTCCCCAAGCTGCCTCCTAGGCAACTTGATGGTTTGTACCCCCCTTCCTCCCACCTACAATTAGCATTCAGACATTTCTCTTGGCTGAGCCAAAGCCTCCCTCCCCCTAGGAAGCCTTCTTCCTATGAACATATTTTATATTTCCCTACCCCTCTGCAAGGTGCTTTAGCCAGTTTCCAAACAAAGAGCAAAGTGACTTCCCTCAGACATGTGGAGCCTCCAACTGTATTCAAAATCCCTGTGACAGTTTTCCTGCTGTGACTGGCTCTAAAACAGAAGCCACATACAGTAAAAAAAACAAAAAAACAATAATTCATTGATTTTCTTCGGCTTACTTTCAAATTACCGAGTAAGAATTTCAAATTTAGCTCAATACTGCCCTCACCCTTGATGCTCTCTTAAGATCTCACTAAATAGTCTGCACCCCCTGGGAGAGGAGCTGAGCTGCAAGTAAGGGTAAAACATACCAGGAAAGCAGTACCAGCTTTTACCATGCAGAGCTCACAAATGTTCAAGCTGCTATGAGTGCTTTCTTCCAAAGCAGTCTTGTGTCTTTCTTTTTTTTTTTTCTCTGAAATGGTGCTTTGTGAAATTGTGAATGATTGTGAAATGGGTGAGCTTTGTATGAATCTCCGAGACCTCGTCATGTGAAGTTCAGTCACCTTTGGTTGCTGGTTGAGAGTGCTTCACGTTCTGAAAGTTAAGGGGAACAATGCAATGTGACCAATATTCAACTAAAAAATTTTAAAATGCAGGAAATTGTGTGGTCATCAAAACCATGTAGAGCAAAGCGGGTGCTGCAATCCTCATGCCCCTGTCTCTGCTGATTTTGATTTACTTTTGAACTGACCTCATGAACTGGGTCTGAGAAAGAGCAACTACCTCATTGTGACGCTGAAATAATCACAAGCATTGTTTTCAAAAACATCAACATAAATGAGCCATCACGTTTTCTCTGGTTGGTTGGCATTCACAGCACAGAAATAGAAGCAGTAACTTGAGGAGAGGCAGTAGGTGGATAGTTAGACAGTAAGAAAGTAAAAAGGCAACTAGTTCACAATTACCTACAGCAGGAGCATCCAGTCCAGGAATGCAGAGCAGAGTAAAACTGTGACACGCAGAGGGGAATACCCCAGCACGTGGTATTTGCAGTATTAAAGCACACAGAGTGACTCTTAACAATCTCTTTCACCAGACTGCTGGCAACCTGAAAGTTTTCAGAGGTACAAGGGTGACTAGCAACTGAAACACAGGGCATCTGAGGAGAGGCTTGGCTGGGTCCCCCATGCAAGCTGATCCCAGCTTTCAGGAAGCCAGCTCCCTACCACACAGGCTGCTTCGAGCACTGGGGGTGCCACCTTCTCACTGCCCAGGGAGCCCCACCCTGTGTGCCAGGTGACCTTTTAGCCTGAATTTCTGCCCAAAGTGGGGCAGGAGCCAGCCAGGTAGAGTTGTAGTCAGACGCTGGCACAGTCTATAACCTCAATGAAGAAGGAAAATGCCCGTCACCAACGGGAAGAAAGGGTGGCTGGTCCTCCTGGAACAAGGAAAGAGGTCATCATAGTAGTGAGGAAGCCACACTGATGAGAAGGGAGAGGAAGGAAAGGGGAAAAGGGTTTACTTCACACAAATGCCTATAAAAGAGCAAAAGCAGATAACAAGAGAGCTGATGCCGTTACTTTTTATCTCAGTCTACAGGACAGGAAAGGGATGTGCTTGATTTACAGCTCCTTTCACCACTGTGCTGCCTGAAGTTTTAACAAGCAAGAGACTCAGCCGACCTCAAGCTGCTGAAGAAGCTGTCAGCTCCTGCCAGCACCCACACAGGGACCAGGCAGACGTGTTTTGGCCAGGTGCCACGGACCCTGCCCAGACAGCCGCTCTGCCCACACTCCAACCAGGCGCTTCTGCAGAAGAGGGAGGGTAAGCTTCATTCCCAAACATCCCACAAAGAATGGGATGTGGCCATGGGCTATCACCACCAGGAAGAGGAGATCCTCCAGGATTCTGCTTTTGGAGTAAAACCTGAGCCATCCCTTCCGCCTGGCCAGATTGTACATTGTATGCAAAGCCAAAGTAGCTTGAAACCTTGACCTCAGAAAGAAGAAACAGCCCTTCTTAGGAGCATACCTACTGTCAGCATGTCCATCACAACCCTGGCTGCTATCATGTCTGCATAAACAAGGAATGATTTATTTCCCTCATCATATAGAGAAAGGAACAGGATCTGATGAGTGCACAGGAAATACCTTGCTCTGCCAACTCCAGCGATTTCGCCGTGTTCTTTCAAAACATATAACAAAACTAGATGGATTTGTACATTATATGTTTATCACCACTCAGTTCTTTAGGAAAACCACACAGGGTTAAAGATTAGGCGTTGTGAAGCACAGCTTTGTATTAAGGCACCCTTAAGGAGCACCTTCAAATGACAGAAAAAATTCTAAGGTCAGGGGGACCAGGCAAAGCTAACAAACGGGAGGGAGCCACATTATTGGGTATTTGAGACATGAGAGAGCCTGCCCTTACAAGACTGACCAGAGCAGTGGCAAAGAGCAGCACTAGAAATGAGCTGAAAAACTCTGAGATTGAAGAAAAAGTCTTGCTTTTGGCAAATCAAAATGGCAAAATCAAAATGCTTTTGGCAAACCTGAATATTCAACTCTCCCAGGCATATCCAAGTAATAAAACTGAGTCAATTTTCTTCTGCTTAGCTCCAGAAAATCAACCAGATTTAACAAAAATAGATTTAACTGTAATAAGAAGCACAGTAGCTACTCCAGCCCCCTATCCATGCTCACCTAAAAGAAGAAATCATCTTCTGTCATGAAAGTTCAGTGTCCTTGGTTTTGTACTATCAACAGCTCCAGAGATGAATAAATGATCCCTGTCAGGATATCCTGTCATTCAGTGAGGGAGGCTTTATTCAGCTTTCCAGTGAAAACTTTCAGCAAATACCCTGCATTTTGGAATCTCTCCTGCCTGGGCAAGCTCCGCGTGCCTTATCCTTCACTCATTTACCTTGGGGAAGACAAGGGTCCTGTTAAAAGTATTTGCCTGAGAATGCAGAAGAAACAGCACCTTTAACAATCATTTGATGTCAGAATCTGAGTTTTCATGCTCTGAAAGAAAAAGGTCCAATTCACAATGGAAAAAAGACCGGGGTTTTTATTATTTTTTGCTTTTCTGGCTGCAATGAAATTATGTTTGACATCACAAGCCCAAGATGAGGTAAGAAGCAGCTTTTTACATAATGGATTATTATTTGTGTGTATTACTCTGCATTATAGAGAGAACAGTTATCAGATACTGTATCTTATATCAGAAGAAACCACTGGTGCATATGACAATGAACCTAAGAGCTCTGTAATTCGGTCCTCTGAAATAACAGAAATGCATCTGTTTATTCTGCATGAGAATTTGGTTCAAATGAGATAGCATGAGAACACTGCAAAAGTCTCTAAAACCAGAATATGTGGCAAAAGACTGTAAATGATGCATTTATCAAAAGAAATTGTGCATTTATCAAAAGAAATTGATTGGGATTTCTGGTAAGTCTGAAGATCAAAGCAGAAATTTTCTATAGTGAAAATTATCTTTCCTTACTAACTAAAAGGATAAAAAGCTATTTTAGACAGATAAGGGATAAAAATCTAAGGAATTGAGACATTTAAAGTAATAACCAAAGTTATAAATATAAATGAGGGGTTTGTAGACCTTTGGAGAAGCGGTGCATTTGTCATGTACAAATACTATGAATCTGTGGAATTTCACAACATCTCTTTTCACCCCCCTTGTAGAGAGGCAGTACAGATTTAGAAGAGGAAAGAAAAGGACAGAGTGAAATTAGAAGGGGGGGGAAACAGACACTTTGGTGTTTTGTTGCTATTTTTGTTTGTTGGTTGCAGTTTTTAAATGGAAACATACATTGAAATGTACAAAAAGTACTGGGAAATATGTTAAAATTATTCTTTTTCTTTAGAAAAAGACTAGAAGAAGAGACACTAAAAGAAGAGACACTAAAAACTCAAGTTTCTTCAATTTTCTTTAAAAAGCAAAAAGGGAAAATGAGGAATTGGGAGAAAATTGAAATGTTACCATTCCAAAACAAATAGTGTTTTACAGCTGATGGTAGAGAAAGGGTTTAAGTTATTTTTATTTAAATTTTTCCTTTTCTAAACACTCAATGAATTTTATTGTTCCAAAAATGAAATTTTGTGGGGTGCCTTTTTGATGACAACCAAATGTATCCACAAACTGTATCTGCATTATATCCGCATATGGGATTTTTTATCTCAAAGATGCCTGGAAAGCACCTATACAATGAAAGGGTTTCATTACCCAAATATTCCCATTTGCCCAGACCAGATTTCAACAGCGGTCTTATGAAGACTAAAATTTGACAACTAAATAGATGTTGAAATGTGCTGATATGTGCAATCACATTTAGCGGCTCAGAGGTTATGAAGCTAATTCTCCTTATCAGCGTCTGTGTTACATCCTCACAAACCTTGCTGCTGAAATGTCCAGCTGTCAAGGGGAGAAACTGCTGAGTGAGGGCTTCATCCAGGACCACCATGGGACAGGTAGAAATCCTGCCCAAGGTGCCAGGGTACCCACCCAGATCAGCTGGGAGGTTCTGCAGCGGCTGTCGCATCCCACAGGCGCCCAGAAGGTCCAAGACCCTCTGGACTGCACAGGGTTATGTTGCTGGTTTTCAAAAACATACTCTGAATTAGGTCATTTCTCACCATTTGTGAATGATGAACTTAACTTCTACAAATACCAGGAAGAAAGAAGATGAAGCCAGTATTAGATGCAGTTCAGCAAAGATTTACTGTTTTAAAATAGACACATAAAAACAAGTTTTTTAAAAAAAAAAAAAAAAAAAAAAAAATGGGGCTGCTCTTCTCAGTGTGCTCTGGTGGGGTCAGGCCCAAAACCTCCACCAGATTTGAATGCAAAGCAAGATGTCATTTGTTGTCACCAATTTGAAAATACCAGCCACAGCCCTTTAGATCAGTACAGTGGTGCTGATTTGATTTTGCCTCCTCCGCACCTTGTTTAATTTTGCCTTTGAGTGGGGAAGGCACTTGTCAGTAGCTTTGGAACTAACACACTGTAGGATGATGCTGTCTCTACCCTGGATTTTAAGTCTCACAAATTTAGAATCTGTTGATAAAACACTTTTAAGAAAAATATTACACTTAGAAGGGTTTATTCTGCAGTGGCTGTACATATTTTGTGCAGACAAAGCTCCTGTAAAGTGCTAATATGTGGCCAGTTACCTAGTTTAGCTCCAAAACAAGGAGCTCCTGCTGAACAGAAAAGAGCTGTGAGAACAGAGCTGAGTTAAACTTGTCATTTTTCAGCAATGTCATTCGGGGTAGTTCTTTTCCTTCTTGTTAATTATTCTTCTCCTATTGCAGGTGAAAAAGCAATGTAATCAAAAGCTGCTCATTAGAATGAAAACCAAATGTGTACCTTGCTCTTTAAACCTTGACACCCAATGCCCTGCTGGTTACACCAAAATTACCAACGGGACTGGGACACCAGACTGCAGGTATCGCCTCTGTCAGAGCTTTTCTCATGAATTCTCCAGTAATTAGAAAAGGTTAATACATATCAAAAATTCTCTAGTCTTTGCAATTTTCTTATGGAACATTTGCCTGTGGCTTTACCAACTCCAGAACTCAAGCTGCATTCAGGGTATTTGATGCTTGAAGTTAAACAGCAAGTGATATAAGAGGAAAACAAACCTTGCTATTGATAGTCTAACAGATTTTCTCTTGAACAGTATCATAGAATCTCTTCTATGTTTATTCTGCATACTTGATATGAATGATACAAAAATATATTATATATTATATATTATTATATCACATTTATGTGTTAATCTTATATAAATAAAGTATTTTTCACACATCTAGATCAGGGAGTTGTGAAGGTGAAAGGCAGGAAGAGATACATCAAAACCAATTTGACATTCTGCCATTCCAATTGGGAAAAAATCAGTATTTTAGAGAAAATGTAACTATTTTGAGCTTACTTAGCATTTAAAGAACTTTCATGTTAAACATTTTTTTAAATACTGCTCCAAATCAAAATTTCGAGAAATGTTCTGTATTTAGGCTGGGGTGGGAAGATAAATACACTGCTCAAAAGAAACAGCTCCAAGGATCTTTTTAGACCTTGTCATTCAATGTATGTTTTAACGAAGAAGAAAAAACGGTAGACCAATACAACCAAGATTAAAGTGCTCTTGTCTGACACTGAAAGAAAAACTTAAAAATTTGATTTTTCCCCATGGGAGGCTTGTAAGTACTTTAAAGCAGCTCTAACTTCTTTTCCACAGGTATTACCTGGAAATTAAAACATACACACTTTCTCTTCCGGGCTGTCGGCATCGTTGTGTGAAGGAATTTGAACAACCTGAGTGCTGCCAGGGACACTGGGGCCCAGACTGCATGGGTAAGTTGGTTTGGCCTTCAGGGTTTTATTTTCATGTTGAATTTGAAGAGAAATAAAGCAGCAATTTTCTTCTTTTCAGAAACTATTGCTGTGAGAAGTTTGCTCCTCAGAGCTTGTTATAAAAGTAGAAATAAATAGAAGTTTTCTGCTAAAACTTAGGGGATTTTCAGAAAATCAGGTATTCAAATTTACATTTTAAAAGAAAAGTTCATAGAAAAATATAAAGAGCCTCAGAAAACCTCCTAGATTTTGAGATTCTCAAAACAAATCATTACAGGTAATGCCTGCAAAATTATTTCATTTGGGAGGATAGCCAAAATGGGTTTTAAAAATTAGGGTTTTCAAACTACAAATTTAAATGTTTCATTTTAGGTCAAAACCACCCTCATCTGCACCTGAAGTGTTTCCAAATCTCTCATTCTTGACTTTGTGATGCAGGGAGGATCTTTTCTTTCAGCTCAACTTGAAACAGTTTCTTGAACTGCCTGTGAGTTCTGAAGGCCATTACTGAAGCAAGGGAATCAGGAGTGCCTCCTCTCCTGCTGCCCCTTCCTCAGGAGAAGCTTTTCAGCATCTCCACAAATGCATCCAATCTCAGGCGACCAAGATGGGCATCCAGAGCCAGTTTCCCTGCCCAGCCAGAGTGTTCCCTCCTTTAGTTAATGGCCTCAAGATCTGTTTCAATGTCTGTCAAGTCCTTTGGCTATAAAATAGATTTTTAAGAAATTATCATTTTAGCCCAAGCTATTATTTAAATACCAGTCATTTATCTACTAAAGGAAAATTGTTTAAACACCAGCCATTTCTCTGCTAAAGGAAAGCAGTCAAACTGCAGCTCACAGCAACTTCAAGGGAAAAGATGTGCAAAGATCTGAGTGCATAGTGTGTGGTCATGTCTTCTGGAGTGACTTGTCTGGTGGTTCACCACCCCACCTCCAAATGCTGCCTCAGGGCTCATCCTCCCACCATCAGGGTGCTCTGGGCAGCCACACCAGGGGCATCACTATTTCTGGAGAGGGGCAGAGTCCTCTGCCCCAGAGTCGGAGCCCTGCCTGCACCACTGTGTGAAGGAGGCTGCAAAGGCAAGGAAGCCCTCTCTTCCTTTGGACAAACTTCCTGACCCCAAAAAAGCAAAGAATCAAGGTCTCAGCATTGTTTCTGCTTTCATTTGGAGGAAAAGAAAATTAGTTATCTCTGTGTTATCACAACCTCTGTAACAGAATATGGCACGAGTTGAAATATTTGGAGGAAAGACGGTCCTTCCTGAGGCCAGGCAAAAATCCCTGAGTAGGGGTTTACTTCACATTTAGCATCTGATGGCAAGGACAAAATTAGGTCTTAAATAGCACTCTGACTTCCTTAAATGATAGCACATGCAGAAACAGACAGGGTATGTGAAAGATCTTTTGTCCTGTTCCCTCCCCATGAAGCACACCAAGCCATCCAGCTGCACAGCAGTCCCTCTGTAAAAAGTCATAAAGTCAAAAGAGAAAAGCACAGGGTCAGAAAAGGTCCAGGAGAAATGAGCACAGCCTTTCCACACTGCCAGCATCATCCAGCCACAGGTACTACAGCTGGTGGACCTCAGGTGCAGCAGGAGCTGCTCCCTACCTCAGCACTGGAGGTTCCCACTCTGGACAAATATTTCCACAACTCCCAAGAAAAGCCTGGGTACCAACTCAAAGCTGCATGGCATGACCAGCTGAGTAGAAAGGACAGCAAAAATAAAGGGGGGGAATGTTAAAAGAAAAAGTAAGGGCCAAGAGGAAAGATACTAAGTTTAATGCTATCATATTATATGGTTCAAAATACTTCTTTTCAAGTACTACTCACTGCTTCAGCCACACAGGGAGTCAAGCGAAGAGAGGTGTTTTAAGATGCTCTGTTTGATAACACATGCAAAGTGCTGAATTTAAGTCTGTGAAGGGAAAAAGTACCAATAGATTTAGGTTCTTTTGGCCTAGATTCAAAGATTTGGCCTTCACACTCTGACAGCCGTTAAGAGATAAGCAAGAGCATCTCTTTCTTACTGCTTTTCAAAAAGCATCTCCAATAAAAGCGAAGGTCTCTCTTCTCCCCGGGGTGGCAGCAGGTGACTGTGCCAGCGCTGCCCTGGCGCCCCAGCCCTGCCTCCTGTGCCCCTGCTGGTTACAGAAGCACTTTATCTGCCTGGCCAAACTTGTACAACACTGTGGCAATTTACCCAGCCTCTGATAAAGCTGTCCCTTGGTGCTGGTATCAAAGCAAGAGACAAGACGTGGTGAAGACAAGGGGAAGTGCAATGAATGCCAAATAAAAAAATAAATAAATTTACACCACGAACTCTGAGTTTTCTCTATCCTTGCACATTCAATAAATAAATCGGTGCAGGTAAATTATTTTCTAATCGGTGCAAATATTAAACAGTTGCCAGAAGTCCTAAAGATAAGATTTAGCTATCTCACGGTAGCCAGAAAAAAAGATTCACTAAAAGTCACTTTAAAGACTAAAGTATATGTATTTATTTCTTTCCCTCAATCGTAGTTATTTAACCTAAATTCTTAAAATATTATTTCAGCACATGAGATAAAGAGCACTAAAATTTTCATTTTTAAATTTATTGATTTTTCAAAAGAAGCTTACACAGATACAATAGACCTCAGGCTACATTAAGGAATAAATTGAGAAATATTAACAGCCTGGTTTAAAGCTAAAGCTTTCAGTGGAATTAAGTGAACACATGTGCACATCTACTTATTTGCTCATAACTGTATCCAAATCAAATTTAATACTCTAACTCAGTACTAACTTAGGCAAGAGGAGCATAAATCCAGTGCTGCTCATCTCTACCCACACAGAACAAACTCTGGGGCTCTTTATAAGCAATAAATCTTACCAGTAAGATACAGAGGAGTACTTGTGTGGACAGTAGGGGTTTGGTTCATTTAAATATCACCTGCATCAAAATTATGGTACCTAATGGGGATTCTAATTACAGGAAGGAAAGGCTTATGGAAGAGAGTTAATACATCATTTCCAAGGAGAGGCAGAACAACTGTGAAAAATATGGGTACTCCTGTGGGAGAGAAAACCTGACAGAATGATCTGACTAAAAACCACTATAATATACACTTCCTATAGGCAATCTTTCAGTAAAGATTTGGATCTTGAAACCTTTCAGACAAAAAAATCATACTATTTTTATTATAAATATGGTAATTTTTTTCTTATCTCGTCCTGATGGCTGGGGTTTTTGTTCAGACTGTCTCACTTTTTATGCCACTGCCTGTAATCATGGTTTTAGCACCAGAGGCAATGAAGAACATAACACACCTTTGGTGCACAAGTTTGATTAGTGACCACAGCCCACTGGACAGGATTTGGTCATGAGATATCTAAATATTTCAATTTCCAAGATCGTGTGGATCAATTATCACAGTCTCATGGAGGTATCAGGGAAAAGAATAAATTTCCCATGTAAAGCAAATGCTTTTTTTTTTTTGGGGGGGGGGGGGGGCGGGGGGGGAAGGCATACCAAACTCTAACTTAGCATCAAATAAAATCCTGACAACAAATTATCAATCCATCAGAGTTATATCAACACACAGGAGTGGTCAGGCAATCTCCACTTGTACCAGAAAAGCCAACAGCTTAGGATGTGGCAGACAGAGGTGGATCAGCAGGGAAAAAACCATACGGTAGAACCATAGAATAAGAGAATTATATTTTGTTCAATCCTTTGACTACAATTCCTAGCCTAAGTTCCCAGACAGGAGAGGGTGATGGTCTCTGCTGATGCTAAAACTCTAGTGAAGAGATTCAGGCAGCTGCAAAACAGCAGCTGTCCCCAGAGTCCCTGTTTGGCCCAAAACCCTGCAGCTGCCAAGGTGGTCACCTGTAGTGCAAGGGGAGCACAGGGGCCAGAGCAAGGTGACTGATGGCTTAAACACTGTCATTTCCAGCATGTCCAGGAGGAGCTGCATCACCATGCAATGGGAGAGGACACTGTTCACAGGGCATAACTGGGAATGGAACATGCACTTGTCAGGTATGTCCCTTCTTTTGTACGAAAAAAAAAAAAAAAAAATGACAACTATAAGATGTAAGCTGTGCTGAAAAATAATGCATGTTCCACTGTATAAGTACATTAAAGAAAAGTATTCCAGAAACAGTAGACATAATCAGCTTGGAGTTCATTTTTTTGCTTGGATTGCACTAATCTTCACAGTATTATTTCTACAGACTTGAGCATGTTCAGGTGAAATTATTAAAAAGTTCTTTCTTCTTGCCTTCCTGAGACAGGTGTTTCGAGTTCTTCTATTTTTATTTTTTTGTTTATTGTGCTATTAGTTGTGGCTTTTTGCCCTAAATAGAAAGTACTTCTACGTGGGGCTATACTCTCCATACATTGTTCTTTTGCTGACAGTGCAACATGCAGTGCTTAACCTCAGGCAAATAGATTTTTAATAAACAATTCAAATTAACTTTTTCTACCTCCCCCTCTACTGATTCGTCTTTACATCAAAAATCCTCTTCTGGGGACATGTGAAAAAGAGACAGAGGCAGAAGTATCCAGAAAATACAACCCAACAAGTGTAAGCCTGATTTGGACATTAGGCTTGATTACTGTACTTCATTGTTACCTTGATATTCAGAATATCTGATTTGAAGATCTATGAATTATTTTTTAAAAATTTGTGGGGGCAAGATTGTTCAAAGGACAATGTTTTCTAGATTGTGGTAGCTATTGATTGAAACTGTCTTGATATTTTCTTTTGGCAGCAAAAGATGCTGTTTTCAGCCTGCTATGCATGTATCTGTGCAGAGATAGATGAGAAACTTAAGTTTTGATTTCCATTGTGTAATTCACAGAAAGGGTTTGGTGGGACAGCCTGTGAAAAATGTTCTGAAGACAATTTATTTGGTCCTGACTGCACATCAGGTAATATTCAACTTGCTTTATTTGATTAGGGAAAAGAAGGGAGCGGAAGCTGTATTCAGACTCTAAGAAATCACAGTGAAATGAGTAGAGGACCCAAGGAGTTCCCAGTAAGAGCTGCTGTCTGCCTCAGAGGGCATAACGGGGAAAGGAAAGAGAGCTCTTTGCTCTATTCTGTGCCAGGGAAATATACAATTGTGTCAAAAGTGTGGAAAAGGATGTGTTCACTCTAGTTTTGGGGTTTGGGTGATTGATGAATTCATTAATTAGCCATACATCCATCAGAAGTGGAAGTCTGACGGAGCAATTAAAACTGTACACTTTTTAAAATGTTTATGCACCACCAGTGTATGTATGCATATAACATTTTCCACTTTTGCCTGCTTTTTAATGGTCTTTTTTTAATGGTTATTTTACCTTCCTGACCCTTCCTGAAAATTACACTTGAAAACCAGAAAACTGCCTGAAAAAAAATTTTAAAACCCTCTTATTCTTAAGTGGCAATAGTTGCTTATCTCAAAGTAAAACTCCTTTTCGTCCCTCAAGATCGACATAATGTTACTTTTAAGGAGTCACAAATGGTCTCAATTTAAATAATCTGTGTTGCCCTTTCTACACTAATCCTGCACCACTGCTGGCTCAAAAGCCCATTTTCCACCAGCTGTCCACTGGATGCCAGTGTTGATACATAGAAATGTAACTGAAAACATGCATTTTCATGAAAATAGGGTATGTGAATGAATTTAATATCATGAGCATAATTCTTTTCCAAGAAGTTACTGGAGGATTCAATTACATATCAATTTAAGCTATATTTTACACTTAACCTTTCAGATGTTCGAGCTCCTCCAAGTGTTCTAAAATAAATAAAATATAAACAATGTTCATTTATGGCTAACTGCTTTTCAGTAATACCTTAGACATTCCTGGCTTTTATATTATGACTATTAACATAGGTAGAGAGTTATAAATTAATTAGTACAGGTGATTTGCATGAACATAAGCTATGTTTTTAAGGGGAAGATGATATGCTACATCACTGCAGCTTAAACATGAACTCAGCAATACATTTCTGTGCCTCTTTTAGACTTTTCTGACCTTTTTTAAAAGGCCTTTCTAATCACTGCCATAATTCAAAGAGTTATAACTATAAAGCTTCTGCAGTATATTTAAGACCTCAAAAATTATTTATACATGGGTCTCACAGTTGTCTGGACTGTGACTGCATCATCTTGTGTGCATATTGTCACTGAGTTCATAATCAGAATATAACCAGAAATGAGAGACTATATGAAGATAGAAGTCTGAGACCTCCACAGTGATTAATTACGCTTTTAACTAAATAAATTCTGTTTAGGGAGGGGTAAAAAAAAAAGTCACAAAAGTCATCTCTTCTTGAGGTACTTGAGAGATACAGAGTTGAAGCAAAAACAAACAATAGCTTAACTGTTATTAAAGAGTTCTATGTTACACATTATGTCCAATTTTGGCTTCAAACTCTTAGTCAAATTTTGCAAGTTTTATGGCATTAGTGACAAGTTAAGATTGGTGTTTACAGTGAGTGTCCTGCAGATTTTCAGACCCCGAGCTCTTAACAGCCTTCAAAAATTCTTGTGTTATTTACTGACATACACAACTGCAAGCAGTGATTGCCTCAGTAACAGAAGCCCCTAAGTTCAGGAACTCAGGTCAGAGCCTGGTTTGGCCAAAGCTGCTGGCTGGGACACACACCTTGCTATGAGCAACGACTAACAGTGTGTTTCCAAACACCATGATGGTTCAGTAAAGCTAATCCATTTCTCCCTACAGTCTGTGACTGCATTCATGGAGTATGCAACAGTGGCATTACAGGGGATGGAAGATGCACTTGCTTGTCCGGATACAAGGGGCTCCGCTGTGATCAGCGTAAGTAAGATTTCCCATATGAGATGCATTCAACAGCTATGATAGAGGTAGAACTGGTAAGGACGAGTTGGTCTCATGTTAGTCGTACAAGAGCAACCAAAGGTTCACTGAACCTCAAAGCCTCACACAGCGTGCAGGCGCAGCTTAACCTGTCCCCCTCTGTCCCTCAGCCATAGCCGAGTGCGAGGTGCTGCGGTGCCCTGCAAACTCCAGGTGTGCTGCCTCAGGTGAGGATGGAAAACAGCTGCAATGCACGTGTCTGCCCAGCTTCCACGGGGACGGTACACGATGTGAACGTGAGTAATTTCCATGTCTGCCCCAGTTCTTTGAATACACCACCACTAGTGTTACAGTTCAGATATGGAATGGGCTTTTGAGCCACATCTCACTATCTGATTTTTCTTGGGCTCATATTCTGTACAAACTGGATTCCTTCAGGGTGAAACAAAATCCTAAAATGTGCTTCAGAAGCCCATCCATCCAACTGGTAGCAAGTTACAATCCATGCAATCAGACTAAAGCTAGGAAATCCCCTTGAAATACATAAAGTGGATACTGGGTCATCAGTGCTTACAAATCCACTGCTGCCATATCCCTTTGCTTGCTACAGTTCAGTGTCATAGATTGCTTCCATAAAAATCAACAACAGCAATCAAGGGATTATATTGACTGAGCATCCATCATGCAGCAGCTCAGTTCCATCAGTAACACAAACTCCACAGGCAAGTAAAGTTCATTTTAGCTTTCCCATTCTTCATGAAACAAAGCTAACAGCAGGTCAGCTAGAGGTAAACTCTACCTTAGAGGTGTCTTTATAGATTCCTCAACTTGCCATTGAGTGTCCAAATTAACTGTATAAGAGCCCAGACTTTCTCTTTCCTACTCACTTTATGTCTTATGGTACCAGTTCTTCTTTCTAAACCAATTGCAACAAAGAATATTGTTTAATCTGATGCTGGAAGCACAATTTAGAAGAGGTTGGCTCAGATCAGTCCCAGCTGAGAAAGAAAGGGAGGAAAAGAGGAGAAAACAGTGAGAAGCACCACTTTTTAGGTGAGTCCAGGGCATGCCATCTTCTAGATACAATGTGTGCTTAACTATAACGTAACCTGGACACAAAGGTGTGACAAGATGTTCTCCAAGCACTGCTTGATTTTGAAAAAGAACAAGCAATGCTATTGCCTCAAAAAAATGGTTCATGGAAATAACTAGTGAGCTTCTAGTGCAATCCTGAAAGTAGAAGAGTGTGGAATACTAAAGCACTTGCTGGACAGTTTTCCACGCAGCTGAACTGATGACATTATATTGTTTAACTACCGGAAAGAAAACAGCGAAGGCCTATTGTATTGAGAAATATTTTCCAGCTAATCTAATACGTGCTTAAAGCTTGCACAGACCTCACACCTCCCACCTGACCTTCTCTAGTTAAAATCCACCAGAGAACAAGGAAATAGTTATTATATTTTAATGAGCACTGTTACATGCTTTAAACTGTTTATAACTCAATTTGCCAAGTTAAGGGATCATTTCTGCTCAAAAGCAAACAGTTGGTTGCTACTTTAGCATAAACACATTCCTCCCTTCCATCTCCATGCAGCCACAGTACTTCAGACTTGGCTGTTATGAAAAGTTTAGTCTGCCCAGGCTTTGTTTGGCATGGAGGTGCTCTGGTAAATCCTTGTCTCCAGTTTTAGAGCTGCGGGCAATGATTCATTTACTTCACTTCTTTCTTCACAAGCTATCAACCCGTGCTCCAAAAACGTCTGCGATCCTAATGCCGACTGCGTTTACCTCGGGCCAAATCTGCACAAATGCGCCTGTCGAGGAGGTTACACAGGGGATGGTCAAATCTGCCTGCCCGCAGACCCTTGTCAGGCAGCACACGGGAGCTGCCCTGCACAGTCCAGCATTTGCATCTATGACGGTCCAGGAAAGGTCAGTGTAACTGCCCAAGAAGAAATAGCGCTTCCTCTCCAAAAAGAAGACTTGAGAGTATGGAAACAGCTCTCAAGGAAATCAAACACTATTCCTAGCTTTACCACAAGCCCTGCTGTTGACCAGGAGGGAGTCCTTTTAGCTCCCCTCCGAAAATAGGAAGGGCAACAGTGTTGTTTTTTTCTGGGGTTATTTTGGCTCTGATTTGCCTCCCCAAAATGGAGGCATTGAAATAACTCATCTCCCAGTTATATTTTGTCTCTTTGACCACAGGGGACTTGTAGAACCAGCAGAGTCCTTACACTTGTACAACATATACATGCCTAAATTTAGTTTATTTAGGAAAGAAGCAGTCTGAGTCTTTGAAAACAACCAATGAGCAGCGCTTTACAAAGACTGCATATTATTCATGATGTTGGGAACTGGCTCTAATTTCTGTGCGTAAAACTCGCACCATCGAAAAAGCAACACTTCAAAAGGCCTGGTTTGCTTGGACACCCTGAAGAGCCAAAAAGGGACTTGGTCATTCAGGGTTGTTTTGCAGTTCATGGTCACGTCTCAGTGAAGCGCATATGTCTGAAACACAGGCTGGTGTGTACAAATCTAAGCTTTATATTTGTGTTGGACTCACAAGTTGATTGACCAAGACGCGGTGTTCAACCCCTAGTTCCAGAAATTATGCTGAAATCCACAATTTGTTCACAGCTAATTTTCTCTCCCTTCTCACATTCTTTTGATTTAGTCCCACTGTGAATGCAAGGAGCATTATACCAACTTTGTACCTGGGAAAGGCTGCAGCATGAAGGACGTCTGTGAAACAAACAACACCTGTCATAAAAAAGCCAAATGCTTAACAGTTGCACCGGGACAGATTGCGTGAGTCTTTTTGCTTATGAAACTTTCACACGGTTTCTCTCTCCTTCCCTAGTAAATGTTCTGCTAAAACAAATCCTGTGGATGGACACCTCCTGAAGTTATCTTTAATGGCTTCTTTATCAAGGACAAATCACAAGATTTAATGGGGTTAGGGTCAGCCAATTAACACAGTGTTAGATTTCATCAGGCCATTTGCTAATACCTATTGAGTTTTATTTTTAAATCACTCAGAGGTCATTTCTACACTAGTAAATAAAAGGGACCAAAACCCCTTTTCTCTTCCTCAGGGCAAGCAGTATTGTCTGTCTCACAGCTAAAGTCTCTTCCAAAACAGAGTAACTGCCTCTTGGCAGCAGTCCCTGGCACATTCTGTCCCTTCAACTGTGCCTGGGCAATGCCAGGGAAAATGCTACTTGGTGTGGGCCAGAAACACGCCAGGCAGCATGTTGAAAATTAATCAGCATTAATTGTGGGATAGCACTGGAAACCTGCCTCTTCTGAGTATACTAATACAGATACCACCAGGGATTCTGCTCCCCAAGCTGTGAAAGCAACACCAACCCCAGCAGATTCCTTAAAACCTCAAGTCAAGCAGATGGAAAACTGCAAAACCTCTGGCAGATCTGGCTCTTCCTGTACAGAAATATGCTACACAGACATTAGGAAAAAGGCACAAATGGCACTGAACTCTACAAAGTTCTCTTAAACCACAGAATTTGCCTTATGTGTTTCTATCACCCAGTGATGGCAGGTACTGGGTTAAAGAGCAGTGCCTGAAATAAGAGTTTTTGGGAGCTGAGAGCTTGAACATGAAGGATAATACAGGCCAGTGTTTGTAAATTAGGAACAAATTATCACATAGATGCATAGACAGAAAGCATTAACTCAGGAGAGAGTATCCTTATTGCCAGTCCTTGTGTCATCATGCAGCTTTCCCTTGCAGGGTAATGTCAGAATCACTTCTGCATAAGTTATTGTGCATTTCAAACAAATTTATCTAGAAAATCCCCTAGTTCTCTTCTACAGCCTACTGTGCTACTTGAACTGCTTTCTATAGACTCACACTTAGTACAGAGTACTACCATACTGCACACCATCCATTGGAATTTTGAAATAAAATTCCAAATCAGGAGCTTTCTTCCCTGATTAGTTGTTGTTTCACCATTGTAAAACAAATTTCGAAAGCTGAGAAAGTTTTGGGAATTTTAGAATGGGAAAATTAAAAATGTATTACTGGGGATGGAAAGAACAATTAAAATTCTCTGCGTATCATTCATTTAATGATATTTAATGGCAAAAAAATAAAAAAAATAATGGACTGGGATTGAAATAAAACTTGAGTTAAGGAAAATCCATATATGAAAGAGGAACTTTACAAAGAAAAACATTGATTTGTAGACATGGGCAAAATAAATAGAGTTTGGTAGGTGACAGACTGTATTTTGGCTGCATCTTAGATTTTAAATATATTTGGGATGGCTTTCTTGGGTTTTGTTTGTGTTTGTTTTCTAAAACACAAGGCTATAACAGAGGCCACAAAACTGCATTGCTTTCTTTCTATTTTTGTTTTGGTTTGTTTTTTCAAGAAGGTAGTTGTGCTATTAGCTTTTCCCACACAGACAGTTCTATTTTCTCCAGAACCAAATTATTTGTACAGGAATAAATCTCTCAAATATGTAAAAAACCCAAACACTGGATTTGTGAATATAACACAGCAACCTCCTCAAAAATCATGATCTTATGTAGATCTTTCCTGAGTGAGTGCTGACACTTTCTATAGTGTTGCTTCAGCACAGTAATCATGTTCAGCCTTGCCCAGAAGCTATGAAGCTCCAACCAGTGCAGAATTACACTCTATATTAGATCATAACCTCTCTGGTTTCCAAGGAGAGCTGCAGTTAAACTCTATTATTCCCTCTCTTAATCCCACTCTTATTTTTCCTCTAGGTCTTCAATGTAGAAATTATTAGCTTCATAAACCAAACCCCTATTATAGAGGATTTTGGTAAAATGGAGACAGAAAGCTGAGCTTTCCTCTTCCAGGGAGAAAGAGTTTTTCTTCCCTGAGTAAGCTGAAGTGGTGATAGCTCCCATCTTTTCCAATCCTTCTGGTCTTCCCCATGCCCAGCCAATTCCCAGAAAGTCAATTCCTTCATGAGAAGGTGTGAGGAAACACACAGGTTGAAGGGTTCAATCCCATGCAATAAGTGCTAATCCCTAATTGTTCAATGTTTTCCTTTGGCACGCAAAGGAAAATCCAACTGTGTTACTTGGATTCCCACTCAGTTATGAGCAATATTATCCTCAGGAGAGAAGTTTCAAACTATGCAGGCATTTCTACAGCCCACTGTGCCCCCAGAAATGATAGCCAAAAAAGTTATTATGTTTAACCCCCTGCTTCTTTATGAACATTGGATGAAAAAGAGAGGAGAGCTTTATTTTGAAACCTGGATCTTCTTTGTGCTGTATTTCAGGGGTAGTTCTTTTTTTTTTTTTTTTACTATGCTATTTCTCAGCTCCATTGAAGCCTCAGTTGTTTTCTTCTCTGTTTAGAAGTGGAAGGGAAGCAATTCAGCAACATTTGCTCATCCAAGTTCCCAAGGGGCAGCTGTTCCTCACTCCCAGCTGTAAACCCTTCATCCAGGCTCCATGGTCATGCTCTATTCTGCTCAAGAGATCCCCTTAAAAAGAAGTGGATTCATCCTCAGAATAGCAGCCTTAAAAATTAGGATGCTTTTAGACTGCCATTTTTACCCAGGATCAGAATCAAAGCTTGAGACTCTTGGCCAAAATCTCACCACTCCTCTGAGCCTGTATGCAGCTCCCCAGATCGCAGGGGCTTGTGGGGACTTTCAAATAATATTTCTGCAAGCAGAGAAACAGCAACAGCAGAGACCATACACAGGAAAAAGCAGAGCATCTGGCATCAGGCTGACAGGTGTGTTAGTGACAGGTGTGTGTTTTTAATAACCAGCAGACGCAAATGGTTAATTATAGAAAGGGCATCTTTTGCTGACATGAAGTAATGTTCCTTCTCTAGTGATGCCATTAGGAAAAAAAATCCAAAGATATGAATCATTGTGGAGAGAGATTATATGAATATTGAGCATGCTGCAGACTTAATTGGGAAGGGTACTATTAAATCCAGTGCCTCTCTGTCCATCTCATGGGCACTGTGACTTGAGTCTGCTTTAGATCTCCAGAGTGCTGGGCCAGGAACACATCACTGGCACCTCTCACGGGCTGGAGTCCCCCGGAGACAGACAGGGTGTTACATATGAGATGCTCTTTGCAGAAGAGAGACAGCAACAACACATACACCTAAAAAAGCAGGAGATTTTGCACTGTATCAGAAAAAAAAATATAATGTTAAAAGTACAATTACTATTGCCCAAAAAACTCAAAGGGCAGGGTAACAAACCACCACTTTTCTTTGTTGAAAGGAGAAAACTTTTTCTACAAAACCCACGCAGGTATTCCAAGGACTGATGAGCTGCAATCACCTCCTTTAACTACCATTAATCCTGCCAAACCCCATGTCATGAGTGAGGTGTTCACAAAACAGACTCCCTGCTCCAAGAGTCACACCTGACACCTTTATGCTGTGCCCTCTCCTCACCCACAGACAGGGCGGTTCAGTGGATTTCTGGGCTCCAGCAACCACAACATTTTGGGACCAGAGGCTGCACATAGCCTTTATTCAAAGTTCCTGCAAGACAGACACCACTGTCTCCTGGCCCAGCTAACAGGAGTCCACCACATCAGGTGAGCAGCCATCAGGCTGCCCCACACACTGACACACTTCACAGAAGAGACAAAGAATCAACTGCAACGCACCAGGGCTGCCTGAAAATGCTTTCAGAGAAACCATAGGTAACAACTGGTGCCAGTTTATTGAGAGCCACAGCTAAAAAAAAAATCCCAATCCCTTCACAGGTGCACGTGTGAGGGGGGCTCCGTGGGGAATGGGTTTGTGTGCTATGGGAACATCATGGAGCGCCTCCAAGAGCTGAATGCAGAAGTGGGAGGACAGTGGCAGGACAAGCTGACATCCAGCCTCCTGCTCATGGGTGAGTAACTGCACACAAGCGGAGCCAGCTTCTGCCCAGGGGGCTGATCCAGCCCTGTCTTCCCCCAGCACCCCCTGCTACAGGAAAGTGCCACCCACAGCGTGACCCACATGCTCCCACTGCAAAGCCCCTCAGACCATCCAGAGGCTCTGCTCCTCACCCCGTGAATGCAGTCTGCAAGGACTTCCAGGCAGAACTGCTAAACGTGCTTCCACAACCCCTCACACTTCATTTGATATCGACAGTGGGTTTCCACCCACAGTGTAACCAGTGGGATTACCCCACTCCTTCTCCCTGCCCTCACTGCTTTGGACAAATGAGGTTTGGTCTAGAATGATACACATTAGTCCATCAGAAATACTGGCATTCTCAGTTATCTTGTGAATTGAACAACCTAACAATGAACAAACATTGCTAGAATTGAGCTGAGTCTTTGACTTGAACTTGTAAATGTGGGGGGGGGGGGAAATCCTTCTGTTTAATATCACTTGCTCAGTCCCACAGAGCCCAGCAATTAAAATAAAGACCATGAATTCCTGAACAGAACAGAATAAGAATCCCCCAGAGCTGGCCAAGGTCAAAACCTGGCAGTGACTTTCATACTCAGCACTGAAGATGAGTATTCTTCGCCTCAGTACTGAGCGTTCAGTTGCAGTTTCTTTGTGCATTTCTCCTCATGTGTCTGAAAAGTGCCCAGCACACTGAGTTAACAACAACCCAGATTTTATGCTCTTTGGTTAAGTTTTGGACATAAGTGTGCCATATGATCTACTGGCCAGAAGCTAAAATGGCTTCAACATTACCCACACAGGTTATCTTACAATATGTTCACTCCACACTGATGTCTTTCAAAAGCTAATAATTTATAGATGTTTTGTAGGACAGCATATTAATTTTGAGATAAATTCTCCGTACAACACACTTGTAACAACCGTAAAGATTTTTCAGTTCTGATTCCACACCTCTAGAAAAAGAGCTGAATATCAGAAATATTTAATGCCTTCAACTGCCTTACCAGTCATCTCTCATGCTGCTATCTCGGATACAGAAATAACCTCTGGGTAGCAAATGAATTCTAATTAACTTTCAGTGCATCAGATTTGATCACCAGTCTTATGCTTGCTGATATTTGCAGTACCAGCTGGTTATCAGCAGCGTATTTCTCACCCCACAGAGACTGAATTGATTTAAAACAGAAGGCTGTATTCCTGTAAGGACACATCTCCAAAGAAACTGCTGGGTTTGTGTTCTTACTCTGGTTTGCATGCCACAGAATCCAGGCTGCCAGGAGCATCCTGAACGTTTTGCCTCATTTTGTGTCAAATATGCAGCAGTACCTGGATTTCACACTCCATCTCTCTCTCATCCTTTAATGACTTGGACTTTGGAATCTTAAAATAATATTTAATATTCAGATAATATTGTTGCTTATTCTCCCCTCACAGCTTTGCACAGTCCCTTTGTTGAATGTGCTTTTCAATAGGCATTTAAACTTTTTTTATTCCCTCTTCTCATAAGAAAATACCTATGAATGGCAGCTGAGCACTCTGGGACCATTTACTGTGCTTGTACCGACAAACAAGGGACTCAAAGGTACAAATGTAAGTAAACAAGAGAAAAGGTTTCACATGGGGGGGATTTGGCTTCTGCAGAAATATCATCTGTGTTGTAAGTGTTTTGATTCAGCAGATACAGATAATTTGCTCTTGTACACTTCTGGTCACATTTAAATCTAGAAGCTACAGACTGCATTTTTCTCTCTTGAAAAAAAAACCAAAATAATTTGGTGAGTTAGGGTAGAACGCTGTCACACCTGAAGTAAATTCTGGATTGTCTTACAGACTATGCTCAAAGCCTTTTCACTCAGTTGAGACAGGGGTCGAACTAAGATCTGAATTGTCAGCAGCAAGGCCTGCAGGCACAGTTTACATAAGGGGGATAAAAAAATATGATGGCTTTAGTGAAAAAAATAAAAAAGAGACTGACATGTAAGTAGCACCTTCCACTGACACCAGGACAATTCTGGAGGCACCTGCTGCTCATGTAGGGACATAAGGGTACGATGTGAGCTGAAATGAAAACAAGAGAGGTCTCCTCATTTTCAGATTCCTTCACCTTGCTTCAGGGCAAAGTATGTAATTTCAGGCTGTAACAACTGAAGAGAACAAAAAACATTAACCATGGTTTTTTGGGTTTTGGGGTTTTTTTAAGATAAAGCCTGCATTGAAATAAATCTCTGTTCCTCTGTTTTTCTAGATAAAGGATCTTCTGAAAAATAAGCAGAAAGCCCAGTACTTCGTTAAACTCCATATTATTGCAGGTCAACTGAACACCAGTAGCTTGAAAAATGCTAACGTTATATACACTCTGACTGGCAAGTCAGGAGAGATGTCAAAGGGAGAAAAAGTAAGTGGCCTTTCAGCCTCCCACAGAAAGAATAGTGCCCTCTGTTCCTCTTACAAGGAGTAGGAAAGCTCTTTTTGCAGGGAGACATCATGGTGAAGATAATTACTGGATTATGAAAAGCTACAGCTGTGGCCACGCATTTACAAGGAGTTCAAGTTTGAAACCTCACTGGCATCCAAGTTCCCACTCAAACCAGCGAAAGAAAAGTTTCCTTTAGTCATGCATCAGCAGTGAGTGGCTTGGCAGGCTAACACAGACTGGCCTAAAATGTTTGCTAAAATGAAGTTATCTTAAATCTGCAGGTGTGACCAACAGCTGGGGGGGCAGGGGGTGGGCATTAAGAGAGCCCAGGTGAAGCAAGAGGTGGCAGGGGGAGGAATTTACGCAGGGAACCTGCAAATACTGCTCACGTGGAGCAAACACTGACTGAGCTGCAGATCCCATTTGCCACCGAGCATCAGCAGCCTTGGAACAATGCAGCAAATGGAAGTCTTCAGCAGAGATAGAACACACGGCAATTAATGAAAAATACATAGCAAAGTTCATCATTAGCCCTGATTATCTAATGTCAGTAAACATGAGGGCAGTCTGATTCCACAGTTTAAAAGACTTGTTCTTTATGGATGATACACTAGATTTTGTAATCTGGAATTATTATTCTTGGTCCATTATGTGTCCCTTGATGGATTGAGCCTATGTGGAAGCAGAAATCAAGTACTTCTCATGTTTTGCAGTAGATCAGTGGCATCTGAGCAGAGATATCTATTTTGTATGTTCAGTGAGTACACACTCCATTTGTAACAGGAAAGTATCCTTGCTGTCTGAGCCCTGTTTGTTTCCTGAAGGCTTCAGTACAGTGCAGAATCAGCAACATTTTATTGTTTTAAATATATATAGAATATAAGGAAATTTATAGAAGTTGACCTTTCCAGTAAAATAATATTTTAAATCATTTCCTGGCAGATTTTTATTACTGGCAGTCACCAGAATACTTTCAGGTACACTGAAATCCCCTCAGAGCATCTCTCTGTTTCTCTTCTGAATTTTGCTGTCCTGAAGCAAAAGAACATGGTCCTGATCCAAAGGAATTTTTTCCATCTCCTTGACAAGCATTGGAAGCAAGCTTTAGCTTCCCCAGATTTAAATTGTTCAGGTGTTGGCAACAGGAGGAGGGCCTTCAAGCTGTGTACTCACTCTGCTCTCATTTCATAATAAAGAATTCAGTAATCATTTCCTGGCTTCTTTCAGGATAATCAATTAAGGATTAGAATCCAAGGAGGAAGGGGGAAGGGAAAAATTTTGCAGGGAGATATTATTGCTTCCAATGGAATTTTGCACATTATTGACAAAGCCATGGACAACGTGGAGCCTACATTTGAGAGCAGCAAAGAGGTGAGCTGTAAGTTATATCCATGCAATGTCAAACTTTCTCTGGAAATAGTTTCACATTAAATGACTGTGAAGGGGGGTGACTGACAGAAACTAAAGAAACTCTACTGAGCCATTGCACATAAACTCACAGAAGCAACATTCAAAGTGAAAAGTAATGACACAGTTTCCACAGAAAACAGACCATCACCCCTCTGCCAAGCTGGTCCGTGGAGGGTTTGGATGTTCTCACTGCATCTGAGTGGCTCCTTGGAAAATTTGCAGTCATGATCAGTGAATTTCACTGAATTCCAGAATCGCACCCTAAAAGGAGGGATATCTGTACAGATACCAGGCAAGACTTGAATTCAAAGTTTCAATTCCTTCCCCTAAAAAGCTACTATTTTTAAAAATTATGATTTTAAATGCTTTGGGGTTTTTGGTGTCCAGCTTATCAGGCTTGCTTAAAAGTTCTCCTCCTTATGTTGCATTTGTCAAATATTTTACTCCTCAACCTTTTTTTAGTGGGGATGAAGAGATAAAAACCCTTCCCCCCCCCACACACAGCTGTATTTCAGGACAAATACAAAATCTAACTATAAACCAGCATAGCACCAGGAAAAACATGCTGCCATCTCAGTCACTTCCAAGCACCACCAGCCCCCCAAAATGAAATGTATTCACTAACAGCTGGGACTCACACAGTAAGTCAAGAAATGCCTCATAAGAACTGGTGTTTATTCCATGTTCCCAACTAGAACAAATCTTACTTTTATCCTATTTCAGAAAACCATAATGTCAGTACTTCAAGCTAATGGAAGATACAGCAAATTTACATCTTTGATAGAGGTAAGGACCCAGAAAAAAAATTACATAAAGCTACTTTCAGATGTTCGTTGACATTAATATGTAATTTCACTTTTATTTTTAAACCTAAACAGAAAACTGGCCTAGGAATGGATTTACAGCAGGACAACCGGCCTTACACAGTCTTTGTTCCAAGTAACGAGGCTCTGAGTAACATGAAAGCTGAGGTTCTGGATTACCTGCTTTCTGCAGAGGTACAGTCTTTCTATAAGGTGAATCCTTCTCAGATAGCAGACAGATAGGAGATGCATACATGCATTGTTCAGAGTTCATCTAAATTAGCTCCCATGATCAAGGTTGAAAGCCATCTCCAACAGTTAAATATCAAGACATCACCTAGAGAGGAAGAGGATCTGGGGTCTCCCATCACATCTAGGGATGATGTTCCTCCACACCAGGCCCCCAAACCTCTGCTTTTGCCCAGACATCACAGCCTGGACAGCCACAATGGCACAGCCCCAAAACCTTTCCTGAAATCCATCGCCCTTGGTAGGAGCAGTCAAGGGAAGTTGCCACAAGGGCCTCACTGGATGGGAGTCACTGCTGATGGGGTCCCAGGAGGTGCATATTGGTGTCCTGTCCCCTGGACACCTCTTGCCTGTCCCAGCACACATGCATGTCATGGAAGGCCCATATCAAAATAAAACATGGTGTAAGGTGAGGGCATGGATGCCAGGATGCCTGCCACAAGCTGAGCACCCCCACTGACCCAGGGCTTTTCTGGTATACCAGCCAGTGATGCTGTTTCTCACCCCCATGTCTGACCAACAAGCCAGACTGGGTTTCTGAGGCTCATTTTGAGCTAAACCAGGCTCTTTTCTGCACCGGCAGGGTTCCTGGAAGTTGCTGGAGCTGGTCCGATATCACATTGTCTCCAACACTGAGGTGAGCACAGCTGCTCTGCCAGCCCAGAGTGCAAGAGCAAGAACCCCTGTCAGGACTGCAGGCACGAGTAGCAGGAAAAGGACTTACTGCCATTGAAATCAAACTATCTCTGAGCCTATTCTGTTAAAATCAGTCTTCTGGTTTTCAGAAAGAGCTGGTTTTTCATCCTCCAAGCAAGCCCCCTGTTTTTCCTGGGGGGAAGTTCATCCCCACCCCAGTCTCTGTTGTGGGAAAGAAGGAAAGAAGACTGTATCCTTAATGAAGGGCTCCATTTAAATCATCTGACGTAGTCACTCCCAGCATAAGGAATGGGATGGGGAGGAACAGAGGGAACATGAGAATCATGTGTACCTTCATGGTACCAGCACCACGCCAATGGTTTATGGATGCAAAGAGGGCTATTTTTAGAGACAGGTATTAACTTTAATTAGACTGATTGCTATAATTGGAAGAAAAATTAATATTCTTTTGAGCAATAAGGTCCTTACATGCAGGAACCAGCAAACTCAGTCATAATTTAATGACACTAACTTTGTTACACAAGTTGGTCTGTCAATGCAAGGCTGACCACATTGATAATTTTGTCACCCCGAAGGAAGTCTTTCTTGTGAAATCTGTCTGAATTTGAGGAGTAATGATGTTATGCTTCTCTCAACCAATTTATGTTCATTTCAGCTAGAGGTTGCCAGCCTTGTCTCAATAGAGCACATCAGGACCATGGCAAAGCAGTTCATTCACTTCAACAGGACCAGCACTGTAAGTCACAGCCCCCACCTGTGAGCAGCTCACTCTGATCAAGGCAACTGTGCATGCAGGGGGAATAAAAAAGGGAATAAGGGGAGGCATTAGCTGGGGAATTTCTTGCTATAATGAGGCAGGAATTTTCAACTTTTCATTCCCACCTACTGTTAACATTAATATTACAAAGGATGCCAAGCAAATGATAGATATATAAGGACAGCCTACAGGGGTTTTGTCCTTATGATTATCCACAGTCCAGGACTGATCCTCAATCATGCTTATTTAAAAAAATCTGCCTTATTTAAAAAAAAAAAAAATCTATCTAAAATATTTAAAATTATTCTGTCACATTCTTCTTCTCTTTTTAGTATTATAGTCTCTGATCCTGATATACCTAGTGAACACAATTTTTAAAGTGTTAATTTTTCAGTAGTTGTGCAAAACCAAATGCTCTTTTAGGTTAGCTTCCTTCTCTTCTGGAGTAGAGATGCACCTACAAAATTCTCGTAAGGGCAGAGCAGCTGCAGGAGTAAATACCAAAAGAATAGGTTTTTTCTCTCTCCTGTGAATTTGGATACATCCCAGATTCTCTCTCACTCTCCCTCGTCCTCTATCAGAGGGAACATCAAGGCACATTTAAACCCACTGAAATCAGTGCCTGAAGGCATCAGTAGTCTTCTCATTGTGGCCAGTCTGTTATCCACCACTACCACAGGCTGACAGGGCAGATTCATAGAAAAACTTTAGATACCTCTGTTGAAGATTAATATTCAAGAAAATACAAAATATATGTGTGCTTCTTGCATAAACAAGCATAATTAAAATTAGGCAGCAAATTCAAAAGCAAGTAACCTTAAACATTTAAAATTAAACCATCAGAAACTGAAGAGCTAAAAACTATTGATTATTAATAATAATTTATTGTTTCATAGGGAAAAGTCTTAGTGAGTGGCACAAAAATGGAAGAAACCGATATTGTTGCAAAAAATGGCCGCATTTATACCCTTGAGGGTGTTCTCATCCCACCCACAATCGTTCCAATCCTACCACATCAGTGTGATGAGACAAGTCAGGTCACAAAGGTAAGAGAATCACAATGAATCTGTATCTCCAACTCTTCTGTACAAGGCATTCCATCTTCCTCTTTAATTTACTAACTTTCTCTGATATCATCCATTTGAAAGAGATATTTTTAGAAATAAATGTATCAATGGTCACTAGCATGACTGCAAAGAGGGAATCATATGAACACATCCTATATAATTTTTAAAAAATCTAGTTGTTGCATTAACCCTTTGAAATACCCTTTGTGTCTCCAGTCCAACTCTTTCCTCCAGTTCCTGGATACCATCTGGAGTACGTGGGAATATACAAGTGTCATGCTCTCGGGGAAAACTCTTCCCTGTTTCTCAGTGAAACTACTCCAGATCAGTATTTTCCTTTTCACTAAATATGCAGAGAAAGGAAACAGCAAAGTAAAATATTAACATAATAATTTTATATTTAGAGATTAGAAATATGTTATTTTCAGCAGCCACAATTTCCCCTAGCCCTGTTTTCCTTCAGAAACAAAACTGCTCATATTTAAAAAGGTGGATTTTGGCAAACCTTTTAGGTAACACAGTACAGACCTTTACTTGGTAACATTCAGATGCTATTTCTGGTAAGAGGGCGAATGTCAGACCAAACTTTTCACTTGGAGTAAGCACAGCTCCAGCGAGCTGCCTCTGGACGGTGTTCAAGCTCGTATCTGGGCCAGTAACAGTTCCGGTACAAAAGGAAAACATTTAATGTCTTAGCTTACAACAGTCCAGAACCACAGCCTGGAAAGAGGTTCCCAGCTGATCTGGACAGCATCAAAATGTAATGAAGAAAACACTGGCAGTAAAGATCTATTACCTCTGGCAATAACTACAAAGTGCTGTATGTGCAATATAATCATAAACCAGACAGAGCTCTAAGCAGCAATCTCTGATGCAAAAAGCAATCCACACCTAGAACACTCCAATAATCTGAATTCCTTACCAAACACCTACCAAAAATTATGTCCAACATCAATCAATCCTAAAGCAACAGACAAAAAAATTTTTAAAGACAAAACAAACACTGTCGGTCACAAAAATTATTCCCCAAATTTAAGTTAGGCACCTCTGTCAGCCTGGAAACCTTCATGCATATTTAAAAATATAGTTATATGTTCCAAGATGTAAGCAGAGCCCTGCTAGCCAGGAAAACACAAAGGAGCAAGGGCTTTTGCAGTTTTCACTCTGCATCTAGCATTTCCATCATTCTATGAAAACAAGAGTAACAACACCTAATAAGTACTACTGATATTTAAAGAGAGTTAAAAGACACAAACCTTGTAGGAGCTGGTAGATCTACACATTTACAACAACTTTGCATCCCTAAAAATGAAACTTTTAGGCTAATGCATACTTATCCATGTAACCATATCCAAATGTTGAAAGCTGCACCTGAGCCTCACTGAAGGACAGCAGGGCTTATTCTTAATGTCACAAAGAGCACAGAAGGGACAACAGGTTCTCAGTCCCTGCCTGATGTGTGGACTACAGCCAGTTTTGATGACCTCTGACAATTGGTGCACGGAGCACCGAAGGAGCAGCTGACCCCAGTTCCCTGCTCCACCCTCCCCCAGAGATCATCACCCCTGTGGCAGATTTGATGGGAATATATCTCTGTGCTCCAATTACTTCACCATAAAGGCAGTGTATCAATCTACTACTGAAAAGAGGCAGATCTGACCTTGCCTGGAGATGCAGACACTCTTGTCTGTCCTCTGCTGGGGCGTGGCAGAAGAGAGAGATCGGACTTCCATCCTCAGGAAAAGGAGGGAACAGGTACACCTGGCTGGGACCAGTCCAGGGGGACAAAGGGACTGAGGAGGTGACACCGTGGCACTGAGCAGCAAGGAGAGCAACACCAACAGGGGGAAATATTGCCCACAACAATCAGCCAGATTTTTAAGTTCTAAAGGAGCAAAGGTGCACTTACAGGAATTTTCAGAAACACAGAGAAAGGCAAGACCCAGCATCAGCTTCAGACATGACTATGCAGCTTACAAAAGAGCTTTTATAATGTCTAAACATATTTGCCAAAATACATCTGACCCACAGACCTTTAAAACATAGTAGTGGCATTGGTACCTCAGCTATTTGCTGCACAAATGCTTTTGTAAGTCTGGTCCTTTATTCTTTTTAAGTCCTGTACAACATGAAGGACTACTAAATCCAAACCAGTACCTGATTCTTTGCCCACAGCTCCAGTGATAAATCTGTGGGAGAAATTCCATAATTCAGGTTTATATTCTCCTGTCAAATGTCTACAAAACACAATGATGTAACACATCAGATTCTGGGTCTAGGATTTATGCTAACTTGATTGAAAAACAAGACATCGATAGTCACAAGGACCATAGCTTTGACAAACTCCATATCCACACTCTGAAAGGTTCAACTTTTCTGAAGTTACTGCACGTTGAGCTTGCAGAGAATTCACCTTTAAAACTGCCAATGTAGTTTATATCCCCTCAGCAATGTACTTGCCAGCCTCTGTCACTATCACATGGTGATAAAGCTAGTCAGGAAAAGCAACCAAAGGGTGAAGACAAAAAAAAAAATCTTTGTACCACTGGATCATAATGGAGTATAGTGTCTATGATGTAGAAGCAAAAAATGTTTTTCTCTTTGCCGCCTATACACAAGACAAATTTCTGTTCACAGTGCCTGCATTCTAGACTCAACCAATCTGTGGTTTTCCAGAAAGAAATAAAATATTCTCATAGAAGTTAAATGTGTAGACTTCACTAGACTCTCAGACAATATTAGTTAACTCACAGGACTGAGTTGAGTAGAGGACACCAGTGCATTCATGTCCTTGTTTTCTTCTGCTGAGAAACCTTCATGTTCATTAAAAGAAGGGGGTGAGGGAAGGAAAAATGGGGAAGGAAAGGAGAAGGTGGAAATGAACAACCATTTTTCAAGAATCAGAGCCAACAGATATAGCCCTGGTGCTGCCCTTTGGTTCCAGATTCATGCTGTAACACTTAGAAGTCATAAAACAGAGGTACTTTAAAATTACAGGGTACACCATCCTGCAGAAGTATGCACCTCAGCAGTTGATATAATGCCTTTTCAAATCCCTATCCCTGTTGTTTCCATCTAGGATGTGTGCAGGTCGTTTACAATATGCACTGGCTCCCTGTCCCCAGGATGCACAGCGCATCCTAAGTGATGTTTCCCATCAGACTCACCAGTTGTCCAAAGGCACAGGGGGAAGGCATGCCCATATTTTGGTCACTGCTCTCCCAATATAGAGAGCAAAAGAACCACATACGAATACAGCAGACCGCATAAAAATACAGATATAGATGATACCTTCATCTCTTTTTGGCAATAATTGAATCATCTGATAATTTCAGCATTATTTTGTTTGCTGTTGCAAAATTCCCTGTATACTTCACAGAAGTTCTTACTTGTTTCTCAGGTAGAGTAAGTCCTATTTCAGCAGAGGGAAGATGTGAGGAATGAGAATGAATATGATGATGCTTTGAGAGTTAATAAACTGAATATGTTTAAAATAGACCTCACATCTGTTAGAAGTTTCCTTTTGATTAAGCATTCTCCCTGAAGTAACAGTCTGCAGACACAGGTTCAGGAAGGATTGAAGATCTCCCATCTGCTTTGTATCTAAGAGATGCAAATTTAGCTGCATATTTCTCCACATACAAAATTCAAGTCAAGCTACCACAAGAATGTTATTCCCCATTTTATAAAAATTGACTGATAGCAGTCCTGTAAACCAGTACTCAGAAGCAATGAAAAGAAAGTTCATATTGTGAAAAATACATAATCTAATGAAATTTTAAAATGCAATACCAGCAAGGTGCTTTCTGTTCTCCAGGTAAATTATGCTGTGATATTAAAACTGTATCACAGAACTCTGTGTAGCTTAGAAATATTACTGTCCCCCTTTTGTGCATGTTCCAGCCTTTCTCAAAACAGAGGTGCATTATTGAACGCCCAAACTTTCAAAAAAATCGACTGTGCCAGAGCCTGCAATGTAACAGCAAAGCTATAGAATTACAGCTCCTTAAGGAGAAATGTATGTAAAGGTTTTCCAAAATATTGCCTTATACACGCTGAACTTTCCTTTTGGAGTTGAAAGATGTTTAGACACGTCCACGTAGCTTCCATGTACTGCAACACCAGGCTGAGAGGAGCTAGTGTACATCCAGAGCTAAATACCAGGGAAAATCCAGATTAGCTTTCACATGCCATTGAAAACAGCACACTCAAACTCTGCCATGCAGGAGTTTTCACATGAGGCTCCAAGCCCAGGTGTATTCATTTTCCCATACAGCTTCACCTATGAAGAACCAGACAATTCATCCTCTCCTGGTCCCAGCCACTCCTGTCCCAGGACTTCTCATGATATTGGACAACAATGAGTGGAAAACACTCACAAGTATCACACCCCAACTACTGCTTGGGAAGTCTAGTTTTTACAGAAGTCATTAGCCCCTGAGAAGTACTTACACCATTCCGGCCTCTGGGGCTCCTAAAGAGGCTTCTGCACTTTACGAGCACCACTTAGTGACAGGCAGATAAGTCTGAAAACTGTAAGCTTTGCAAGCCTTTTGCTAATTCCTAGTTCTCTTGAATCACACATGCAAATGAGTATTTTCTAATACACGTCTTCTTTATAAATACATGGATCAAGAAGCCATTTCACAAATAAAACAACAGATACTACTGAAAGGGCCATTTGGAGCTGCATGGTGGCTAAATCCCACCCTGGTGCAAAGGGGAAGGAGAAAGATCAAAGCAGCATGTCTGGCTGTTATAGCATCTCCCTGGAGCGAAACATCCTGAGGTTCCTGATCTCAGATTCCGAGGATACTGTCTTCATCCTAATTCCACTGCACTCCCACTGGCAAATATGAGACTGCACACAGTATGAGCAGATCCCACTGGCATGTTCATAAATGGGGACAGGATGGGGACTTCTAACACTGAGTCTGATAAGAACAAGGGCAATATCTAGTGGTCTCTGCATTCCCTTATTGAACTGTCAATGCCATTCCTGGTTTTTAATGAGGCCATTGCAGAGCCGGTTCTGGTTCAACACGAGGCTTTTCAGAGACAGTTATCCCTGCAGGCCTTTCCCAGAAGGGCAAAACACAATAAAGATTCACTGCCTCTGCCCTAAGGCACTGAAAAAGGAGATATTTTCTTTATTTTGCAGGAACCAAAATGTTGCAAAGGCTTCTTTGGCCCTGACTGCAGACCATGTCCAGGAGGTTTCTCCAAACCGTGCTCTGGAAATGGGCAGGTAAGCAAAGCATCCAGCAGCACCCTGCCCTCCATGGGGGGGAAAGATGAGCTGCGTCCCAAAGGTCCCTGGAGCATTTCTGCACAACGGGAATATTGGGCTCCACCAGGGCTGCCCCCTTCATCCAGTGTTGGCCATGACTTTCAGGTTCAGTCATACGTAGGAGGGAAGTTGAATCTGTCACCTCTCAGATGTCCAAACAGCAGGTTCCTGGGGTTCCAACACACAGGCAAGGCTGAGTGGCCCATTCTCATGCTTTTATTTGCATAGCACAGAGTAATGACCCAGCACACTATTCTCACATAAAAACCGCAAAGGAATGTAGAATGTATAACACCAAAGAAAAAGCATAAGGAAAGCTTTTGCTTTGATACACCTTTTTCAGCAAAACTGGGTTCTTCCTGAGAATCTATCAGAGTCACAAAATATGGACACACATATAGTCTCTTTTCTAGGGTAAAGATTTGTTTGAATTCATACATAACAATCACTTCTCTTCCATATCACAGTGTATGGATGGCCTGGATGGAAACGGGACTTGTGTTTGCTCTGAGGCATTTCAAGGCTTGAGCTGCCAGTTCTGCTCAGACCCTGGCAAATATGGACCTCAGTGTGACAAAGGTAACTGCAGCTCTATAGCTTCAGCACAAGAGCATGGGCTATTTCTTTTGGACCCCAGTGATGATCTGCTAGGAGTTAACTGGTTGGTAAACAGCCCCTGTGGAGGAAGAGCAAGATGGACCTGGAGTATTTTCATTTCCTATTTCAAAGGGACACATCATAAGGCCAGGGTCAGTGTAAATATTCTAAATTACTTTTTTCAGAGGTCACAGCTTGTTTTATACTAATTTATTGTTCTTTTGGTTTCTGTCTCACTCACACAAGTAATTGAAAGGAAAATCTTTACTATTCTGTTCCCATCTGCTATTGTCCACAGCAGAACAAATTCTGCCTGCAATGACAAACACATGTAATCTAAGAACAACTAGATCTACAAACAAGTCATGTTTAGGCCACTTAACTATCCTTAGTGAATAATTTCTGCTCTGTTTTATAGCTTATAGTTCTGCACTGACAGATTTAATCCTACTGAGCCAAACCATAACACATTTGAGAGTCTACAACATCAAATATAAATACATTCTTCATCTACAAAACCATTTTTAGCCTTTGTTACGAAGCAGCCTGCCATTCATGAAGCACAGCTTACTTGAAGGTTCAGAGGTACATGGACAAAAGCTGAGACACAAATCCCATAATAAATGGTGGTAGTTCCTAAGCTCCAGTCCCACCAAAGTAATAAGTGTTTGCTTTACTAGTCACCACTGGCATTTCTTTGGAATTCACAAAGCTTTCCTTCTAAGTTTTTTGGGCACATTGCTGTGCCTCCAGCAGCACTAATCCACCCAGTCCTAGTAAAGTGCTGATAGGTCTGTGTACCCAGCACTGTGCAATCTAGGATCTGTGGGCTCAGTGTGTAAAGGCTTGCCCTGTCACTGAAAGCACAGCAAAAGTCATGCAATGAATAACTTTAATAGTCTAGGACATAGCATTTTGTTCCTACTTCTCTGAAGCACTTTGAAATTCATTGGTAAGAGCAGTGTAAAAATACAACAGGTTTTAAATAGTTATCCATAAAACATACCTGAAAAACTACAGTTATGATTAACAAACAAGCCCTCCTCTTGAAAAAATAGGAAGAGCTGATTCATAAAAAATGCTGTTAAGGGATAAATGCCTTTTTCCACTGTGGAATTGCACATTATGATTTATCTCTGGTAGAATGCCTCTGCATTTATGGGAAGTGTGATAACAGAATTGACAGCGATGGGACCTGTCTTCCTGGATCCTGCAGAACTGGATACACAGGGAAACTCTGTGAGAAGCAGATTGTTCCCTGTGAGCCCTCCCTACAGCTCTGCCATGCACATGCTGACTGTCAGCTTAGCAATGGCACAGTGAGGTAAGGCAGTAACTTGCATCAAATTAATATTCACTGTGCTGCAGCTCCTTCCCATGTGCACGACCAAAACAGACCCTGGCAGCAGTGCACAGAGAGCAGCCACTGCAATCCTGCTATGCAGCAAATAAGCATTACCATGCACCACATCAGCCTTGAGCTGCAAGATAATAGTTACGAGTTCTCAGTACCCTGTACCTTACATGTTTAACACTGAAAGGTATTTGTATACTGATCTGATCCTTGATTAAAACCCTCCCTTCCTATCAACATCTACAGAGGCTTTTAGGAAGCTCTTATTTCTAATCGCCCCTCAGCGGTTTAGGAGTTTAAGCCTTGTTGAAAAGGAATGAAATTCTCAACAGTTTGAGGATAGATATCTCACTCTGGTCAGCTCAGATAAGTTTTGCACACCACAGCACCGCGGAGTTCGGCACAGGTTCCCCAGTCCTGGCCACAAAACTCTGTTACTGCTTCAGCTGCCCTGCACCTGCCTCAAGCTCACCTTCACATGCAGCAAGTTTGCCTCTTGCCACAGTGTATGCATAATGAGTCACGACAAAGCACAAAGGGGCATGCTGCAGAACCTGAGTGCTTAAGTAATTCCCTCCAATACAGGTTAACCCTGGGGAGGGACCCAGGGAAAACAGGGGGGCTCATTGTCTTGCACACATTTCAGGGAGAGAGCCATCTTCTGTGTCACTGGAAAAGAGCATAGCCAGTCCATAAATATATTAGCTCAACTTTGCAATGACAATATCAGCTCAGAATTAATTTCACTCTCTGTGTCATAGGCAGAGAACAGATCCCTGATTTGACTCAATTAGCCCAGTCAACATTTTGGGAAAAAATCCATAACGTACATACTTGAGCTGCTTGCATCATGAATCCAAGGTTACCGATTTTCAGCTGCCTATAAATAGCAAGTTGCAGTGGAAAACAATCACTGTACTTTAGAGCTGTCCTGTCACGTGTAACGCCTCCTTCCTCCTCTCGTCTCTGTAGCTGTGTTTGCAAACCTGGCTATGAGGGAGATGGCTTGAGCTGCAGCCAAGTTGATCCTTGTGCCGTTTTAAACCCTGATGGCTGCAATATCAATGTAAGTACGTGCTTTTCCCGCAGAAAGGTAAGCGAAGAGGAAGGAAACTCCTGCAGAGGAGTCACAGTTTTCATTGGAGTTCCAGGCTCTTTCCCCAGATACCACTACAGAGCTCAGAGAAGCCTTATGGCTAAAGCCAGATGTCCCCTAAGAGTCCTGAATGGCTGCCTCTGCATCTCCCCTAGGCTGAGTGTGTTCAGACAGGCCCAGGGGAGCACAGGTGTGTTTGCCAGGCAGGATGGACAGGCGATGGAAGGGACTGCTCAGCCATCAACAACTGCCTGCTGCCCACCACGGCGCGGTGCCACGAGAATGCCACCTGCATATACATTGGGCCAGGTCAGGTAGGTCCTTGCATTCAATGTCACCTTCAGTGCATGTCCTCAAACATTTTGCTCTGCGAGAGCTTGGACTTCCTACCCTGTTTTCTTCCTCAAAGCCTCCTCTCCCTCCTAGCCACGATGTTATTTCCACGTGGTGCTCCCTACCCGAAACAGTGTTCTTAAATTCCTATTCCAGTGTTCCTTCCTTTTTATGTGGTGGTGCTCTGGCAGCAAATACATTTTTAGAAAGTACAGAAGTAGATGTCAGGTATAAAGGTCTTCTGCAGATATTAGTCAGTGTCATTCCACTGAAGCCAATGCTAAGCTACAGAAACACAGAGATACTAATTCACCATGTCTAGAATATGCACACTATTTTAATAATTTTAATGAATCACTATGTTTTATTGAAACAACAGAATGACTGTAAGTGTAAGGACGGCTTTCAGGGGAATGGAATTGAATGTACACCCATAAACTCGTGCCTGGAACAAAATAGAAAATGCCATCATCTGGTGAGTAATTAATCATTCCCTGAACAAAATGTTCAGATACATACCACACCTCGCCTCTTGCACACACCATAGGATTTATTTGCCATTTCAAGCCTGCAATTTCTTTTTGAGAAAGCACTTTCCAAGCAGTTCTACAAGCACCAGAAACTGTGTGAACCACATCAGTATGGTACAAAAGCTGAGGATAGACTGCAAGGGCTGCTCCCTAATCTGCCAGTACAGAGGGATTATCTCGAGCCTGGAATGAATAAATGCTGTTTTTCTACCAGCAGTTACAACCCGGATGCACTATCCTATTGGGATATTTACCCAAGTCAAGCATCTCTACCAGGCATCTGTCAGTTTTATCAGTGGCTGTGTGTGCTCTGCTGTGCCCTGCAGTCCCAGTATCAGGTGGGGCACAGGGACAGAGCTGAAGTGAGGAACTCTGGGGAGCAGGGAATGGATCTGCCATATTCAGGTGAAAGAACAGGGCCCAGAATATGTAGGGAGGAAACAAGAAAAGGTGGAGCAAGAGTTCAGATTCCTACAGACTTAGTGCATGGTGGGTAGGGGAGGGAGTTAGTGCCCTGGGCTGAAGGAGTGTGTCCTACAAGAAGGTGAGAACACCCATGGAAGATGGTAAAAAGCTCCTTTGTAAGTTTATGCTTGTATATAAACGGGTCCTAGTAGGAGGCTTCACAGGCCATCCTTGCTGGAGTAGTCTCCTGAGTATTTGACAAATTGTCTCTCTTTCTGGTTCAAAGGCAACATGTCAGCTCAAGTCTTCTGGTGGCTGGGAGTGTGTGTGCCCAAAGGGCTACGAGGGGGACGGTAGGATATGCTACGGAAATGCTGCAGATGTAAGTAATGTGGTCACTTCCTCTGGGCACGGGACCTGCTGCACAGGTCAGACCCTGGATCTTAACCAGAGATATTAGCAGAGCCTTTATAAACAGACAGAAAAATATGATGCCCACCAGTGATCTCTGCAAAGAGTGTTCCAGTGGGAGACACTTGCCTGATTCAAAAATTATCTGTTGTGTTTAAAAACATGGCTTGAAAAGGAGCCTAAGGGAGCAAAGTATATTTCTGGCTTCAAACAAATTGAAAATCTGAAATTGAAAACAAATTGAAAAACGCCAGTCCCAGAGTCCAGACCTGCAGAAGTGCTAAGCATTCACCTGCCAGCTGGGAGCACCAAGCAGTCAACTCCTCTGAAGTTCTGCCCTGCAGTCACTCTCAGTGGAAGCGATCAGTTTATCATGTTGAAACAAACTGTGCTGACCCTCAGGTAAATAAAACCAAAACAAGTCAATTGGTGAAATAAATATGCATTTAACAGCACAGGAAAAATGAAAGTGTCCTCAGTCTCAACTCCTGGCAATAATCTTACATGGCTCTCAGCACTATCTGCCACTCCTGCCTATACTGTCATCCATCTCTGTTCTAAGTACTGTGGCAGAAGGAGGGTTGGGTGATGTGTAAGATGCTGTACAAATATCAGGTAAAACAAACATATATTTCAATCAACTTTGTATGGAGTTAAGAGAAGAATTAACTTTAAAATCACAGGAAGTTAATGCTTAGCCTGGGGTCAGTACACAGTACATACCAAGGCTGGGTACATCACCTAAGCAATCCATGGCCTGATTTTCAAGAATTGGTAACTCACCATTCCCATTACCAGAAAGTATCTGTATTAAGAAAACATTAATGAGATCGCTTTTCACACACACTGAAAACCCCCTTCACCATGTCACATCAGCCAGGCCAGACACAGTGGGTTGCACCACAGCCAAGAGCTCTTTGGCACAGCTAATTATAGCTTACAAACTCATCAATCTCTCTTCTTTCTAATCAGGAGCTATCCACTCTGTCAGAAGCAGCTGCTTTTAACGAGTGGGTTAATGTAAGTACACTTCTTGGTTAATTTCTGTAGTATGTTCAAGTTTGCAGAAATACACGAGCCTTGTAGAGTTTAGAAATGGGAACCTCACAGCAATATTTCCATCAGAGAGGATGCTGAAGGTCTGGAGAGGCATCAGGGTGCCTTTCCCACCAGTTGTGGAGGGGTTGATCATCTGGTTCCCTATTTCAGACTGAAAAACAACTTCTGAACCCAAATTCAGAGAGTAAGGAAGCTCCACAGGCAGCAGAGCTAGTGCTCTTTGAGGCAGGGACCTACATAAGCTGTGACTGGTTTTGCATGAAAACACACCACAGCCCAGACAGCCAGCAGCAGGGTGCAAGCAGACACTGAACATGACCCCAGGTGTCTCCTTCCAACTTCTCTCATTCAATAAAATGACAAGTGGGAAGGGAAGGCAATGCCTTACCCTCCCATTTTCACATGCCCCATGGTAGGAAAATGCAAGTGTATGGCTGGGCAGTGCTGCAGCCACAGCAAGAGAGCAGGAAAAACTCTGTCTGTGCAGGAAATAGAATCATAGAATGGTTTGAGTAGAAAAGGACCTTTAAAGGCCATCTACTCTCCCTGCCATGAGCAGGGACTTCTTCAACTCCTGCTCAGCCTGACCCTGAATGTCCCAGGGGATCGGGTCATCTACCACATCCCTGAGCAACCTCTTCCAGTGTTTCACCACCCTCATTGATAAAGAAAAATTTCTTTCTTATATCTAACCTAAATCCACCCTTTTTTCAGTTTAGAACCATTACCCCTTATTCTTTTGTAAAAGGTCCTGCTAAAAAGTTTGCCCCCATCTTTCTTACAAGCTCCCTCTAAGTACTGAAAGGCCACAAAAGTTCTCCCTGGAGTCTTCTTTTCTCCAGGCTGGGCAACCTCAATGAGGAAAGAAATTAACTTGTGTGGCTCCAGATTATGAAAGAAACACCAAATCAGGTTTTAAATCCCAAAGTTCTGGATACACCGGTCGTCAAAATCTGCTTTCTATTTTCACATGCTATCATTTATTACTGGAGCAGCAGTAACATTAGAGGTCCTACCCTGCCGTGATTGGAACTGTATGAACAAAAATCAAAAGCAGTTGATCCCACAGAGAGTTTAAAACCTAAATGTAAGAAGAGTACAGCAAATGCACGGTGAACAAAAAAGGACAGTGATGTGTTAATGAATAGCATCAGAAGCAGAAGTCACAGCACATTAGTTCCTTTAAGGCTTTTCAAAGTTAGATGGCTTGGGGATCATTCAAGTCCATAATTGCAAGGAACACCTCGGGGAGCTTCTTAAGAGATCTCAGTGTAGCTAATTCAAGTCAGTTGTCTGCCTGGTCCTGAGCTCAGATTGTGGCACTGGACACTGGACAGAGAAACTAAAGAGTTTAAAGAAATGGGCACAATAGGGAATGCTGTTCACCTGCTAGTCCACTCTTTAGATAATGAGGGAGTAAATCAGAAGGAAGATTCTGTAAAATCTGTTGGAACAGATGTGGAAATTTCTGCTACACTTCAGAGAAATGTTATCACTTAAACACTGGTAACTACAAACATGAACAAAATAGGGAGACATATCCATCTGTGGGTTTTTGACTTTGTACTTGAGCAGGAATGTGGTGTTTACCACTTTTCATAACCAAATATTTTTCTTGCTGGGCAGGAAGGATGAGAAGGGGAAGTTTGTTACTCTTTCTATATTTAAATATTTGGAAGGTGATAGGGATGATGGCTAGAAAGAAAGATGATCTTAACAGAGACAAAATTCCCAGCTATTTAAGGGAGCTGATTCCCTTCTTGACTTAAAACCCAATATGGGTATGAAGGACTACCCAAAACATGCCAGCTTCCAGGCAGCATACCATCTGCAAAGAGGTAGAATCCAAGCTCATATCGCTCCCTCAAGTTTTGCAGTATCAAAAATGGCAAATTGTGGAGCCTGTGAAAAGCTTGGAGAATCCCATCTTCAGCAAGATCACATGTAAATATTTAGCTTTCCATTAAAAAAAAAAAATCCACACAACTGGAAAAAATCCTCTCCAGTGGAAACTCTTTCCATCCTTAAGGCAGATAAAAACACGGAAGATTAATTAATTCATGCATGCTACAGATCTCACAGTCCCCATCTAAAATTAGAGCTGTCAGCAGCAAGCTCCACTGCAGAGCTAGTGGGCACAGATAACTCTTGGACATCTTGAAAAAAATCCCAACCATGTTAAATAACAGTCTTCTTCCAAATGTGTCACATTGTGTCATGGGAGTTTCTTATACCATGGTTCATAGTCCTTCTATCTATTAAACAGAATGGAGTGGACTGTAAGAGCAAGTTACTTGAATTTATCAGTAACCAGTAGCATTTATCACCTTTTTTTTTTTTTTAAACATTCAAGTGCATAATACAAAACCTATGAGACAGGCTAACTTTTGTGGGGGTCAAGTTATGTGTGCCATAATAAAAAAGAATCCTGACCTGAACATTATCTCTACCCTTTAAATGCTGGCAATCTATTCTGTAAAATAGACACTCGTTTACCATTTTTGTACAGCTCTAAGTGCTATTGTTCAAGTCATTGCTCAGTATAATAGTTTTTTCCTTTCCAGACTGGTCACAAAACACGTCACATACTCCACTTTGCTTAAAATGTCACCAGCTACTATTTATAGACCATCCTTAGAATGAATTATTTTATCGTCTTTATTTTCATGCAGGAGGCCAGGATAAACTCAGTGTTGTCCACCACCTCAAACCTAACTGTCCTTGTGCCTTCTCTGCAAGCAATTGAAAACATGGATGAAGATGAAAAAGCCTTTTGGATGTCAAAAAGTAACATTCCAACTCTCCTTAAGTACGTTAATGGTTTGAGGGTTTGGCTTTTTAAATTAACTGGGTTTTATGTCGAACAAGCCTTTAGTTTGAAGCCACTAGACTAAGACAGGTATTTTGATTTTAAAGGAAAGGCAGAGGATTCCCCTTCTGGTTCCAGTGGTATAAATCTCTGTAGCCAGGCCACTGAGGAAAAAAGGCATTATTTATATTATGTCAGAAATGTTTAAAGGTCAAAACATGGCTGAACAAGGTGTTGTAGAAGCAATTCCTGCTTAAAATCACAGTTTTAGACACACTAAGCATGTTTATCTGAAATAAAAGAAAGAAAAAAGAGAGAGAAAATACAAAACATTCAAATCCAGTTAATTTCCTTTAGGTATCATGTACTGACAGGAGCTTACAGCTTTGCTGATTTCCAGAATTTATCGTCCTCTGACATGCTGCCAACATCGCTACAGAGCAAATTCCTGCGCTTGTCTAAAGAAAATGGGGTGAGAAGACCTGCAAACCACTGTGGTATCATACTCCAAACCCTGACCATCACTGCCACTGACTTCCTTGTATTACAAACCCACACAGACATTATGCATTTTTTTTAAATGCATGTCATAAAAGTGAAGTCGTAGTTCAATTATGTTGGGCCCTCTGGGAGGAACATTAGCTTGTTTTTCTCCACCACTTTACATCACTGAAATTTGTCCACAATATTATTTATTTCTAATGTCCCAGTAGCTGCTGCAAACACTGGACAGTCTTGTAACCAAGCAGAAGGGTAGTCTTTGCCTGGAGCAGCCCGTGTCAGCTAAATTAAGACAAAGAGCATCAAGGAAATCAAATAACTTACTTTGGGGAACTGGGAAGGTAGGAGGAAGCAATGATAACACACGTCTCCACATATGCAACTTGATAGTCCTAAACCACCTGAGGGTATTTTTAATGGTAAATAACAAGTTACAGCCCTTCCCCTTTAGCCTTTTTATTGGGTAAATTCCATGTTCTGAGCAGGGTTTCCTGGCAATACGCAAGTCAAGTTTAAGTGCTTCATCCCCAGTAAGGGACAGGGAAGTCCTCCCCACCTCCATGCTCCAAAGGAAAAATTATGAATAAGGTCCTTCAAAGCTGCACAGAACTGGGAGGGTGTGAATCAGCTCAGAGCTCAGCCTACACAGTGCTGGAGGCAGGTGCACCTAGCCCCAGGTAACCACTCCAGTGCAAGCAAGCCCAGGGCTTTGCCAGTCTGCATACAGAGAACAGCAAAGAGTCCTGAATTCCCTCCCCTGTGCATGATTCCCTGAGGGTACCCCAGCCTCTGGTGTGAATTGGTGTGAGCGGTGCCATGGCAAGCACTTAGGAAAGTGTGGAAATCCACAGTGGGAGCTGCTGGGAAAACACCAAACCCTCTCTCCTCTCGCTTTTCCAGGACCTGACCCTCGAGGGTGCTCACTTTGTGGCCAGTGACATTGCATCCACAAACGGGGTCATTCACGTTATTGATAAGGTATACAAAATACTGGTAAGGATTTGCTCCTCTGCACCACGAGCACTGCAAAACTATTAACCTCCTGTGGAAATAACTGCACAGAACAGCATTTTGTCCTGCATCTGATCGTTGCAGGTGATGTGGGATATCTGCTCCTTTGCAGGTCCTGACCCCACTCCGCAGCGCTGTCATGCCAAGGCTGCTGGCCCGCCTGGAGCAAATGCCTGACTACTCCATTTTCAGGGGCTACATTATTGTAAGCTTTCACCTCATTTTAACAATGTTTTCAGCACAAGAGGAAGTTCTCTGCTTTGTTTGCATTTCAGACTAGTATCAGACTATCAGTGTTTGCTCTGATTTTTTTAATGTGTTTCACAACAGCAATACAGCCTGGCTAACGAAATAGAAGCGGCAAACGCATACACAGTCTTTGCCCCAAGTAATGATGCCATAGAAAATTACCTAAAGGATAAGAAATCTGCTACTCTGGTACGTATCACTCACAAGGCTTGTCCTAACAGCTCAGTATTTCATCTTTTTTTCAAGGGCATGGGTTACGAGGACACAGATATAGGAAGAGGTTTGTTTCCCGGAAGTTCAGTAAGTTAAGTTTTGTCTGTAACACCAGAGAAGGTGAAATGGGATGGATCTACTGATATTTTCCCAACTTGCTGGAAAAGCCTAGCTATTTGTTCTGTGTTTTGGCCTTCTCTACATTAAAAACATGGTGATAATTTCCAAGACATCTCATCAGTAGACTTTATTTTGGTTTGGGATTTTTAGAGGTTTTTTTATGTAAAGAAGATCAATACAGGAGTGACTGGAAAAAACACTGAAATTAGTTTTTTAGGTGAACAAACTCCAGTCCCCTGACATCATTAATAATGCCATGAAATATTCTGATTCTTTCTTAAACTATCCAGATGATGGCTTTGTCACTACTGCAGGAATGCTGCAGCAATGCTCTGTCTGGCATTTGTACCCTGACATATTTACAAGTTCAAACCACCTTCTCAGCCTTGTTGGTTTCCCTCCAAGATAAGCTATCCTTTTTCTGCATCATCCCAGCAGCTTTCTTCATATTTTCTCCAACTTGAAACAGCTTTTTAGATTGCAGGTATCAAGAGCCACACACCCGGCAGAGGAAGCTCCATCCATGATTTGCCCAATGGCTTTAATTCTTCCCTGTTTCTTCCAAAAATATTTACCCTGCCACATTCCATCCCTACTTGCATGGTTTTCATTTACAGCCAGGAAGCTGGGGAGCACAGAGTTCAAATGACTCGTCCCAAATCACCAAAAACAGCAGACCCAAGGCAAAATCCCACATTCACAAGTGATCAAGCTCCATCTGCTCAAACGGCTTTTGAATGCTATTTGAGTTGTTTCTTGACACAACATCATTTCCACATCACTACAAGAAGAACTGATAACAAACTTTGACAGACACGTAGGACATCAGTCCCAGTAGATCTGGAGTACACACACACACACACAGAGAAATTGTTTTCATTTCCATTACTCACCAATGTTTCTTCTGTCTTTCCTCCATCCTCCCAACTTTGCCTGATGTGGTAATCTGAGGGGAAAAAAAAAAAAAAAAAAAATCAAACGACAACCATAAGGTTAAGTCTGCCTTAGGCTTAACCTCTTTCTTTCAAGTGAATCACTTGGAAGAACTCTGCTGCAGAGGGAAGACTTTGGCACAGGAAGAAGACCCCATTCCTTGGCCCTCATGAGACAAGATTTCCTAACTCTTCTGGTGATTAAAGACAAATCAAAGTAGAGCAGCATTAGCTTTTCCTACAATTCATCAAAGTCAGGAGATTAAATAGGGCTAGACACTGATGGAGATTAGCTCTATCTTAATTCCCGCTTTCTCATCTGCAAATATTTCTTTGCCAATTCTGTGGAGCAAGGCCAGCCGCAAGAGATGTCGAGGCCACTCTTTCACTCCGTGGGCACAGCCAGGCAACATAACAAATCTCACAGCTTGGAGCTGCTTCCTGCTTTCATGCACTTCTGAAGGAGCAGAAGAGCAGGAGCAGCATGGACATTCAGAACAAAGGCACAGTGAGCAACAGGATTTCCCACAAGCACCTTTTACTGCAAAGACAAAGTTGCAGCAGCACCGTCTGTTGGCTAGGCAGCTCCTAAACTCTCCAAATGCCCCAGCTTCTCTCGCATTGGTCAATCTCTCCCCAACAAATCCTGCTTCTGCTTCCCCCTCCTAGTCAGGGAGAGCTCTGAGAGCCCTCTGCTTCAGAACAAGATGCAGAAGCCTTGGGAAACCCACACAAAATTCTGATATTTAGAGAGTAACTTCATCACTTTTCAATGAAATATGAATACACTCTACCAACAAGTTCATAGAAAACATTTCAACAAAAGTCAATTAAAAACAGTCTTTACTGACTGAAGATGCCCTTAAAGATTATGTATATAGAGATATAAAAATATAGGTAGACAGATAAAAAAAATTCTCTAAACATTCACCTCAGTTTATTCCCCTATAGGTTAGCAGGGATTCCCAAAGGAATAAGGAATAGGTATGGAAAGATTATAAAAACACTCATAAATATGCAACCCTTCATGTCAAATGAACCCATGAAGTTCAGAGTCCTAAAAAGTCCTCTGACTTTTCCTGGAGTTCAGCAGCCAGCCCTATGCACAGAAATTCACTGCAGGCTCAAGCAAACCTTGGTCCTCCCTGTTCAACAGCCTTTCACCCTCCACGGTCAATAACATTTTCATTGTGGAAAGAATGCAGGCTCTCTACAGGAGGAAATATGAAATAACCTGCCTACTGGAGAAGTTTCTCTTTAAATTCAGCCAATCTATGTTTGGCTTAAACCCTCTGGAAAATGCTATCCCTAGGAAGTTTTCATTTTTTCTTACATAACTCTGAATGCAATTGTGTGTTGGCAGGATGAAGGCCAAATCCGCTATCATGTTGTGCTGGATGAGAAGCTCCTGAAGAACAACCTGCACAATGGCATGCACAGGGAGACCATGCTAGGGTTCTCCTACCAGGTTGGGTTCTTCCTCCACAACAGCCAGGTACTGCTGTCTGCACTTGCTAGGAGAAACAGGTTTCCTGCTTTTTACAAATCCAGCTTCAGCTTCAAACTGACATGCAGTCAAAAGAACCTGTGCATCCCTCATTAGCTTCTGTGACTCAGCAGCACAAAAGTTGTCACTCAAATGCAAGGCTTGTCTCAGACCTGCTAATTCAAGTCACCCGTGAAAGTATCTTTGACTGAATTTGATTTCAGTTGTGCTGTTCACATCTCAAATTGAATTTTATGTATCTCTCTCTAGCAACTACAAGCCTGAATTGCAGAGCAGCCATTAATCTGACTCCCAAGGACTATTAGAAACCTGCCCTCAATTATAAAACATTAATTCTATTTTCTGTAGATTCACTCCACTTTCAATCCTAAGAGCTCAGAGCACTGGGCAATAAATGTGAATTGCCTTTCAATACCACTCATGGAAAAATCAGGCACAGCAAGATTAAGAGACAAGGCCAGGTAGGGAATTTGGTCCTCCTCTGTCCCAGAACTCCCTCTGGGCATCAACAAAGGAGGACATGAAGTGTCTCTCTCTCAGAGTTTCAGCCCTGTTCTTTGCTCTGCCCATGGCTGAGCCTTGAAAAAGCACCTGCAGTGGAACTGTTGCTGGTGAGGGCACTTTGGGAATGTGGGGTAGCACAGAGATGATGAGAGTCCTCCTTGAAAGAGCAGCAGCTGAGAGGGTTTCCTTGAAGCCCCACATACCCCAGACACAGCAAACTTACCTTTTGGTATGCCTTAGATTCCTTCTTCATAGCCTTTACACCCCTTGGAAAAAGCTGATCTGTTAAATCCTAGCCTGTTACTAAGAAATTTCAACAGGCTGCAAGTCATCCCATGCCCTCGATGCAGTGAAGCCGTTAAACGCAGCAGCTGGAATATGAGCAAGTGCCTGATGCTAACTACCTTCGTTGGTTTTCCTTATGTGATCTTCCACCTCCTCCTGCTCAGGTTACCACAGAGCCATGGAACACCCCTGTTCCTCTCTCTCTAACTGATTGCATGTCTTTCACAGCTATACGTAAACGATGCTCCAATAAGTTATGCAAACGTTGCCACAGACAAAGGAATTATTCATGGACTGGGAAAGGTCCTGGAAATCCAGAAGAACAGATGTGATATCAATAATACCGTGATCATCGTAAGTGGTTCTGTTCATATAGAAGCTTAAAGCCCCTCAGAGAGACCTATAGCCAAACAAAGCTCAAATGTGTAGGATATGTGATACTACTTCCCAGCAAGGAATGCACACATTTTCCACAAAGGATATTCCCACCAGAGTTTTAGTATCTCTTAAGACAACTTTGGTCCTGAAATCAGTATTCTGACAGTCTGGATAAAATATAATCAGAGTAGCTCAGGAATAAGAAATTCCTGAGCTCTAATAGTCAGATAATATTAGTAACGCATTATTCTAATACATCTTTGTAACCAGAACACTTGTTTGTAAAGTGGGGAGCATCATTTTAGAAGAGTAAATAAAAATAACCAAATGATCCTTCCTTCTTCCCCCTGGGGGAAGGATGTCCCCAGAGCTACTCGTAAGGATATTCTTCCTTGCTGAACAGGACAGCTTCCCTCACCCTCTTTGCCAAAGAGGTTATCCTGATAATGCACCTCAAGGACTAGATTTAGAAATATGGCTGGAAATCATTCTTTTTCTATGAAACAACCTGCCTGCATCTCTGTACAGTCTGTTAACCACCTCCCATTTGTGTTGCTTAAGGAGAAGTGCAGAATTTGTTCACAACCATCAAGTTGTCCCCCAGGAACAAAAGAAATAGTAAGTATTTGTTCATTAATGCTAGGGTTGTTGGGATTTTTCCATATCAAAACTAACTATACATACATTCAATCCTATTTTTAATATAATTGCCTGAGTTTCAAAAAAAAGTAGTATTTACCTCAGCCTGCTACATATATTGCTTATAGCTGAGAGACACAATCCACCCTGACCTCAGAGATTTTTTTTTTTATAAATCTACCTGGGATCAAGGTAGCAGAAGGGCAGTTTTATCTTTCAAGGCCACTTTCTCATATGCACTGGGACAACTAAGACTCCTCAAACTGCAAAGTTTACCTCTACTGTGCAAAATGAGGGGAGTTAAATGTGGTCTGGAATATGCCTGCTCCAGAAGGAATTACAGAACCAGCTCTGAGCCCTTCAAATCAGACATGTACAGAAGGGCAAACTCAATCCATCCCCAGCAATATGCTGTAAACTATGCTCACAGGACTTGGGGATCAGAGAAACTTTGGATGCCCAGGTCCAACACATGAGAACTGCAGATCTTTAGAGTTTCTCGATATCTAATTTATCTGTGAAAACCTCTCCATTGGGATTACATAAATATATTTTCCTTTATTTTTTTTTATAATTAAATATGCCAGTAATGGTATTCCAAAGCAGATCAAGTCTCATGCACTTCATCAAAGTATTTGACTGTCAAAACCAAATTTAACTCCTCATGGGTAAAACTCAAACTCATTAACATTTCCTTTACAATGAACAACTGGATGGATTCTTGTGTCAGTCTCCTCTCAGGTGTATACTGAGATCAAAAGCTTTCTTCAGCTATTATTCTTTCCCCCGTTGTGTTCAGACCTAGAAGATAACTTTTCAACAGCTGTTTTTGCACAACTTCCTAACTCAGTTTTCCAAGAAGAATTAGAAAGATCAGAAAACGTGAAAAATGGAAAAAAAAGTGTTTCTGAAACTTCTGAACAGAATCTGTTCAGTTCTGAGCAAAGGCAATTTTAGACATCTTTAAAACACCACAAGACACTGAGATAAACTGATCATACATTCACTAGAAATTATTTCGTTAATACATTTTTATTTTTAAATGTATTTCCTTCCGTTTAATTGTGAATGTGTGAGTCAGTGCACAGCATGCATAAAGCTAGTGTCCCATTTTTTAACACATTTGAAAGTAGCTGATCAATATTATTCAGAAATGCATCTCTTTCTCTAATATTTGCTCAGGCAGGGGAGAAGAAATACTGTGTCCTCACAGAAAACCACATGAGACAGTACACCATCCAGATCGGGTGCCAGCCCAAGTGTGCTAAAACCATCATTGTGAGTTCACTGCTTCTACTGTGGTAAAAACCAGGAATTCCCTTCCCTGAGCTTCATCCTCCTCATAATTCCCACTGAGCACACACAGCATGTCAAGGCAGTTCCTGGCAGTATATTTATTTACCTTTATTCTGGACACAGCAGAGGTTGAAAGGTTAAAGACTGATGATAGCTGCACCACGTGGTGCAAAAGGAGCACAGGACTGGGAAGGGCATCCCTTTGCTTGTCCCTACAAATTCTGCACCTCAATCTGAGGTGGTGAAGGTCCCACCTCAGGGACCTGGGTCCCACCATGGACTTGGGGTGGCAGCCTGTGTCCTGGCACATTGAGGAGTCCCAGACCAGCAGAGCTGATGTACTGCTAAAAGTCACGGAATCAAAGCCTAGTTTGGGTGGGAAGGGACCTTAAAAATCATCTAGTTCCAGCCATCCTGCCATGGGCAGAAACATCCTCCCCTTGACCAGTTTGCTCACAGTCCCCTACAACCTTGCCTTGAACTTCCAGGCACAGGGCCACCCATAACCTCTACAGGAAACCTGTTCCAACGCCTCACCACACTAAAGCATTTCTTCCTAATATCCAACATAAACCCACCCTCTTTCAGTTTGAAGCCATTCCCCCTTTTCCTATCTACTACAAGCCCTTATAAAAATCCAGACTTCTCATTGCCACCCCGACCCTCAGCACAGCATTTCTGGGTTTCCAGACCAGGGAGTGCTGCGCAGGTTTCTTCAGCCAGCAGTGCCAGCCCTGCCCAGGAAAAGCCGGGAACGCCTGCTTTGGGAACGGCGTGTGCCTGGATGGCATCAACGGCACCGGCAGCTGCCAGTGCGAGGAGGGCTTTGTGGGCACGGCCTGCGAGAGCTGCAGCGAGGGCAGATACGGCCGCAACTGTGACCAAGGTACCCAGCGTCCCCAAACCATACGGGAGCTTTGCTAGCCTCATCAGGCGTCCAGACTTTCCCCTTCTATCTTCTAACCATCCTCAGCCTCGATTCTAGAAAGATACAGCACTCCCAGGGTAATAGGCCAGTCTTTAAAACATCATTAATCTCCTTTCTTTCCGCATTATGGTGTTTTCTCTTCAATCCCTAGGCTGGAGACAGAGCCTTCTACTCTGGCACACCACAGACTGAGAAAATAATCCAGCAAGCACAATCCTCTTTAGCACTGCTATTTTTCACCAATTCTTTCCCATTAAAATACGGTTCCAGACCCTGCATTTGGGAATAGATGAAAGATAAGCATAGTTTGAATTTAGAGTTGTTGTGCAATTAGAAACCAAAAGGCACAAGACAACGCCTTTGTTCAACCAGCCTAGAGCAGAAGGTGCCATCAGCAGGTGATGTCTGGGCCGCCCTGCTGTCCTTCCTGCACACACTGCCAGGGACAGCGGCTTCCCCTCATCTCTCCCACAGTGTGCACTTGTGTCCATGGGAAATGCAGCAGCGGGGTCGATGGGGATGGCTCCTGTGAATGCAACGTTGGCTGGAGAGGAGTGTCGTGTGAGACTGGTGAGTGTCCTGTCTTTATTTTTAAGGGGTAAATAGTGAGCATTTCAGAAATAACAGAACTACAGCCACAATCAGACCCCAGTACAGCTTCCCACACACAGTGAAATACGGGTCACATTCCTGTGCTGCAGCAATTAATTACTGTATTATTAGAAAGCTGGCTGAGACACTGCTCATGATACTGAAACGCTTACTTAGATAATTCTCTACCTGTGCCACCCTCTATCTGTCACAAAAGAATATCCCATTTATTAAAGCTATATGTTTTCCAGAGCAGGATTTCCCAGCACATTTTGACCCTCAGATCAAATCTGACCCTCTCAAATTCTTCAAAAAGTTGATTTAGCTATACAATGCCAGATAATAAATTATGTTCTTATTAATGCAATAAAAAAAAAATTAGCAAATAAATCACTTTGTGCTGGCTTAATACAGCTCCTATATCCAGTCAAATTATATTCTATTTTGACATAATTAAAATGTATTCAGCAACTATTTCAAAACTCTAGCTATAATAGAATGAAATTTTAAAATGTTACAAACACATTTATAATAGCATTCAAGATCAGTTTCAAATTTTCCCAGGGAAAAAAAAATCTAATAAGTAGAGTTTTGCAAGAGAGTTGCTATAGTTGTTATGACTGAGAAAAATTTCGGCTCCTTTAGAAAACCTACCCCTATATAATTCTAATATTATACAAGATTAACCAGACTAAATACAGATACATGACAAGTGAAAAGTTTTCCTGACAATACGACACAATTCTTTCTAGTAAATGAATTTAAGTGGTATCCACTGACCTATACAGACTCTACAGATGGAGTCTCTATAGAGGCTGAGAGCACAGTTGTCTGGCACAGAACTCGGACTCCAGCCCCACACACTGGGAGAAAAAGACTCCAAATCTCGAAAGACGCTGACTCTAACTTCTTTTTTTTTTTACCTCTTTTTTTTTTTTCCCCACTTGCAGAGATCAAAGATGATGCATGTAACGCCTCGTGCCACACCAGTGCTAAGTATGTATGAAATGCACTTATTTAGAGGAGAGGGGAGAAAAAGGGGATCTCTTGCAAGGCAAAAATCAAGCCCACCTTGCTCATGACTTCTCAACAGCACATCTCACAGAGATGAGGAGCAATGTAAATCTAATGTGTATGGTGATGAGTCCAAAAAGTTCAAATCTCTCCCCTTCACATCAAAATATACAAACAACAACAAAATGTTCTCACCAGTCCAGCACCAATATTGGGACACTAACTAGTTCTCAGAGGAGCAAGTGGCCCCACTGAGCCATTTACTGAAGTGCATCTGTCCCCTCACCACTGACCAGGGAGCAAGATTTACACTAGTCAAGACATCTCAGAAAAAAACAAGGAAAGGTGGCTGGAAAGAGTCTTCATTTTCAGCCACAGCTCTCCTGTAGGAGCTGAGAAATCAGAGGGGCAAACCTCCTTTTTCCCAGATGTGGGTTGTTCTCTCCCCTGTGTGTTTGTAACCTTCAGTTCACAGTAGCAATATTTTTCCAGGCTTCTTTGGCAAAAATACACTCTCAGATTTGCTCACGGGGACCCCACACATTCTGGAACCAAGACTGCGTTTCTAACAGAAGCAGATTGTTCTTTTCTATTTTTCATCCACTGACATACATCTGTAGATGTCAGGATAGGTGCAGGCATGACAGGAGTAGGGGGCAATCATGAATTGTGAATCATGAATCATAAATTGGGTGCACACAAACAAAAATTAGTGCACAGCTTTTTGGGTGAGTAGACGGGCAAATCCTGGAGCTCTGCACAAAAAAACATAGGGTACTCAAAGACCAAAGCATGGAATTCTAATATCCAAAATATTACATGCAAAACACATTTGCAAATCTTGGTCCAAGTCAGTCCATTTTTATGGTTTTAGCCACCTCTTACTGTATAGTTAAATGCCTTGTTATTTCTATGCAACACTACCTTCAGAAACACTCATAAAAACAAGGGCTGTACAAAAGACCTGACCAATTTTTTTCCCCTCTCTTTTAAATGATGCCTCCCTCCTTTTATTTCATTAGCTGCCTTCTCCTATCAAATGGCACTGCCTATTGCAAGTGTGCAGCTGGGTTTGAGGGGAACGGGACATTCTGCACAGGCAAGTGAACTTTGTTTCTTCCCTTTTGAAAATTAAAAAAAAAGAAACCAAAGAATGCTTGAAGTACTCTCTGGTCACAGTAGAATTGGTGAGAGATGAGCACTTTCCTATGCACCAGTTAAAAACCAGGAATTGTTGCCAGCTCCCTCAAAACAAATAGCAGCCCAACAGGTGCGGATTCGTAGCAAACAAAGGGCTCCAGATCTCCAAGTTGTGAGGCATTGTGCTGAGGGAGACCAGAGAAAATGGAACATGCCGTGCACAGCCCCAGCCCATTGTTTGCAGAGTAATGAAACCTGGTTTGTGACTTTTACTCCCTTTCCCAACAAAGCCCAGCAAAGAGAGGCCAATTCAGGGTACAATAACACTTCCAGCTATTGGAAGCCGCGTAGCTCTACCATTTCCTCAGCTTTCTAAATTTGCTCAGGTTTCTGGTGTGGTAAAATCCATTTTATTAGACAAGAGAGATTTAAGAGACCCTCAGAAAGGGATAATAGCACCTTATGCTAGATGTTCCTCCAAAAATCTGGGTTTTCCAAAGCAGACTGCTTCCAGCTACAATAATCATAATTAATTAAAATTTTTCTTAATTCTTAACTGATTAAAATACTAATGTTTTTCAGAACAGAAGCTCATTTTTCTATGTACAATGGCTAGCTAATCCCAGATTTTCCCCTCTTACTCTGCCTATTTTCATATTCTCCTCTGGCACAAGACAGCCCATTCCATTTTTAATCTGCTGGGGGCAATTCCCCATGTGCAGGAAGAGCTGGGTGACACAGGTCACCCCTAGTGACTCTGCACTCACCCTCGTTCCCACATACAGGATTCCTAGGCAAAACTAGTTGCAGAAAAAAAAAAAAAAAAATCAACTCCCTGGTCTGAAATTGCTGAAACAGCAATTTAGGGTCATTTTAAGCAAAAAATTAAAGCAATTTTCAGGCTGATTTGGGTCACACTGAAGATCAGATGAGGCTCCCCCCTGCTCTCAAGCTGTGAGCATCCAGTGGAGAAACAGTATGAGTATCCATCTGAACAAGAACCAGGACTTTCTGTCACAGAAGGGCTAGGTGGTATTATACTCTAGACCTCCTACAAGAGAAGTTATATGATCTGTGTGCAGAAAATGTCAATCTCAGGGAACATTTAAATGGCTATTTAAACTTGAGATGAACACAAGCATCCCTTTTTTGGTGCTGTGTTGAAATGGGCAGAATTGGAGGACAGACAGTTACTGGAAGTCTGTCCTGGATGAATTCTAACATTCCAGACTAGAAACATCATTTCATCTTTCCCTCTTGAAACAATAATAGGTATTAAATAACTGGCACTGATGAAGTCCGTGGCCCCCTAATTCAGAAAAACTCTGTGTTCTGAAATTGTTAGTAAATCCCTTTAAAGGATGGAGACAAATTATCATGAAAATCAAGAAGCCAGTCCAGCACATTGGTTTAAACTCTGCTGCTGTCCCTGTTCAGCTATTGATGCTTGTGAGAGCAGCAACGGGGGCTGTTCCTCCAAGGCAGAGTGCAGGAGAACAACGCCGGGAAATAGAGCCTGTGTGTGCCGTGCCGGGTACACCGGAGATGGGATCGTCTGCATCGGTAAGAACGTGCCCTGTCTCGTGTATCACACGGGAAAACCACAGGAGCAAGGTTTCCTCTAGGGGGATGATCCTCCTTCCACTCTGACTCAGAAGTGCAGCTTGCTGATACTATATCCCCTGATGCCAAAGGCATCTTTTCCTGCCACACAGCTGGTACTACTCGGCAAACCACGCACCTGCTGCAGCGTGGTGTGGCACCAAATCTTACCAAAAAACATCTGCCTCTAGCAAGGATAATCCCATCTCCAGCAGCTTGATACACACACACTCTCCCCTGACCATCACAAAGACTTTTAGATACTGCACCGCACCTCCCCAGGTCTGGTTTCAGAAATGCTGCTGGCAGGGGTTTAGCCTCCACCAACACAACTGAAGACCTAGACTGAGGTACTTAGGAACTGAGGGAATTAATTTTGTCATAAATCTGCATTTGTAGATTAAAATTCATTCTCCTTGGGTTTTCAGAATTACTCTCTCTTTATTACACTTTCTGTTTTATAAAGAAATCAACCCTTGTCTGGTGAACAATGGTGGATGTGATAGAAATGCAGAATGCACGCAGACTGGACCTAATCAAGTGAGTACCTTGTTAGTGAAGAAAAATAGGCCTATTCAAGTGTTTATTGTTGGGTAAAGAAAGATTTATCCATGTCAATTTTGTTTTTAAGTAGAAAATTGAATTTCATAACGATTTTGAAAAGTATACGTTTTCCTCAAAAAGGCATTTGAGGGGGTGCGCACACAAACATGAAAAAAAATCTGTTTCAGTGAAAGAAATCCAAAACTGCAGAGGAAAGCAGTGTTTTGCTATTTCAAGTGGTTGTTTTTCTCCTTTGGGAGGTTTTGATGTGAAAAGCTGTGAGTTTGAAAGTATTTCTAGACAATGTTTCTTTTATTGTTATAGAAACTGTCCATGGAAAAAAATCCATTTTAAACTAGCCTTTCTCCCCGCACAGTTCAAATGTATCCACAAGGAAATAAAATGGCCCAAACCACAGCTCTTGCATAGGGGTTACAACATTCCAGCATCCACTCACTCCACTGCTGATCTCTGCATCTCTAGAAGTAGTAGCTACAACCTGTTTATATTTACTCTTCCTTACCTGTGAGAATGTAGTTAACATCTGAGTAACAACTTTCACCACAAAAACCCAGCACTGCAAATGCAAATTTATAGGACAGAAATGCATCTGCTTTCTCTAGGGCTCTCACTCACCCAGGAATGAGCACTGGATGAGCACTAATAAGCACTACTCAGACTACTTCCCAGTCTTATTTCTGACACAGAAATCTCACCGAATTTTTGAATTCCTGTATATTAAATGTAAATTCTAATATGAGAACCATTAAGCAGTGAATTGAAGAATATAATTCATTGCTTTGAAATTATTTTCCATCTTCGTGATAACTGCAAATGCAAAATAAAGGAACCAGGACAAAGTGTCAGATGCATTTCCACTACATGGGAAATTGCCAGTAACACACAATTCCAGTGTGTTTTGAAGCTACTTTTCAACACTCTAAAAAAGCAGGGGAAGGAAAGGGATGAGAAGGGAATACCAACCCCTGCAAAACACATGAGGGAAACAAATTTGGGATTTAGCCTGCTTTGTCAGCAAGACAATAATGTGCAGATGTCAGAGGGGTCATTTTAAATGAACAGGACAGCAGAGAGGAGACCAGAGATGGATACGCAGGGAAAAGGCAGATAGAGGTTAATGAAAATTATTACTTCTCAGTGTATTGTTATTCATACTGGCCAAGAAACTGCTCTGGGAGACATTTTACTGTACTTTTAGCATAACAAACTGCTCATCATATCACAAAGAAACTATCTGGGAGAAAAGTAAACTATATATTTGTGTGCTGAAAAAAAATTCAAGCATTTTTCAATGCATGCATGTTTTCTGATTTTGCTTTGTAGGCAGTATGTAATTGCCTGAAGGGATATTCTGGAGATGGTAAAACCTGCACATATATCAGTCTGTGTTCACAAGTGAGTATCCATTTAAGGAGACAACTTCCGATCTCACAATAATTACACTTCTGGGGGTTGTGTGCATTCTAAACTAAGTTAGGCATGCTAAGAAACAATTTACGTTAACCTGACTAATCTTTAAATATTCTTGGTTCAGTACATGCTTTAGTGCTGTCAGTATGAGAGAAACTAAACATGCAGGAAGGGCTTTTCCTCAACCACAGCCTGGCCATAACACAGGTGAGGGCCTGGACTCATCACTGGGTTGTAAATAACTCAATTCAAATCCAATCCAGAGAAACAGACCCTGGCCTGTAGTGCTAAAACCTACATCAGCAAATTATTTTTCATATAGAGTTCTTATAAAAAGCCAGCAAAAACCATTTCCTTCCACAACACCCAACCCAGGACATCCCATGGCACTACCCATTCTGTCCCTCACTTGTCACTGCAGGCTGAGAATTAGCCACATTTGTTTAGCACAGGCTGGCTCACACACTGCATGCCACGTACTGGCAATCAGCGCGGTTCTCTGCACCAGCTGTCCTACTCTGCCTCTTGGCAAGCTGCAGCAGGGACATATCCACTCTCCCACGTACATTAATCCTCTGTGCTCTCAGCACAGTAACAATAATTCTCACCCTCCCAGCCTGGCCTCTCAACTGGCTTTCTCTGACCTTGAAACATTGCAGAGATGAAAAAGCAAGGGCAAAAACAGAAGCTGGAGGAACGGGAGTTTAAAGTTATGAGCCACTGCTCCCTAGGATTTTATATTCTCTAGCTTTTTCTTATGCTGTGCTCCAGCTCTGCTTCCACTTGGCTAATTATGTCTTAAAAAGTAAAGATTGTCTTGAGGAGCATCAATGTCATATCAGAGGCTAACCTGGCTCCATGATGACCAAACCTCTGTGCAGCAAAGCTTGACAGGTAGCCAAGGCTGCCAACAGTCTGCCTAAGCCAAGCCAAACCCACAGCAAGTCAACCCAAACCCACTGCTCCCAGCCAGGCATCCCTCTGACCTGCCAAGTCAGGCCCCAATGGTAGCTCCCAAAAGAGCTTCTGCTCCCTCTCATTGCCATTGGGAAAGGATCCCTGAGATGAACACCAGCAGAAAGGACACCATGAAACAAGCACAAGAAGAGCAAACAAGAAAGCTTTTCAATTTTCCCCAATTTGATTTCAAGCCCAGGATAAAAACTTGTTTGCAAACCGAGGTGGTAACAGGGGAGGACCTACTTGTGACTGAGCAGAGCTCTGAGCCCCAGCACGCTGCTCCTGAGTGAGGAACATCTTGGTTTAGTACAGGGAGCTTTCTGGAGGCAGGCAGCTGGGTGAGATGCATCCACTGCCCCAAGCCCAAAGTTAGACTCATGTGCAGTAAGGAGATGTTTTAGAGACAAGGACAAGGCAAGTCCGTGTTCCAGCTGACCTGAGCCATCAGACAGTCCTGTGCTAATGTTCCTCCATAAATTCAGGCTCCTGGCACCATCCCAGTGATTAAAGGGTGTGTAAATAATTCCCCTTTAAGTCAGCACTGCATTGGCAGAGAAGTTAAGACTCATTCCTAAGGTGCAGAGTGACTTGTAGGCCAATATTTTGCATCTTACAGCATCATGAACTAAATATATAAGGAGGGAATCAAAACTATATCCTCTGCATAAAAGGAGACTTATTTTTTATATACCCCTAAGTGCTCCTTAGTGTTTGGAAGAAAATATATGCCATCAGGTGTTCCACAAAAATGTGGTTTCAAAAAGATCTTATTATTAAACCTTTCTAAATTACATAAACGGGTGGGTGGGGAAGTGGTGAAATTGGAATTGTTTTATACACCTGGAAATAAGGAAATTATATATTTTAAAATTTGCTATTACAAGAATAATGGAGGCTGCAGTGAATTTGCCATCTGTAATGACACTGAGCTGACAGAAAGGACCTGCACCTGCAAACCTAACTACATTGGGGATGGATTTAAGTGCCGAGGCAACATCTTCCAGGTAAAGTGCTTCACATGTCTGCTGTCTCTGATTTTTCTTCACAGAGTCACTTAATACAATGACTGAAACACACCACTTTTTTCTTGGACAAAGTTGTACCCCAGAATTTGAAGTTATCCCAATCCAAGGAACCAGGAATAGGAACACGATGCTGCAAGATAACCTTAACTGCCAAAACAAAGGAAAATCCCTAATGGACAATCATTATGACTGCAGTATTAGGGAGCTTTAGGTTTTAAAGAAGCCTGCTGTTTGACAGAACAGAACAATACAGAAATGATGCCTGAAGTTTTAGCTTTCATGCTTTTCAGATTCTGTGCTGCCTAGGGCTGTAGTTCTGAGCCTCATATTAAGTGTTAGTAAGCTCTCCTCACAGAGTAGGTAAACAAAAAAAAAATCCTTTCCCAGCTTGAGACCAAGGACAACTGTTAAACGTCTGAGGCCCAAAAGCCTAAACAGTGGACTGAAGAGAAAAGATAAGAAGGATTGGTCTTCATAATCTGAATTGGACAATTGACCCCAATATGCAAATAGACCAAAACTTATGAAAGTGTGAGATGTTGTGAGCAGTCATCCATTTTCGTGACCATTTTGGGTCCATCTTGTGTGTAGCCCTGGCCAGGCTCTTGTACTACCCAAGGTGTATCCTTTAAGGCCTTTTAATAGCTACTTTATTCTCTTAGCTCTGTCTAGTCTCTGTTCCAGGTCAACCTTCTCAGGGCACCAGTTCTGGTGACCATGGCAGGACAGCAAGGCACCTGGAAAAGCCCCCTGGACCAGAGGAACACCCAGCTCCTGTCCCCCCACTCCTGCAGCACTTATTCCAAACCAGAAGTTCCCTTTCTTGTCTGAGTGCTGCATACATTCCACAGATGTTGCCTCATATTTGCAGCATCATTACAGAGTCTTGTTCTCTATTGCAGGAACTTCTCATGAACTCCAACACATCTAGGTTTTATTTTCACTTAGAGGTAAGACAAGGTAGAGTGGTTGGGGTTTGTTGGGGTTTTCTTGGAGGGGTTCTCCTCCCTTCTTTTTCTCCAAGAGTGTAGAGCAGAGAGAAGCAGCCAAGAATCTGGTGTGTAGCAACTTCCTTCAATGTAATTGGGACCGGATTTGGATTATCAGTCACAAATACTTGAGATGCTCTAATGCAAACTATTAACTGTCACTAAAACAGTATTAATGACCTAGAGCATTAATGATCAAGAGCAAGGTCCCAGGGAAAAGTAAATCCTCTAGACTCGGCATAAAACTGGTTTTCACCCGTTCATAGTCTGAGATCTGCCAGCACATCTCTTGTGAATTCTGAAGCAAGAATATACCACTCATTTACTACCCCTTCTGCATCTCCAAATGGCAGCATTCTCAGTTGCCTCCCTGAAACATCACAGGGTGCTCTGTGTCTTGCAAGACAGCCAGAGTGCAGCCAGCTCTCACTGACTTTTGGAGACTGGTGACTGCAATTCTCTGTTTACCAGAAACCTCAGGGCAGCAAAGACCTGTACACTGGCCGGCTAACCTAAAGAGCTATAACCTAGTTTCACTTTTGCTACCATGGTAGACAGGTGGCTGCCTCTTGCCTAAAGAGAGCTCTCAATTTAGCTTATCAGTGTTCATTGCAAAGTGCCCACAATAGTCCAGGTCCATTTGTACTCCTAAGAGTAATGAATTAAATTCCCTCATCTCCTGTTTGTTTTTTGCAGAGGAGATCAAGACATGGCTAAAAGACAAAATCTTCTATTTATGAGCAAAGGTGACAGATGAGGCTAGGAGTCAAAGTCCACATGAGGAATTTCTCTCACCCTTGTGTTGCGGGGAAGGGAGCTCAGCGCGTGGCAGCAATGGAGCTGCAGGCACCACCTTCCCCTCCACAGGGCAGTCCCTGTCACTGTGTGACATCACATGCACTAACTCATTGCTTTTTCCTCTTAAATTTGGCAGGCTTTGTCTATCAGAGATATCTCAGGCCCCGGCCCTTTCACCCTGTTTGTACCTCGCTCAGACTTACTGTACAGTGACCCACGAGTAAGTAGAAGGGCTCAGTAAAAATGAGCTTTCTGCTTCAGATGCCTTGCTCAGCTGCTTCTCAAGCCCTCCGTTCCCCACTGCAGGTCAGGGACTGGATTTCCAAAGGAGTGATGGCTCAAGTGCTCCGGTATCACATGGTGGGTTGTGCCAATCTGTTGTACAAGGACCTGACAGCCATCACCAACATCACCTCTCTCCACGGTGACCCCATACACATCAGCTACTCCCAGGTAACCAAACACAGAGATACAGGGAACAGAACAGTAAAGCAGTCTACTCTCATTCACCTTTTAAAAAACTTCACTGGTTCCATTTCCTCCTCTGATGCGCAAAAATAAATAAATTATTTTCAAATAAGATTGCCTGTTCAGCTGAAGCGTTTAGCACTTATTCGGCATTCTGAGAGTGGAGTTCTACAACCCTTGCTTTGATACAAGCTACTTTATCCTCAGACTCTGGCTTTATGAGCATGAGTAGACTTTGAAAAAGCAATGGGAGATTTATTAAAGCTGAAAGTATTGTTTGCTGCAAAGAAAATGTGGTCTCATTATATCAAAGCAATTTAGCATCAGTCTCATTTTTCCTCAAGGTTTCACAGAAAAAATGTTTTTGCTGCCTTTCCAGAGCTCACTGGTTTTGAACAACAAAGCCGAAATTATACTCAGTGATGTTGTTGGCACAAATGGCGTGATCCATGTCATAAACCAAGTTCTGGTCCCTTCACATATGCAGGATTTCCCCCTCAAGAAGGTATGTGCAGCTTATCACCATTCCCAAGCCAGGGGCTTTTCCACAGTTACTGTCAGATATATAAAATCGTATAGGTCAACAAAAAAGTGACACTAAAAAGACCTTATATAAACATCAATACTGCTGAATAAATTCAATATTATATTTCAAATTCATCATAATTACAGATAAAGTAAGAACAGTATAAGAGGACTTTTGCAGAGGGCTTTTACAGCAGCTTTGATTTTATAATAAAAGTGACTTACAGGGAAAAGCAAGTTTTTAACTGCTTTTTTAATACCCAAACAATGTATTTCTTAGGTAAATTGCTCACTCTTCTTTCTTTGTAGGAAAGTCTTAAAATGGTTGCAGCCAAGCATGGGTACATTCTGTTCAGCTCTTTGCTAGAGGTAAGGACACGAGAGACAGGAGCCATTGGGCAAAGGTTGCAAACCATTTTTTTTAAGACAAAAAGCACACACACAGCACGTGGCATCACCGGCAGGATTTTGTCCAGGAGAACCAGAAGGCTCACAATACATTACACAACAACCCTGCTCACCACCAATCACACTCCCCCAGAGGTTGGGGGATGTTAGGCAGCCACATTTCCCTTCCCCACTCAGCTCTGTCCTACTGTGTATCAAACTCAACCCAGGCATCTGGTTTTTAAAGTCAAGGTATTTGCAGGCTGCTGGCCAGGCAGCCCACAGGGCACCCCACCCCAGTTATACCTGACATCCACCCCACAGTGTCAGTGTCACTTTGGACAGAGCATTAATCTTCTGACGCAATTTTCGCTGTGTTGCAGAAAAACAACCTGCTTGGGCTGATCAACGATCCCATTCACAAACCCATCACGCTCTTCTGGCCCACAGACACAGCCATCCGCGGGCTGCCGCAGGAGCAGCAGGACTTCCTCTTCAAGAAGTCCAACACCAACAAACTGGTGCAGTACCTCAAATTCCACATTGTCCGTGACGCAGCGGTAAGCCCTTGCATTTTGGGACTGTTGCCACAGCCAAAACATGCAAGCCCAGACATGTGCATCTCCCCTTTTCTTTCCCAGGTGTTGGCCTACCAGCTCCCCAGCTCCACCTCACTGAAGACCCTGCAGGGCTCCAACCTCAGCGTGAGCTGTGGGGATAACGGGGAGATTGTAAGTGTTCACTCTGCTGGCACAGTTATTCCTCATCCCTGCTACAGGATCTGCTCCTGCAGACCACACTCTGCCTTTGCACAGCCCCCAGGGAGGGTCAGTGGCAGCACAATGTCATTGGTCGTCACTGCTACATGCCAAAAGCCACACCAACAGATTCAGAAAATTATATGGTTTGCACGACTTTTGAGACCTGTCATTTGCTCTCTTTTAAGATGCTATTTGTTCAAAACAGCTCTCAATCACCTTGAAACTGAAATACCAGCACACTTTAACTTCTACAATACCAGTGCAAAACCACTAAGATTAGCCTGGTTTTGAACCCCATGAGTGCAGCATCTGCATGCAAACTTACTGTGTCAGCACTTCCAAGCTAAGGTTGAAGGCATGCACATACCCTGATAAACCAGAACAATGTCACATTTTTCTTTGCAAACGTATCATATCATACCTGGCAAGCAGCTGAGTCTAAATACACATAAAATAAACCTGTGAGCATAGGGCTGGCATATTCTGTCCTCTCCAGAAAAGAAAGCTATCATAGAATGGTTTGGGTTGGAAGGAGCCTTGAAGATCCTCTTGTTCCAACCCCCTGTTATGAACAGTGACACCTTACCCTAGACCAGGTTGCTCAAAGTCCCATTCAGCCTGGCTGTCCACACTTCCAAGGATGGGGCATCCACAGCTCTCCGGGGAACTCCTTCCAGTGCCTCACCAACCTCAAAGTAAAGAACTTCTTCGCAATATCCAATATAAACTCACCTTCTATATGTTTAAAGACATTACCCCTTGTGTGGGCCTGATATTTCTGAGTCTGAGAGATTTTAGCCTGCTAGCAGCTACTAACTTTTTCCCAAGGGAAAATTTCTCAAGAAAGGTTCTTCTCAAAACAATCTTGGCAAACAACTATCCTTTCTCAAAACAATCCTTCTCCATGTGGTGTTTTGCTGTTTCTCTAGTTTAACCAGTGGGATTAGAGAGGTGCCATTCCTAGCCACCAATCAAATTAAGTCTGTATCAGAACACCTTATAAAAGGAAGTAAGAATTAGACAATAAAGCCTTTTTTCTATACTCTTTACCTTCTGAAATATTTGGAGTCTCTCATCTTTCTTTCGTGTCCTACGACACCCTTGTCTTATCATTTACATGCCCTTGCCAAAAATCCTTCTCCAACTCTCACATTATCCCCACTTAGGGACTGCAAGGAGCTCTAGGCTCTCCCTGAGGCCCCTCTTCACCCAGCTGAATAGTCCCAACTCTCTCAGCCTGTCTTCATAGGAGAGGTGCTCCCAGCCCTCTGAGCATCTTAACAGCCCTCCTCTGGACTTGTTCCAACAGGTTCACATCCTTCCTGTGCTGGGAACCCCAGAGTTAGACACAGTACTCCAGACACATATCTGCCCATAGGAAAAGAGGGGTTTGAGCCCCTACAGCCATTAATTTTACTTACAGGATAGTTTGACATTCCACCTTGCCCCAAGAGCATTCCTACAGAGGGCAGGGACCCAAGGAGGAGCAGCTCATGCCTTGCCATGTCCCCCTCTCCCCATCCCATCTCCCAGGGCGCCCTTTTCCTGAACGACGGACAGTGCAAGGTGGTGCAGCGGCAGCTGGAGTTTGATGGGGGCATCGCCTACGGGATCAACTGCCTGCTGACAGAGCCCAGCCTGGGGGGACGCTGCGACAGCTTCCTCACCGTGGACATCATGGTTAGTGCCCGTTTCGGGTCCCTCACCCTGACAATGACACAGCCCAGGGGACAACGTCCACCTCCCCTGGGTAACACTCCCTGCGGCTCCAGCACTCCTGCGAGTAAACCCTACTCTAGCAGTGCATCTGCTGCACTGGTCAGAGAGAAATTAACAAGTGCAGCACAGTGTCTCAGAGGTGTGCAACAGAAATCCTGTATCCACATGAAGCAGCACAGAGGACAAGTGGTTCCACTTCAGACCATTAAAAAGAGGCACCTTACACATGCAAGCAAAAATTTGAGCAAAGATAAATCTTTCTGTCACGCTTTTTAAATAGTGGAAGTTCACACTACAGATTTGTCCATAGAAATCACATTTACAAAGTTCCCTATTTAAAAAGAACAGTATTGCTACTCCAGCATCACACAGTATGAAGCATACAAGATAGAGAACTGCCTACTCTCTCTCTGACACTTCTTGCTTTTAACACACCTGAACAGGCACTGTTAGGGTGGAGGAAGTTTCCTCCACGAACTTTGATGGGTCACACTAATGGGAAATTTTGAAAGTCATCTTCAAACAGTTTCGAGACCAAGTTTACTTCAGTTTTATTTGAAACTACAAAAAGATTTCCTGGAAGTAAAAGAACTTTCAGGTAGTCTGTCTTTAAAAAAGCTTATCGAAACATGTAGTTCAATTATAAACCCAACAATTATGTATATCCCATCTGCACAAGTTGCCTTTTGTTTATGATGTTATTAAATGAAATTAAATATATATCATTTTCTCAAATTTCATCAGCACTTCCTGAGAAGCAAACATTTTTCTGTGTTCTAAATTAGACAGCCAGGTCTGCTACAGATCAATCAATACTTGTTTGAAGAACATTCATCATCTCTTCCTTCCTTCTTTAAACCCAGAGCAGTTTCCTCTTCCAGAACTTATATTATAGTATCAAAACTATTTTCTTGTATTTTTGTGGCACTAAATGATTGCAACTATTTTGTTGTCACTCTCCTCTCGTTTCTCCAGTGTTTCCTGTTAATTTTTTAAGTGCAATAAGCTTTGCCTTTTCTCTACTAGTCTTTTCTGCTCTCATAAAACAGACTTTTTGTCCAAATGGACTTTTGTAGCCACTCTTTTAATATACTTTTCTTTTTCCCTTTTTCAGGGGCATTGTGCTAGCTGCTTCAGTAATTCTAAATGCCCTCCAGGGACAAAACCAAAGGTAAAATATTCAAATCTCATATGTGAACAGTCTAACCTGCTCTTCTCTGTACTTCACAACAGCAAACCAGAAAGAGTTTCTTAGAATTAATAAAAAGTGAACCTTGGACAGTGCTACCACACTATCAAGTGACAAAGCTCTCCCTGGGCAAACACCCAGGTGCTGGTGATGGTGGATGCTTGTTGGTCTCACACAACATCCACTGTAAAAGTGCTTCAGCTAACTCCAGAGCAGCCCCTGCACTCTCAGGAATGGTGCTTAGCATGTCAGGAATCAGAGAGGGTGGGCGTCTCACACCCACACTCTTCACACATCACATTTTGATTCAATGTCTGATTCATCAATTTCTGATTCAACATCAGAAATTATTATTTAACGAGGAAAAAGAACCAAACTCCTCACAGCACTCACTCTCCTGTGTTCTCCTCCCTCCTCTCTCTGTGCTGACACACAGGAAGGAATCCACTGGTGCACCTACGAGTCCTACGGGCTGCGGAGGGATGGCTGCCGTAGGAATTGCTCCATGGTCATCCACATAGCCAAGTGCTGCAAGGGCTACTTCGGGCCAGACTGCCAAGGTAGGACTCCCACCCACATGGCCATCCTGTGCCAGCCCCTTCCCCAGTGTCTTAATTTGGAAAGACAGGTGGCTGCCAGGGAAAAGCCAAAGCTTCCCTTGGAATGGAGAATGTAAACTCCTTCCCTCTGAATTATTATAATTTTGAAATTAAGGAGCTTTAAGACAAAGCTATGGGAATAGGAATAACAGTCCTTTACTAGGAACATTAAAAATGTAGTAGCACAAGAAACCCACAAATGAACAAAAAAAGAAAAACACTTACAGAGTCAGAACATGACCTGACACCTTGTTGGTCAGGCTTTGGAAGCAGTCCAATTAAGTCCTCCTGGAGTGACAGATGCGGTTCTGTTGGAGTAGAGATTATCCTGTAAAAGGGTCCAGTGATGGTGAGATGGGTTCAGTCTTCCTCTGGGAATCCAGTGGAAAACAGGCTGTCCTGTTGTTCTGAACCTCAGATTTTTTCCAGGCAGGAATGCTTGGCTCCTCCCACTGGGTGGAGCATCTCACAATGGGATGATGCAATTTTATCAGTCATGGGGTGAGCCTTAATGGCCCTTAACAGCAGATATCCCCCTGGAGGGAGAATGGATCATGGAAGAGAAACAAACACTGCCCCACCTGGCTCTAACACCTGGCCCATTAACAGAAAGACACCCCTCCCCCCGAGTTATGAGATAAAGAAAAACACCTCCTCAACCTGTTTCAACAGATGGGAATAGAATACATCTTGCATTGCAACGCAAGACACCCAGCAGAGCTGTGCAGCACCCAGCAGGCAAAACTGGGAGAACTGGGATCAGGGGCATGAGGAGAGACTAGATACAGGATGAGGGAACTTGGTTGCAAGAGCTGAAGAACACAAGGTGTTAACTGCTTCTTCAGTTCAGATTATCTCTTCACATTTGGAGCAAGTTTTAAACTCCATAGTCATAGCAGGTGCATGCTACAGGGAATAAAGGCTTCCTGCTGAGGTGTCACCAGCTGAAAGTCCTTTAAACACAGGCTCAGGTTCACACGGCAACACCAGCACACACCTGAGAACCAGTGCATAATTGCTCAGCTACAGGCAAGTGCATTCATCAGCACAGTAAGCTCAGAAGTCGTAGTTCTGAACAGGTGGAGATGATTTGTGAGATTCCATCAGTTCTGAACAGGTGGAGGTGATTTGGGAGGCTCCATCTCAGCAGTTTGTTAGCAGACACTTCCAAAATGTTCTCCAGCACCTGCAAGACTTTTGGGGTAACAGTACAGAGGCGCCCACCAGGGCACACAGGGTCACGATCCAGGTCAGGATCTCTGCTGGCAGATAGGTCCAGCCACACACAGCCCTGCCAGATTGCTCTGTCTGTTTCACAGATAGACACGTGCAGATCCCATGCAATTTTGGCCACCTCAGCCTGAGCTGCCTTTGGGGTCACCCTGACAGCACATAGACCCATAGAGACACACAAGAAAGGCTCCGTTTGGGCAGTGCCATTCACAGATGGGTCTGAACGAGCAAGCAGCCAGATAACAGCATCCACAAGTCAGGGCTGGAAGGATCCTCAACACCTTTCTGATAGGAGCTGCGCAAATGTGTCAAGGAATTTAGAGCATGTGGCTCACCGCAGTCATAAACATCACAGCCACTTTCACACACTTCAGGAGAGATGCATTTACTTGCATTCCCTGCTCAATGATTTGTACAGAACACTAGATAACCAACAATGACAGTGAATAAACATGCACCTGAGCTAAAGAGACACTTTTCTTTATCAACTTTTCAGCTTGTCCAGGGGGCCCAGAGACCCCATGCAATGGCCACGGCTCCTGTGATGACGGGTACGCGGGGACAGGAGAGTGCCGCTGCAACGACGGCTTCAACGGGACCTCGTGTGAACTCTGCTTGCCAGGCAGATACGGCTTCACCTGCAGGCGTACGTTTGAGTTCCCTTTCCATACCAATGCCCATGTCAAGCCTGAACTATTCTGTCAGCAACAACTTTCTAAGTAAGCCAAGGAATTCTTCCCTCTTAACACCAGCATTTTTCCTGAGTGCCTCCTCACACCTTCTCCCACACAGCAGCTGAGTACTCTCCCTCTACACACCTAGTTTTCCTCTGGCTTCCCCACAATTAACAGCTGCTGCTCATTAGGACTGATTTGTCGGGGTCTTCAGTTCAGCCATTAACTCTTTCTTGCTACAGTTCTCCATGGAATTTCCTACTCCACTGCAATGTGCAGATTTTCATTTTCAGAGGCACATTGAACCAATGCAAATCATAAAGTCATAGGACCACAGGATAATTCAGATTGGAAGGGGTCTCAGAAGGTCTCTAGTCCAACTCCTTTTCAAAACAGGGTCAGTTCTGAGCTCCTGTGGTTCAGGATTTATCCTGTCAAGACTTGAAAACCTCCAAGGATGACAATTGCTCAACCACTCTGCAAAGTCTGGTCCTTGGCTTGACTGGCCTCATGGTGAAATACGATAGAGCTAGACTCATTTAAATTATTTCTGAATAACACTGTATCTAAACTGACATGATGATGTTTCTCTGGAGAAAAACTTTCCCACTCTTGCAAGAGACCTCTGTGTTTGTTTTCCAGCCTGTGAATGCAAGAACAACGGGCAGTGCGATGAAGGATACTCAGGAACAGGACGATGTTTCTGTGAAACAGGATGGACTGGCCGTCTGTGTGAAACCAAGCTAGGTCTCTGCCTGCTCTCACCAGACTGTCCATGGAGCTGCAGGTTGAAACTACCTGCAGTTCAACAGAAGGGTTCCATAGATAAGAGAGAAAGGGTTAATAAATGTCAGGAGCCATCTAAGAGCACTTAGGGACTCTGCTCTAGACTGGGAACAAATCCCTTCACCCCACCGTCTCCTCTTTCGTGATACAGCATTGAGTTCCTGCCTCCCCTGTGGAGGGGGCTCTGGGCTGTGGCAGTCAAAAAATAGATTTCTTACAAGTTTTCCAGTTAGCCAGACTGGTATGAAGTGTTCTCCTTCTGCATGAAACAAGGGCACTGTGGTCACAGAGCTCTTTGATTCCAGCTCTCCTGCCTTCCCTGCAGCTCTGCCACCAGCGTGTTCCCCGAGCTGCTCGGCCAACGCCGTCTGCACGGAGAACAACACGTGCCAGTGCAAGCCCTTGTACAACGGGGACGGGATCACGTGCACAGGTGAGCTCCCACCCCCACGCACGGCCAGAAGGCAGGTTCTTCCCTCTTGCACATACACAGGAATGCAGTTACTGCCCACTACGAAATGTTTCCTTGTCCAACCTAAAAACTTCCACTGTGCAGCAGGAGAAACAAATTTAGTATATACGGAGTTCAGGTTTTTTCAAATCAGAAGGCTGACATCTCCAGACTTTTCCAAGCAGGACCATGGGCAACAAGTCCACTTCAGTCAAGCTTTGAAGACAGCAGGGTTTTAAGCTGGGTTTCCCTTAGAGGATTTACAGTGGAACACAAAGATATCAAAGGGGTTTTCCAACAAAAATTATTCTATTTCTTTTTTTTAATGACTGTAGGTAAGGCAGTTCCCTGATAACACTGCTACAGAAAGAGTTCCTCTTTCTGAGCCAGGTGTCTTACATCTTTCAAAGTCAACCTGACCAGAAATCTGAGAGTTGATACCATGTCTCCTGAAACAAGAACATACTGACGAGGCCTTCAGAGACCTAAGGGACAGACGTACAGAAATTCAGTAATGCCTCAGGAAACAGAAACAGATTTTTTTTTTTTTTCCCCATCAAGTATTCTGCTATTTTTAGTGTGAAAGGGCTGGCAATAGTTTGTCTTCATGAAGAACATCCTCTTTAAAAGCAGGCTTTACTACCTTGGTTTTTTCCCCTCCTGCAGCTGCAGAACTTTGCAAACAAAACAATGGTGGGTGCCACAGAGCGGCCGGATGCACACAGCACGGGGTGAAAGTCTTCTGTAGCTGCCAGAAGGGATACAAGGGAGATGGGTTTACCTGCCTTCCAATAAATCCTTGTGCTGATGGGTTCAACGGAGGCTGCCATGAGCATGCCATCTGCATTGTCACAGGACCTGTAAGTTGAATGATTTCAGTCCCCAGTAAGGAAGTCTGAGGAGTTTTCCCTGGTGCCAGCAGAAGTCTCCTCTGTCTGGATCACACTCTGTATCCCTCTAAATCCCGGTTTTCCAAAACAAACTTTACTTAGCTCCAACCTACTCTCCACATCAGCTTGGTATGCTTTCAGCTGAAGGCTGAGAAACAGTTTGATGCCTTTGCTCTTGGGGAATGGGGCAACACAGACGCTGGGATGCTTTGCATACATAGTCTTTCTGTCCCAATCTTAGCTCTCCCTAACTGTCTATCCTTATTTGCAACACTAATTTTTTGGATTAAATTAAATACATTTTGGAAGTTAAACAAAGGGATAGCTGGAAGAATAGTGTCGCTTGTTGATTGCTTGAACCCAACTTCAAAATCTCCGCAGCCACATGATACAAGTTCCATGGCCCACAAAGACAGTGTGGTTAGGGAAAATTCATGCAGGTGACTTGATCCAGCATTTGTCCTGGTGCTTGCAGGATCACTTCTCTACTCCATTTTGGTGTTTTCCTGAGCAGCCTTCCAGGAATGATCTAGAAAAGTCTTGCTGATAATCCATTCCGGCTGTCAACCATCACAATACCTGGATGTCACCGCTTGGTTTATAGTTCTCATTTATTACTGGCAGTGGGCTGTTAAATTCCGTGCTTGCTTCCATGCCCAGTCATTTAAATATCATTTTAATATGTTTGCCATCTGTTTTTGTGAATTATGTGTCATATAACCTTCCAATACGCATTATTAACTTCATGGATAAAATTATGCTTTGGTGTTAATTCAGCAAAGCACCCAAGTACATGTGCAAATGTTTGGCTTAGTTGTTAGAAGCAACTCTTCTGTTTGCCCACTCCTGCTTATATCAAGTGAAATTTCCCCAACAGTTCAGAATTTTGCCTGAAACCCCAGTTTCATGTCAGCTCAATGCTCGTCTTGGCCTTTTCCCTTCTCTCCCTGAGCAGGACAGACGTAAGTGTGAGTGTAAGAACAACTACATTGGCGACGGGGTGAACTGCTCCGTGATGCAGCTCCCCCTCGACCGCTGCCTGCAGGACAACGGGCAGTGCCACCCCGACGCCGACTGCGCCGACCTGCATTTCCAAGGTGAGGAGGGCACACCCTGCACACCACCAGCCCTGTGCCCTGAGGCCAGTGACCAGGAGCTGTAAACTCACTCAGGCCTCTACTTAATGTCCCCACGAAACCATGAGATTACACTTGGAACCTGAATGTATGTACCTGTAGATTCATGAAGCAATGTGTGAGGGCATTCCAGGTAGGAATGTAACCCCTGAGGAATCAATCTGCTCTAACTACATTTCACAAAAGCCACGGGTATTTGTACTGCACAGCTGACTCTGCACCATCACATGGAAACCCCTTCAGGAAGAGCTGTCCTTCTGTCTCTTGCAGACACCACGGTCGGGGTGTTCCACCTGCGGTCCCCCGTGGGGCAGTACAAAATGACTTACGAGCAGGCCAAGGAGGCTTGTGCCAATGAGTCAGCCACCATCGCCACCTACAACCAGCTGCTGTATGCACAGAAGGTGAGGAGGCCTCTCGGAGGGAGGAGATGCCCAGATAGGACCGAGACATAAATTGAGAGGGAGGAGCAAGGGCCAGCTCTGTGCTAATAAGCATCATTTTCCCTCCTTTCTCTCGCCCGTGCCCCAGAGAAAGTTTGGCTGGGAGCAGCTTTCTGACTTTTTACTGGTTTCATGCCTGCTCACACAGCACTGAAACCACTTGCCAAGTTCTTGTTTCCAGTGATGCTGTGGTGAGAGGTAGAATTAGTTGTTCAGAGTATTTTCAAGGGCAATTTAATTATTAACAGTTCTTAAAGAAATTTCCACTTCAGAATTATGCTTCATTTATTTCTTTAAAGTAAGTCTCCAGGGATCTTTTTCTCAAATGCTGTTAACAGACCCATTTCTGTATTGCCTCCCTTGAGCACTTTATACACAACAAATGGTTGATGTCAGTGTGATGAGCATCTCAGCTTGGGTTTGCAAAACTTGTTTTAGAATAGTGGGTCAGACTGTCTGTCTAGCTGCTTCCAACTGTGGAAGGAAGAAGGACACTCACTGTTTAGAGACACCTTTAGCAAAATGTGAGGCTGAACCTGTGCTGCCTGAGTGCCCTGGGGTCTCTGTTCATTCTATGTGCAGTTCCCCAGCCCCATCACCCAGCTTTTCCCCTGAGATTCTTCCCTTCTGGCTGTGCTGACCACAGGCAAGGTACCACCTGTGCTCTGCTGGCTGGCTAGATGGTGAAAGAGTGGGCTACCCCACCGCCTTCTCCTCCCCAAACTGTGGCTCCGGACACGTCGGCATCGTGGACTACGGGAGAAGAGTCAATCTGAGTGAAACCTGGGATGTGTTCTGCTACAGGGAGAAAGGTAAGAGGGTCCTTTGCCTCATCCCTCTGTGAAAATAAAAGCAGCAGCCCAGTTTTTGGTTCCTTCCATCAGCCACAGGCTGATGTAAGGATAACACTGAATGAGACTCTTTTTTAATTTTAATAATAAACCTAACCTACTTGCTTACAAGTAGTTTTTCAGGCACAGGGCAGCCTAAAGCTTTCCTGGAAAGGGTGTTTGCCCATACAGCTCTCCCTGTTTGTCCCTTTCAGATGTGAACTGCACCTGCAAGCCAGGCTACGTGGGAGATGGCATCTCCTGCAGTGGGAACTTGCTGCAAGTGCTGATGTCCTTCCCAACACTGACAAACTTCCTGTCGGTAGGAGCCAAGGCTGGGGCAGGAGTGGAGCAAAGCAGGCCCTGAGTGTTGTATCCAGGGTTTGCTTTACTAGCCCAGCAAACACAGGCAATAGTGACACACCGGTGAAGAAAGTCTGAGGGGTCTAAATCTGCACCTACCTGATCTAAATCCAAATCAGAACTTAGTTACTACTTCTTTAATTACTTGCTCCAAAGATGTTTCTGGGTTCTAAAATTCAGTTGGAAGTAAAAGCCTGGTGCAGCTTTATGCACAACTTTTTAAGAATTACAAGGAACACTGTGCTTTAGAATATCATTGAAATTCTACTAGGAAAAGGCAAAATAATAAGAGTTCTTTACTAGTCACTACTCAGAACAGCACCATATGTATCAGCAGCCTCAAAGACAACAGAGGCCCAATGTCTGCAAATCAGTTTAATATGTACTCATCGAATTAGCAGCTGGAGCTGGGTTTTGAATACAAAATTCCTTTGGGAAGTCACTCCAGAGCTGCTTCATGGCTAGTAACAGAGAGTTCCTTTGTTGTCATTTATACAATGTCATCTTTTCCATTCTCTGCACAGGAGTGCACAATTGCTCTCTAGTGAAACTGGATTTTGTTTCTGCCTAGGACATCATGGCTTACTCCAACACCTCTAGGAAGGGGAGAGAGTTCCTGCGGTACCTCACAGACCCGTCAGTGCACGCCACTCTCTTTGCTCCCAATGACAGTGGGTTAAAGGAAAATGAGGTCAGGGATTTTTCTTTTTTTCCTTCCTTGTTCGAACAACAGTTCTTAAGCAGCTATTATGGGTTTCTGCATTCCATTGAAATCTAAGCTTAGAAAAATAATCTTAATATGATGTGACTTCTGTTTTACCCCATATAATTAAATTGTGCTCACAAAAGCACAAAATGTCTCAAGAAGACATTAATTCATTATTTCCATTTCCCTTCCATGGTTAGGGGTGCAAGGTTATTGAGTGTTCAAGTCACCACAGAGACTTTTCCATCAGGGATTTTAGCAGCCCTCTTATGAAGGAGTCTGCCTGAGATGAAGTCTGTTCTGGCTCATTAGCATGGAGCACAGTTATTTGAAGAAAGCAGCACACAGCTTCGGTATTTCCCACAAGTACATTAAAGGCATCTATTCCTAGCTTCACTTCCATGCTTATCCCTTTTATTCTTTCTTTCCTTCCTTAATTCAAACCCTGTGTCAAACAATTCACAAGGGGTTATGCACTGGTTTACATCTTCAAGCTGTTTGGAATATCTCTGAGTCTCATCACCTCAGGTCATCCTACTGAGGAGTAAAATCCTTTGTCCTACTGGGATTGAGGTCCTGCCTGCTGCAGGCAGCCGAGGTCAGCAGGGTCGGAATGTCCCACTCTTCCCATGCAGATTTCCCAATAACCTCTAATGTCACTGCACTTGCTGCAGCATTAACAGCAGAGGGGGAAAAATGGTCACAGGCACATAGCTCACTAATAAATCCAAAGGATTAAAAATACCCATTAACATTCCTTGTATTTTGCCCTTATTTGCAGACACTTTCTGGGAGAGACATCGAGTATCATTTATCAAATGCCAATATAATGTTTTATGAGGACTTGACCAATGGAACCATCCTTCTAAATCGTCTAGGGAAAAAACTCCTCATTACAAACACTGGGAGCCAGAAACATCTAGTCCCCACTGCTGATCAGGTACCTCTGTAATAAATTTCTCATCTTTGTGCTTTTCCTCCTGTAATGAGGTGACACACTGATCCAGAGGGCGTTTTGATAAGGTTAAAGTGGGCAGCAATGAGAGTTTGAGTTTAGAAGGCTCTTTCCTGTCCAGATACTGCATGATAGCAGCTGTCAAACTGAAAATTTACAAACTTGCAAATGGACATCTCTTACCTGTAAAACTCAAAGAAAACTGTTGAAGTGGCTTTCAGGAATGGAAAAATGGGGATATGGGCTTAATTTAACTCTTCTCTCAGCTTGGTAGGATTATGGGAGGTGGTTATGTGATAGGTGAAGAGACTAAAACAGCAGCTTACCATTTAAAAAAGATGTTGGCATTTGTAAAGTTTCTTGGTAACTTTCTGGGAGAGGCAGGAGACACCTTGCACACAGGAAGCAAACTCCAGCCAGCAAACTTGAGTGGCAAGTGGCATCCTCCACAGTGAAAGTAGCTGCCTGGCACTCAGGAATAACAGAACTTCTAGGTAGAGCTGGGCAACTTCACAAAGATCACAAAAGCTTCAGTTAAAAATAATAATTTAAAAAAAAAAGGATAGAGCAACATGAAGGCAACATGCAGGTGATGGTGACGGCTACTTCATGCACAGTAGAACCGTGACCAGCCAGAACCTAGCCCAGGCTGATGTCCAGGGAGGCAGCAGTGTAACTTTTCATAGGTTTTTCCACAAGTTTTTTCTCTCTGGGTGTCAGAAACTGAGGTGGGGAAACCATCTCAATGTCAATTTCAGTACCAAAGGGGGAAGGGTCAAAGCTCAGCTCTCACTCGTTCTTTTCCTGGCAGAGTGAGATCCGATATGTGGACAGAAGTGCTATTGTCGAGTGGGATATAATTGCTTCCAATGGGATAATCCACATCATTTCAGAGCCTTTAAAGGCCCCATCAGAACCTGTAAGTACATAGTGATTCAGGGTTTTGGGGTGGTGAGAGGTAACTGTGTCTTATTTTACCCTAAACTCATTGCTGACATTTGTACAGTCCCAGTTTCCCTGACATATATGCAGCTTTCAGCCTAAAAGGTTACTTTGAAAGAGAATTAGAAGCTGAAAACCAGGTAGCAGTGACACCAAAAATTTGTCTGAACAATTTCTTCCCACAGTTATAAATTTATTTTCTTTATATAAAATAATGGAGCTCATGTACATAACACAGATTTTTAAAAGCTCCATTTTAGTTTTTCCACTTTCAAGGCACCTTGTTTATTCTCGCCCTGACATTCATTCCTTTCCAAAACAACAAGGCATTTTGATAATAGATGTTTTTTGCCTGCATGAATTCCTGCAAAGTTCTCAGTTATCCAGCTGTCTCCTTGGTCCACAAGGTTTAGTGATGGACTTGGCAGTGCTGGGTGAACAGTTGGAATCAATCATCTATTTCAACATAAACAGTGCTGTGATCCTACCAAAAGGCCACATTTAAATGTCTAGGGAACGCCTACCAGGAAAACAAACACAAGAACAACTCAGGACAAGAGCATATCTCAAAGAGACACTGCATGTGCTCAGGTGCTGTAAGCTGACCACTGCCCACCCATGGATCACTCACCCTCTCCCTTGCTTCCAGGTTCTTCTCCATGCCAGTACAGGGACAGGAATATTCTTTGGCATCTGTCTGGTTACTGGAATTGTGGCTCTTATTGGATATTCTTACCTCAGGTTTAGGAAGAAAAACATAGGCTTCCAGCACTTCAAGGTAGGTGGCAGGTCGGAACATGAAGCTGGGCGGGGGGGGGTTGTAACAACTGCACTTCCCAAATGCCCAGCTTTCAGTTTCTCCACACATCTTGTTGAGCTAGAAACATTCCTGATCACTTCACACTTGAGCTGTTCAGACTGAGCCACAGAGAAAGTGGGGAAGGCTCACAGTCTTGCCTTGGGCATGAGCTTACTTTTGCCCCCAGACCTCTCCACCCAGGGCTCTGCTCACACAGACACTTCCAAAACCGAGGGCTGGCCCAAAGATGATTTAACTACACCACAGCAGTGCAGAAGTCCTTGCCCTCCCAGAAAGCTCACCCTTAGGGAAACAAGGAATTAGAACCACTGAAAGGGCATCTGTTCTCCTCCTCCATTACTGTTAATTTTGTTATTCTGGAGGTTGAAATGTTTCACAGGAAAAAGGCCAGATCCAACAGACAAACAAATTGAAATGACTGTAGGATTGAAAAGCACAGGTTTTTATACTGATGCATTTTCATGCTCAATTTCTCTTAACTAATTTTGCTAGCAACACATAGATGCAGAACCAGTCAGCAACAACCAAACTACAGAGATAAGGGATGAGGAAAAAAGGTTAAAAAATACACAAGAACAAGCCCAAAAGAAAGACTACCTAGAAGAGAAAAGAAATCCCTTCTTGTTCCAGTCCCTGCAACTTGAATCTTCCTGTAGAAACAAAACCCAGTAGCCAAGAGCCAGAGGAAACACTTTTATTTTTAAATAGTTTCAATGAGAGCCCTCAAGACTAACCAGGTACTTTTTACCCCAAGCACCATTTCAGGACTACACTTCCTCTCCCATTTTTGCTGAGGATTAAAAATACGAAGGGAGAGGAAAAGACATACCAGTGTTAAGTGACCTGAGATAACACAACAACCAAAACCACAGGTCATGCCCAGAGGCAGATTTAGACGATAAAGCCAGCTGAATCACAACCGCAGCACCAGCTGGTAGGGAAGCTCAAGTTAACCCCCCTTAGCACACTGGGAGAAGAGGATGAAATTAAACAAGTTTGTGTGCTTTTGTGTAGTCAAAAGATGACACTGACACAACGCCACTGGACAGGTCACAGCCTTCAAATATCACCAACCCCTCATATGAAAGTTCTTCAACATTGACTTCACCAGAACCTACTTACGATCTTTTCTCAGTAAGTGCTCATTTTGACTTGAGATTGAGACACTACTAATATAATGGTAAGAGGGAATGACCTTCTAAAGGAAAAATGTCTAGTTGCAAAAGAACAATTAATTCAAGAAACCAGCATTTGAGTTCATGGCTCTCCCTTCTCCCCCCTGCTTGAAAATGGGCTGCCTCACCTGTAGTAAAATTGAAGCTGTGGCCAACAGCTGCATCTCGAGGCTATCTTCAGAGACAGATGAACTAAACTTGACTTCAAATGCCACTGGGTGACAGTGACACGTCTATACAAACTTTAAAAGCCTTCTAATTTTGTCTTCATGTCTCCTTGCTACAAACGCAGCTGAGAGCCATGCTAGCGCTCCAAAGAATCTGAAACACAGCAGGGAGGGGGCTGGGAATCCAGGGAAGGAAAGATTGCGCCTTCATGTACATGCAGAGTCTAAAATCAAAATGCACCATTTTGCATCCAGTAAAAGGACTTGTTCGGTGCAAAAATGTCAGGTGCCAACTCTGCCATCTGTACAGACAAATCTGCCAAAAAGTTACTCTTGTTTCTTAATGCAATGTTCAAGTCTGATTTTCTTTTTATTCTATTTTATAGGATTCAGATGACCAACAGCTTGTGATTGATGGTCCTCATGATCAGAATTAAAGAGTGAATTTGGCATGAGTCAGCTAATAACACATTTTTATTTACACTTACAGTGGAAAAAAAGAACACCTACATTACAGGGAATAAAATCTTGTTATGAATTAAAAACCAAAAGAGCACAGCTTTGTTTAAGATGTTTAATATAGTTCCCAGAGATACCAACTCCAGAAGTGTTGGCTGAATCTGAGCAGTACCAACGGTGAGTGCTAAAAGCAAAACTGAGCCTCAACTAACCTACCCAGAAGTAGACACCCCTCTGGGAAAAGCAGCTGATGTTCACTCACTTGCTATTTAACTGCTTTTATTCTTCTTCACAGACTTTAAAAGGGCCACAAGCACAGAGGGCCACTAATTTGGCAAATGTCCTAAATTTTCTAGTACTCCAGGCCTGTGCTTTCATTTTGGCTCAGTTACAATTAGAACAGACAAGTGTGAAACAGAACATGTGGTAAACCTCTATTTTTAAACTGAGGGGATTTTTCTGCTGGTATACTTTCCTGTTAGATAGTCAGCAGCAGGAAGCACAACCATCCTGATTGTCCCCCTTGCCTCCTCTAGCTTCTCTGTCTTTCCTCGACCCTAGCTTGGTGTTTAGTTTCCATCTGACCTCACTGTACAAAGGGAAGCAGTAATTGAGGCAGGTAGAAATGCAGGTGACATGAAAGCATTCAAACGAACCATTTTTGTGAAAATTGGATTATGAAGATGAACATCCCCTTGCCAGGCAATGTCTACATTCAGTTCTCCAGGTCTGAGAGGAGCAGCAGCAGCTGCTCCTTCACATACTGTGTTTTTACCAAGCACAGCAGTAACAGCTGCCACCGCCACCACACACTATTAGAGATGAATCAAACTCAAGTTTGATTCACTGTCACCTCCTTCTATCAAAATATTAAATATCATAATGAAAATGTGAGAACATGAAAGAAACCACAAAACAGCAAGAAAGGAAAGATTTTCTTTCTGGCAGCAGTAACATCTCCCCCATCTATAGGGGCAGGAGGGAAGCCCAGGAAGGCTTTCATTACCTCTGGGAACTACCCCAGGAGGCATTCCCTCAGAACAAGGTGATGGGCAAATCAAGGATTGTTGATGCAGCTATCAAGCACAAGGAAGAGAATATAACATGTAAATACACATTCATCTGGATAAAACAAACAGACAGTCCATTTCCTCAACTTCTTCCCTTGTCCCCCTACACAAGTCTGCTTGTTTTCATAGACTTTAGAAAATTTAGAACACAAACACATTCAAACAGTCACACACATCTAGGAGAGTTTTCCCCACAGAATTCTGCGATCAATACAACTCATGTTCTTTCCATCTCCCCAGTCAATCAAAATATTAAGGTTCACAGAGACCAGAAGATAAAGTCCAAGCATTTATTTTTGTAATATTCATGAAATATTTTTATCACCAAAAAAAAAAAAAAAAAAAAAAAAACCACCTCCACAATTCATTAAACTCTTTTTTCTTTATTGACAGGCTATTCAGCTCTGTGTTTTAGATAGACCAGAACAAAAATTTCTTCTTGCTTTGGTGTTCAAATGAACCATACTCCCAGAATTAGTACAGAGACACTGCCCATTAAACATGCCTAAAAATCTCTTTGAAATCTGTAGCATAAGGTTAAAATGAGTAATGCAGAGAGCATCAAGGTGAAATCATTAAAAAAATGTAAGACATTTTAAAAAGTTAACAAGCAGGACTTTAGCACTGAAAAATAAATAATACACTTGAATATTCTCACTTAAATATAGTTGGGTTATTTTAAAGAAACATAACCCTTCAATAATTAACTTTTTTCATGCAACACTGTTTATTTCAACAAGTCATGCAAGATAAACAATATTTTACTTTAGCTGGCTGTTGCAACATAGTTTGGTAGAGAAGTTTGATTTCTAATTTAAGAGAAGGGAAGGGTGAGAAAAGAAAATAACCTTGAAGTAAAACATGCATTATGTGCATAATACAAGCATCCAAGCCAATTAAACTGTTCCTGCTTAACACAGGATGAATGTTCAGTGGTTTGGGTGGGTCTTGTTTTTTAAAGAGTGCACTGAAATCTCTGGAGCATGAGTGGTGCTACACACACGTAAACACCAAGTTCAGTTAAAGCTGAGCATTGGGATAAAGAACTGAAGGCAAATCAGTATATTCCCATC